>NW_026126470.1:18821666-19493333 GCF_943737965.1 Phodopus roborovskii | reverse complement strand
TGCAGCAATACAATTATTATCATCCAAAACAAAGTAACCTCAGTGTGGTCACATGATAAAAATAATATAATTGTTTGGAACCAAATTCTGAAATCAAACAGACCCAATAATGATATGCTGATCTCCCATTATAATCCATTTTCTTCCTTCCACTACTTAGAGTTTGACTCAGCAAACCAACACTGGCAAAGCCGACTAAGCATATTTCATTGTAATTGTTTTACCTTTGTACAGATACTTTTATTTTTCCCAATGCCACCTTGGCAGGTCACTTGTCTCATCCATCACATAGGTATAACTATGCTCATTAAGCAACCATCAGAGAAAATCAATATTAAGCCTTATGCCCCTTGCATTACACAAATGAGTGGGACAAAGAACTAAGTAACCTGAAACTGGATTTTCTGACCTTAGCTCAAAAGGAGAGGAGGGTTTTTTATGTATTAGAGCATACCAGGCTCACACTGTCCTCATCTTTATTCTTGGCTCCTAATCCTGGCCTGTCTGTCACCTTCTCATATTTATTGTGCATTCCTGGTGCTTGACAATGCAATAAGTGGTTTGAGATTTATAGTTTTTATTTGCTCCTTCCTTAAAAAAGGAGTGTAATGGTATGAACAAACTCAGACAAACAGATTATATTGCTAGGTTCATATGATTAGAAAAAGCAAATAAATAAGATCTAAACCAAAGAAAACATTAGCACAATAAGGGTTATAACTGGTTAAGGGTTGTTTAGACCGTCTGAACTGTCCATGTGAAAGAAATATACAGCAGGTGGCAGGTGTTATAAAGAAGTATTCAGTCACACAAAGCAATTCACTCATTTTCTTTATAAATGCAACAATAGAGAAGAATTGAAAGCATAAGATGGTCTATTTACTAAAATCATTTGTACTAAGATAGCAAAAATATAAAACCTAAAACTTATATATCAAATTTCTTACACAATTTATTTTTTAAGTTCACAAATTGTAAAATACAGAAACATAAAGTATCTGAAATCCAAATAAAACACTCATGTCTGTCTTCGGGGAACTTTGTAAAATTAGTGTATGTCTCACATGTTTGAAGAAAGAACTGACTATCAATAGAAAGGCAAAAGCAAGGACAGTGATGGTCCATCACTTCTAATACATACATACATACATACATACATACATACATACATACATATGTGTGTGTGTGTTTGTAATTCGTGTTAGATTAAAAAGTAATCTGAGAGTGAGATAAATAGACCTGATTCATAATGAACATACCACAACCTTCTCACACAACTTTAGAAAAACTACTTAAGTTCTGTTTTCATTTTCTCATATGTAACAAATGGTATTCAGAACATTTTCTCAATTCAAGGATTAAATCTATCAATTTCAATAAATAAAAGTAGAATTATGTTTACTATCTAATATACTCTGAATAAATATAACCAAATCCTGAAGTCCCTGTTTTTGAGAAATCTGAGCATCTATGTGTCACAACTTGATGACATAGCCTATGCTATCATTGGTGTGTAATATGATAACAATTGCTTGGTTTTCAGTGTACCAGTACATGTTTTTAATAAGATATATAGCATAAGGATTACCATAGAGCATAAAATATAGAAAAAATTTAGACCTGAGATACACAAATATAAGATATTTCCAAGTTTATTTATTTTTATATAATTTTTATTTTACATGTTGATCCCAGTTCCCTCTCCCTGCATTTCTCCCTCCCTCCCTCTCTCCCTCCCTCCCTCTTACTCTCTCTGCCTCCTCATATGCACCCTGACCAACCTCCCCTCACATCCTCCCACCCCAATTCCAAATGTAGGGCAATGCCATCCAGGTGGGGTCATGTAGATCTGCCAAGTCATTTGAAGTAGGGGCTGGGACTTCTCTCCTGTCTCTAGGTTAAGGCAGTATACATCCCTGTGCGATGTGTCTACTAGGTCCTTTTGTGGACCAGGGATACATCCTGCTTCCACTGTCTGAGGTCCCTTAGACTGCTCAGTCTTTCTGGCTGAGACCCATATTCAGGGGGGCCTGAGTCCTCCCTGAATTCAGGGATTCCTAGCTATCAGTGTGGGGCCCATTACCTCCTCCTTGTTCAGGTCAACTGTCTCTATGTGTTTCTGCAACCTGGTCTTGTCCTCTCCCTCTGCATCTTGATTATAGTTCGACTCAGTGTTTAGGTATGAATGTTTGCTTCTGCTTCCAACAGGTACTAGATGAGGGCTCCATGATGGTGGATAAGTTAGTTGTTGATCTCACTATCCAGGAAGGCCAATTATGGTAGCCTTTCCATGGTTGCTCAAATTGATAGTTAGCGGCAGTCTTCTAGGTCTCTAGACCTTTTTTTAGCTTAAGTTTTCTCTTCAAACTAATAATGTCTCTCTCTTTTCCATTCTCTCTCCCTCTCTCCCCCTCTCCCTCTCTCCCCCCTCTTGTTCCTCCCCCCTCTCTCTCCTGTCTTCTATTCCTACCCTGACTCAAACTTCCTAGTTGTATGTGCTTTCCTCTCCTCCCCTTCTCTTTCTTCTACTTCTCTCTCTCCATTCACTGCCCCACCCCCCCACTTCTCATGTGCTATGAGGGACTTGTCCCTTCCCCCTTCTGTGAGGGACTTTATATCAATCTCTTAGAATACACCTTGTGTCCTAGTTCCTCTGGTGGTGTGAATTATAGGCTGGTGATCCTTTGCTCTAGGTCTAAAATCCATATATGAATGAGTACATACTATGTTCCTCGTTTTGTGACTGGGTTACCTCATTCAGGATGGTTTCTTCAAGTGCTATACGCTTGCCTGCAAATTTCAAGATACCATTATTTTTTTCTGCAGAGTAGTATTCCATTGTGTAGATGTGCCACATCTTCTTTTTTCATTCTTCATTTGAGGGGTATCTAGGTTGCTTCCAGGTTCTTGCTATTACAAATAATGCTGCTATGAACATAGTTGAGCTCATGTCTTTGTTGCATGGATGTGGATCATTTGGGTATATGCCTAAGAGGGGTATTGCCGGGTCCTTTGGTAAAATTATTTCCATTTTCCTGAGGAACAGCCATACTGATCTCTAATATGGCTGTATGAGATTTATATCACCCCAAAACTGGGTTTTACTTTTGAAGTGATTTAAACTGTGCTCAAATGAAAAGATATTGAGGAAGAATATTGTCATGGCAGCTTAAAGCTTATAGAAAATTGAAACTATTATATGTCAACCATTGAATAGTTACAAAATATATTTTTATGACAGCGTACCTTTCTTGATGTCTGTTATTTAACAAATGGAAATGGTTTAGTTGAATTCCCAGATGGGAAAATGAAGCTTTGTGGATGGGCTTGGAGGTTTCAAAATCCATGTCATCCCAAGTTTTCTTTCTCACTGTCCCAACCCCTACCCGTAAATAAGGATATGAAGTCTCAGCACCATGCCTTGTTGCATTATGCTGTGCTCCTGCCGTGATGGTCATGGACTTACCTCTGGAACTTCAACTTCCATTAAACTCTTATTTCTTGTATTGCCTGGGTGATTTGGCCTTGTTATCACAAATGAAAAATAACTTGGAGAGTTAAAGTATAGTGAAAACGATGCAGGATCCAAAACTCCACTTACCTTCTGTTTATTTTACTAAAATACATAAATACAAGATTGTACAATGACAGCTGGTAAATGTAATAGTTCAAACATCTCTAATTCTTGAAATGAAATGTGAGTGATAAGGAGAAAAACATTTATTAATATCTATCATATTCCAACTTGCCTGTGTTGGTACAGTGTTTTATTTCCAATTTCTAATTTTTTTTCAATGAAAACTCAAACCCTCTATAGGCAATACAAACAGAAGAACTGCTGGAATATTGCTTATAAGGTGTCAGATAAATGATGCTACGATTGCTTGGGTGAGGTGGTATAGAAGAGGTTCAGGTTTGGATATATTGAATTGAGTTTCTATGATGATATGTTTTGTCGTTATCCGAACATCTATTCAATTTCACATTGAATGATTCCTCTATAAGACTGAGATCTGCTTATTCACTCTTCAGAATTCTTCGTGGAGCAGAAGTAGAATCATATTTACTCTAAGAAAGATTATCCTCAGGTCACCCTTTCTTATCAAAATGCTAACAACAATCAAACTAGAAAGCCTGGGTGAGAAAAAGTAAAGACACAGTAGCAGCTGTATAGAAATAATGTCGAATTTAAAAGTTAAGAATATTAGTTTCAGAAGGGAAGTGAATCTATTACATTTTGATGTACTTATTTGTATAGGGTGTGTGTGTGTGTGTGTGTGTGTGTGTGTGTGTTCATGTGTTCCATATGTGTACCTGTAGAGGGAAGAAGTGGTGACCAGGTGCCTTCTCATGCTGTTTCCATTGTATGTTTGTATACCATGTGTAAATGCACATACGTGTATATGTGCCACACTTGCTAGTCCATCATGCACAGAGGCTAGAAGCTAATATCATTTATCTTCCTGTGTTAGTGTCCACCCTGTTTTCTAAAATGGCCACTCATTGCCCTCTAGCCTGAGAGGCCAACAATCCTCAGGGATCCTCCTGTTCCTGCTTCCTCAGCAATGGGATTTCAGAGTGCCACAATGGTTTTGAGGATTCAAACACAAGTCTTCACGCTGCTCATTTTATGTCATAGATTTGGGCTGTTGAGATGCCTCAAACACACAAGGTTAAGGACCTGAATTCAGATTCACAGTACTACAGTACATACATGTTTTCTCAGAAGTGGTGAGGTAGGTAGGAAAGTACCTTCAAAGAGGGGGAAAAAATCTTCCTTAATATTGCAAGAACACATGGAGGAATGTAGGCAAAATGACTTTAAAACTATTTACTTTTTATTTATCTAGTAGAAATAGATTCATAAGAAAAGCTTCAGACTCCTTGTAAGATACTTTGCAGTCTACAATCCAAAGGCTATTTACATTCTGACAGTGTTTCAGAGCACTGAACAGAGAGGGTGGGAAACAAACAAATAAATCTCTAATAATTGAGTTCAGAGACCATAACTGGTTGCAAGGCATAAATTTGGGGCACTTGGCCTTCCCAGTGCAGTAAAATTGTAGCACACAGATGGATGCTGAATTCTGCCTACTAAGGTCACTGTTAATAGCAAGATGAAGCTCAGATCGTAAGTTAACACAATAGTTTCTGGGTGTTGGAAGTCATTTTCAGAGAGGTGTTTGGAACAATTATTCTTCATTCAAGTCTCATAATATGATTAGTATTGTATAAAATATCCATATTAGTGGATATCCAGGGAGTTTTTCTGTAAGAAACTAAAGTGAACAGTATGATTATGCAAAGTCCTTTATACTGTATCAAAGACACAAGAAATCCTGGATTAGAATGTTTACAACAAATAGAAAAGTTCAAGTTTTAATTCAAAATATTAATATTTTTCTGTTTCCTTCAATTATTAAATTATCTTTAAAGATAAAACTTCTGACACAAGCATGAAACTACAGAACTAGTACATTCTTATTTTAGCACTCACAACTGTTTTAAATATTTCCTGTATAGCCTTAAGTACTTATATTAATTGTAAAATTACTAGAAATAAAGTATCAGCAAACATTGAAATCCAGTATATGAAATTGTAGGTAAGAAAATATAGAAAAGGCAAGATTACATTTAATCATGGGAAAATAATGAACTTAGCACAGACACAAAAATGTCATGTTTTCATTGCATTATTAACTGGAACAGCATTGTCATGTATTTGTAAAAAAACTGGAAAGCTGTTTAAAAAATATAAAAGTAAACTGATAAATAATGTAAAATCTTTTTCTATATGTTTAAAATCCTTAAATTAATCATTAAAAGGAAAGAATATATCACAGAAACTGGTAAACACATTCACACAAAAGTTTCTAACTCCACTCAGATTTCCAAATTATGTTTACCCACCACCCCAGTTATAAGTATTGAACATATATGATGAGAGAGGAAAGTCAGAGATAACACACTGAATCTTAAATCTTTAATAGTATTTGCATGTAGAAAAAAGCCTCTTCTTTGAGTCATGTAGTAAAAAGCTGTGTGGAAATGGTGAGATTTCTGTCTCTCCCAGATCTATAGCTTTTTTTTTTTTTTTTTTTTTTTTTTTTTTTTTGAAAATGAATCTAATAACACATTTATGATGGTTGCTGAGGTTCAAATAAGACAACATGTGCATGGAGTATAATGGACATCGGTTTATCTATTTCCCATGGCTATGTAAGAGATGTTGAAACATATTTCTGTTTTCCTGAAACATGGAGATACAGCTGCCATTCCTTAAGAATTATATATTCATTTGAGGAAGCCTGTCTTCTACTTAAAGTCCACTGTGATTTCTTTTTTTAGATTGAGCCATAGGACATCATTGACTCTTCACTCGATATCCCCCATAGGGAGAGTCACTGTTCCTTACAGTTGACTCTGCAACCATGGAAGTGATCAAGGATTTAGTTTGTGTGAAGGAATTCTGTTTTTCTTTGTTGTTGTTTTGTTTTTTTCTTCCCAATACATCAATACTTTCCCAAGCATAAATCTCCCAGCTAATTACTCCTACTTTAGATTCAATTTAAAAAACGAGTCAGTTGCGGTGATCTATGCAGGTAGGATTTGCTGAAGAGGCAGAAGAAATAAGAAGGAGGACAAGGAGAAGAGGAGGAGGAAGAAGAGCAAAAAGAAGAGGAGGAAGAGGAAGAAGAAAAAAGAGGGGGGAGGGCGACAATGGTAATGAGAAGACCACGGCACTTCTTTCTGGGCTCCTTCAAACACTGATGACTCCATAAGCAAAAGAAGTGTATACATTACAGTTGGAAAGGCTGGCGTGTCCAAAGTCAAGGCATCCATCGCTTGGACAGACTGCGAGCACAGACCTTTTGGTAACCATGGAAACCAAATATTGCATTGCAGAATCCACATCAATGTTAAAAAAAAAAAAAAAAAAAAAAAAAAAAAAAAAACCAGTGTTTTGTAGTACACTGAAGTTCTAATCTTTTTTTTTTTTTTTAACCCAAAGTATAGCTACTAACAAGTTCATAATTCCAATTAAATAAACATTTGGAAAAGCTCTTCAGATGTGTTTGTGTATTCTTATAATCTGGGAAATGGTACTAGAACTAAGCTGTGTATGTACTAATAAGGTCTTTTGTCAAGAGGGCTTGGCTCTGATTTGATTCAAGGAGTTCTGAATGTATAAATTGCCTAAATCTGAACATTAGCTTCTAAAGTTAGTAAAATATATCATTTGTTCTCCTGTAGGTGGGGATTCAAAAAGAGTGGTATTAAAATTTTGGTAAATTAAAGTAACAGGTTGACTGGGTGGTGGCGGCTCATGCCTTTAATTCCAGCACTCAGGAGGCAGAGGCAGGTGGATCTCTGTGAGTTTGAGACCTGCCTATCTAAGAACTAGTTCCAGGACAGCCTCCAAAGCCACAGAGAAAACCTTTCTCAAAAAACAAAAACAAAACAAACAAACAAACAAACAAAAAAGTTATTGTAACATGCATACGCCTTCCTACATGACTTCCTGAGAATGCTCAAATTCCAAATTTTATCTCTACACTGCTTGGAAAAGCCTGCAGCAAGTTAAGTCAGTTATCAGTAAAAGTATTCTGTGATTATGTCAGAATACAGAGTGACTGTAAAACCTCTTAAGAAGGTTCTGAAAAAAATCATAAATTTCACTAAAAATGCATGATTTTTCATATTTATTAGTAATTTGTCTTTAAACTCCACTTGACATTTGCTCAAAATTCCAGCTACTGATATGAGTAATCCTATCACAACAGTATATTCCAGACACATCATACTATCTCTTACAAGTTTTAATATTAAAATGGAAGAAAAATTATACTTTTTGATTCTTTTAATTGGTCAATTTGAAATGACTTAGCTAATAATGTGTTATGCTCAAAGGAATAAAATGTTAATGATCATAGAGCATTTTAACAAACTTCAGAATGTATGATTCTAACCTTTCATACATCTAATTAGGCTGCTACTTCTCTGGAGTCCACTCTGATTTTACAGTTATTGTGACTGAATTGTACTTTGGAAACAAACAAAAAATTCACAAAGCATATAGTACTTTGATTCAATATAATTTAATAAGAGAATATGCACATTTGAAATAGAAGCACTCAATTTCACTACCTAATTTTCTTTAATTTCATTTGAGTAAGATTTTACCCACTAGAATAAACTAATTCTACCACTTCCAACTTTCATTTTCTCATAATCTCAATATATCCTATTTCTCCTGATAACATTGTCAGTAGGTAAAATTAAAAAATAAATACTTGAAGAGCAAAATGGCATTTTAACCACGCAGAAGCACTTTTAAAAAGAGAATATATACCTAGAAAACAGGAAAATATTTTCTAAGGTGACTTTTCAGTAAAGGAAACACAACTTCATGTCATACAATGTCTCAAAATAAGGCTGTGGTTAAAAGTTGATATGATTCATTTTCAAAACTGAACCTATGCCCTCGTATCATAAACATTTGAAAACTTCCTTTGTCCCTCAGTATTCTTGGAGTATTTTAATGTGAACAATGATGTTTTATGCTCATATAACTGTTTTAAAGTACAAATGAGAAAGCATATGTAAGCATGAGTATATTGTTTATTAAAAACAAGATACAATTACATTAAACATCTGCAAAATAAACCATTATTGCAAATTAGTCATTTGGCTTTGAATATTCATACACTAATTTATATTTAAACCATTACTAATTTATTCATCTAAATTTTCTTCAAAGATTATAGGTAAATTTATGCTTCACCAGGACCTTGATACAAAGTTTCACACACATGCAATTCGTGTACACACATGCACACACACATATACACACAAAGATAAAACACAGATAAGACACAGATATCATACCTTGAAATAATTAAATTACTATGATGCAGTATATGTATATACATACGTATATGTATGTATATATATTTTTTAAATTTACTTGGGGTGAATAAATTCAATGTATGTAATTTACAGAATCATGTGCTATTATTTTTGATACATTTATTTATTCCAGAAATGTTCTAAAGTTTTCTGTACAGGGGGGTTGTTACATTAATAGAGCAGTGGATAGTATTCTGTCTTTCATGATGACATGTGTGTAAGGAGTATCAAATCTTGTGTGATAAGTGTTATGTTGTTAATAAATAATGAACCACCAGTGTGATAGCTGCAGTATATGTGGTATTTAATCGGAGATAATAACAAAAGGAGAAATATGATTACATGAAGAAATATTGCTAGAAGGGAAAATAGAAGTCAATGGTACTGAATCAATAGTGGCTTCTAAAGGACTATGGGTCTAGTTACAGATACAGATATGCATCCATATTGTATGCTTATTACATATTTATAACTATGTAACATGCAAATATCAAATACCCAAAATTCTTTAGCAGAGTTAATATTTATACTTGATTTTAACTAATCATCCATTTTATTGTTTATTGTTTGTTTGTTTTCGATACAGGGTTTCTTTGTATAGCTTTGGAGCCTGTCCTGGAACTCACTCTGTAGACCAGACTGGCCTTGAATTCACAGATAGCCACCTGCCTCTACCTCCTGAGTGGTGGAATTAAGGGCATGTGCCACTTCTGCCCATCTACCAACATTCTTTTTAAGCAAAGGAAATGTCTTTACTGTCATAAAAATACAGTGTTTTATGTTATCTTCAACTTTTACTGTATTTTTTTAATAGGCTATGAAAACTAATGTTCCAAAATGCAGGATTTCTGTGAATTGCCAATGTTCACATCTTCACCTCACACCACGTGTTCTGTGTGTAGAATTTGGAGTGAATCAAGCAATTTATTGTGTACTCTACACCTGACATTGTTATGGGAAAATACAAGGCAACATTGGCAAGGTTTTCAGTGGTATTGTTTTCCAGGCAGATCATCTACTTATGACAGTCTTTGTGTGTTCCTTACTCTTTTGTATTGGATTTAAATTTGCAACATGTACATATTTCCAAAGAGTATGTGTCTGCTGTATGTACGAAGCTGGAACAGTGACCTACACTAAGACCTTTGAATACTACACAGATTTTCTTCTGTAGAAAATGTTTTTATTTTGGATTAATTTTTATTTTTGGATAATTTTCTTAATAATTTAGGTGAGCTTATCACACTATCAAAACAGTATGGAAGTAGAAATTAAAAAGTAAACAAAAAAAGATAGGAATTTTCTCTATTCCAATGCCTAGGCACAAAACGATGATAGTGATTACAATAATGGTGTAAGCTTTTTATAAGGTTCTGGAAAGGTAAAGGTCTGAAGGACAGATTTGTTCATTCTTTCCCTCTCCCCACTATGTATTTCCATGATCAGGTGAGAAAAAATGACAGAAAATAAGTGGATCTGAGGAGGTAGGAAAGAGAACATTGCAATATGTAGCCTCCGAAGGTAATAGGTAGACAATTTCATTTGTTACACAGTGACTCTCATGCTCTTAAAGGGGAGACAGAAAAAGCCATTGTGAGGAAAGAAGTAACAAAATAGAGACTAATCTAATGTGGAAAGTAACTTGGAAGGCTTTTTTCTCCTTTTGCCTCCTTCTTGGAATGTCAGCATATATTAGTTGCCTGTGATTATTGTAGAGCTGAGACCTAATTGTTGTCTTTCTTCCATCAGCTTTGGTACATCTGCTGATGTTTTCCTTGTTCAGCACATGTTTACACAGGCAAATTGGTGAGACTCCATAAGTAACATTATACTGATTAAGTAAGTTGTGTTTAGGAATCCATATGTTGTGGTGTTTCAAGTGAAAATGGCCCTGTACGCTGTTATGTTTGGAAACCTGGTTCCTAGTTGATGGAAGAGTAATGACGATTAGGAGGCGTGGCCTTGTTGGAGAAAGCATGTCACTGGAGTTGGGTTTGAGGTTTTAAATGTTCATGGTATTCCAGGAGGCTTGCTTTTTCCTCCTGATTGCTGTGTCAACACTTGCTCTCTGCTACTGTTCCAGCTCCATTCAGCCATGTGCACTAACATTACATTCATAGACTCTTCTAAACCTGGAAGCACACATCCAATTAAATAGTTCTTTTTATAAGTTGCCTTGGTTATTGTGTTCATTACAGCAATAGAAAAGTAACTAAGGCATATATGCATATAACAACAGTTGATGAAGAGAAAAGGGAAGGTTTATGGGAGGGTTTGGAAGAATGATGGAAAAGAAGGGATGAATATAACAATGTATTATTCTCGATGAACAAAACAAAATAAAGGTCACAAACATTGAAGCACAGCAAGTTGCCAGTAAAAGAAATAATATTTAAAAAAAAAATGAGTGGTGAATTCACAGTAAGTGATATTCTACTGTGCTGACAAAAATGGGGAACCAAATAATGTCACCTTTATAATGACAAAGGAATGAAGAAACTGGTTTAAGTCCTTAAGCCAGGGTATTTCTGATTAAAAAAAAAAATTCTTGGGAAGAGCTATGAGCAAAGCGGTCAAGACCAAGAGGGAGAAACCAAAAGAAACTGCTGGCCTGAACAATGGGGAGCACATACACCTCAGTTTGACAGCTGGAAAACCATAGGACCCACCTAGACCCCTGAACTTGGGTATTAATTAGGAGGACTGGGAAGTCTATGGGGCCTAAGGTAGTGGATCAGTATTCATCCCTAGTATGCAAATGGATTTGAGGAGCCCATTCTACATGGAAGGATACTCTCTCAGCCTAGACACTTGGGGGGAGAGCCTAGGCCCTGCTACAAATGGTATGACAGACTTTGACCATTCCCCCATGGGAGGTCTTACCCTCCATGGGGAGCAGAAAGGGGATGGGTTGGGAGTTAGGGGGGATATGGCAGGAGGGTAAGATAAGAGAACAGGGATTGACATGTAAACCAAACTTGTTGCAAATTTAATTAAAAATTATTATCAAAATAAAATCAATCCTATTTGGTTGTTCTCAGTGACCTTTTTTTTTTAACATTTTTGAGAATTTTGTGTGTGTGTTGATCGTATTGACCTCCATCCCATACTTTACCCTTACATTTCAGGTGATTCCATTTTATTTTTAACCTTTTAACAACAATTTGTGCTGCCCAAATATTCTCAGATGTCTATTCAACCACGTGAGAGTTATTCTCTTACCAAGACTAAACTTCTAGACAAAATGGGTACATTTTATTCCCCCTACTTACATTTTCCCAGTAGCCCCATGGCTAGGAGAGGACTTCAATACTGACTTTCCCTCTCCATATTAAATTTGGTCTAATCTCTGCCTGTATGGATTCAGAGTAAGTTGTTCCAACTATTGTGGAGTCTTCTTAAATTCTGCCTCATCTATTTCAATTATTCCTCTGAGTCATACAACCAACAGCATTTTGACTACAACCTAACCACGTACATAGATCATTTAACTTAGTTGAAAAGTTTTTTTAGTGACTGGCGAGATGGTTCACTATTCAAGAGTATTTGTTCCTCTTGTAGATGACCCTAGCCCTATGCAAGCACACACATGGTGACTCACATACATCCTGAAGTTCAGTTGAAGAGAATACATAGCCCGATTATCAACTCAGTTGTCCCAGACATGTATGTGTTATGCATACATGCAAGAAAGATGTGGATTCCTTCCAGACTAATCTGGTTTGATCAAGCCAGACCACCTGAAACAGAGTACAAGGTGATCCTACATTCAAAACAGCTGGACAAAGCAGCCTTGCAGACTACAGCCAGGATTTCTGAATCTTCTTTGAATCCCCCATACCAGCGCCCCTTACCAGCAGGAAGTAGTTTGGAAAGAACAACGCCCAAATTCCCAAATGTTTTCATTTAAATGGACTTGGTTATATAAAATAAAAAAAATGGAAAAAAAGAAAAGAAAACTGCTCATTTACAGAAAAAAATGAATAAATCTAAAAGTATATTTAAAATATAAACCACTAGCAATGGCATGCTTTAAAAGGACAGTATGATGTTACAGAGAAAAGAAGCAGAGAGTAAAGAAAACAAGAGTGAAGTTCAACAGATTCAGAATCAAGTCAAAGAAGGCTCTTTGGAAGTCATCATTTTTGAACATTGTAATTGTGATACTCCATAAGATTTTTTATGAATTATATTTTGATTATTACTAATGTGATTATAATATCAATTGGCTAAAATAGTTTTCTTATGAATAATTTAATGTGATAATTACTTTCATTATGTGTAAAATTGGAGACTTGATTTTTCTAATAGAATATATTATATTTATTAACAGCCACCACAAAATAATCATGTTTTAATAATAACCTTTAACAAATTTGCTCATTCAATTATTAGTGTGAGCTTACACTGAAATGCTATTAAGTGTTTTCTTTTTATTGGATTTATTGACACATTGAAGTGTAAAGGAATTACTGAGTTTCTCAGTTGCAATAACATATGATTATTTTAAAGGTAAGTACCTAGTTTTCACCTCAGCTGCTTTGCAACAACCTAACATAAGACAAAAAACACTGGAAAAGAAAGTAGAAATTCATGGTGCCGGTCAAGTCATAAGTAATTAAGTTATCAGCATTGATAACTGGAATCCCATATCTCCTTATACCATTGTTGGCTAGTTGGCAAGCTCATGTGTCTGTTAAGTAGAGACAAAAATAATCTCAAACATTTACAATTCCTTTATACTTAATTGATTGTTGATATACATAAACATTCCTAGTAATATTGCTATTTTTTACAAAATAATTTTTTACCCATTTTTTCTTAATTTGTTCTGGATAAAAACATTCCACTTATATGAAAAGGGTACATATGATGAATTGTGGACAGTGATATGGTTGAATTCCATAGAAGTATTAAGGTAATGATATAACTACAACAAAGTTTAAGAGGTAAATATGAGGTTTATAACTTGCGGCTCTACATTGTTTAAAAATCTAAGCCATTGCAATCAGATTCTTTTAACTGATTATTGTGATGACTCTTGCTAATTCCATCTGCCTCTGATTACTCACCTATTATAGGACTTGAATATTGTTTTCAGTTGATATGACTATTGAAAATGACATGAGTTCATTGGCATGTATTCCCTAGAAAAGTGATAAATATCGTGTAAGCATTCCAAGATTCTTTATGACAACTTTATTGTAGTTCAAAAAAAAAATGTAAGCAAAAAATAGTCAGTGGGCACAATGATACCCAGTAGTCTTGATGGTGAATTGAAGTTGGGTAGAACTAGAGGAGGACTATACTGGGAAAATCTGAATTTCACACTTGAAAATTTTCTCAAGACTCAGACTTTAACACATGTGGACCAATACAGCTACCCACTGCCTTTCAAGAATTACTTTTGTCTCATATTTATAGCTCTTGCAATAAAATAATATTGCTGTGTCACAAAGTAAAAGCAATAATATTTGGGCCTGTGGAGATGGCTTAGCAGGTAATCCCACTGCCTGTACAAGAGTTTGAATTCCCAGTAAATATTATAAATCTTGGAGTATGTGGAGCATCTGCCAGTAATTCCAGTGGTGTTTGGTGTCAACAGGGAATTTTGCAGAGCAATCTGGATAGCTATAATGGCTGAATCATTTGAATCACTCATTGTTCTCTGTGTTTCAATGAGGGACAAAACCTCAACATATATGTGTAGAGAGATTGTAGGAAGTTTCTCAGTGTCAAAATTTGATCCATACAAGTAAGTATACATATTCAAACAACCCACATACATATGCAAAAGGAGAAATGTGAATATATTATAATATACAGTAGTTTGAGTAATAGCTCAATGATCCTTAGATGGGAAACTATAAACACATTCATAGCCTTGTTCTGTCTTGCCTGATAAAGGTTTTTCATTATCCAGCTCTGCCACATAAGAGTCACATCTAAAACCTGTAATCTCTTAACTTTCCTTGTCAAATGGTGGCTAAAAGAAAAGCTGTGTGTCAGATGAGTTCAAATAATTTCAGGTTGGACCTTTTTGGGATTCCTGCTGGAGGAGAAATTCTAGAAGGAAATTAAATGAGTACAAAAGAGGGGTTATCCAAGTAATTCCAATGAAGTATTTGGTGCTATGTATTTGTTATTATTGGCATTGGCTAAGTCCCAATGCTCAGATATTATCAATGGGATAAGAGATCAAGCCATTCACTATAAGCACAGAAAATTCTTTGGCTGTGACTGTGCACAGAAACCTTGAGAGATGGGGATCAAATGCAAGAGCACAAAGATGAAATGTACTGGGAATTTAAAGAGACATGAAGCACAATGGAATTTGGGTTATATAATGTCTTTCATTTTGTGTTAATTTCATTAGTTAAGGAAGATAGATACCCCATTAGAACTTAACCTGTCATGTTCTTAATCAAATTCATTTGATAAGATGATCTTATTTATTTTCTTTATTTTACACTGACTATGAGATAATTTTCAGTAGAGGAGTCAGTTTAAACCAGAGTAGACAAGTATAAAAGTAGGTATGAACTGACAACTAGAAGAAAAAATTATGTATGCTATTTTGTTGTAAAAGAGTTTTCAATTTTAAAGACACGACTTTGAATCAAGACACTGTTCTAACCTCAAATCCAGCAATGCTTTATTCAATATTGCAAACACAGGAAGTAGCTAAGAATTTGCTTGAAGGTAGCCCACTAGTCACTGTTTGCCCTAGATTCAAGCCTACTTGACTGACTCTCATTACCATTCAGAACTGCTGTCTTTTAAGACAGATGAAGGATTAACATATGGGTAAGATGCTTCTGAAATACTCAGACACTTTCTAGATTCAAATACTTTATTTTACAAAAATAGTTTGGGTAATAACAGAAGTGAATGCAGCAAGGTAACTGAAGCAAATGATGAAAGGTTAAATACATTTTAGACTTGTGATATTCTCTATTCACAATGGGTTTATTGAGTTGTAATTCCATCTTGAATTGAGAAGACTGTGCTGTCGATTTAGAATTCAATTGCAAGTACACTATAACTCAAAAGTGAAGGTCAAGTAAGAGTGGATTCATTACAGAAAATGGTACAAGCTAGAAATCACAGACATTTGAAATAAACAGATAAATCTTTATCAGGAAAAAAAGTAACTTAAACCAAAAAAAGTAAAATACAAGATGCACAATGTCCCAAAGCAAACACTTCCCACACAATTTGTATAATAAAATGTTGAACATCAAAGATAAATATGCAAATTCAAAAATATATGCTACCAATTAAAGCTGCACAGAAAAAAATTATTTAGAGATGGTATCAGGGCAAAGTAATGACTAATTTTTTTTAAATTGGGTATCTATTTTGTCTTTAAGAAATAAATTTTTTCTTAACTTACATAGATACTTTAGTTTAAGAACAACTGATGAATGTTTCACTGTTAAGAGTTCAAAAATAAAGAACAAAATTGAAGCAATTTACTCCAAAGGGGGAGAAAACAAGCATTTTAAGGACCACCACAGTTACTGGAAGAACACAGAAAATGTTGAAACAAAAAGAAAGAATCTACATAATTTATCAAATTTGAAAATATTTTATACATTGTTTCCCCATAATGTTTTTTGTGTCTTTCTTTTCTTTATGTTCTACTACAATGAGTTTTGTTTGTTTGTTTTTTTTTCTGTTTTGCATTGAAAATAGATTCTTCTCTCATACAATGCATCCTGACCACAATTTCTCCTCCTTTTACTCTTCCTAGCTCCCTGCATCTTCCATCAAACCCTACTGATATGTATTCCAGCTCTTTTTTTCTCTTCAGAAAAGATCAGGAGTCTCCATGAGATATCAGCCAGATAGGACAAAACATGATACTGTAAGACAAAGCCAAGCACTCACAACAAAACCTGAAAAGTCAACCATTAGGTGAAAAGGAGTCAGAGAGGCATGCTTGCTCCCACTGTTAGGAGTCCCACAAAACACATATATGCCGAGAACTTGATGCAGACCTATACAGGCCCTGTACTTGTCATTGTTTCAGTCTATGAGCCATGTGAGTCCTGAACTGAGGGCCAGTTTCCCTTAGTGTCCTCCATCACCTTTCTTGCCCTTCTTCCCCAGGGTTCTCTGATCTCCAAAGAAAAGGGATTTGATGGAGACCTCCAATGTAGAGTCTCTCTCTCTCTGTCTTTGCACAATATCTGGCTGTAGATCTCTACATTCACTCTTGTATGTTGCAGGAAGCTTCTTTGAAGATAACCGAATAAGGTGCCAGTCTGCGAGTAGAGCAGAACATCATTACAAGTCATCAGAGCATCTTTATGAGTCACCAGAACATCATTGAGTCGTCAGAATATCATTATGAGCCATTTAGTTGATTTCTTGTTCAACCAGTTGTATTTATCTTCTACATTAGGTCTCTGGGCTAGTCAGTCTCCTGTTCTTGGCCATTCAGGAAGTGTAAAACATGGAATCTCTCTCATGTGGTATCTGTCAAATAAACCAAATCATGTTTGGCCATTCCAAATGATCATACCACGAGGCTTCAGCATATCTTTTTGGTAGGACAGATGTAGATGGAAGGCTTTTTGGTTGGGTTGGAAAAGAAACCAGGACACCAATCTAGCTACAATTAGTGTTTTGGCGTCTTTGATAATGTCTCTGATGTCTTTACATCTCCATCCACTTTGGTCAAAAGTTTTCTCACATTAAATTTTACATTTTGTTTTCTGCTAAAGTTTGAATTTAATCTCATCCTGGCATTTGTTATATTTTTCCCTTGGATCTTTAATACATTTTAGTTTGTCTCATTGAATTACATTAAAGCCTATTAGGAATCTTTTTTGTTTGTTTGTTTGTTTTTGTTTTGTTTTTTTTCTTTTCAGAGCACAAAATTCCATGTCTTGATTATTTTGTGATTTTTTTTTCTCTTTTCTTTTTTGTAAGAAATCAGATTTCAGTATCTACAAAGACAATAGCCCTAGAAAAGTACACCCCTCAGAGTTTGATTTGTTATTGTTTCCTGGGGTGAATGTCTTTTGACTATTATTGGTTTTTTTTCTGGGCATGTGTCATCCCTTTATAATTTTTCTTGGAGGGGATAATAACAACAGTACTGAATCCTGAAATTTCCCAAAAATTACTTCACTTCCAAATGGATATAAAATTTTAATATTCACCCTTGTCTTGGTGTGAATCTCTGTGACAAGTAAATTATAATCAAACCCAAAGTGTGAATATGTACAAGATGGGCCTTTTCTTCACCTTGACTATACAAGCTTCATATAGGAGCTTGAAGTTCACCTTCCTCATTTGAACACATTTTTCACAGCTTTTTTAGTGTCAAGAGCAGAATGATAGACTTTCAGAGTTTACCATTCAAGCCCTTTCATAGGCATTGGAACATTTAAAGATTCCTGGATTCCATAGTATTTATATATTCTGTCACAGTAATTGCCTTGTACATTCTATACAATCTGGCCAGAATCCTCTCAAACACTAAATATAAATGAAAGCAATTTTTGGGTGATGTTTTTGATCTTTGATACATTTTTTTTCATTTCCAGAAGAAAGAAAATTGAACAGATATCTCATTCAATAGTGTTGCTCTCTTGTACAATAATAACACAACATATGAGATCCAATACACATGTACTTATGTACCCTTCCCTATAGTTGACTATCAACTATTACTCACCATTCCTGTAAATATATTATTCCCTTGCCCAGGAAGCCAAATAGGGTAAGTTCATATAAATATCAGCAGACTTCATTTCAGATTTTAGTTTTCAAATTGAAAACAAATCTTTGTTGTTTCATGTCAATTTTTTGTTGTTGTTTTATTGAGACAAGTTTTCTCTGTAGCTATGGTGCATGTCCTGGAACCCCCTCTGTAGACCAATCTGATCTCAGACTCGCACAGATAAACATGTCTGTGCCTTTCAAATGCTGGGATTAGAGGTGTACACCACCATTGCCCAGTAGGTGTCACATTTACTTATTTGGGTTTTGTTTTATGCTGTAGATATGGCTATTTTGTATAGCTTATCCACAGAGTTTAGGTGCCTAATAAGGGGCAAGAATTGGAAAGATTTTTTTCAAGGAAAAGAATGTAGAATGTAATGTTAAAGGGCATGAAGGAGAACTGTGGATATGGGAATTAAAGGGAATGAGGTGGGAGAGAATATGAGGACAAACAACTAACAGTTACAGCCCTTTGAAAAGCTACTTCTTCAGAAGCTTCCTAAAATAAATACATTCATCATAGAGTTCAAATGAAGTCACTATCTGATGGAGAAAAAACTAACCAAACTAGAAATACTTTACCAACTCAGCTTACTAGTTATATCACGGTTACATCTTTCTGAGCCATTGGCCAAAGTGATCCATCAGATACCATGCCCCTGCACAAAGAACTGTTATAGGCTATAGTCAGTGCAATTAACTATCTTACACAATGTGATGATAAGACACAGTTGCTGCAAATAGCATATACTATTCCCATACAAAAAGAAGAAATCTAGTTGGAACCCTCAGTCTTACTGTCTATTGTTCATCTTGCTAGAATTCTCTAGATATGCTAATGTGGTAGAAAATTAATCATCAATGTCAACAAACAATAAACTCTGAGTTATATTAACAACCTATCCAATGGGCATGTCCACTGCTACAGTAGAGGAATGAATGACATGGCATCAATGAACAAGTTTTATCTTTTTAATTGCATCTGTTGTTCACTCTATGAGCTGGAACCTTTACCTGAGACTGCTTATGAAACTAAGAATCTAAGACTAGTTTTGGGCCCAGTTCAAAACCTACATTGTAAGTCTACTAGATAATCATAGCCAAAAAATTTACAATGAATGAAAATTTACTATATGCATATATTAGTGTATTCCTTAACTCTTATTTGAAAAAAAATTTGCAGTTGATTTTGATTAATACATCAACCTAAAACTGAAAACACACAGAGAATGAGAGACATAAGGTGCTTAGGCATATATCAGACATCTTTATCACACTTGGCCTCAGAGATCTATGAGGAAGAGGAAGACAGAAAGATTGTGAGGTCCAGAGGGGGTTAAAATTTGAGTGAAACAGCATTTTTTATAGACACAGTATGGCAAATACTCATGGAAATCTCACAAAGAATGTGACAGGAATATGACAACCTTCACAAGGCTTTATAAAATCTCCAGCCAGATAGCATCTCCCAGCATGAAGATCCAAGCATGTGAACAAGAGCTCACTTCTTGTTTGTGAAATGATATATGGTGAGAGAAGAAAACGCAGTTTTCTTTAGCTGAGTGGAACTAGGTTTATCACTCTGTAGAGCATGCTCAGAAGCAATTGGCCAACACAAGACACTCCATTTTGTGTATGGGATTTTACTCTTTTTCTATTTTAGAAAGAGGAAGTACTTAAACAGTGGGTGAGTAGGGAGCACAGAGAATGTCAGTAGCGTGGGAGGACAGGAAAACTATGATAAAAATATACTTTAAAATATACTTTCTGAAATTCTCAAATAAATTTTATAAAGGATGTAAAAAGAAAAATCAATCTTCCTACCTGAGATGCTTTTCAATATTCCTTTTCTGTTGTCAGATTTCTTGCTTAACACATTCAATTATAGTTCCAAAGGTATAAGTATATTCACGAATACATTTGATATAAAGTAGCAAGGGAACCATTGTACATTTGATGTTTGCTGTCTAGGCACTATATTATTAAAACAAAATATTACTACCATAGGAGGATTTTTTGAATGAACTTTATTTCCATTTAAAATTCAAAATGTTGTCAACCACAATACATGGCAGCAATTTCACTAAGTCACTTCCTTGTAGTCCTGATTAAACAATCTTTTAGGAGGCTTGACATTTAAATTTTGGTTGAAACTGGAATGAATATGTTCACATTAGCTTTTTAAACTGGGAATCAGTATAGTTTTTCCAACCGTAGCTTGTATTTGAATGCCAATGAAAACAGAAAACAATTGACAAATGCAGCTAAGTATGTTATAGCTAAGAAGTTAAGCACACCTGGAAAAGGATATCACCATTCACTAAATAAAATTTACACACACATTTCCATGTGTGCGTGTACACACACACACACACACACATGCACACACCAAAATAAAATAAATAATTGTTTCGATCTAAAACACTGTTTATTTTATCATGAATTAAGTAAACAGATGTACTGAATATTCTAACCATTCTTTGGAAATTTTGAATATTTCATTAGTTAATTGCAGTTGTTATGTATTAATGGAATAATATTTTTTACCTTAATAATTTAATTATTAACTTATGTTTGCTCCTATATGGATCCCATTACACTTATGAATGACTCATGTGGCCTTTAGTAATATTATATTTTGAAATTATATTGCTAAGGATGTATGTACTATTTTGCAAAATAATCCTCCTTAATTCCCTTGTCTTGCTTGCATGTAAAACCTTGAGTGATTTACCACAAATTTGCAAACTTAGAGTTGGAAATGTGGTTTGTTTTTATTTGCTTAATAGTTCACCACGTGAATAACTCTCAGTATCATCACTTTTAAAGACGAAAGGGTTATGTACACAACATCCAGGGTGATTACAGCTGTTTCATTACGTACCTGAATATGATCAGGTACGTAAATAGAGCACTCCTGTGCTAACAGCTTTACTTATACAACTGTAAAATAATTTTGTAGAGTAAATTGTTTTCAGAAGAAACTAAGTCAGTTTATACATTCTGCAAACCAAAAGCACTTCTGGGAGAATTAACTGCTTTGCTTGGACTTTACCTGGCCATCTGTTATTGAATTTACTGCCTGAATTGAAGCCTGGCCATCTGTTACTGAATCTTACTGCCTCAGACATCTAGGAAGAGTATAACTACTGACAAGTTCATTTGACTAAATGTTCAGTTTTCATCTCGGACTTTAGTGACATGTGCTGCATAATAGTTTCTCTGATGTATTACTATTGATAATGCATTATTGATAGATTAGCATTAATATGGTATATTTACATATGCAGGAAAATATGCTTTTAAGTTTTCAGTAAATGGAAATATTGCCATGAATCATTTTTTTAACTTTGTAAATTATTATTAGCATCTTCACGTGTTCCTAATCCCACCCATCTATCCCCCTCCAGAATAAAACCAAATAAATTCTGAGAGAATAAATGGAGGGAGAATGGAGTGAAAGGGAAAACTATCATGCAAACTGCAGAGGGATAAAATGGGACACATAGCAAACTCCTTCATCTAGCATGACTTGAGATATATATATATGTATATATATATACATACATATATATATATTTTTTTTTAAATATAAATTTTTTAAAATATAAATTTGAAACAAGCTTGGTGGTACATGTCAATTCAAGTTTCTGCACTCTCCCATCATTCCCTGTTCCTCCACCATACCATCCCCTTTTTGCTCTCCAGGTAGGGTGAGGTCTTCCATGGTGGAATCTTCAGTCTGTCATATCATTTGGAGCAGGGCCTAGGCCCTCCCCCATGTGTCTAGGCTGAGATGTATCCCTCTATGGGCTTTTAAAGTCCATTCGTATACTAGGGATAGATACTGATTCACTATCAGAGGCCTCACTGACTGGCCAGTTCCCCTAACTAACACCATATTCATGGAACCTGGGTCGGCCCTATGCTGATATTTCCTTGCTATCAGACTAGAGTCCATGAGCTCCCCCGTGATCAGGTCAGCAGTTTCTGTACGTTTGATCCCTTTGCTCATCACTCTTCCCCGTCTCCAACTGAATTTCAGGAGTTCTGCACAGTGTTTAGCTGTGGGTGTTTGCTTCTGCTTCCATCAGTTCCTAGATGAAGACTTTAGGATATAAGACTTTAGGCATATAAAGTAATCATCAATGTCATTATCGTGCAAGATCATTTAAGGTAGCCTCTCCAGTATTGCTTAGATTGTTAGTTGGGGTCACCCTTGTAGATCTGTGAACATTCTCCTAGTGCTTGATTTCTCTTTAAACCTATAATGGATCCCTCTACTATGGTATCTGTTTTCTTGCTCTTCTCTATTCTTCCCCTGACTCAATCTTCCTGCTCCCTCATTCCTACCTCTCTTCTCCTCTTCCCCCTAAATCCCTCTCCCCAAAGCTCCCACTTTGCTTAGGAGATCTTGTCCCTTTCCCCTTCTCCAGGGGAAATGTATGTCTCTCTTAGGGCTCTCTGTGTTTCCTAGCTTTTCTGGCAGTATGCATTGTAGGCTGGTAAACCTTTGCTCTATGTCTGGAAAACATATATGATTGAGGACATACCGTGTTTGCCTTTTTGTGACTGAATTATCTCACTCAGGATGGTTTCTTCTAGTTCCATCCATTTGCTTGTCAATTTCAAGATTCCATTGATTTTATCTGCTGAGTAGTATTAAATTGTGTAAATGTACCACATTTTCTCAATCCATTCTTAGTTGAGGGGCATTTAGCTTGCTTCCAGGTTCTTGCTATTACAAATATTGCTGCTATGAATGTAGTTGAACAGATGTCCTTTCTGTTTGAGTGTGCATCTTTTGCCTAAGAGTAGAATTGCTGGATCTTGTGGTAGACTGATTCTCATTTATCTGTGGAACTGCCATACTGATTTCCAAAGTGGCTGTATGAGTTTGCATTCCCACCGGCTGTCAAGGAATTACTCCTTTCTCCACATCCTCTCCAGCATAAACTGTCTCTGTTGTTTTTGATTTTAGCCATTCTGACAGGAGTAACATGGTATCTCAGAGTTGTTTTCATTTGCATTTCCTTTATGGCTAAGGATGTTGTGCACTTTCTTAAGTGTCTTTCAGCCATTTTAGATTTCTCAACTGAGAATTCTCTTTATAGATCTGTACCCCAATTTCCTCACTTTTTAATTGAATTATTTGGTGTCTTGGTAACTAGCTTCTTGAGTTCTTTGGATATTTTGGAAAGCAGCCCTATATCAGACGTGGGGTTAGTGAATATCTTTTCTCATTCTGTGGACTACCATTTTTTCTTGTTGACTGTGTTCTTTGCCTTACAGAAGCTTTTCAATTTCATCCCCCGAGGAGGGATCCTGCCTTCCCATATCCTGCTAAGAGCCTCTGGAGGACTGGAGACTCTGCACAAGGTAATCAGACCCATTGGACCAGCATGACTTTTCAAATGATTTATTTATACAGTATTGAGTCAGTAAAGAAAAGCAACATACTTGCAGTAAGTATGTTTAATAAATTTGTAGGTCAGACAATAACATGTCATAATTTTTTAATTAAAATTGTTTTACGTAAATTACAAGTTGTTCAAAATTACATGTTGTTTGTGTAGAAGCACATCCTTGTATGGAACAATGTCAATTGTATTTTGAATTATGTCAAAAGCTAGAAAATTACAGTCAATTTTTCAACTGATAATATCAATAATTTATTTTTTAAAATATTGAATTTATACTATATGTAATATGACTATTGAAAATGTGTGAATTTACATTTGAGTAAATTTTGGAGCATTCAAATATATAAATGAATAATAACCTTGAGTTTTCATGATTGGACAAAGATTGAATGCTTGAACATTGCTATTAGAGAAAATGAGTATTATTGTTCTTTTAAGGAAAAGAAATAAATCCTGGTGTGGTGATGCATGCCTTTAATAACAACACTCGGAAGGCAGAAGCAGGTGGATTTCTGTGAGTTCGAGGTCAGCTTAGTCTACAGAGCTAGTTCCAGGACAGGTTTCAAAGCAATAGAGAGAACCCTTTTTTCTCAAAATAAAAGAAAACAAAACACAAAAGAAAAAACATATTTTTACAGTATTACAGTATAACAGTTAAAAATAGAAGTTAGGGAATAATGAATTTAAATATGATGCCTTTTTTAGCAGTAGCAGGGCAAACTGACTTACTGATATTTTAAAGTCCTATACTTGTATTATATATGATGAGGGAAAAATTCCCAAAAAATAAAGATATAAATTCCAAATATGAATAGTGCAGGAACAATACAAAGGTGATAATTTGTAAAAGTTCTTTAAAAAAAAAATCATTATTTTACAGATACATGTTTCAAATATGTAAATATTGATTGAAGTTTTGTTTCCTCTAATTGATGTCTTTTTCAAAGAAAATGTAGCCTTGGCACTGCACACTACACTAAACAGCAACAATTGAAGTGGAAGTGACTAAGATAACACCATCTTGTCCTCACTCTCTGCTACTTGCTCAGAAGTTCTCAGCTCCCTTAGCAATCATGTCTTCCTTGGAAAACATTTGAGATTCCCATATTCTAGTTGTATTAACCAAAATAAGTAATGTTTCTATGAACTTAACATAAAACAAATTAAAAAAAAATATATGGTAAAAGGGTACGTTGTGTTCTAAATAATTACTATGCTCTGCCAGAAACAGGTGTTTCAAGGTTACCCTGCCCCTAATCTAACTTTGATGTATGGTCTTTGTGGGTTTTGTCTTTAACAATTCTGTACCCCAGGGCCTTGACACCAAGAGACTTTGAGGTATGAGCCTGTTCTTGGCTGCTGGCCAATAAAGAACTCATATTTTTAATTGGTTTAATCAGTATGCTTGCCTGTATCTTTCTTGGGTGGATTATTACAAAAATGCATTACCCTATGCAAGAAAACACATTTTTTTGTAGCAGGGACTAATCTAACATCCAAAATTAAGAACTGGAAGCTGTCGTAAGATACAAATCCAAATTATATACTGTCTGACGTTTATTTTCATACTTTACTGCCTTGGAATAAGATATGATGCCTTGCTTTGTCACTTTATGTGGAACACATCTATTTAAAAAATCAGAAAGTATTGAATATTTGTAATAATGTCAGCTGAAAATTTTATAGAACAGCAATACCTTTTTTTATAGATTGAGCACAAAGTTCAATGAAAACATTGGTTACAGTTAATAATGGATCTGAGTGCTGGCATGATGATTGTAACGAGTACTGTTTTGTCCTGCTACCGCGCCAGCCCCAAATAATACACAGAGACTCTGTATTTGGTACAATGCTGTTGGCCCTGTTACTTGTTTCTTATTGGCTATCTCTGCCTTAATTATTAACCCATTTCTGCTGATCTATGTATTTCTCTTACCGGGGAGCCGGCGGCATACTGCTTTCTTCAGACTCTCCATCTTGACTCCTCCTTACTACTTCCTATTTCCTCCTTGTCTCCTAGTCCCTCCTATCTTCCTTTCCTATTGGCCAACAGTGCTTTATTATTAACCAGTATGAGAAACATATATACATAATGGCATCTCCCATCAGATGATAGCTTAGCTATTAAGAACACTTGATGCTTTTCCAGAGGAACCATGTGTTAGATTCCCAGTGTCCATTTTCGACATCTCACAACCATGTGAATCTTGGTTTGATATGATCCCTTACCACCTTCCTTACTTATTGGGAACCCACACTGATGCACACAAACCCATACACAGATACACAGATATTTTCAATATTATCCTACACAAATATCCTTTGCAAGACATTATCCTGGGAAATCCCGTTTAGCATTGTTATAGACAAGTGTGAGAATAGCAGAAAAAGATCATGAGATATGGTAATAATTCTTGGAATTGAAGTGAGACTTTCATATGGGCATTTAATGTATCTATGGAATAAGTGTAATAAGTGTGTGTATGCTTTTTTGTATGTGAGAGTGTGAGCATGCACATGACACTCTGGGTGTGTTGAGGTCAGAGTAAATTCTTACTCATTGTACTTTGTCTTCTAAATGGTTTAGGAATATCTGTCCTTGTTTCCCATTGGGTCTGCTAGTTCGGGGAGCCTAAGAGCTCATAGAAATTCTCCTGGCTTCATCACTTACTTCTGTTCATACTGTACCATGATCTACCTTGCCTAGCTTTTGCATGTGTTCTGAGGATTCAAGCTTGGGTTCCATGATTGTGCATCATGGGGTTTTCCTACCCAGCCATCTTTGCAGCCACATAATCTCCATTTAAAGAATGACAAATAAATCCTCTGGAAATGGAGTTATTTACCTGGAGTTCCGAAGCACTAAAAAGTGGGATTTAAATGTCTCTATTTGACCCTGTTTCGAATATGTTCCTTAAAAATAAACAACCGGAGAGCCCACTTCGTGCTGGCATTTTCATTTTACAAGCTTTCATTTTCCTTTGCAGCTTTTAACCAGTTTTATTTTTGAATTCTGTTATCATCCCCAGCACCTCCTTCATCTGCTCTTGTAAATGCATAGAAAGCTAATCAACTTAAAACTTAACAAAAGTTTAGTTTTAGAAGAAGTAAAGATATAGTTTGACTAGACCAACTGTTAATAATAAATAAATAATGGAAGAGATATAATGCCAAGAAATTGTTGAATGAATATCCCCAAGTGACCTATATTTTTAAACATCCAAGGGCTAGAATTAGAAGCAGATGCTATTTAATCATTGTTAAGGCTTCCATTCTCTACTTTTTCTCAAATGTTAATTGCGTCTTAACCTAATATCTAAGCAGAACTTTCCACAAAATGCAAACCTAGAAACAAATAAGTTAATACACACTTCTAAAAACAAGCAAGTTTATTCTCAGAAAATATGAAAGAAATTCATTGAACAAATTATTTATTTGATACCAATAACTCATGCATTTTAGAACTGAATGTTTCTACTTCATGCTGCAGTGTGCCAGTACAGGAAGATCTGGAGGTTTGCCACTTGAAACAGGGAAGGTGTCAAGCTTATAAATTACTCTTAATTATCAAAAATAAAATGCATAAAGTGACTTTCACACTCTTGGGTATAAAACACATCAGTGATTACCATTAGACATCCCCTTACAGCTATAATTCAATCACTTGATTTTACAGAGTCCTCGGAGTGTCCAATTTCCTTAGCCCACCAGTTTTTTTTTCACCATATAACTCATTATCCCTATTATTCCTTTTGCATTGACTCCTCAGTTGGCACATTTCCATACTCTCCATTACACTTCCCAATAATCTCATTAGAAGAGTTCAGCTCTGCAAGTAGTGCTTGATACATCAAGCATGGAGCTGGCATTCGAGTCATTGCCCCATGGGCCATACTCAAGTGTTAGAGTAGAAATACGATGACTTCTGTTTGCTGCTCAAGGGCTAAGTATACAGCCACATTATTAAGATCAATTATCGATCTCCTGATCTAGACAATGGTTTGCAACATCATGAGAGTTTAAAAAGAATAGTGTTCTGCATACAGGTCATTGACTGAAATATCAAGTACCTCTTACATCAAAGAGCTAACAACAGAAAACCTAGCAGAAATACTATTTCAGGATCCTTTTCTGATTATATTCTGGTATTGTTTAGCATAATATCAAAGACTCCTGTATCTCTGTAGACTGAAAACCACAAAGGTGCTGTTTGCCGCATAAGATAGAAATTAAAATGAACAAAATGTTTCATAGCATTCTATTTTTTTTTTCCTGTTTGCAATTTTCTCTAATTCTTTTATTTGAAGTCATTTATTTGTCTCGTTTTCAATACATAAGGAAATCAGATTTGTTTTTAAAATGAAGTCATTCTCTGACTTTAGTGGAAGGTAGGTGTCACAGAAAACACACCCCCTCCTCCCTGCACTAACTCCTGCCAGGAGAATAGGAGTTCCCTGCCTGCTTAGATAACACGTTGGCACAGCTATCAAGGGCACTTCTCAGAAGTGGCTGGAACTGACAGGACAGTAGCAGGTGTGAAGGCGAAGGGGAAAGGTTACTGAGAAAATAGAAACTGTGCAAGAAGGTCCAGACAACAGTTGTTGGCCTGGCATTCAATGTGTTTTATAAGGCTTGAGTCAGTGGCAGAAGGTGCCGTGCATAGTCTGACAAACTCGTATTATTTTTCATGCATGATACCTTTATAATTGTTTTAAAGTAGATTTTTTTCCACAGGTGCCTTCTGTCTAATGCTGAACAGGACGTTAATCCTCTGAAACAAAATTCACCTCTTCATTAAATCCCTCTTTTCAAATTCAAGGAACACATTTAACAGTTGATGCACTTGAGCTTTGAAATGCAGTGGTTTTCTCTTCTAGGAAGGAAAGGAAACTTAATGATAAAATTATTCCAGCACTTAAATATGCTAAAGTAGCTAACAGTCGAGGCTGATTTCAAGGATCCTCTGTCACTAATACATGAGAGGTACTATGCTTTCTGAGAAATATATTTGGTTATGTAGAGGAATCTGGCAATTCTATTATTACTGTACATAATGTTCACACAATTTCACACAATTCTAAACACATCATTCAATTTAACTGATAGCAGGATTTTGTTGTTCTTCTTTTGTTGTTGTTGTTTTTTTTTTTTTTTTTTTTTTTTTTTTTTTTTTACTAATTGGCAGAAAACCATCGCCAAATTTAACCAAGATTTTCTAGGAATATTTGGAATGAAAATTTCTAAAAAGTATTTATAGGTAAAATGCAACTGTAAAACAAACATTCATAGTCCTGTGATTCGATTAAAATTTGTTGTAACATCAAAAATAAATGATCAGTGACAGATACTAGGGTTCAAGCTTCAAGCTGAAGATCAGAAAGGCAAAGCAGCGAAGCCACTAGCTCTTACTTCTATCTCAGGCTGAAAGGGATGATCCTGTCTCCATGAGCTCTCACCAAGCCTCAGACTGCTGCCTCTCCTCAGTATGGCTGGAGTACAATCCTGAGACTGACTATCGAAGACCCTGCTCCTATCTTTTATACTTCTACAGTGCTCTGATTAAGGGTGTGTCATAACAATTGCCGAGATCACCTTTGTGTGAGCTGTTTCTCTTTAGGACGGGATCAATTTCTTGTAACTCAGTGTAGCATAACAGAGATCCCTTTACCTTATAATCCTGAATCTTGGAGTTAAAGGTGCATACCACCACCACTTAGCTTCTATAGCTAACTGAAGTGGCTGCCTTGCTATTTTAATCTCCAGTGGCTTTAATAAATCATAAACAATATATCACAACAATTATAAATTTATGTTTTTTAAATTATTTTATCTTATTTTACATATTGATTCCAGTTCCCTCTCCCTCCCATTTTCCCATTGATATTCCTCTCAAAGTTAAATAATAACTAAATACTGAGAGTTATGTTCAGATGATACCATTAAGCTTATAAAATCTTCACAACCTATATTTTAATTTTGCTTCTTTATTCTCAAACTACTTTCTAATCTCCAGTAGAAGTATATAGAAACAATTTGACTTCAGTGATTTAATGAGTGGGAATATTTGTTGTATATATTTATCTCTCAAAACGTTTTGAACTTGCATTAATACATACATATAAGAAAATTTATGACCATATATTTTCCATAAAACAGTCTATAAATTTTCTTTTCTGAAAGGTCATAATATGACAGGAAACCTCAGGTATAAATATAGAAAATAATAATACTTATTTAAAAGGACAGGCATGTGTTTTAAGAAGCACCTTTCAAAGTTCTGATTAAATCATGCCAGGAAAATAAATTGCTAAGACATTGGGAGCTTTGAAAAAGTACTTGGGAAACAGAAAGCGAGAAAAATTTGGGCTATATAATGACTGTATGTCTCAAAAAAACTGTTAACTACAGGTACTTATATATAAGCTTCCATTCCTCTTTAACCTGTTTTCTTTAAAGAACTTTGTTTAGTTATAGATCTCTTCTTATTAACGATATTGTACATTTATACTAATAATAACTTTTATGCACAGTTTTACAGAGTTTTCATGGAAAATGTTCACATTTGAAATCTACATTACAACATGTGATATTTTGGAATTGTTATTTATGTATTTATACAATTTAATTTCTTCTATGATATGTGAGAAAGAGAAAAGGGAAAGAGGAAAGAAGAGAAGTAAAGAGAAAGAAGAGAAGAGGGGAGCAAAGAAGAGAAACGGTCAGAGGAGAAGAAAGAAGAGTGAAATCAACCAACCAAGGAAGGAAAGTAGAAACAGGAATGTAAGCAGGCAGGGAAGATACTTTAGTAACATAAAATGAGAAAAAAGTTAAAAATGCACTTATGTGTTGTGAAACTTAAAGAAATATGTTGCTCACTTACAAACTCACTTTGGGCCTTATCATCACTCTGTTTTGTCCTATTTACACAATAAATTGTAAGTATTTTTTCTACTTTTGGTGAGAATGGCAGTTATTTTTCCTCAGTTTTTTTTTCAAAATAAAACTATTAATACTTTTTGGTGCTTTATAACATTTGATTCTTAAAATATCCCACCAATACGACTGCCTGAACACGAGTTAAATATGGACAATATTAGCAGACATGCAAAGTAGATGAGATAAAACCAACAAGGTCTCAGTCCTTAAAAAAAGAACTACATGCAAAACAAAGGGATTCTGAGACCAATAGAAATAGTTTCCCTGGGGATTAGATGCCAATTGGTTATCCAATTAATAAAAAGTAGTCCTAAAAACATACAATCAAGTAACATTAACCAGGTGGAGAAAGTTGAAGTATGCAAAATGAAAAAAAAAAAGAAGAGAGGGACATTGAAGTTAAAAGGAAGCAAGGAGGGGGCATATGTTAGAGTTTAGAGATAGGTCATTAAATGGGGGAAATGATGTAATTTTATAGTAACATTATTATAAGATGTATTATCTTATAAAGATAAATAAATAACTTGAAATTTGAATCAACTTCAGAGTTAAATATTGGAAATATTGACATCTGCAGTCCTTTAATTTCTGGGAATTTATTATAAGGAAAATATAGCATAAGAAAATACCACCATAGGTAGGATCTGTGCATGTTGCCATAGTCTCTGTGAGTACAGACCTGCCTCGGTTCTGCTGCATTATAGTGCCTTCTTGCCTTTGGTCTTGATTCCTTCTGGCTCTTATAATGTGTCCACCCCTGCCTCTTCAGGATTCCCTAGAACAGAGGGAAGGATTTGATGGAGACAACTTGTTTGGAACTGAGTTTTTCAGGAGCTCTCAAAATGTCTTCATATTGTCTTGTTGTGGGTCTGAATATCTATTCCAACAAAAATCATAACAATAAATGGTCATGTATCTGAACTATTCCTTGTGTATGATGGTGATAGGAGAATAAGTTCCCTGAATGGAGAAAATTCTGGGAAGATATCTGAGAAAACAATGTCAGGTTGTTCCTCTCTGATTCAGAAGGAAAACTATGCATTCATTATTCATTGGTCTGCATGTATCAGTTGTCTCAACAGATATCATGAAGGTGCTTTCTAGTGACATTCTTCACACTAAGGAATGGTTCTGGAGAGAGATAAAGTCCTGTCGTCTTGGAATATAAGCTCTTGGGATATGCAAGTGAAAACCAATCACAAAATCAGTAAGCATGTAGATGACAATGTTTCTTGTAAAACTTAAAACAGAATAAAACCATGGTCTCCTGAGAGACAGCTGTTTGACAAACGATATCAACACTGAAACATTTGAAATGCTGTTTGAGCACTATTTGAAAGGACACAATAGGTTACTCAAGGATCTGGTATAAAATGCTCAAGGAAGAGAAAATTGCTAGCACAATAGTTTCAGTCCCAAAGAACTATGGGATTTCAATCAAAAAGAGAGAAACAGAGAAAGTATGATATATGGTCATAGTGAGTTTTGGATACAAGTAGTGTAAAAAGTTCTTGGTTAATAATTTAGAAGGATTTGAAACTAGTGAATGAAAATTTTAAAAAAAGTTTCACAAAACTTTATTTTTAAGTCTACATAGTTTATTCAAGTCTGTTTAAGTACTTGAACTATAGTAAACAATATCTCAAAAGTTTCCACTGAGATATACTAATAACTTTGCTAAGTAATATGTTAGAATATTTGAAAGCTTCATAGTTGCAGTTTTCTTCCTCTTACAAATTGTGGGTCAGTTATAAATCCAAACCTAGCATTCATGTTCTTTACATTATGAAATGTACCTTAAGCTTTACAAACATAATTAAAAACAATGTGGAATGGAATTTATTGAAGGGATGTAAGATATTAGACTGACATATCCAAAAGTAATTTATTTTGATAGGGGATTGCTAAGCAGTTCTACAGTTTTTACATTATTATTTTGTAAGAGCATTTCTCTGTCTTGACACCAATATTAAATAGGCAATTTTCCTGTTAGCTCTTGAAAAGACTAGAGCAAGATGGTAGTATGAAATGAGAGGAGCAGCAGCTTGAGGCATCTCCCCCATAACACTGACCTCTGGTAGAAGAGAGCTCTTTCTATTGCTTTCTCCACTTAAACAACATAAGTTACACCCACATGGGTCTTCCCACAGAAGCTACTGTAACTAGAACAACCGACCCCCTTTTGGGCAGTCTCAGAGGTACATCTGTTGATTCCTTCAAGGTGACAATATAAATTAAAAAGCACAGGGTGATTCTCCAAGAGAGAAGCTACCACATATTGAACAGGTGTATAGAAAGAAATCACAATAAAGTTAAATTTCACTGACAATACTATTTTCCTGAATTCAAAGGAAAAAAATGAAAAATATGATATATACAGAGAGAGTAACAGGAAAACATATGCTGGAATTGACAATGTATATGAACGCCTTGGATTTGCTGTATATTTGTGGGTATAAGCTAGAAAGAAACACCAAGAAAATGCATCTTTAATGAAACTATGACAATATGTGAAGTAACACAGAGATTATTCCATTAGAGGAGAGGAAAGGAGTAATAGAAAAGATAAGGGAAACAGGATGCAAGGAAGTCCTTCAATATTCAAACAAGTTTTGCTTAAAGAGGAGCACTTGGCTGAAGAAAATGACAAGATAAAATAGAAGTTACATAGGAAGAAGATACTCAAAAGAGTTATATAGAAGTGCCATCATTTAAATAAGAAGAGCATGTTCAAGAAATGTATGCAAGAAACCTTCACTTCACATCTAACAAAGTGCCTTCTACACTTTAACGATTGTAATAAAAACTTCAGAAGTTGACAACAATGTTAGCAAAGTGAAATGACAGATGTACATCTCCTAAGCAATCCACTTCATTCAGCCATGTTGGGTCACAAGCCACCAGCATCTTTCCTAAACTGAAACTATAAATTTCCATTTATCAGAATCTTCCAATTTGAAAGCTTCAGATTGGGTGCAAGGCTCCTAAATTTATACTTATTCTATGGTGTTTTTCAGAAATATTTAGAGCAGAAGAGTCTCCCATTTGTGAATTTAAATATGTATTAAAATATATACAACTCTTTTCAAGAGAAGCAGATGCCGCATAAGGAAGTCAAGACAGCCATATGGACAGAAGCAGGGACAGGTGGCAATTCTATTTATGGTGAATGACAAACAAGGAAACTGATAGGAAAAAGGATGGCTATCAGGAATGGCAATGGCCAACAGATGCTTAGATGTTCGGGATCATGTCATTCTTCAAAAGTTGTGTCTATGCTAACAATGAATATTTTTATTCTGAAAATTTTCCTCATGACAATTGAATATATTGAAAAGAAAGTATTTATGGCTAGTTATATTTATATTTAAATATGTACTATGAATTATTTCCCAACTTTCAGATGAAAAAATAGGTTTTTCTTACAACATTCAATGCAAATATGTAAGTTAGATGTTTCTTCAGTTGCATATTGTATGACAGAAATTACACATTGGTTAAAAATCAACTTATGCTAAAGTACTAAAAGACAAACACTAATATTTTATCCTGATGTAGTTGGAGGCAGAATAATGTGAGAGAGACCAAAAAGGAGAGAGAGAGGAGAGAGTGTAAAGATTAATAGAGCCACATACACATAAACATCGTGCCATTTGCTATGTAAGAACTGTGGTGAATTGAAAGTATTCACAGGGGTCAAAAAAAAAAAAAAATGAAATCAGAACACCAACTATTTGTGACTGCCCAAAGCATCTGGTTATGCTCCAGGAGAGGTTTAAATGCCTCTTAAAATCCTCATTTGTCTGGCAATATTGACCACTTTGCTTGCCATTTTAATAAAGCAAATGGAGCCTCTGTTCTCAATGACCTTCCCTACAGTGTACTCCAGGGACTCTTGACTGAACATTGACAGGATTTTGAAGAGTAAATTGATCTTGTCTTTACAAAGTGTATGAATATCCTATAATACTGGTTGCTATACATGCAGAAGTCACTAGTATATATGATATTGTGTGTGTGTGTGTGTGTGTGTGTGTGTGTGTGATTGATTGATTGATCTAACACAATGTGTCTTTTAGTGAATCTCCTGCCCATTAAAAAAGGAATCAAAAATATCATGTTTTTTTCTACATAAGCACTAATGCTTTCCTCATATGTGGTTATTAAGGCATATTTTATTTTGTTTCATAATCATTTCATTGAATCCCTGAATGAAACTTTGAAGAAAGGTGAAAGTAATCCTCTTGTGGAAAATAAATCTCCACAATGTAAAAAAGTGATTTATTTCAACTGAAGATATACATCTGAATATCTATTCAGTGGTTCATTTCACTTTTTAAAATAGTGAAGTTTCTTTCTTTTCTCTCAGGCTTATTGGTCTGTATGTTTGAGTGTGCGTGGATACGTGTGTAGAAAACGTAACCTAACAGCTATTCTTTCTCAAGTGTACTCCATCTTGGTTTTGTTAGTTGTTTGGTGTCTGTTTTTTTTTTTTTTTTTTTTTTTTTGTTGTTGTTGTTGTTTTCTTACTTGCCTGTTTGACTCCCTCACCAGCTTTAATCTCACAACTTGGTCTATATATTAAGTGGTCAATGAATCCCAAAGATGTGGTCATCTCTGACTTCCTGGCATGTGACTACAAACATAGACCACAGACCCACCATTTTTGTCGGCTCCAGTCCTAACACTTACATGGCAGGCACTTCCAGAGTGTGTGTTCCTTCTCTGTCTCTCTGTTTCTAGCTCTCTTTTTTCTTTGTGGAACATCATTTCTGTCACATGCATAAACATAATGCATTGTCCACAGTTTTGATTAACTTATAATCCTTCTTGATCTGTGTTCAGTGACTTAACACAGGAATTTATTTTGGCGCTGGTTTCTTTCTCCTCAAGTCTCTTTACATGTATGCTCATGAATTGCTTTTATCAAAAAATTATATATGTCCTTCAGTAGAAAATTAGCATTGTTCTCTGAAAGCTAAGACAAAAACTGAATCACTCTGGTTTTATTCATAGCACATTGTGGAACCTACTGACGATTAGAGAACATCAGGCTGTATACTAAAATAGTTATTTTAATCACAGCTGAATTTGTTAACTGAACTAATAAATTTAAATGTTTTGGTGGCTCCATGCTTATAGTGGACCTATCTGGGAAAGTGACTAAATCCATGGAACATGTTTATACTATATTTCTTAAATATTATCCAACAGAGAAGTAAATCACATTAAAATAAACCTAATATTTTACCTGCTGCTTTTCTTCATGGAAAATTTATTAACTGGCATCATAAACCACGTAAGATACAGTTACTAATAACAGTAAAAGTGTGTCACAGGAGCAAATACAGTCCCGTGGATATAAAAGTTACACTACAGGCTTCCAAGAAGCTGTGACATAATATACAAAGTCTTACTTATGTAATAGAAGGAAGCCCAGGAAGCTGCCAGTAACTCAGCATCCTCAATGGCACACATGCTGTCCCTTGAAGTGTTGGAATAATGTAACCAATATGAAAGTTAAGCCCACAAAATAAAGTTTAGCATAATTTAATATGCTAGGTATTTCTTAAGACACAGATATTGTACCTTTCAATTGTCCAATAGGTATAGACTTAAATATGTATCATTTATGAGGACAAGAAAAAATCAAACTAGCTTGGACACAATATTACTCCAAAATAACATTACTAGGTTGTGAAATGAACTGGTATTGTTAAATTTATAAAATCTGGGATAAAGAATGTTTTTATTATTCTGTAATAGATCATACCACTGATGCTCTGTTAAAGATATACTTAGGAGAAGGGTGGATTAAAGTTTTACCTTTTACTTGGTCACATGCAAGATATCACCATTAATTCCATAATTAGAAAGTCAATGACATATTCACTTGTCAGAATCAATTTCATAAAGACAAATCAGATATAGTCTCATTGTGAGGAAGAAACAAAAAGTAAATTTAAATTCAAAATTTATTATACAAATGAATGAATTAATGAATGAAACCCATCCACTAGGGTAAATGTCAATAACTGAACTGTAATGTATACTGGCTAGGAGATAGAAAATCAGCTCTTTCCAAAAGAGTAACAGTGGGTGTATCAAACATTCCAGGATGGGCCTCATGTTGACTGTTAGTTGAAAAACATATAATGTATTCCATCGTTTTGTACACTTTTATTTGCTACAGTATGGTGTTTTTTTTTTTTTCTTTTCTTTTCTTTGCAGGTATGGTTTTATTTAGTTTTCCTTGGTTTGAGGGATTTTTGTGGTATTAGAGTCTTCTTTATTTTTTGAAAAAGAACTTTAAATTTGGTGCATAGTAAGGAGGGGAAAATAGGAAAGGACTTGGGTGGAGGGGAAGAATATGATGAAATTTACTTAAATTTAAGAACTGTTTTAAATAATTAAAATATTTACAAATAAAAATAAGTTTTGAAAAGGTTTTTATTTAGGAGTATATAAAGTAGCAAGTTTACCATGGAACAACAGTAGAAGGGTGCAGAGACAATCAATATAGTAGTCATAGAGGTGAAATAATGTCACAGAATGAAAATGATATAAGCAACAAAATAATGAGAGCAGAAGCCAATTTTCCCACACCTCAAGTTGCAGCAAGAGAATGAAAACAGTCTACTACCAGGACAAGATGACTCTGAGCTATCCATTCTTCAGATCGATTGGTCAACAAGAAGTTCTCAGTGATGTAGAGAATGCTAACAGAGTTCTACCATTTTATGAAGAGAATGTGCCTCGTCCTTTGTCTACAAATCTATCAGTTGTTAAGCACTCTCACTTTGCTGAAACTTTGAATTCCATATTCAACTTTCTGTGAAAACCCTCTGTACATTGACTAGGATATGATTTGGTGGAAGGAAATAATCTATTTTCTTTCTTTTTTGTAGAAATATCTATTTTCAAACATAGTGGAAGTTATTGTACCTGGAGCATCAGTTGTTTACCTGTGTGAAATTCAGTTTTCTCAACACAAAAGAGAAATAAAAGTATAACAATCAGTGAAAAAAATTAAAATACACATAATACTAGAACCTATCCCACAAAAGTTTGGAGCCATATGGTCATATGTAGCACTCATCATACTGAATTTTCTTTTTTTTCCAAATACTTTCAAGTGGAATGAGTTTGCAAGAATATATTTTCTATGATGGCATATAAGTTAGTTGTCAATGTCATTATCAGGGAAAGGCATTTAAGGTAGGTTTTCTATTGTTGCTCAGACTGTTAGTTAGGGTCATTCTTATGGAAACAGAAGCAGACACCAACAACTAAACACTGAGCCAAATTCCTGATTCCAGTTGCCGAGAGGGAGGAGCTATAAGAAAAGGGGTCAAGACCAGGCTATAGAGACAGCAGACCAGAACAATGGGTATCTCATGCCCCCCCACACACTGATAGCTGGAAAACCATCATTGGACTGATTCAGAACCCCTGAATATGTGTCTCAGTTAAAATGACTGGGCAGTCTAAGGGACCTCTGACAATGGAACCAGGATGTATCCATGGTGCACGAAAGGACATTGGGAGCACATTACCCATGGAGGTATACTCCCTTATCTTAGAAGCAGGAAGGAAGGCCTAGTCCCTACTCCAAATGCCTTGACCGATATTGATGATCCCTCCTGGATGGCATCACTCTCCCAGTGGATGGGGGGGTGATGGGATGGGAAGGGGGTTCTGGGAGTATGGGAGGAAGGGAGATATGGAGGGAGGGAGAGAGAGGAAACTGGGATAGAAATATAAAATAAGAAAAAAATTATATATACATACATACATACATACATACATACATATATATTCCACCACATGCAACAGGCAATTGTGTGTAGAAGGAACTCTAAGGAACAGAATTCACAATGTGTTTGTACCAATAAAGACTAACTGATGAGATCCATCTGCCTTTTAATCTGTAAATTGGCTCTGATTGAATTTTAAAAACTGTCTATAAAATTCTGGGAAGATCGGGGCACTGTTAGTAAGGGTAAATAGATTTAGAATTGGTAACTCTTTCATTTAAATATGCAACAAATGATAAAATGTCATTTCTTATTTTACATACATTTGGCATCTGATCATTAGCATAAATTTCCAATAAGACAGGTTATTCTATATCAATGCAGTGAAAGTATTTGATAGGTAATATACTTATATAAAAAATGACGCTCAATAGTTGTTTACAAGGTGGGGAAGAAAATATAATAAGGAACTATCAGAAAATGAAAATCCAGAACTTCTCTTTAATTTCACATAGTTAATATTTTAATGTATTTGCATCATGCCTGAGTCATGTGTTGGTCAGAACTTAATTTTCTCACCTTAGTAGATCTATTATACAGTATTTATTTACATTTTTATAGCAAAGTAAAAGTATATTGGTTTGATGTTGACTTTTATTCTGGAGGACTGCTTATAAGAGATAAAATAAAAGTATTAAAAGTCAATAAATTCTATATAAAAATACCAAGTTTGTTTTGAAGGCTAACAAGGATTGTTAAAATATGGATGTTCTTTTTGTGTTTCCTATTCAGGGAAAGAATAAAGCAAATGAGCAAACATAAGAGAGATTTGAACCAGGGAAATGTTGAGCCATTAAGAACATGTGCCATCTAACCATCAGAACCTAACTAAGTTCCAGTTATCAGAACCCACATAAAAATTTGGACAAGGTCACAGTCACTCTCTTGTAGCCTTTGCAGTCTGAGGATGGATACAGAAGTATCCACGGGGATTTATGGCTTCCATCCTAGCCCCTGGCCCAGTAAAAGATACTGAGTCAATTAATTTGATGGAAAGTGACAGAGAAGAATACTAGAGACCATTTGCTTTTACCATTACTATAAGCACAAGCATGTTACCATGCACAATCAAGTTCACTATAGGCACAAACATGATTCCCTGCAAAGGCTTGTACACACATACACACACATACACATACACACACACACACACACACAAACACACACAGAGAGAGAGAGAGAGAGAGAGAGATTATTTTTCAATTTGTTTAAAAAATATTTTGAAGATAGATATGTTACATATCTATGGAAATAATAATGTTAAAACTTGTTTTCATTCTAAAATTCACTTGATTCATTACTAATTGGCTTATATATAAACAATAAAATGTATGGTAAATATACATGATTATAGGGAAGAGATATTATCTTTATATATTATATATCAAATATTTTATGTTACTTTAATATCCATTTTTAATTTTTTTTCTTTAAACCCCCAGGATTGCTATTTCAGTTTAGAACCCTCAGATCTACATGTAAAGCAAACCAAGAACATGGTTGGTAATTGTAATTAACAAAATTGTAATGCTAGAGTGCATTTTTATTCAACTTTTCACAACTATAGGTAATTTAAGTCTTAAATATAAGATCAAATATTTTGTTATAATTTGTGTGAGAAAGACTTTATGTTCTAGACCCACACCTATTTAATATACTGCATGCAGTCTTGAGTTGAGCAAGCTACTCTCAAGCAAATTAATGTAATATTCAAATATTCTGCACTGGCCTCTTTGTCCAAAGAAATTAAAAAGACTTGACTAGAATTCAATGAAATAGGTCAGCAGATTGTTAGTGATTTAATATAAAACATGAGTGGACAGATTTAGAAATTTGTGTCAGAAACATATAAAGTTACATAATATTCACCCTTGGCCTTTGATTATTTCATTTCATAAAGATCTCATGACAATCCTTATGTTCACACGAACAACCACTGTGTCTGTATACTGCAAATGTTGCCCACAAGACTTTGAAAGCATTGCTCCTTTCTGGGAGAATGAGTGCGTACTATCAAAGGTACAGTGAACTTTTGCTCAGGGAGTTCATTCCTGGAAGACTCTGATTACTCAGAAGAATTATGGGGCCAAGTCCTGGTACTATTGGAGAAAAGCCTAGTCTGAAATTAATCATGGAAGAAAACCAGTAATATTCTTTAATATGATAGAGCCAGGGTCTCTATTAATCCACATATTTATGCATATATATTGCTATAAATATTATCATGGAACAAATTTCCTGAAAGGATGTAAAGTAACTGTTGATGATAAACTCAGGTGATGAAATAATAGCATAATTTTAGTTAGCACTAAAGGGAAACACTGTAAAAGAGTTTTTATAAATTACATAATGTGAAAAAGTTACTATAACACATAAGAACTACAATATATCAGGTAAATATCCTATAAAATACAAATACAACAAGCAAGAGTAACGGGACAATCAATTATCCACTAGACTATATACATGGTTAATAGGGTGATAATAACACCACTGACCTAGCAAAATGGTGCACAACTGTTTATGAGTAATATAATACAGTTTTAGTCTCTTTATATGGCTGATTTTCTGAGGAAGAGCTTAAGGTCTTCACTATCATTCTAAAAAAGCAGAAATGAGTAATAACAGAGATTCAAAATCACTGTTTCTTTGGCTGGATCAAAACACGAGTGGATATTTTAAAACAATCTCCTTGCATTCATAAGAACTACCAGAAAAGGCCTGCTTTATCTGTTGGTTGCCCCAAAAATCTCTTATCATGCCAATTGGTTTGTCATGTAGTAATAGATGTTTGTTGCATCATTATTCTTTAATTTTATCATCATAGGATCCATATGGCTTACATGTATTGGAGGATTTTTAATGTTCTTTACCAAATAAATATATTTTTAAAATCTAAGTTATAATATATATAATATACATATATGTATATATAAAACTGGGATATATTTTTATTCATTAAATATACATATATGAATGGGGTGAGATCACTTATTGAATAAAACTGTCAATTCAACAAAATTGTTTTTAAAAATCTTTTTCACTGGAGTAATTTATCAATAATTCTTACCTTAAAACCTACCTAATAGCTGAGAATTTTCACTCACTCACAACTATATCAGACTTAAAAGAGATAGAAAATAAAAAAGCCCAAAATTTTTTTGTTCATGATCAGTTTACTTAAATTAATCTAATTTAAATATGTAATGATAACATAATGGCACATAGAGGAAATTGTTCTTTCTGGTAGATTTCTTCTAAAACAATATCTTTGATTTCAACAAAAAGCATTAAGAGGTATATAGAGTCTGAGTCTGGCCAGAACTTCTTAGTTTTCTAAGATAAATCGATTTATATTATTATTATAAATTGAAAGACTTTTCTGTACAGAAAAGATAAATCTAATCTATTGGCCAAACTAGAAGCCTAAGGAAAGTAGAGATGAATCTGGATAGATTTTCTAGGGGAAAATTTCAAGTGATTCTTCATGAACACAAAGTGTGGTTATTTCCTATACATATATATATATATATATGATCTATAAGGATAAATGATGAAGTACATCTGGGAGTACCTCTTCTTCACATATTAGATATGATGGCTATCCTTGGGAAGAAAAAATGGTTTTCTCAGCATAACATAATTAATGTTGTGTATTTTCTTACTTGTGTAGAATATGTGTGAACCTTGAAGGCTAGCAAATAACCTGTCCATCACTTAACTATGTGATGAATTCAACTGAAGCCATTCTCCTGTTGTAGTCTAATTACTGGAAAAGTTAACACAGATTTTGTCCACTGACATGCAACTAACAATTTAGAAAATCAATTTTCATTTATACCAAAGGGTAGCAAGCACAAAAATCAATGTACTTTCCTAATAGAAAATATCACACATGTTACATAACATCTATATGTTACCTATTGCCAATGTAATCTCTCTGCTCATATTTTTATTTTCATGCCTTTAAAAGAGAATATGTTTGATTACTCAACTGTGATAACAATATTAAGAATATATATATATATATATATATATAAAATCTGTTTTTATACGAAAGATATATGCCTTGCTGAAAACACAAAGATAAATTTGTAAATTTTATATGGTCTCATATGTTGATATTTCTTAGATTTCACTTCAATAGTGTACTTTTAAGGTCTACCCTTCATATTGAAAAGTAACATTTTTTTTTTAAAGAAACAGACAAAGAATCAGTATAATTCTATGGAATTTAAAGGTAAATTGCATCATATTTATTATGTTGATTATTACCTGAGTATATTATTACCAAAATGCATTAAGAATGTACCTGAAGTGGGGAATAAATACAATTTTAATGTTGGCACATTAGAGTTTCTAATAAAAGACAATAGCCAATAATATCGTAATACATCAATTGAAGTAATTCTACAGTTTTGATTCTAAAACCATAAAAAGAGAATGCTTTATTTTCACCCCCACAATTTCACATGCAACTTGGAAATCCAAGTAGTTTATGAACATATTTTTAATCACTGTTTAAGGAGGTGGAATTAATAAAATCTGGTTGTTTTGTTGACCACTAAATTCAGGAAAAAAGAACAGAGAGAACAACTAAACTATTACAGAGATCAACACCTTGTTAAAATATACAGCCCCAACAGACAGCTTCACAGTGTAACACCTACAGCTAAAGTTCTGTGATTTTTAGAGGAGGAGAAGAAAGAATGTAAGAGGCAGAGGACCTAGATATCTGTGCCTATGAAGTCTCTTCCACACATGACAGTGAAGTTGTTCCCACAATATCTCAGAAATATGATCTGTCTTAACAAGACAACTAGAGTAATGACTAAACTAGATTCATGCCAAAGTGGATGAGAGAAGTTTCCCAAAATCTCACAACCAGATGCAGAACTGCAGCCAACCATTGACTGCAGAGAGGGAGAATCAGCTTTCTCCAGGGGTTATCTCCCTGAAAGGATATTTAATCCCAAGTGGTTATCTTTCAACACATGTACATACAATGAATTTAGTAGGTCGCATATACATATACACACACACACATATATGTATAAGATAATTGAAGAAGGAAGGTTCCAAATTAGAGAGAGTAGTACAGAACATGAATTGAAGGGGCAGAAGAATGGGTGAAATGATGTAAATAAAGTACTCATTTGTGAAATCTCAGAGAAATAAGACTATTATTAGACACTGGTCAGAATGTGGAAATAAGTTTTGAAATTTTCCATTTATTTCCACAACATAAAGACTTCTACGGAGCACATGAAGATGATATGCTTCAGAGCTTCAGCTGAAAATGCACCTGTGCCTCCAAATGTGGTTGAGGAGTTCATCCGTAGCTGCTATTCTTTAGAGACTGCAACCCATTCCTTCGAATTGCCTTAGCTCAGATGTGCTGAGAGCAGTTGCACACTGTGAGATCTGACTATGATCCATGAGATTCTCATCCCTGAGATCGTGTATGGTTACACTTGAAATGGTACTTGTGGATTGAAATTAGTATCTAGGCTCTTCTCTGTAAATTAATAGCAATATCTAGACTATGCTCTTCACTGATATATATTGAAGCCCAATAAATTCTTCTTTCAAGAATGAAATTGTGGTGCTATTGTGATCTTTAGTTCTGTAATCTTTGAAAAAAGCTTCCCCCCCTCAGTTTGGGCTTATTGTGAGATGAACTAAGTTGTGTAATAGGAAATGCTCTGGCATCTCTAAATTCAAGCAACGATATAGACTATTCTGTGAAGTAATTTCTCATCTCACAAGTAAAAGTAAAACATCTTACAGTTTATTCTCCAAAATTGGGTTTTTCTTGTATGCTTTCTAAATGAATTTGGTGCATTGTTACTGAAAAATGTCTTAAGTGGTTTGGGCAAAATAAAACAAATGAATTGATTTTGCAACTTTTAAAATCCAGTACTTCATCTTGGAAACTTAGTGTGAAGTAAAACACAATGCATAATTTGAAATACGATATACTTACATTTAGTACATTTGCTATGAAAGGATCATGCCTATTTTTATATCTTTTAAATAATTTAGTGTTAGCTTAATTATAATTAAGAAAGCTCTCAGAAGAACAATTTGGGCTCTCATTCCCAAGATGCACTGATAGTCATTTACAAGACTATGAAGTCTTCCCTCTAACTAGCCTAATATATTATGACTAGCATGTTTTAGAAAAGAGAAACATCGCAATACAACAACAGTTTGAGATTTGCTGTGATAAGCACTGATATAATTCAGCAAGGATATATTAGTCTGGTGCCATGGTCAAATTTAAGTATAAACCACATCTAGAGGGAGCCAAATTATAAGAGATTGGGTCAAATTCCTAAAATATTTCTTGTTATATGTTTGTGCAAATCTTGAACAGAAGGGTTCCCAACCATGACATTATCCAAATAAAATGTACAGAAAACTTTCCAAACTTACAATTTATTATTCCTTTATTGTAAAGAAGTTCATTCACAATATATTATGATAGTCAGTAATTGTGTGGCTGATATTCAAACATAAAATACAAGCAGAAAATTCTTAAGTATGCAACAAAATATGCTGACCTAATATTTTCTTTTGTTTTTGAGTAATTTATAATTTTGCCTCACACCTGTGAATGCCGTCACAGAGGAGACAGTTGAGGACCTTGAGTTTGGTCTTAATGTACCAGATGCTCAGAAGAATTTTGATTCATTTTTATTAAAATTATTTTAGTTAACCATTGTAACATGTGAGTACCCATAGGTAATTTCTGCTTGAGAAAAGGAAACATTTCATTTATAGTGTAGAATTAGCACAGGTAATGACAAAAGTATGTAGATTATTTTAGAAGTTTCCATACAATATAGCCTTATATTGTTCTGGTCTCAGATTATATTTGAAAGTAATTACTCATTACAAGCAATATATATGCATTTGTATATACATAAGTGTATAATTTATTTTATCAGAAAGGAGAATAACAACATTGAATGTATGAAAATTATTTGGAGTACTAAATATTGTTTTTTGCCTAAATCAGTAAAGTTTCTTATTTTATCACTGAACTAGGTTAACATACAAATGTATAAAATAAAATGATAATGTAGAGACTTTTAACTACATTAATACATTAACATTAATTTTATGCTTTTGTATTTTTTGAATTTCATACTTAAATTGCTGAAGGATACTAGAGTATAAATATAATTTACTGATTATAATATTAAAATAATGTAGTACATAATTCTATCTTTAAACAGTTTCCTTTGTCTAAAAGATAAAGGTGAAGTATGAATGTTCTAGCATTAAAGAGAGGAATATCTAATTTAACATGTATTTATAAAATAGTTTATCTCATTTAAATGAATCCTACTTCTGTGAGATATCATTTTATTTACAGGTAAAAATACAAAAGCATGATAAATTATCCTCTTTGATACCATAAGTTTATTGATTTTACTAAAAGTGAAATATGATACTCCTTTCCTGTGTCACACAGTAAAGTTAGTTTTTGTATTTAAGTGTAATTTGTTCTATGATTAGAAATATTATGTGAGAAATTCTATAACTGAAGGTAAATAGAAAGTCAAGGTTACACAACTCTGTTATCACAATGTTTTTAGAAATAAATCTTGAATTGTAGTGTGTTCTATAAAATGCAGTGAAATTTTTCCTACATATTACATTTTAAATATTTTCATGGTTTCCTATTTCAGACTTTGTGAGGTTAAGGCCTGTTTCAATGTATGGATATTTTACAAAAATTAATGTTCCAAGCAAAGGCAAACAGCAAGCATAGAGGAACCAATATTTATTTTTTTTACTGAGCTTAAGTTCTGTACAATATTTATTTGAATAAATGCATAGTTTATTTAAATATAATCCAAGTTTTGAACATTTAATCTTAGAGAATATGATCCTACAATTTCTCAAAATATTCAGATGTGTTTTAAAAACTTCTTTCATAAATATATGCCTTTCTTTAATCTGTGGAAAGTTTTAAACATATTAATGAAATAAAACTTACTATATTGAAATATTTAAAGCATAGGACAATATGCATATTTTGTCATATTCCACTCAAGGATGACAAATAACATATAGAATCAGCGATTTACTAATAACAAAATACTAAACTCAGTTTTAGCAAAATGTAAAATTTCATGGAATCAGATAAAATCAACTTTACCTACAATATAAAATATTTGAAAAAGACATAAAATTTGAGCATTATACGACCCCAGTGCATTGTTACGTTGCTCTTTCTTTTAGAGGAACACATAGAAGCTTGAAACCATTTTCTACAGACTTTCAAGCCAACAAATCTGTCTTAGGATTTTATAACTTGCAAATTATATTTGAATTGATTTTCAAAAGCTGATTTCACAGAAAATCCTAAATATTTAATTAAGAAGGCTACTAAACAGTAGGGAAATTAATTGCACTTATTCAAGTATTTGAAAAATGAGATTTAACTTCCTCCACAATATTTATGGATTGTTTTAAGAAAAAAAAAAAAAAAAAACAAAAAGCATGCTTGACAAATTTAATTGTACTTTCACTTTGCCTTGTCCTTGTAATTCTAAACATTTGCAAAAGGATCCATATTTATAAACAGATTATGGACTCCCCAGATGATTGAAAGATTAAAATGGAGGAACATAAAAGTATTAACCATCAGTACAGTTTGCTGAGGTTCAAAGTGACGTACTAGGATGGGAGTGTGTAGTGGCATTTAGATACCTCTTTTTAAAACTTAATGAATGAATCCACAAGTGCAATGTACTTAGCAGAGAAGCTGGCAAATCATGATTTCAGTGTTAATCTTCCATTTCTTTTGCCAATGAGAGTTTTAAAAAATGAAACTATAATTTTATGTTTGATGTCTGTGTGCGTCATTTTTCCTGTTATATCAATCCTTCAAATAAAAGTATTACGAGAAACATTCTATAACTGAGAAATCTTAGAATTATTTAATAAATCACCTGGTCACTCTGGCAGATATCCTGAGGACAAAAGGTCCCATCCCTGCTTCTTCTACAATCTGGTTGTTTTATGTACCCCCATCTCAGACTTGCCGGTTAGTGTTATTTTTCTTTCACTCAACCTCATCAGTTTAAATTCCACCACTTTCTCCTCAGACCATTCCCTTTCCACAAAAGTTTTATGTAGATTTGTACTTTTACACTTGGTTCATGTGAGAAGTGAATGGGAGAAATAAATATTTTGATTCCATTTCAAAACCAAAACCAAAACAGAAGAAATATAGTTGCTGAGCCTGATGTATAGCCCAGCAGCTATGAAAGTTGAGGCTAAATGATCTCTCATACCTAAAGTTCAAGTCTGAAATAGGCTAAAATAAGTAAAAATTCTTATGTCCCATCACAAACAAGAAAGAGAAAGGAAGTCATGAAGACAGGCACCAAGGAAGGAAGAAGGTTTGAAGCATCAAGACCAGAAGCCATTTAAAATCGCACTACTTCTTTTCATTACTGAAACAAACAAAACAAAACAAACAAACAAAAAACAGAAAAGAATTTTATACCTTTACTTCATTACAGTATTTCTGTTATAATGAATGTTTGGAGCCATCTGCCTAACAGAAACCACTCACGGTGACAAAGGTCCCTAGCAAAATGACATTTAGAACTGTAGCACAGGGACATGAGTTGGCTACGAAGGTCACGAAGTCAACATTTCACTAGTGTTCTTCTAAAGTAAGAGAAAAGCAGTTTCTTCACTTTGTCGCCAGCCAGAGGAGAGCATGTTACAAAGTGTAAACCTAAGTGTGTGTGTGTGTGTGTGTTTGTGTGTTGCGTGTGTGTGTGTGTGTGTGTGTGTGTGTGTGTGTGTGTGTGTGTGTGTGTGGTGTGTAAGAAACTGAGTTTACCCCCACAGAAGGATTTTTCGTTTGGACTAAGCTCATCTTCATTCTTTTATTCCATTACCATGCTGATGTATTTGATAAAGCAAAAGTCTTTATTTCATTGAAAAATCAAGAGGTTAATGCCAGGGGCATTGATTATATGCTAAAAATCTCTCTGCTGCAATCCATACCCGCTTTAAGAAAAATATAAATGGATAAATTATGGAACCTACCTATGACATCAAATGAAAAATTCAAAGTTAGCTCTATAAAGTCGTGAAGAACAGTTGTTCAACATCCCAAAATCGATTCAAAAATCAATTCAAAACACATTCACATTTTGTTCAGCTTTCACATATCCTGCTTGGGGAATCTCAAGTCACAATAATTTTAAATTACCAGATTTATGATAAAATCATAAAGTAAAAATGAAAATACAATGCAGGTGAAAAGTAAAGGTGTTTTGCTGTATCATTTTTATTAAGATTTTAAATTTAAAAAAATTAAAGAACCTAGAGCAATATATAGGATTCAGGAGAATCTGGCATGTGAAATTATGCTTGGAAAGGAAAAGCAATTAAAATTTCAAAAAACAGACACAGTTAAACAACTGTACCTGTCAAAACTCAGTAAAAACCTGTGCAATTAAAAAAGAAACCTAACCAATATTTATAATACAAGTACAAATGCATTGTTTTCCCAGAACCTGCCAATTTCTACTAAATTATGAAATTATGTGAGAAATAAAATACCTAGTAAATTGGGTAAACATATTTTTTCAAGTAATTTCAATGAGTTTACTCATATAGTAAAGAAACACCCAATGCATCAGTTTGTCAAAGAAGGTATGATAGATATCTTATTTATACATAGATCATAGTAAGGTGAAATTCAATTAATACCTGCTTTATCACATGGCCATGACTAGGAGAAGCTCATCAATATGATAAATGCATTATTCATATTCATAGCAAGATAATGAATGTTTGGGATGTTCATCATTGAAAATGAAAAAAGAAAAAAATAGATGCATCAGATAGTGTTTAACCATCATTCATAATACTGTAGGATATTATGAACCCATTTTGTATGAAGATTTTTGGTGTTTACAACATATATTGATACGTCTTTCTAATAATTATAGAGACATGCAGAGATATGCATATGTGAGTGTGCATGTTTCTGTGTACATATATAAAGTGAGTTGAAATGAATGTTGTTGGTTCTTGGAGAATGGATGCCACTCAGAAAAATTATATATCAAAGAGTATAACACTGTAAATCAAATACAAGAATTTTAAACCCAGTCTCATTAGAACTGTGAAATTTTTACAATACTCCCCATCATAAATGCCATGTATATCACACATTTCATATTGTGTGATTGCTTTTTTTTGTAAGTCAAATGTTTGCCCTTCAGGTAAACATGATCAATTAAAATTCATAGGATAAATTATTTGATTACCTACCTTAATATCTTACAGAACATTTATCATTGACTGTCAAATACATAGCAGAGGTTCTAAGTAAGTTTTTTTTTTTTTTTTTTTTTTTTTTTACTTAAGACCAATGGAATAAATTTACTTTCGTGAGAAGAAAATAGAGGCTCATAGTAGGTTTGGGAAACCCAAAAATACACATGAAACCCTCATGAAGAACCACTATTAATAAGCTGATATCCTTTTACATTTATATATATATATATATATATATATATATATATATATATTGTTTTGTTATTATTGATCCCAGTTCCCTCTCCCTCCCTTGCCTTCCCGACTTCCTCTCATCCCATTTCTCCCCACTTCACAGAGAGAGTGATGTCTTCCAGGAGGGATCATCAAAATCTGTCAAGTTATTTGGAGTTTTTAAATGACCATTATGTAATAGATGAGCATTTTTAACATCTTCACATCCAAGAAAGGTAACACCTGTAATATAGTCTATTTTGTTTTTGAAAATTTCAATGTGTTGTGTTGTGATGAATATAAATAATTTCTTAAACCTCTAGATGCCATGCTAAAACCTTTTAATATAGCCTTAATTTGAATAACATCTAAATAGATAAGTTAAGACATTAAATAAATGTATATATTGATAATTTTGTGTACATCATTTGGCCCCCATGATTAGATATTTCTGAAAATTAAATTCATATGAAAATATGTGTTCTTTAACTCATTAAAATGTGGCTTTACAGGAAATAATTCCAAAGAATTCATCAATGAAAGAAAATTAAATATATTTTGGTTTCGTCCTGAAGTTTCTCAATCAGAGGGTTTCAAATTGGTCAAACTTACTCCTTTCTGATATTATGAAAGTAATTGATGCAAAACAATAGGAAACATGCTATAACCTTATCTAGAACTATATGTATAATGTAGTGGAACATTCCTATATATGCATATATAGGTTTCTTAATCTGTAAACATACTAATTCAAATATATTTGGAAGAATAAATCAGTGCTATAATCAAAGGAAACAAAATAGCTGCTCCTATTTAAATACAATATTTACAAAATTCCATGTAGTCAATGAAAGACACACAAATCCTGAAATTTTTTTCATTGTATTTCACATTTTGCTCCTCTATTATTAAAATTTATATTATCCATATTACATTATCTAAGGTTAACTTTTTAAACTTTTAACTTGATAGAGGTAAAATTTATAGTCAAAAAAACACAGCTTATTGAAGAGTATTTGCTCAATGTGTTTACACAAATGACGGATTCAACAATTTTTCACTTTTAAATAGTATTTATGATAATGTTGTAATGTTCTTTTTATATTTTTTGTCAGAAAAATTAGACAAAACATAATTTTTGACTTATCATATGAACACTTGGAGGATCTAGAAATGTCATACTTCATTGAGACCAGAGAAGAGAAGGAAACCCAAGGCCACATGGGAGTCAATGACTAGATACTTAGCATTCAAAACTTAGAACCTTTGGCTCTTGACGTAGTGTTATTGTCATAAGTATGGTGGAAATAAGAGTTTATCTGACCTCTTCACACTAAATAAATATCATCAGTGTATCTATCACCTAGTGAAATGTATTGGCTTTTTTTTTTTTTTTAGTGAATTTAAATTTTGTTTTGTAGTTCTGTTCACTGCAATGCTCTAAATGTCACCCACAAAACTTACATTCCAATACCTCTGTGCTTCATTAGTTAAATAAGACCACACACACACACACACACACACACACAGAGAGAGAGAGAGAGAGAGAGAGAGAGAGAGAGAGTTTTAATTAAGCTTATAAACTCGGTGCTGTTCATCCTTTGTTTCCTTAGCTAAACAGCCATTGTAGGTTCCCCTTGGGTGTCATATCTTTTGAGTCCAGGGAGGGAGACCAGTTCTCCACTATTTTAACTCTAATGCTTTCCTTCTGTATGCTTTCCTTAGAGTACCTAATGAAAAGAAACCAGTTGATTTCAAGCAGGAGACATTGAATCACACAGGTTAAATGAGGAGTATAGAATCAGGGCAGAAACACTCAAAAGTAGTTAAGAGATGGGAAGACAAGGATAAGGTACTTAAAGTGAAATAAGATTGGAAAACACTCGGAAACATACTGTCTCAAGACAGAATCTGAAAATGTATGAAGTGTGTGGAGAGATTCCCCAGTATTTAAGAATACACACTGATGCTGCACAGGACTGAGTTCAGTTCCCATCAGCACATCAAGTTGCTCAAAACCACCAGCAGCTACACTATTGATGTTTAATAAGGATCAGGAGAAACAAATAGGCCAAATAGATGTTTATTCGTGGAGAAATAACTTACAAAGATGAACGCCAGAGGTTCCTGGTCTCAAGGATGCCCCCGGATGTACTCATGCCCCTGCACTGCCAGCAAGAGAGCTCCCTGAGCCCCTTTCTCAGACTTAGTTCCCCCCAGTAATGGCAGGCCCTGTCTCCACCCCCCAATAAGCGTGGTCTATGCCACAGGTCAGACAAGGTAAATATCTCACTGCACTACACCCCACAAACAAGTCATTTAAAACAAGCAAAGGAACACACAGGTAGAGACTAATTAAAGAGAATCTGACAGGGGGACATCCTTCAAGATTGGAGAATACAGGCAGTAAACAATGGTTCATTAAATAAAACCCTCAGTGTCAAGTGAGGGAGACTTTTCTAAAAGTCATTCATCAGCAAGGTCCCCCAAACACTGCAGGGTCTTTGCATTCTTTTTAATATTAACTAGGAGTATCAGATAAGATCCTCTTAGTGCAGACCCCACATGCTTTGCAACCAACATGAAGAGAAATTGAGCTGGAATTTGGCTAGATGGCTGGTCCCACTGGCTGGTTCTCATCATCCCATAAGATGCTATGGAAGCAGTTGTGGCTTAAGCCTTGAACATTTAATCCATCTGTGTGCTCTATGAGCTTTGAAACATATAAGCCAGGGCAAGATGTGTCCATTGAAAAAAATGGGGACAGGACTGTCATGGAAGGAATCAATCTACTTCCTAACTGGATTTTGGGCTTGCTTTGGGAGGTTTTTCGGTGCTCTGATCAATGCCTATTGAGTTCAGTTCTTTTGCTATAGTTTTTCACTCTTTTCTTTTGTTTGGACTAGAAGCCACGCCTGTATTCTATTTTAAGCTGGCCTTCTTTGCTCTTTGATCTTCATAATCTTCCAATATCACAACATAGATGTATTTCTTTCTCACCATCTGCTTTAGTCTTCAAAAACACACTAAATTCCTCCTGTAAATTATAGTTGATGTAGCATCACGGTATTTGTCAGTTTTCCACAAGACGTTATGTATTTTGTGCCATGTTCCTAAGTTCATAAATTCTGTTCCTTTTTTCTTTTCTGGATACATTTTATTCATTCATTCTTTTCTTATTCAATTTTTTTTTTGGCCTTACCAGGGACTGAGACTCTATGCAGCTTATCTTATCACTTTCCTAGTCTTGGAAGACAGGGATCAACTGAATCTAATCATGTGCTCAGACATAGTCTAAAGTTGTTTTCAATTTGAATATCTCAGTATTTGAACCTAATATGTTTAAAAGAATTGTCCCTAGACTAAAATACAAAAATGTAAATTCCAAAAGTAAAAAGATAATGCTTACTATATAAACATATAAAGAAAGAAAATATTGTTTTTGAATAAAATGTATCTTATTGTATTATTACGGGGGAGTTATTTTTAATTTGAATATCTCAGTAAAACAGTAGGATAAGACTCACCTATTGTAAAGTGTATAGACATACAAGCACTAATCTTATCAATTTTTTTTCTGTGAACCTCTGATTGATAGTAAAGAAGTCAATTAATGATGAAAAGTGAAACACAAATTAATTGCTGCTTAGTGAGAGTCAGGATGGAGAGAGTAGAGAGTATCTGCTGAGGCACTTAAATTATATTTTATTACTACATTTTTGCCAGTTAAGTTCTCTTTCTTTCTTGTTTCTTTCTTTTTCTTTTTTCTTTTTTTCTTTTTCTGGCATCTACTACTCCTGGGTGAGTGTGTTCTAAAGCTTTCAGGTGTGCTGTTAAGCCTCTAGTGTGGCTGCTACAGTTTCTTTGAATTAATCCACACACCTATGAACATCTGATTTTTGACAAAGAAGCTAAAGATTTGACTCTTTTGAAAGTCATTGGTATGCTATGATATAGTGTGTATTTAAATGTCAGCCTTACAACTTTTTTTGCAGCATCTTGTGCTTACATACTTTTATTTTTATATATCTACTTTGTATAGACATAAGCCTAAAAGTCTAAATATGCACAAATATGCATACCTATACATTGAAGTTTAGAAATTTTTAAATTCAAGAGTCACCAATAGGAGTAGGCTTGTATTACTCATTGCAAGTTCTTGAAACTAGATGCAATTAGATGGGAGTATGGAAAGCGAGAAGAACGATCAGTAAATAAAACCAGAGAAGTGAAGGCTACTCTACAAGCTGATATTACAGGAGTTCTAGATTTGGGATAATTTAAAAGTGTGAATCATGTTTTCTGCTCTTCAAATTATCATATATTGCAGGTAACATGTGAGTTAAAGAGACCAGAATTCCTTCATGTAGCATGAACTACAGTAGGCTCCATGATTTCCCTTATTCAGAGCTCCTCCATGCCCTAGCCCTGCTGTTGCTTATTGGGGTTAGCTGCTTCCCATCCCTCTGGTTACCAGCATCTTACCAAGGTGTCTGTCTGTTCCAGGTTCCTACCTTTATTCCCTACCTTGGCTTATGTAAATGATGACTGTAGCCTGTAAGGAAAAAGTCTTTCTCCTCTACATTGTAATTATTTGAGGTAGTGTGCTCATTGTAGTGGGGATTTCCTTTGGGCCACCAACCAGTTCCTAAAAAAAGACACAGAGACTTATAAATTATGAATAATCAGCATTAGCCTAGGATTATCCTACTAGCTCTATTAGCTTAATTTAACCTATTTCTAGTCATCTAAATTTTGCCTCCTGTCTTTTTATCTTCTTTCATTCTGAATATTCTAATTCCCTGCTTCCTCTGTGTCTATCTGTCTGTCCACTGGCTTCTCCCTGTTGTCTCCTTGTGTGTGTGTGTGTGTGTGTGTGTGTGTGTGTGTTCGTCCTTTCTTTTCAAGCCTAAATTCCTCCTCCTACTTACTTTCTCTGACCAGAGTTCGAGCTACACCTCTTCTCTCACTATTGTTCATTCAATTATTTTATTAGACCAACCAGATGCCTTAGGCAGGCAAATAAAACAGTACCATACCTATACATAAAAAAATTTAAAATGGAATTTATTATTACATAGCTTAATAAATGCAAAACATCTTCCCATAGTTAAACAAATGCAAGATACCCTTACGTAGTTAATAAATGTAACATGTTCATGCATAAACAAATAATCCACAACACCTCATCATGCAACTGAATAATGAAAAAGAGAAGAAAGATTTAAAAAAGAAACCAGAGCAGTAACATGACACCTCATTCTGGAACTACTGGCCTCTACTCAGGACAGAACCAAGGACATATTTGGCTCTGACCAAGGACAAGACTCAGACTAGCTGCATTCCAAATTTCAGCCCTAATCTACCTGACCTGTGTTTCTCTCTTGTTTTCAACAAATTCACTTCCAAAACCTTAATAAGTAAATGTTTGATTTACTTTTATTCTTCAAAAATAATTTAATGAATGGCTGACTTGTGAGCAGGAAGATGAACATCACACCCTTTCGCTATCAAATCAGAAAGTTGCTCTGAGGTTGAATAACTTTCAAGGGGAAGCAAATTAAATCCTCCAGAACAGGAGGTAATTTAGTTAATCATCTCTTCTACCTTTTATTCATAACACTCTGCAGCCTGGAGACAGTTGTGTTTACTATGAAGCAGGAAGTCGCTCATCTTCAGAAGCCTTATCTCACCCAACTCACTGTGCATGTACATCTTAGGTTCATTTTAGGTGAGAGTTTCCACATCTCACAAAATGAATATGCCAAAATATTTTCAACCTGTCTGAACACTTCGTTTTTAAATATTTTTGGCTCAAAACACCATAGCAATTATCAGAAAAAAAATCCATTATTGTACTACTATAAATAGTCAGAAGGTTTATTTTGAAGCAGAGTGAATTATATATTACACTTAAGTGTCAAATTGTCATTTGAGGAAACACATCGGGGAGAAGGAGGCAATGTTAGTCATGTTATTTAAACCAAAGTGTAAAAACAGAAATTAGCATGAAATTCCTTCCTGCCATTCATTCAACAGAAAGGTATTTAAAAGAAAATGAGCAATAAAAATATGCAATAACAACAGGCATAAGCTGCTGCTTATTAGATTTAACACAGCACTGTGCTCTCCTCCTATAAAGAATTGCAGTCACATACTCTCAACAGCTCAGTTTGAAGCCATTGATTAAATAATACTTCTGTTAAAACATAAAGCAGCAGTTACTAAAGCAACACTATAATAAAAAGATTACTATGTACATTTTAGGTAGGCAGAGAAATACAAGTTTCTATGGCTTTGTAAAAATTATAATATGGAGAAAAATAAAAATGATAGCCCATTGATTTTTATATACCATATTCTCTATTGTATAGAAATGAAACAAACATGTTGTCTGATGAACTACTCTTGGTAGCAAAACAATGAAAGCATTTTCTGGGGAAAATTTAATTTTTTTTTCAAACATCTCATGTTTGAAGTGATTGTATGTGAACATAATTTCCACAGCAATATGATGGGACTGTAAATAAACTTGAGCACCAACTTATAATAAACTTGAGGACTGCCTGCAGTTTAGGGTTCTTCAGAACATGACATTCATTGTAATGAGCATGAAAACATTGAAAATTCTGCTGCAAAGTTTTTTTTTTCTAATTAAATACTCACATTTAAAAGAGGCTCAAACAAATTGGCTCCACCAAAAGCAAGTATTTTTGTCTAAAGCAGGACTAATTATTTGTGAATTCTAAGTCCATCTACAATATGATTCTCCTTTATAATTCACATTTCAGTATGCACAATTTTGGAAACAGTCTGCCTTATATTTTCACTAGTGTTTGAAAGCTGACAGAATATATGAACTACCTTCCCTAAACATAGTCTCATAGTTATTTCTAGCATCTTCTAAAACACAAAATCTCTCTCTTTCCTTTACACACTAAATCATAAGGCCTTGCTTTGTTCCATAGCACAGCTTTTATACTATATCACCCCCAAAATAGAACATGAAGAGAGACTAGGGGAGGAGACCACAGTCCTGTGGATAGGATTATAGTCAAGACAATCAGGCAGAAAAGGAGTAGATGGATTCCTAAATATTCTCATCCAGACTTTAAAGACCTCATTCAGCCAAGATATCTTTGAGCCATAATTTGCCTCTCAGGGTTGTCCGTTCAAAGCAATATTGGCAGTTGCGCTTTACCTGACTCCTGCCACACATGATCTCTATAACAAACATCTCAAACACACATATCTGTGATGCATAAAAGACTTCCATAGAGGGAAAAGAAAATCCTATGTCCTTTATTTAGCGTGTTAAAAACAAGGCAGCTGGAGATGGGATGCTGAAAGTAAAAAGATCTGACCTGTTGTCATTGAGGTTCACAAATAAAGAATTCACAGTCTTTGCTGCTGCCTGACTGGTACCTCCCTCCTTCATTAAAATGAACAGCCCACAGTTATGACATTATCTTGAAATCAAAGTTTATATAGAAAGAGGTCTTGCCATCACCCCTAAAAATGCCTCGTTTTATTTTTACTCTGTATAAAAGTGTGAAAATAAGAAAATATAAGAGGGAACAAAAGGAAGTGTTGCATTTCTTTAAAACTGCTGGTGAATAAAAACTTTAAAGTATGTAGAAACTTAAAACATCACCCAACTGCTGCTGGCATGTGTAATGTCAATGACACAAAAGGACATAACAAATACTCTCTGTGCCGTTTAATTAATTATCCCTTTGACCGCAGAATATGCTCCAAGAAATGTTTCTAAAAAGTTGTGCTGCCTGTAACCATTTGAAAAAAGCTGTGGATTCCATCCAGACTAATGTGGTTTGATCAAGCCAGACAGCCTGAAACAGAGTACAGGTGATCCTACATTCAAAACAGCTGGACAAAGCAGCCTTACAGACTAGAGCCAGGATTTCTGCATCTTCTTAGAATCTCCGATGACAGAGCCCCTTACCAGCAGGAAGTAGTTTGGAAAGAATGATGCCCAAATTCCCAAATATTGTCTATAAATGTTTGTTTTCACTTAAATGGACTTGGTTATATAAAATAAATAAAAAAAAAGAGTTTGGGATCGTCACTAACCTATCTTCTTTTGCAGTCTCATCATTTACAATTATCATTCAGCACCCTCAGTCTTTTTTGAGTACATAAAGTTTCCCTTACAACATTTAAGCACTGCCAGTAGTTTCTGTATATTTACGTATACATATGCATATGTGAGTCTCTGTATATGGCTTCATAAATTCTTGAAAACTTCTAAAAGCAGGAGCCAACCAACAGCCCTACCCAGGTATAATGTCTAAGAATAAAAACACTGACCAATATGATACAATAACCCTGAGCATACAGCAATGTTACACATAAATTGGCATCAACCAACAATCTTTTAATTTGATGTAGGAACCAAATACATGGAAAACCATGCCTGGTATGAGAAAACTAATCAACTACTAAGGACTAGTGAATTCATGGATCTTAGCGAAGCATATACAACTTGCGGTTTCCTAAGCTATTGTATTCTTAGATATTATCTAAACATTGATCATTATAATTACAAATAATTATAATCATCAAATAAACTTCTCTTTGAGATAGAGATCATTAAAGGAAAAGACAACCAATCAGTCTACAGAAAACAAGTGATTGCCTGTTCCCCTGCCCCAACCGGTACATCTACCACACATCTCCTATACCTAAGCCTCAGGGATAATAGGAGAAGATTCGGGGAACAGGAAGTATGATGTCAAATTGCAACCCCTAGTCTCCTATAAATATCAGAGAAGCTACACGTATGAAATTTGCTCAACATGGCTGCCTAAGCAAGACCTGGGATATAATGCAGCGATAGACATAGTAATGGAGCTTCAACTGTAGACAAAGAACTGCAAGCAACTAAACAAGAGAGTAGCTGAGATAGTTTTTCTCTGGGAAAAGAGCTGCAAGGGTCAAGGCCCTCTTTAAGAATATAAATGATAAAATGAATATGGGGTTTATTAGAGTGGCTTCCAAATGTGATCCAGCTATTCCAACAATGCCGTCTATCTACTGAATGTTCAAGAATCGGGTAGTTGTTTAGTGTCCGAGGCTGGATGTCTCAGCTAGTTTTCAGTATATTATGTAATCACAAAGAAGAAAGTTCTAATGGCAGTGACTGATTGGATTTGCTGGTGAGAACAAGAATCAGGCAAAAGCCCCATCTTCGTTCTTCCGTCTTCCTTACACAGGCAGCCAGCAGAAGGTGTGGCTCAGATTGAAGGTGAGTCTTCCCATTTCCAGTGATTTTATTAAGAATAATCTCTCACAGGTGTGCACAGCTGCTGGAGTTTTAGTAAATTCCAGATATAGTCAACTTGCCAACCGAGAATAGTCACCACAAGAGTGTACCAATTGGTTACCCAATAAGAAATGCTCTGTCCTGAAATCACATACAAACATTAGTCTCAGCAATTAACAATATAACCCTGATATTTGACAGAGTTATTACTGCTAGAATCAAAGTATAAGACTGATAAGAAAAGTACAAGTTTCTGTGTTAAAGAAAATATGTGTACAGACACTTGTGAAGTCAGAGCAGAAGCACTTTAGATTGCATTAGTCCTAAGAGATGGAGGAAGCCTATTTTTTAAATGTATCCCTGCCTAAGACAAGAAATTAAATTAAAAATTCGAGTGTAGAATAAGAAAAAGGTCACTTCAGCTCAGGGAAACAGCCTGTGTGAAAGCCTACAGGTATAAAAGCTGTGAATCTAGCCATGACATGACACATGCAAGGGTAGCTCACAGCTAGGGGCATAATTGGTGCCATTAAAAAGTAGTCAGATAAGGAAAGGACGGAGGTGCAAACCTGTGACATTTGTTAATTCCACAGTAATTAATCCATCCATATGAATAGCCTCACGTTGGTTTTGATAAATTGTGAAGGATACTGGATATAGTGAAAGAGGGAGTTACTGCAGAGCAAACTTTTAGCCCATGTTAACTCCTGTGACACTGAAACATCCTTAATTCCTTTTCTAGAGTTTTCATTCCTGCCCCTCTGCAAACTGTGTACTGCATCACAATAACCACTGGACTGCTAAGCACAGGGTGTGTGTGGGGGAATGGGAGGGGTGTTACATAAAATAGTCTCTGTAAATGAACCCTGTTAAAGAAGTCTTTATTAGTCGTAAAGGCGGTTCAAATTATAAATCTTGCCTATAATATTGTTGTAGTGGAAATATTGGTTTCTGTAATTGAAAATTGAAGAAATATTTTTTCTTGAAGAGATATATTTTCCTTTTATATTTAAGAGTAATATACTAATGGTAACCCTCAACCTTTAGTGTCTTTAAAAAATTAAGTACGCACTGTGATACATATGTGTATATGCTTATCATATAAAATTATGCTACTTATATATATGAAAATATTTTTCCTTTAAGAATTTTTCATTCTCTTATAAAGGTAAATGTTTTCAATGAATGTGTTAACCCAAATTGTAGATATGAATGTTTAGACTTTGTATGAGAAATAATTACTTTTTGTTATTGCTATTGTTATATCTTGCTTGTCTATTTCTTACCTTTACCAATGAAATTGTAAGTTGGATACAAAATAGAAAAAAAAATGTGAAAAAGAAAGTGAACCTATTACCTTTATATTAAACTTGTGCTTCATTACCAGCACAAAATAGTTAGAATTATTTTATAAATACTCACAAGATATTGAAAGAATAATTAAAATGAGAAGTCATTTAATTGCTAATAAATGAAAAATTGTTTCATTTTAGAACTTTCATGAATTTCCCTATTTAAACATTCTTTTCCAATTAAAAGACACACTTAAAGAACTTAATTGTTGCTGCCTTTTTTGATTTTATATTAATGACATTTATATGAAACACATGTCAAATGGCACCTGTAGTCCCATGTGAATTCATGAAGAATTCTCTGGAACAGTGGCCCACTCAAATAACTTTAAAAGCCAAAGATGAGAAATACTGCAAACTTAGACTACCCAACTATAATTCATAGGAAAATAGAAGCTAAGCCTCACAACTGGTCTCTTCTATAGCCTTGGGGAATTTTGCCTTAGATGTAAATTATTAAAAAAATTATGAAGCTTGTTGTCAAACCTATATGAGAAAGAAATAATAGTTAATTTGAATCTCACAACCCCATTCCAACTTTATATCTTTATATTCTTTCTTTGTAACTCACTGATTCAGGTACATTTTTATTTCAAGCATTGGGAAGGACAAAATTTTTCTATTTGTTAAGTGACAAATAAATTTACAAACTTAGCTAATAATCCTCGTACTTATTTAGTTTAGTGACTACAAATTTTAAAATAGATTATAATTATTATATCATTTATAAGACATTAACTTTTACAATTTTAGCATGTTTATAGCTTCAAAATTTTAATTGAATACTAATTTTTAAAACATCAATTTTTTAAACTACATTGTCTAATGTATGTCAACTTGACACAAGCTAGAGTTGTATAACAAGGAGAAAGCTTAGTTGATCAAACACCCCCATAAGATCTGCCTGTGATACATTTTCTTAATTAGTGGTTGATGGACATGGGCTGATAATGGATTCTACAAAAAAAAAAAAAATCAGGCTGAGCAATCTGTGAGCAGCAAGCCAGGAAGCAGCATCACTCCATAGTTTCTGTATCATCCCCTGCATCCAAGATCTGGCCCTGTTTGATTTCCTGTCCTAATGATGGATCCTGACTTCATTCAATGATGGACTACCAGATGGAAATGTAAGAGAGTAGCCCTTTCCTCTCTGAGTTGCTTTTGGCCATGGAATTTTATTATAGCTATAGTAAACCTAAGACAGCAACTAAAATAATTCCATTTGTATTGAATTAGATAAGGTACTTTCTCATGTATTCTAGGATGGCTTTAGCCTGGCAATGAAGCTTTGGATACCTTTGAATATATGATTCTCCAGGTTCTAAATAATCGGTATTGGGACTGAAGATATGCTGCACAATCCTGTGTTTAATGAAGTGCTGAGAATGGTATCCAGGGGTCCTTGAGCATTTAAATGAACTCCAAACTAGCCCAAACGAGCTACTTTCCTGGCCCTAAAACAACTCATTTTTAAAAATTTGTATCCTAATCGTATTATGAATAAAAGTTAATTCATATTTAGGAAAGAGGAGTAACAATTGAATAAAAGGGCTATGGACACTCAGTAAGCCCTCATCAGTAAGAGTTAAAATATATTTAATTATTTGCATATAATGAATGGAATGCAAGAAACTTCTTTACCATTTAAAATACTTCTAAGATTCATTTATTTTGTTTTATGGGTATGAATATTTTGCTATCAAAACGTGTCTGTACCATGTGAACACCTGCACAAGTGTAAAAATGCACCAGAACCTATAAATCTAGAGTTGTGGACAGCTGTGAGATGTCGACAATAAAATAAAATCTTCCTAAAGGCTGAGTCATCTCCCTATACCCCCTCACATTAAAGATAATATCTTTCATTTTTTAATATTACAATTACATATCTTTCCTGTCCTTCCTCCACACCATTCTGTATACACATTGTTGCTCTCTTACAAATCCATGGCCTTTCTCCCCCACTGGTTGCTATTACATAAATATGTTCCTAAATATAACCTGATCAGTCTGTATAATGCTACTTGTTTTCATGCTTTCAAAGCTACCCATTTGGTAGCTGATGTGTTCTTCCCTTGGAAAATGTCAAGTCAATCATAATAATCTATTTCTTGCTATGGAGTGTGGAAGGATGTTGTTTCATAGACACAGGAATCTGAACAATGGGAACAACTTGCTCTTGCTATTTACTCAAGTTGTGGAACCTTTGGAAAGTGAAACTTTGCAAGTGTAAGTTCTCCCATTGGGAGCTTGCTTTGAGTATTTATACAGTTTTCCCACTTCTTAAATGAACTCTCTCTCTCTCTTTCTCTCTCTCTCTCTCTCTCTCTCTCCCTCCCTCCCTCCCTCCCTCGCTCCCTCCCTCCCTCCCTCCCTCCCTCCCTCCCTCTCTCTCTCTCTCTTTCTCTCTCTCTCTCTCTCTCTCTCTCTCTCTCTCTCTCTCTGCCTTTTGATTGGGGTAAAGGATCCATTCTTGTGTTTTTCTCCTGTCTTTCCTGTGGCTTGCTGCCATACTTCACAGCCTGGAGTCTTATCCCTCTTGAACCATTATGTCAAATAAACCCTCCTGAAAGGGATCATGGTCTTGGTGTTTTTCACCACAGTAACAGACTTGTACCTACTATACTTTCAAACAATATTCTTAGAAATTCCTATATCACTATGAAGTTTTTCAGATAAGGAAATAGTTTGTAGCAGGTTCATTGAAAATACTAGCTGAAACAAAGAGACATCACTTAAGATGGCACTCCCCAAGGGATGATTTAGAGTTGGGTGTTTAAATATCTGGATTCTGATGGTCAAGTGTTAAAAAAGAATTATGTATGCATTTGTTTTTCCTTGAGAGTAAAATCACAGTTTGAACTTAAGGACATGAATTGATTAATACTCTATGTATCAAAGAATTTCTGTAAATACAAAATACAAAATGCATACAGTTTGAGAGTATAGTATCAAATTCCTTTACAAAGAACTATTTTTCAATGTTATAAAAACATGAATCATGAAATAACTATTAATACATGCCTATTATTTATATAAAATAACTTGATTTCTCTTTGGGCCTCACCAAACTCTGTGTAGTGAGATTATATTTTCTCTATGCTACTCAAAAGTAAACTGAGCTGGGAAGAACCTATATTAATTATATCAAATCAGGAAGATCAAAGTGGATGAGTTGGAGTCTCAACTCTCACTGTGGACATTTGATAATTTTATTTCATGACAGCAAATCAGTTTTATTTTCTATCATTATAGAGCCTTCATTCAGTAACCTGATGCAGAGATCCAAAACCAAGCACCAGGCTAAACTCCAGAAATCCAGCTTAAGAGAGGGAGAGGGAGGAGCAAGGGAGGTCAAGGTTATGATGGAGAAATCTACAGAGACAGCTGAACAAAGCTCATGGAAACTTTTGAACTGGGAACTGAATTGGGCCTACCATATGTGGAAGACAGTCGTGAAGCTTAGACTATCTGAGGTGCTCCTGGCAGTAGGGATAGGATACAAAACTGGTACTGCTTGGTTGTTGGAGTTCACTCCCTGCAGAGGGGAGCCATTCTCAGTGACATTAGGACCATGACACAATACTGGTCCATGAGCTAGTTGAAGCCCATTCCCTGTGTTGGGATGCCATAATTAGCCTTAATGCACAGGAGAGAGTCTTGGCCCTGCTACAACCTCTTTTGGAGACTTTGACACCTCATGAGAACCCTTACTTGTAAGGAGGAGTGGAATGTGTTTGGGCTGAGGGAAAAGGGGGAGAGAGAGGCATGAGAGGGACTGGAATAGAACTATAACTGGAATGTAAAAAATTTCAAAGAATAAATAAATTATATAAAACAAAAGGCAGAACAAAAACTAATTCAAAAGTCTTTATACAACATAGTTGTTGTACTGGTTCTTTTAGTTTGAACTATGTGTAATATAAACAATTATCTTTCCTTCATTTGTTTGTTTGCCAAGAAACTTATGTAACAATGGGAAATACAATTATGTTGAGAATAAACAGAAGTCTTTCTCTTAAAAAATCTGAGTCTCAGAGTAGTGCACATATGATCTGACAAGAAATAGGAATTTGAGGTGAGGTGTATATAATCTCTGTTCTCTGAAGCCATTGGTCATGGAGTTACCATCCTGCTGGCCTTATTCATTTGTACCCACATCCCACAGTTATATCTATAGACTAGTCGTTTCACCCCACTTTATTAGCTGTCAGTGGATTTTAAATCTTAAATTGATGATTCATAGGGGAAAAAGAATACCCAAACAACAGCAAGCTGATGATATACGAATTAGACAGACTCATTCTGAACTGTATTGATGATTTAATCAAAATTATGAAGTAAAAACAAAAGTAAAAGGACATGGTACTGATGATTTAGGCACTCTTAAAAATCATATCTTAAAATATGTTGACATATCAAAGGAAAAATCATTGTAAGGACCATTTTTTCCAAGAGATCCATGTAAACAAGGCCTCTCTCTACTCTCTCTCCCTGCCCCCTCTCTCTTCCCTCTCTCTCTCCCTCCCTAGGTAAACATATACTTTGACAGTAGAGAGATATCACTAGAATGTTAAGTGAGGAATGTGTGGGCTGAAGTTTTCAGGCACAAGTCACATGCCAAACACAGGCATGTCATCCCACAGACTGCTTTCTTCACTTTGACATCCTTCAACATATGTCAGTCAAAATGTGAGACACTGCATCAGTTGAAGTTGCTGAGGTTTACATATTACCATAGACTGTGTAAATCCACAACATTAAATAATAAATAAAGACTCCAAGGAAGCCAAGATGGAAACAAATACAGGCAAAGGTGCATTGATGGCTTAATTTAGGAAATTTGAATTGAATAGCAACAGATTTCAGTTCATGATTGTTTTACATATTGTGGGATCATTGATTAAAATTGGATGTTCAAATTAGTATTGGTGGGGAAATTTGTGTTTGTATCAGTTTGTTGGGTTGACATAAATTCTTGTGTGTATTAAGTAAGTAGATTATCATTGAACTGCATCTTCAGACTAACGAAATATTATTCTGGAAAGATATTGCAATAAATGGTATGCCATCAAAGAAATAGACCTGTAAAATGGAGCAATCATTGTAGAAATACATATATTCATGAATTATAGTATGCCACACTCAAGTCTAATTCAAGTGGCATCTTACAAATTAAATTAATCTTTTGCCACATCTAAAAGTCACTCTTCTATGAAAAATGAGTATTAAAAATAAGAAATTTGGAATCTCACAAGACCTAAAATAGTGTTTTAAAAGCTTTCATTTACACAATGACCTGATTTTCTGTACACTTTTTCCAATGTATGAACAAAAGAATACAATCCCATATACTTGAATGATTATGAGTGTATATATGTGTAAAATTATTGATAAATATGCATACATGATTTGAAAAGAAGTGTTACTGAGTATGTATGCACGCATATGTGAGTATGAGTGTAAATTTGTTCTCATACTTGGTTTCTTCATTAACCATCATGCTTTGCTTTTAATAATTTAATGACTTTGTAATATCCAAATGATAGTGGTAGACATTTAAAATGTCTAATAATAAATGAGATGGAATGTTTAATTATAAAAATTTTAAAATGGCATAACAGTAATAATGTCTAAGAGTTACCTTACATGTAGCTGTGGTGATTTTAATGATAATAGTCCCCACAGAATCACATATCTCATGCCTGGTCTGCAGTTCTTGGACCTGTTTGCGAAGGCCTTGTTAAAGAAGGTATGTACTAGGGATTGGTTTTGAGATTTCTAAAGCCCATTATTTCTCAGTCTACTTACCTATCTATCTACCCATCTATCTACCCATCTATCTACCCATCTATCTACATATCTATCTATCTATCTATCTATCATCTATCTATCATCTATCATCTATCTTTCTATCTATCTATCTATCATCTATCATCTATCTATCATCATCCTCTTACTCATGGTGGTATCAAGCATGTAAACTATCAACTACAGTGCACCATACCACAGCCATGCCTGCCTGCCTACTGCCATCTCCCCATATCATTGTGGTTGTGTACTAATCCTTTGAAATTATAAGCAAGTTATCCTTTCTAACTTACCTGACATGAGATATTCCTTTACATTGTCTGAAAATATGTCACTGTGATTCATTTAATAATGAAGCAGACTGGCCAATAGTGGAATAGAATGCAGTGAAGCAACAGGGCCAGACTAGTAGAATGCTCATAAAAGAAGGGCAGAGTCTGGAGCTTCCAACCAGGTGCAGAGGGAGCAAGGGATGAATGTGCAATGTTAATAAAGTTACTGACACATCACAAAGTGTAAATAAAGAATATGGGTTAATTTAAGATGTAAGATCTAGTTATTAAAAAGCCTGAGCTATTGGCCAACCATTTTCAATTATTATTAAGACTCTGAGTGATTAATAGGGAGTCGCCATTGACAGAGCAAATCTCTGCCAACAGTTGTTTCCCACAGCAATAAGGAAGTAAACTAAGTCATAATCCAATAAAAGCTGTCTACTAAGAGTTATTAATATAACTTAAGAAAATGATTCAATAGTAAGCCTTAAAAACATACTGATAAACATGAATTTTAGAATTTCAAGAATTACTCAAATTTTTTCATAGTTAATGATAACTAAGTTATGTTTCAAGAAAAGTAATATTGAGAGACAAAATAATTGAAGTTTCATTTTCCTATAGATCTTTACTTACAAATTAAGTTGGATTATGATATTTGTCCTATATAAAGCAGGTAACATCTTCTATGTGTAATATATCGTGACATATCATAATTATCATTACACATAGTCAGGTCATTAATTCATTACTTGGCTTATTTGCCCTAATACCAAAGGAAAAACATGACATCGTATACAATGAAAAAAATTATACCAGGAGGAGTCTTCATATGCTTTCTGACAGGCTACTCTGCCTTATCCTCAACAATGCTCCACACCAAAGCTCTTAGCAGAAAAGGCCTTACTAGATTAAGTAACATGCACTGATAAAGGCTGCTTTCTTCTTTATCACTGCATGGTCCAACACCCTAGTATCTGTCATCTGCTTTTGGTGCATATGCAAAAAAGCGGTTTCTTTGCTAGTCTCTGATAGCCATTTGCTCAGTTTCCAGTGCCCTTCAGATGACACTAGTGCACAATTCTTTCCTGGCTTTCCTGTCCTATATCCATGTATCCTTTAATGGCTGAAAACTTCACAAATGCAGCCCACTCATGAACATGATGTTTCATACTATTTCTCACAGATCAGATTTATATAACAGATCATAAGTAGTCATTGTGTTATGCACACTTGTTAGACTTTCTTGTTATGTTGAACTTTGAAAAATATTAAAACTAATATTTGGTAATTTATAAGGCTTTTCTCCAGTAAAATGATTAGAAATTGTTAGGAAATAGCCAAAGTGTTATTTTCATTCCTTCTCCCATTTCCCCATCTATTTAGCATGAAAGAAATTAAAAGACAAAGCAACATAAAGCAATTGATTTCATTGTATTTGAATTTTGGCTGAGGGCATTTGATAAACTCTGTCAAATTCTTCTGTCAGTACCAATTTGCTGTAGCATCTGATATTTTATCAACAAGGAATTTTGTCCTAATGGCATCACTTTCCACAAGCTGCGAGTAGTTCTAAATGCACCAATTACAGGGAAAAGAAGTAGAAATCTCTTTTGATCAACATTTTCTCATCATTTCTGTAATTTTATATAAAAAATATTAAGCAAGATAAATTAAAAACAATTCAGAACTAAATACTGTTCTTTTCTTTAAAGTATGCTGTTCATGCCCATAAAAACACGTTTCTGAGATGTCTTAATTTTTTTCCACATTTATGTATCTCTTTGATTATTCTTAATTAATATTGGTCATTTTAAGTGGATTAATGCTATTAATGCATATATTCTTTTACATCTTTTTAAATCTGTTCTTCCTCGAAGTTCTTTATTTTTAGTTGAACAATAGATTACATGGTAAAGTAAGCATGGTCATTTACAGCTCCCATTATTCCCTTCACATTTAGAATTTATCTCAGATTCTTTTAAACACTGGATGTCAATGAAGAACTGAATAAAATAAGAAAAAGCCCTCCCTTATGCACATGCATTTCTAGGAGTCTCTAGTACATTCACCTCTCACCTCTAATAATAAAAAAATGCACAGTATTCCTACCACATTCCCTATTTTTGTTTCAACTGTCTTTGGGGCTACATTTTTTTCCCCTACAAGCTGTCTCTAATATTGAGTGACCTTTTTCTATAACAAACTGGTCTGAAATACTAACATGGTATAATGTCAAAGATCTTGCACCATCTGTCTCTGTATGCTCTGTGTATTAATCACTTACCCAAAAGGTTTTCATATATTCTTTAAAAGGCCATAGACCTTAGATCCATTATTACTGCTTGCTACATCATTGAAATGTGATAAATCATTAGAGTATTTGTGTAGGGAAATAAAGCATTACTGAAAACCTCAAATACAGCTTATTCAATGGAAAAAAAATGTTTGGCATGCTTAATTTAGGATGTATGTTTTATTACCAAAAGAAAGCATTAGCAGTTAGAATAAGGACATAATAAAATACAAAAAAATTTCAGCTGACACAAAATATACACACTGGATATATATTTTTCTCTTAAAGACACCGAAAATTATGTTTCCTATTAAATTATTTTACAAAAAATATGCTGATATTAAACTAGATATCTCATTTTTTTTTCTTTAAAAGTCCGATCTTATCAATGTCACTTAAGTCTGAACAGTTTCTCTTTTTCTGTTAATGAACATGTTTGCTCTGCTTTAAACTTGGTAATTTTTTATTATTCCTTCATTTTTCCTCTAGTAGCTTGTCTAAAAAACACATGTTTTCATTTTTATCATCTTAACAATGACAACAAGCTGTTGGCATATTTCCATATGTAATGCTTCTACTGACTCACACACCATCTCTGAATACAGAAAATGACCTTTTAAAATATATGTTTCAAGCGAAGAAGGGCAACGATGAGCATGATATTATTGGGATTTCATATTTCAAAATTAGTGGTCTAAGTCTAAATTTACACATTAAAGAAAAATTACTTTCTCTACGAATCTGTTTCTGTAAAATCTTAATATGAATCCATGTAGTTCAGTGCGGTTCAAACCAATCAGAAATAGACAATTAGCCATATGGAATACAAACCCTGTCAGGAAGTGTGAAGGAAGAGGAATATTTTATGCAAGTATCTTGGGAGAATAGGATAATAGCATGTCTAAAATGCAAACCTAAAATATAGGTTTCCAGATCTCTGGGGGAGCGCTCTCTCCTACTTGTCTGCCCTTGGCCTGAATGGCTGTAAGATTGTCAGGGTCATGCACTTCAGTTGCAGGGAGCATAATCTAATATTCGGTTAGGCTTGTTATGGCTATAGTGAAGTCACATCAAGCTACCCAGAGACAACCCAGCTGGAACAAAACTCCTGAGGTAGCCATTACATTTTCAGCATTAGCCAGAGTCATGCACTGAGAGGAGATTCATAGTGAAATGCTCAAAACATTTAGTCAGTAAGAATGAAAAAAAAAAAAAAAAAAAAAAAAAGAAGAAGAAGAAAAGAAAAAAGAAAAAAAATAGGGATGTTTAGTTGATGTCTTCCTGTCCAAGGAAGATACATAAACACAGAACACAGAAACTTTGATGTGACATCCCCAAGCTTCTTTCTCCTGTGTCTCTCTCTCTTTCTCTCTCTCTCTCTCTCTCTCTCTGAGTGTGTGTCTCTGTGTGTGTGTAGGTGTGTGTGTGTGAGAGAGAGAGAGAGGGAGAGAGAGAGAGCATCTTCATTTGCCCATGCCTATTTCTAAGGGAAAATGTTTGTGCAAGTGTGTTTATCTGAACACAAAAGAAAGAATATCAAACACTGAGTATACTTTTCAGTGACTTTCCACCTCCTATAGTGAGACAGATTTTCCTGGAACCTAGATGTCAACAATTTGGCTATCCTGGCTAGTTGGAAATTTTCTGAGACTCTTGTGTATCAGCACCAGGAAAACTTTGAGAGCTACCAGTAAACTGGTCAAAAGTCTCATATTCAAAACTTGATATATTTTCCTGAAACTATTTATATCAAACATGTACTGTTTTCTGAAAATAACTTTATTTTAACAATACTGACTTCCTATTTTCTAGGATCTATAAAGAAATGTGGATCATCCCCTGGCAGGAGAATACAGACTAGAGAGAATAGTACCAAGAGCAAGAGATGAAAGTATCTAGTTTTCAAAGTATGGAAGCCTTCCCCCTTGTTCTGGGCTACAGTGAACTAGTAGAGCATGCAGGATATACACAAGTGTGAAAAGGAGAGTCTTATATAAACAATGTATAAAAGTCAATGAGTTTCAAGGACCAGCACTTTGGTGTGCACATTTTTTCTTAGCTCTCTTGTACACTGCTGTTGCTCGGAGTGCTTCCCTTTCTTAACACACTATCTCAGTTTCTGTTTATTAATGTGTATCCCAAATGCAGTACTTCCTCCATGATCAGACCTGTGAAGCTTCTACAGATGTCTTGCAAACTCCAATACATATTTGGCATACATCCATTCTATCTACTTTAAAGTGACCAACAGACATTTTTTATCACTACATAAAAAAAATCTGTCTTCTATTCAGGGTCCAAATAACAAAGAAATTTATTAAAATGGCATTGTAGGACTAGAAAAACTCAATATTTAAGTGCAAATGCCATTCTTGAATTGGGGATGGTTTAAGGCCAAACACCCACAACTTCTGTAAACCCAGGTCTAGGTGGCCTCTCTGACATTCTTGGGCACTTTTTAATTCAAAACTCTTCATACACAAAATAAATAATCAGGAAAATTATTTTATTATCCTTGAACTTAAGTGTTATTATACACAAATATAAGTATTCCTCCTATTCCAACAGAAAGCAGGCTGAGCAGATTGAATTTCTGTATTCAGGGATCTATATGCATATGTCTATACATGCATGTATGAAACCAAACTATTAAAAACAGAAGTCATGGTTTGGAAAGAGATCAAGAAGCAATATATTGAAGGTTTTTTTATGAAGGAAACAGGATGATGAAATATCAATTATATTATAATCTCAAAAATATGAGAACTAATTTTTAAAAATCCAGCTGTAAACGCCGGGACTCTAAAACTATCTGCCATGGTTTCAAGAGCTGTAAATAAGATGCTTTGATGCAGGTCTGTTGACTTGAGCCACTCAGCTCCATGTAATGCAATTGAAGAAAGATAAAAAAAAAGGGACAGAGATGGGAAAGAAAGGAGGAAAAATGAGTCCAGGTTAAGCCTCTTTCCACCTGAGAGTCAAGAATTCCAGCACAGTTGGCATTTGTTGTAATGGTGACAGCACAGGGACATTATTCCTCCTGTATAAAGAAAAAAAAAATGTGAAAACAATGAATCATGCTCAAGGGCTAAGCCAGTATGACCTTCAAGAAAAGCTATAATGCTTTCCCAGATATTTTCTAGAAATTTCACAAATAAGTGTAAAATTTTGTTTACAGTAAAAGCATTTTACTTCCCTGAAGTCTTTATGACCTATGGTCTTACCTTCTCAGCTGCAACCTCATTCAGTTCATGTCTCATGATCTCATTTACTGAAAAAAGAAAAGATTTCTTAGCAAGCCCTTGAGATGTAATTGTAGAAGTCACCAAGCATGTGGCTTCTTTAATATCAACCCAAACTCTCCCCTAGAAGTCCAAACTCTTCCTCCAATGGATGTGTTATTCTTTCCCTGAGAATCTTACTTCTCTTTCATGGGGCTACTTAATATGATTATTAAAAATACTTATGCATAAATTCCAACTGTGCTTCACTCTGCCAGCTATAGCAATAACTTCCTGTGTTAAAACCAAAAGCCTACCATGGACTAAGTGGAGATCTCTGAAAGGAACTCTGGGGTTGTTGACAGCAGTGTAGAGCATGGTCTCCTACTCTATCACCACTGACATAACTGTGAAAATAAGAAGAAACTAAAATGAATAAATTTTAAAGCATATATAATTGCCAGCATGTCAACTCAACTGACTTACTTCTTATGAAGTGTTTTCTTCATCTCCAGACACTAAATAACTAGCATCTGTATATGGATACCAGTTATCAAAACAGTTGTTCAAAATGTTCTCAAAAAGACTGTTTCCTGATTTTTGTCATCAGAAGTCTCAATTCATGGGAGGCAGTTTAGCACAATACATCTTATGTAAGACCTCAGTAACTAAGCCTGTCTTGGGAAATTTCATGGGTATTATACCGTCAAAAAAAAAAAAAAATTGTAAGTATTCATTGCATCCTCCTGATGTTATCTTGTACCAGAATGGTCACCTCCTTATATATTAGTCCAACGTTCAGTGATAAAAAAAAAATGATTTTGATGTTCTTTTTGTTTGTTTGTTTATCCTTTTATATTAAAACTTAATACTATTTGTCTTAGGGTTTCTATTTATTTGATAAAAAGCAATAGGCAAAAATTCAAGTTGAGGAGGAAAATGTTTATTAGGCTTATACTTCCCCATTGTAGTTAATCACTGAAAGAAGCCCTATAGCAACTCAAACAAGGCAGGAACCAGGAAAAGAAGCTGATGCAGAGGCCAAGGAGGGGTGTTGCTTACTGGCGTGATGTACATGGCTTGCTCAGCCTGATTTCTTATTGAACATAAGACAATCCTCTCTCTGGTGGTTCCAACAACGATGGGCTGTCTCTTCTCTGTAGTGGGACTTTTTTTGGAACCAACAGCCCCCAAATAATGACACAGAGACTTATTATTAAATATTAAAGTTTGGCTTTAGCTTATGCTTGTTCCCAGCTAAGTCTTAAAATTTAAACTGTTTCTATTCATTTATGATCTGCCAAATGGCTTTTTGTCTCTTCATCATTCTGTATGTCTGTCTTCATCAGTGCTTCACTGTTATCTCTTGTGCTCATAGATTAATCTCCAGTTTTTCTTTCTCCATGGAAATCCCACCCATTCTCTCCTACCTAATTATTGGCCATTCAGCTCTTTATTAAACTAATCAGAAGGGACCTTTCACACAGGGTGATCAAATGTCCCTCAAAAATTCCCCATTAGTCACTAACCAAGAAAATGCTCTACATACTGCCCCATAGCAAAAAATTAAGGAGGCATTTTCTCAACTAAGGTTTCCTCCTCTCAGATGACTACAGTTTGTGTCAAGTTGACATATTTCTACCTAGTACATTACTGGCTAGTACAGTATGTAGGTATAGTTGGTACATTGGGTCTACCAAGGAAGGCTATGCTTAGAATATCATGCAAGCTACATGTTCACTATCTTACTTATGTACCAAAAAGATACTGTGGTAGGAAATAGCTTATATTTATCAAATGAGTAAGGGATTATTAATTTTTATGGTTATTTCTCAATTGAAGTTCATGAGCCAAGTCTTAATGAATTGAGGAGTAACAGCTGCCTCTATTAATTTGCTATAGATGTAATTACTATAGTTTCCAAAGCTACTGGATAATTTTATGTATATGGTTAAATAAAATAATAAAATTATGTATGGTATGAACCCATTCTTATTGGGTAAGTAGGAAATTGTCTCTGTGATGATACAGACCAACTTTTCTGATCTTGCAATATCATTCTTTTCAATTATTATGATTATAAATTTCTAATTATTTTGATGTTTGTGACAATGACAAGAAGATACATATATAACATTCTATGTAAAACCAGAATAAAAATTTGTCATTATTGTAATATAGTCCAAATCTTTGAGGTGATCACACTAAAGAGGAACAACAACAATAATACATCTTTATCATGTTAATTTTTTATAAAAGGGGATAGTAATGAATACTTTAAATAATTAAATATGTTCATAATGTAAAATTATATAAAAATTTTCTGAAGTTTCCATGTTATATTACACTAAGTAATGGTTTTAAAAATCAGTCTTTTGAGCCATATCTGTGCCACGTACATATTTTGAAACTACTTATTATTGATAAGACTTGAAATTTAATGAATTTACAAGAATTTGGTTTTTGTGTAGCAATTTTCATTTTTATTTTGTTTCGCTTCCCTGCCTCTCCTCCTCCTTTATTTTTTCTTTATGTTAAGATCAGCATTCCAAACAACATGGAATGAGCTTTGTTAGGTATTTTAGACATAAGAAGCATTTAGAAACACAATTATAAATATTTCATAAAATTTAGAAAGCTAGCAATTACAAGGGAACTTGGGGAAAAGGTTGGCTTTTAATCAAAGAGAAAGGGCATTACAAATTTTGTACCCACTTGTGTGACATAATTTTGAAGTTCTGATAGTGTTAGGTGTCTGTCATTGTCAGAATATTCAGGTTGATATTTCCCCTGATAAAGTTTCTGTTAAAGAGCAGTAATATAATAACTTAATATCCTAGAACAGAAATGTGATTTCTGAGACAGAAAATTAACTACCATTTGTAAGATAACTCTTGCTTCACTACAAGTTTAATGATGAGCATCTGATCATGAAATATCAAGTTGGTATGCAATTATTTTGAGTTTTTATTAAGTGAGTAATATTGGAGTCACTGTTGAAAAGGTTAAGCATACTTTGATAGAATACATTATCAACTGAAGGAGATTATCTGAGTTTCAGGACAGATCAGTTTGAGAGATTTAAGAAATATAGGTAAGATACCATGTACCTACTTCACAACTGTAGAATCACAGAGAATTTGCACAGCTGACAGAGAAAGATGGATTTACTTCAAATTCCAAGATATGTGAGTATTTGTGTTTATAAAACTATAAATTAAAAGCAACAACAAAAATACAATCTTACTCTACTTTTAATGCCTCTTACTAAGTTGTTGTGGATCATCTGTTTGGTTCTGTATTTCTTTTGGAGCTCTGTTGAACAAGATTCTTAAAGTGAATAAGTACAGATGCATTCCTGAAGAATATATAAATATCTTTTCAAGCATTTTAAAATGAAAAGACTTGAAGGAAATGACAGGATAGCCCAAGTATAAACATTCCATGAAATTATCAACTATCCTCATGTATCTATATCACATAATATATAGGAGGTTGACAGATCTAGTTTAAAAAAAAAGAAGAAGAAGAAGAAGAAAGAAACTGAAATACGGAATACTGATATCCAAAGTAAATACACAACAAAGAGCATCTTAGCAACCAATAGTCCCTTGGATATATTGGTATACTCTCATAATCTTTCTGAGCATGATGTTTCCAGTTTTTTCTTTTTAAGCAGATTAACAGTTCCAAGTTTCAAGGTGATTTTCTTAATAAAGAAAAAAGAAAAACCAAGAGTCAGTTGTCATTTGCATAATTTTCATACTAAGGATAAAAATAGTATAGTTTGACTATGAAATCACCTCTATACACTCATGCATTGTGATGCCTATGCATCAACTCACAGCATAGTTTTCAAGATTGTTAAAAGAAGTATTACAATAAAATTGAACAGAAACACAAATACTATACATTCCTATTATGTATCCTATTCATGTGAAGACTGGACTGATTTATTTAAAAAAAAAAATATATTTGACTAACAGAAAGACAGGCTAAGATTTACATATACTATATGTTATAAATTGTATAAAAGTGATGTAGATGTTTTTAAAATAAATTTTACTCCAAAAAATATAAGGTCAACATTGTTTTCCTCTGATTATGTATAAATTTGTTTAACATTTGAATCATCCAGAAAACTAACCATCAAATAGAAACCTAATAATTAAATAGAAAACCAACCATTAAATAGTCACACGAATTCAAATGCTTACTTAAAAATTCTATTAATCTATGCTTTAATAAGAATATTAAAAAAACAACCCTGAGCATTTTAAATATGTAAATGAATGCTCTCCCATAAAGCCTACACAAAAGTATTACTGTTGTTTTTCTCTTTCTTCTTTCCTTCCTACCTTTCTTTCTTCCTTCCTTTTTCATTGAGAGAAAGAAAAAGGACACACATTTGGGTACAGAGGGAGTTGGGGAAGATTCGTAAAAACAGATTATGGTCATAACATATTACATGAAAAAATGTGAATTGTTTTTTAAACAGAAGTAAAGAGGAGTTCCGTCTATTGTCAGAATGTTAACAGGCCTGATTTTAAAGAAGTAACACATCTGGAAAATAAATTATTGCAGCCTACCAACATGGCTGACAGAGTAAGACACCACTTGCTGTGTTCAAACTCCAAATCCCACAGTAAAGGATTGAAACAAATCCTCAAACTGTCCTTAATCTCTACATATACCTTAGCATGCATGTACACATCTGTGATTCACACACACACACACACACACACACACACACACACTTGCATAGACACACATATATATACATATACATACATGCACATGTACATACATACACACACCCCTTAAAAACCAGGAAGTACAATATGGCATCATACCACTTGTGTTAGATAATCAAAACGAAAACACCTCTGCCAGAGAGAGGAAGAAAAGTAATTGTCACAGGCAGGATATGGGGGAAGAAATTTGAACCACAAAAATACAGGGTACACAAAGCTAGAGTTCTAAAGGATCAACATGAGCTATCAATTTAATTGAGTTTTTTCATAGTTTCAGTTAAAGAGTATTTTAGCTCTTCTTGATGCACACCAGAAATAGACAGACATGTTATTCTATAATAGGATTTTTTTCCCCCTTAAATGTGCCTCATGGAATAAAAATACCAAGTTAGAGACAACCCCAATCCTTCATTTCGATATTATTTGTCCCGTACTTATTACATTCCAGAAAATGGTTAACTGTAATTTTACATTATAGTCATGCTTCTCAAATGTACCATGAAGATGTTTGTGCATTCAGATATACTGAAAAGAAAATTCCAGTCACATCTACGTTGTAAGGATTGCAGTTAACTCTCATATGCAAATATTCTATGAACACTTACAAGTTCTATTCAGCACAATGAGCTTGCCTATTTAAAAAGTCTATTGCAAATTGGCCCTTTAGAGCTCTTGTTAATTATTGCCAAGCTTTTAAAATAGCAGATTTTCTCTTTATATTCAAAGGGGATTGAAAATGCCTGACTTTTCCCTTAAACACCCAAAGGTATTTCTTCAGATAAAATAGGCTTTCCAAGAGACCATGACCCTTTAGCAAGGTTGCTTAAAGGATATTTAAAATTGGTAAAATTATGATTGTGTATAATAGATTTTATTTCAAAATAGTTATTCCTGTCTCCTGTAACAGTGGAAAGAAAGATGCAAAAGTGATAGGTTATGATTTTCATTGCTGTTCCTATTTCTATCTTTTTATAAAAGGAAAGAAATTAGTGTTATAATTATAGAGATTCAAAAGATTCATTTTGTAATACATTTACTGAGATTAATAAAATCTCTATATTAAAAATTAACCATAATCCAATATACTAATGTTTTAACTCCTTTCAAGGACCATGGCTTGGAAAATAAAGAATATTTAAATTCTTCTTTTTTAATTCTTTCATATTTTTATTGAGAATCCTTTTTTAATTAATGTTTATTTAAATTAAAAACAACTTTATTTTACATACCAATCCCAGTTCCCTCTCCTTCCCATCCTCCATTTCTCTGCCATACCCAAATTCCACCCCCATTCAGTCTTCAGGGAGAGTGAGAACTCCCATGGAGGAACATCAAGGTCTGTCACATCATTTTGAGCAGGACCTAGGCCCTCCCCAATGTAGCTGGGCTTAGAGAGTATCCCTTCATAGGGAATGGGCTCCTAACACCCATTCTTGCACAAGGGATAAATACTGGTTCCATTGCCAGAGGCCCCATAGATTGCCCAATTCCTCCAACTGACAACCAAGTTCAGGGACATGGCTTTTTGAATCTTGATTTAGCAGAAATGTGAAGGGGGAATGATTAGTTTGATGTGGGTTACAGAATATTTTCTAAGTATCAGAGTGCAATGCAAAATCTTTAGTTAAACAGTTCACCACGTATAATATAACAGGTTGAAATCCATGACTAGGCTTGGTTTTAAATAGATATATGTAGAAAGTATGGTTATTGGAGATACTTTTTTGAGCTTTGTTATATGTTTAGCTTTCCATATGTCATGGTTGATATGATTCAGCTCCAATCCTTAGTGAAATCAAGGTCATACAGTCTTCCAAGTGATCAAAACAGACCCTGTGAAATTTACAATCAATATTGAACACATGATAAGATGGACTTCTCACACTGTTAGCTGGATAAAGCCATTCCATTCTTACACTAGTTTGGTCAAGAAATTGTTTTTCATGGGAATCCAGTGCCTTCTTCTGGCCCCTAAAAGCAGGTACTTTGTTTATACACATATATCCAGGCAAAGTACATGTATTTATCAGGCTTGTACTTTATGTACCTACATATATCTAGCCAAAACACACATATAAAAGTCTTTTAAAATATAATAAAATCTCTATCATATATTTCTTTTTAATCTTACATATTATCAGTTCATAATATAGTCCATGTAAATAGGTCAAACCTGCATCAAAGATAAACAACTAGAACTGTAAAGTAAACTAAAAAATTATCCTTCCTTTCTGAAATGAATTTAACTAATTCCTCTTTGGATATGTCAAATCCCATTCATTAGAAAATTAATAAATTGAAATCATACAAATGAATACAAGCTAATTCAAGAAATTCCCCAAGAACATTCATTGAACAAGATATTAACAAATAATTAACTTTTATTAAGCAAGTCATATTGAACCTTTTATTAAGTGCTTGTACTGAAAGATTTTCAGTCTTGATTTTAATTCTCAATTCTATATTTCTCTTGAAGAATTATCATCCACAAGTAGCTAAAACTGTATTTAATTGTGGATTGTGGTTGTTATCTCATCATTCTAATCATCCTTTCATATTTACGTTCATACTTACATAGAAACGAACATACTTTAATAATGGAAATTTTAAATGTGTTAATGTGAAATACATGAGTATCATACATGATGAAGTGACCTACCTCTTTTCCAGTCACAAAAGTTCAATGTTAGGTGATACCTCTTTGATTCACTTCCAGACATGCTCTTTTGCTCATATTCTACAGCCCATGTTCATGCCTTCTGGCCAGCCATCTACTCCATTGTGATTCTTGACTTCTTTTCCCTACACATGACAGTTAGTTGTCAGGCATTGTACTTTGAATTGGCATATGTGTTGCCTTATGTCTGTAAAGTGACATTTTTAAAAGTTTTGGCAGTTTACATAAATTACAGTAATCATTTTATAAAATTGAAGTACCTTGGTTTAGTATACTCCAGCCATCACCAACCTCCAGATCCCTGGTCATATTCAGCCATAATATTTTTATAAGTTACCCACTTTTTTTTTACTAATGATTTCTTGGCTCTTCCTAGCAATGGCCAATTTTACATCATAAATGAATCTCTTCAACTTCCTTTCCTATTCCCTCCCTACTATTAATTGACACTTGACTAAAATTATGATTATGACATTGAATGTCAGTTCTTTCAAATGAGCAAAGATTTTTTTTTTAAATCATGTGCATCATGATGTAATGTCTCATACCTAAATATATTCTTACACATTCAAAACTATTTTTGGAAATAAATCTGTTTATAAAATAGTTTGTTCATATGGCACTATCATAGTAATATTTTATTCAAAGATTATTAACAAAGTTTCTAAACAGAACAGGTACTCTAATGATGAGCTACTTAAACAGTGGTACCATGGTAAAATTGTTCACTTTTTTGAATTACTTTAATTGTGAAAGGTATATAATCAAATTTATAAATTTACTTATATTTGCATGTGAAAATTGAAGATAAATTTTTCTTATTTGTTAATCAAAACTTTGTAAAATGGAAAGAAGCAAATATAAAAGGAACTATGAAAATTTAATCACTCTGAATCTCTAAATATATTACTTTCAGTGATGTTCCACTTATCTAGAAAACATTTTACATTTTTAAAATAAATAACTCCATACTTTTACATACTAAGGTTAATGACCTTTTACTTAACAGCCTATTATTATTCTCATGAACTGTTTCAACAAGTTTATTTTTACTAAATAAGTGTTACATATGTCAAATATTTGAAAGATATCAATTATCATTGTAAAGTTTTTTCACTGATTAGTTGTAATACTAACTGAAACCCTGTCATTGTAATCATGCAACATCACACTTGAAAGATTGGTTGATTAAAGTGACTTGAGTAAAAGCAAAAAATTCAAAATGATTACAATATGAAGTTTCCAGGTAATCAATAAAAAGTTACATGATCAATTTATATTTACACTAAACAAGTTGTCATCAAAAGTAAGAATAAAATAAGAAGCAACCCTCAAATATAGGCTGATTATACAGTCACTATCAAAAATAAAGAATACTTAGTTTACTAGTAGATGGGTAGAAAAGTTTACCTATCTACTTCTACTTCCACAGACAACTAATTTGGTAATTGTATGTGAGTGTCATAATCAAAAAAACAGAAACATGACAAAGCAAGATTTGGAATACCTGATTGATATTGATTCCACATTATCAAAATGTGTTACTTTGTTTTTCTTTTCCTTTTTTTTTTAATTTAAATTTGAAACATGAATGTTTTACATGCTGATCCCAATTCCCTCACCCCCTATCACCCCCACCAAACCCCAGCACATTCCCTTCCTGCTCCCCAGGGAGGGTGAGACCTTCTTTGGGGAGTCTTCAAAGTCTGTCATATCATTTGGGGCAGGGCCTAGCCCCAAGCTCCCTTGAGACTAAGCTAAGGGATTATCCTTCTATATAGAATGGTCTCCCAAAGCCCTTTCCTATAGTAGGGATAAACACTGATCCATTGCAAGAGACACCATAGACTGCCCAGTCCTCCTAACTAACATCTCATCTCAGGGGGTCTAGGTTATTCTTATGCTGTTATCTCGGCTATCACACTGGGGCATGAGCTCCCTCTTTTTGTGGTCAACTGATTCTGTGGGTTTCTCTGGCCTGGTCTTGACCCCTTTGCTCATCACTCCTCCCTCTCTGTAACTGAATTCCAGGAGTTTGGCTCAGTGTTTAGCTTTGGGTTTCTGCTTCTGCTTCCACCAGTTACTAGATGAAAGCTCTATGATGGCATATAAGTTAGTTAGCAATCTCTTTATCATGGAAGGGCATTTAAGGTAGCCTCTCTATAAATTAGATTTTTAGTTGGGTTCATCCTTGTAGATCTATGGGCATTTTCCTAGTGCCAGATTTCTCTTTAAATCTACAGTGGTTCCCTCAATTATGATATCTCTTTTCTTGCTCTCCTCTATTCTTTCCCTGTCTCAATCTTTCTGCTTCCTCCTCTTCTCTCTTTCTCTCCATGCCCACTTCTTTCCTCTTCTTCTCCCCTTCTCTTTTGCCTAATTCCCTCTCCTCACTCTCCATGTTCCCAATTTTCTCCTGTTATTTTCTTAGACCACAGGACATACAGTGTTGGAAAATGTAGGTACAAGGTTATCCATTCTCCACATGCCTATTCAATACAGAAATGAATATCTTAGCTACTGCAATAACACAATTGAAGATCGAGATGATGCAAATATGAGGGAAGAACCAAAGCATTTTTAATTGCAGATTATATGATCATATCAATATGTTACCTTGAAAATTCTTCCAGCAAAACCTTAAAAAGTGTTGAAGTATTAGAATATAAATGAGCAAACAAAAATAAGTCACTTCCTATATAGAGATGATAAATAGACTAAAAAAATCAGAAAAATAACACATTTCACAATAGTCATAAATGATATAAATGTCTTGCGCAACTCTAACAAAGTAAGAATAGACAGGCTAAAAACTTTATGACATAGAAGAAAATATCAGTTGACGGAAAGAACTCCCATGTTTGTGGATGGGTAGGGTTAATAAAGAAAAATCTTTCCTATCAAAGAAATATACAAATTTAATGAAACCACCATCAAAATTTCAACAGATTTTTTTTTTAGAACTTGAAATAACAACTTTCAGCTTCATATGAAAACCCAGGGATCTATAAAAATTCAGAATGATAAAGGTTGGTATTATCACCATCCTGACCTCAAATTGTGCTACAGAATTATAATAAAAAAAGGCAGCATGATGTTGGCACAACACACACACACACACACACACACACACACACACACGCACACGCACATGCACACACACACACACACACACACACACACACACGCACCAGAAACAAAAACCACCTTGAACAATGTAGTGGAATTGAAGACCCATCATACATAAACCCATACACTTCTGGACACCTGATTTTTTACAAAGACAGAAATGAATACTGGAAAAAAAGGAGAGAGTTTATAACAGATGGTGTGAGTCAAACTAGATGGTTACATGTAGAAGCATCCAAATGCATCCATAGTTACCACTTTACACAAAAATCAACTCCAAATGGTTGAAAAAGCTAACAGGATGTGCACTGAATTGGATATAAGAAAAAGTGAAGAATTGTCTTGAATTTGTTGGCATGGGAAAAGACTTCCTAACTGAATATTGATTGTGCATGCACTATGATCTACTTCATGAAACTGAAAAGCTTCTGTATGGCAAAAAATATTAACATTCAGACAAAATACTCTGGAATAAAATGGGGAGAGTTTGTTACCATGTACATTAGAAAATCAATATCCAAAATATGTGAAGGATACAGAAATATGAATATCAAAGAAACAAAATTTAAAAATGGTAAACAGATCTAAATATGAAATTTTCAAAACAGTAAACTTTAATGACTTGGAAAACTTGAATGATCAACATCCTTACTCATCAGGGAAATAAATGCAAATCAAAATGAATGGAGATTTTTTTTTATTTACACAAGTCAGAATATTAACAGAAATGAGATCTCATGCTTGTGAGGATGAGGAGTAATGGGGACACTATCTATTGCTGATTGGAGGTCAAATTTGAATGGAATTAATGTGGCAATTCCTCAGTAAGATAGCATCATCTACTTCTAGATTGACTACAGCACACTTGAGTGTGACTCCAAGGGATGCTTCAACCTACTGCAGAGACACTTGTTACACAAATTCTCCTTGGTCTTATTAAGAAAATCTCAGAGTAAGCTATCAGGGTGAAGATGGAAGGGTCAGAGAAGTAGAGTACTCAGCCACTAATACGTCCTTACCTCTATCAATGTTCATACTGAAGAGGTGATCCTGTCCCTAGGAATCCTCAGACTGCATTCTCAGTCTCACAAGATGAAAAGGTAGATTACAGAATCTACATTTAGACAATCGCTTAATCATGTCCATTGCCTCTTTATTCATAAGAGCCAGAAATGGAAAAACAAACAAACAAAAAAACAAAAAACAAAAAAAAAAAAAAAGAAAAGAAAAAGAAAACCTGTATGTCCATCAATGAATGAATGGTTAATTGTGATATATTTACACACTGGACTAGTATTCAACTATTACAAACAAATGAAATCATTAAATTCACAGGTAAGTCTAGCAAGATTTTCACTTTGTCTGCTTATGTGGCACTGACCACGCCCATTGGGGGTGGAGCCAGGGGCGGAAGTGGCCTGTGGAAGTAGGTCTGAGGAGGAGCCAGGAATGCTCTCTTGTTGGCTCAACATAGAGAGGAGAGTATCCAGTGGAATCTGCTGATGTACATCTGTCTAGGTTGTAAGTTATTTCTCCCTGGTAAACACCTTTTCGGCCTATTTGTTTATCCTGATCCTTATTAAATGGCGATAGATAAGTAGATGGAGCTAGAAAAACAAACAAAACAAGGTATCCCAAGTGAATGAATAAACAAACATGTATTCATTTGTATATGTATGATAGCTATAAAGTCATTGGAAAGTAAGATGTGTTCTGTAGAGCAACAGAGGGGTGTAGATCCCTCCAGTAAAATGAAATAAAATATATAGGGTTTCCGTATTGCCATCATAGTCAACAACTCAATTAAACCCATTCCTGACCCTAGAGGTTTTACATGGTGTCAAGTGAGTCTAACTGTAGCTTTGTCTCCTTCATTATTTGGTGATTCCGTGTAGTTTTTACCATGTATTATTATGTTGAAAGAAGCTTTTACCAAGTTTCTGAATGACTCTTCAAATGCCCCTTAGTGTTAAACATCCTTCACTGCATTCTCTCCTTATACCCCTCTATGTCACTTCTCCATTTAGTCCTCAAATTCTGGTCCCCAAATTTCTCTCTAACTATGTATCTTATTTCCTCTTTCTTGGGAAATCCTTATCTCCCCTTGTCTTCCTTACTCTATGCCTAATTTCTGTGGTTTTTCACATTGTAGTATGTTTATAGAAGGTGTAAATCTAATATCCAAATACAAGAGACTATATACCATATTTGTCTTGGGGGGGCCTGGGTTACCTTATTTAGTATGACAGTTTTCTAGTTCCATCTTTTTCTATGCACACTTTACAATTAACTTTTTAACTGCTGAATGATATTTCATTGAAATATGTAATTGTTCTATGTTTTTCTTATCCTTTCATTTGATGATAGACATTTAGGCTGCTTCCAATTTCTGGCTATTTTGGGTAGAGAAACAATGAACTTGGTTTAGCAATTTCTTTGTGGTGGAATAAAGCATCTTTTGAATATATGCTCAAGAATGCCAAAGCTATATCTTGAGATTCATATATTCCCAGCAAACCCAATTGCTACATTTATATCCATAGCTTCTTTTAAGATTTATAAATTTGGTGAAGGGATATTCCAGAACAAAGAGACCATGTGCTGACATAGGGAAGGACAAAAGCATAATGCTTTACTTGAGACCACTAACATTCCTCCATCCCTCAATGGCTAAACTTTCAGAAAAATAGTGCAAATTTGAGAGGAACTTAGACTAGTTACCAGTACTAGTTACCAAACATGCTTACTTAATGAAAAAATTGTCAAGAAAGGGAACAAGTCACACAAAGGCACATCTGCAGAGAGATTAAAACCCATTGTAAATATAGATAGAAGTATGAAAATGAAATATTTACATGTAATTATCACTATGTGGAAAATATCATTATTAGTTCAAAGTTTCTCAGAAAATGAATACTTACTAAAATCTATACATATTCAAACAATATAAGATTTTAACATAGCCAGTGAATTTCCAAATTAATCCATACTTTGATATTTACCATTATGTAAATTCAAAAGTATATTTCATTTGTAGTTAACTGGTAACTACTCGACTTAATAAATCTGGAATTTAACCTGCACTTGACAGACTTCTATGAAATGAATCTGCAGAGATAAAATTTCTTTTATTAAGCATTTATCTCCTCAGAGATAAATTGTTAGATTCATTCCTATCATCAATGTCTCCTATGAAACACTCTTGTCTGGATGGCATAGGTACAGTGTTCTTAGGAGTTTGCTGTTTATCATCACATTTACTTTCTTTTCTTTTTTGTTTAATTTACATTTCATTTACCCCTAGTCTGAAAAGAGAAATTATTTGTTAATTAGAAAATACCTCCTTATGAATAAAGATTGCAGGACACATATGTAAGTATATAATTGTAGTACCTTAACACATCATATATATTCATGATATTAAATGATGTTATAGTTTTAAATTCTTGAAGCTCAATATAAATAATCACTGTTTGTACTTAAGGAAGAAAAACACATCTATAGTATTCTACCTAGTTCAACTCTTCTATTGATTTCAGTTAAGAAGATTTTATCAAACTGTTCAGATGATCTAAAATTGATTTCTATGTTCTGGGAGCTGAACATTTTTATGCTTGTAATATACTTTGATATTTCATTGCTTATTAGATATGTAATAAAAACATTTACTATTATCATATCTATCAGATTTGGGAGTATCTATACTATGTTAACATATTTATGACAGCTGCTAATGTCTCACTTTCTTTGATGTTAAAGTACTGATAAGCTTTTTATAAATTATGACACATAATGCATTAATCGTTTGGGGTAGTCTGTAGATATTGCTCTACACAATGCACTTATGATATTCATATGTTAAATCTGTGTAGATGGATGATTAATAAGAAGAATGTTTTTTTGTTTGTTTGTTTGGTTGGTTTGGTTTGATTTTAGGACAATGGGCAAGGCCAAGAAAGGAAATGCCATTCACAAAAATGTTTCCTATAATGTCTACATTTGTCAGTGCTTAAGAAGTGTGGGAATATAATTTTATCTTTACAAATTTAGAAAATATTTTGAATTAGCATTAAAGTAAACAGTTGTGTTTCAAATATTAGTAAACTTGCTTTGGGAGAAGTAATTATTTCTGAAAAAGTTCCAAAATGTGAAATTATCTTAAGACCAGTGCCATCATCCTGTCTATATTCAAAATTACATTTTAATTTTAACACAGATAAAATTGAATTGATGATTTACCAGTGAAGTTGCACACCTACAAACTGATTAATACAATATCACCACATCTTAAAGACGTACAAAAGGACATGCCATGTATAGAAGGAAAGAAGAAACTGTAACTCTATGTGATTAGTTAAAGTCACTTTAGTTAACATTTATGGATCCTGCCAAGAAATGAGGTAATTTTCATTTTTTATGACTATACTTAAACATAGACTCCTCAGTAATAAAAGCCTGTAAATATGTGAGGGGACTCAGTGCTTAAGAGTCACTGTTCTTAATATTTTATGAATCTTCCTGAAAGTCCTTCCTGACCTTAGCACTTTTCCCACTTTTTTCCATCTACTTGGCACTACATCACACTATATTTCTTATTCTATGTCCCCTCTGTATAGTATTAGTGATAAATTTTATCAGTATTTACTTGTATAATGAATCATTTTGATAGTAAACTCTTTACACTATAAATTTGACAGTATATCACAAATGATGTCAAAATATGTGTCTAGATAATATGTACAATTATGTTTTGAAAATTAATATTTCTGATGTTTCTTTTCTTGGAAAAGCTTTAAATCATTGAATATTTCTTCTAAGATGAATTTATTACCATCATTAATAATTACAACACTCATTTTTTTCACTTGAAACTAGGTAAGAGTCCACATATACAAGAAAAATAAAATATATTGCTATGTACTAAAATTTAGAAGACAATTTTTCAAAATAAAGTAAATAATATTTTTCATTTCAGATGTGTATATGATATTGTGATAGTTATAAAAGTCAACATTAAAGATAAAATTTTTTTCATTGAAACTTGGTTGAATAACTTCAACTAAAATGTTCATGTATCATAAAACACAAAATAATATCCTTTTGTTGTATTAGAAATAAAAGCTATTAATCCACAAGTCAATTACAAAGATAAATGACAGTTTTCAAATATTTCAATTGTTTGTATTTACCATTCTGTCGTTTCTGCTCATCTGACAAACTGGCTAATACTGTATGCATTTAAATGGACAGAGTACCTGAGAAATGAATGTAAAGGCAACTGTTAGTTCCTCACTGTCAGTTCACATGACTCTGAAATAATATTCCAGAAAGCATCTTCATCCATGTACTGTGAAAGCTGAGCACTGTTAACTCACACAAGACACTCAGAAAAGAAGAAATCTATTGTAAGGAAGAAAAAAAAAAATACCATATCATTGCTGCAACATTATATCACAGCCTGAGAACTCAACAGTTTTTTTATATCTCTATCTCTACATCACAGATTAGCAGTCTTTGGGTGATGTAACATAATCAAAACATTCACTTGCTTCAATTTCACCGAGATGTTCAGAATCAAAGAATAACCTCAAGATAACTTCCATAAAGATAGGGGTGAAGGCATTCACAGGCCGCAAAAACCTTCTCTTAAAAGATTCACTGCTTTCTGTGTTATCATTTTCATTAGAATGCACTAATGCAGAAACACATTGCAGCTTTTTCTGGTATACACTTTTCAAGTTTCCTACCCCCCCCCCAGTCTCTCTTTCACACATGCGCACACACACATACACACAAACCTCTCCCTTTCTCTCTTTGTTCCTTCCATCTTTTCTACTTTTTCAATATTGACAGGCATTTGAAACTAAAACAGGGATCACTTCCATCTGACAAGTAACTGGTCCACTGGAAGTTATGGCCTTGGCGTATAAATCATACGACATAGTAAAATATTTTCTTAAATGATTAAACACTCCTAAAATCGTATATGTAATTACACCATACTTCTCTTATGACACAAATGGGGTTAAAAACAGGATACTTGAAATTCTAATTTTAGTGTCTGCTTTGTTTTGCTGTGCCAAGACATTCTCAGTATTCTTATCTGTCTATGTTTTATCTTTGCATTTGTGTCACTGACATGAGTGTTTCTTGTGTATACAGAAGAAAACTGTAGCATCATATTCCATGGGCACATGTACATGGACTTTGATATAATGAGATAATAAAACTTCCTAAAGAATTCATTTCTATCTTTTGTCTGATATTGTCACACATTTTAGCTTATAATGCTACGTGTTCATCACATCAGCATGGACATGCTCACTCAATACTCTTTAGAAGCTCTGACTTTATTATTCATTACTTGACTGACTGTAATGAACTTGGTGGTTAGACTAGAGGTACAATGCACTTGAATTTATGTCTAACAAATTGCTTTGTGATGGATATTTGGATGAGAATTGTACCTCAAAGATCTATCATTATTCATAATACAATTTATATGACATAATTGTCACTTCTTCCTACTATGTTAATCATGTTTTAATGCATTCATTTCCCTGTTGTCTAAAATTTTACTTTGGGAAAAACATTTTGGAACCTCTTTAATGTTGCAAACTTATCAATTGCAGGCTGTAAAACATTAAAAGCCCAATCTCTATAACATTTTCATGTGGTGTAAAGCTTTTCAGGGGGGAAGTGAAATAGAAAAATGTGTATTTTGATTAGATTAAAATTCAAAAAAGCCATTGAATTTCAGATGATAGATAGAAAGCAGTGGAGTGAGGATACCACCTATAACCACTACTCATTACCAAAATAACAATTTGTAATCACTTGGCATTTCCAAATCTAGTTCATGTTCTATCCCTAACTAACTGTAGAGGCTTACATTCTTAGATGGACTAGTGTATTGCACCTGAAAAGTTATCAAACCAAAATAATGAGTTTGAAATGGCTTTTCAGGCAAGCATATTTTATTACAACAGTCTCATTTTCAGTTAAGTTGATTAGGATCAATTCCTTCAACTCTGTTGTAGAGTTTAATCTTGTTACTTTAAATCACATAGTATCATCAAACTATAATATACACAAATATATTACACAAGTATAATATTAATATATGTACATATTGTAAATTTAAAATCTTTGTACAATAAAACCAATAATTTGGATATAAAATTCCCATATTTGTCTTTAGAAAACATTACACTGAAATTATAAAATAAAATTATTCATCAATTACTATCTCAATAATGCTATTAGTATTTAAAATGTATAATGAAAGTCTCAAAACTTTAAGTATGAACAATTCTTGACAATTACCCCTCCACAAAAATGTAAATTTGATTTGTCTCTCAAACATGAGGAAGAGAGTATATGTTATTATTTTAGAGAAAAAATATGAGCCATACATATAGGTTATATTTTATTACATTTTCTGAGTAGACAATTGGGCTAGTTAAATAAGAAAATTTTAATTATATGTCTTTTCACATTTTATATGTCAAATGCTGTAATTGTATTATAGGTTCAACATTACTAATTTTGTTGTTTTCTCTGATTCTTATCTCTGTGAACAGAATTTCCAATATAATACTGACGTTTATACTATTGGGTATAAAATGACAATTCACTTGATGTATACCATGAAAGAAAATCCATTTAGCTTAGTGCAGCTCACTTTAATTAAAAAGTACAATGCTGGGATATTTAATAGCCTTTTATAATTATTAGAGGAGATTTGATTTGTGTTTTTGAAATTGAAATTTTTTCTCAAATCATGACTGGAGTTTTAAACATTGAAATAAAGAAAAAGTATTCTATTCCTACCCTGACTCAATCTTCCTAGTTGAATGGGCTTTCCTCACCTCCCCTTCTATTTCTCATGCTGCTCTCTCCATTCACTGCCCTCCCCACTTCCCAATTGCTCTGGGGGACTTGTCCCTTCCCCCTTCTGTGAGGGACTGTAAGGAGTAAAGTTTTTCCTGCCGGCCTGGACCCACGGCGGTGCCAGCCCCAAACACAGAGACTCTGTATTTGATATTATGCTGTTGGCCAGTGACTAGTTTCTTATCAGCTAGCTCTGTCTTAATTATTTACCCATTTCTATTAATCTAAATTTTTCCACGTAATCTCATCTTACTGGAGAGTAGGCCTGGACCTGTGTCCTCTCCAGTCTCTCCATGCTGACTCTCCCCTACTACTTCCTGAATCCTCCTTGTCTCCTAGTCCCAGCTATCTTGCTTTCCTATTGGCCAACAGTGCTTTATTCATTAACCAATAAGAGAAACATATTTACAGAATGACATCTCCCATCATCTCCTCTTCTCTGTCTAAATAAAAAGAAGGGTTTTAACATTAACATAGCAAAATATATCATACAACAGTTATCAAATAAGAATCACAGTTAACATTAACATTTAGTAAGATATAAGAAAATATTCCATCATCTATCTTTGTGAGTCTAAAGTCCTATATGTAACTTATCTTTAATCCCAACTAAGGAAAACTATAACCATAATTATTTGTCTTCAACTCCCTCAAAGACCACAGAAGGATAATATATAAACTCTAGAAATGACAGAGACATCTTGCTACCTGGTCAGGCACCTAAAGTTCTTTTTTAATGTTTTATCTTCAGCCAATAGGCTATATTGTGTCTGGCAATCTCCTCAGCAAAGCAGGAAACTTTAAACTGTCCATCTGTAGTAGCAGTTTGTCACTCATTTTTCTCTGTGTCCAGCATACTGTTTGATAGACTCTTTCATGAAGCAGGAACTCTGTAGCAATGTTCACCTTGTATCAGCAGTCACTTTCCTGTGGTTCCAGTTTAAATAGCATAAAGTTGAAGAGTTCAGGCAAGAGTAGTTTCTTATCCAAATGGCTAGTCTTGCCATATGGGAAGAAAACTTCATAACGCGTTTCCTCGATGTCCATCTTCCTTTCTGACCCAGGTGGTGTTGCCAGGAGCATTTATGTCTCACTATCAAGAAAATCCCTAAACCATTTTAAATGCCATATTCTGTAGGTCTTTGAAAGGTTTGAAGAATGTCTATTTATCTCAAATACATATCTGTATATCTAGAAAACCTAACTCACCTAACTAAAGTTTTGACTATTATAGGTAACTATCTATAATCTGTACTAAATTATACATTACATTTCTAAATGAGCTATGTAAACACAAACCTAGATTAGAGGAGAAATATACATACATCAAAATTGACATTAAATTTGTATCAATGAATAAAAATCCATTCCAAAACAAAGTATTCATATCTATTCCATAATTCCCTTTTTTACCTTTAAAAAGAATTGGCTGTGATCATTAACCATTTATAACCAACCCCATTTAAATGAAAACAAACATTTATAGACAATATTTGGGAATTTGGGTGTCGTTCTTTCCAAATTGCTTTCTGTTGGTATGGGGTGCTGTCATGGGGATCCTAAGAAGATGCAGATATCTTAGCTCTAGTCTGCATGGCTGCTATGTCCCAACTGTTTTGAATGTTGGATCACCTGCGACTCTTTTTCAGGGGGTCTGGCTTGATCAAACCACATTAGTCTGGAAGGAATCCATAGCTTTTCATTTTCTGTGGAAACAAAAATAGAAATCCTTTTCCCCAGTAACTTGTCCTTAGACTTAAATTTTGAAGTCAAAACATTTTTAAAATATATAAATTGGATAGATCCAGCAGCATTTGTTTTAACAGTTGTTATTTCCTCAGCAGTCAAAAGATACAAAGACACTATAATAACATAGAGTATCCAGATTCTATCCATCTTTACATGGCTTTTTTATTACTCTGTTTCTTTTACTTTTATTTCTTCAGTTTTTGAGACAGGGTTTCTCTGTGTAAATTTTATCTGTCCTGGAATTCACTGAACATACCAGGTTTACTTTGCAATCACAGAGATCTGCTTTCCTCTGTCTCTGGAGTGCTGGAATTAAAGGCATGTGCCACCACACCCAGCTCCTCTCTGTCTTTTTAAAAACCATTCTCTTCTTTTTATCTCCCAAGCCTAAGTATATTTTAAAACACACTGTAAAACTTTAGCAGTTTTTCTTAATGTGAATCTGTCTTTACTGTAAATCTTTATCTTTTTCTGCCCACAAGTCTTTTATCTGGTAAACAACAACATTGCTAAAATGAATGTCATATCTGTGTTAGCCTCAGTCTATCCAAGATGGTGGCGTGGCGGATAACTTTACGGCCAGCACTGAGAGCTGTGCTCACTGCCTTGGTCTAAGCTACCATCCAGCGGCATGCTGCCAGCTTGGAGATGTGGTCATTGCCATTGCCAGCTCTTGTACACACTATTCAGATGCTAGCAGAGCTCTTTAAAAGCCTTGCAGTTTTTTGCCTCTTATGCTGAGTCAGGAAATCTCCCTTAAAGGAGCCATGCACATCTCTGCTTGAATCTAGCAAAACAGAGTCCAACCTAGAAAAATGCTGCAACCAAGAAGCCTTGCTTTTCTTTGTTTTTTGGTTTCTAAAATCCTTTTTTAAGCTTCTGTTAAGTTTCAAATGGGAGTTCTTATTAGCCACGTTGTGGTGCCATATGTAAGGAGTAAGTGGGTTCGAATCCCACTTCTGACACCAGATATTGATATTTAATAAGGATCAGGAGAAACAAATAGGCCGAATAGATGTTTATTCAGGGAGAAATAACTCACAACATAGACAGATGAACACCAGCAGGTTCCTGGTCCCAAGGGTTCCTCCGGAAGTGCTCCTGTCCCTGTGCTGCAAGCAAGAGAGCTCTCCTAGCCCCCTCCCAGCCTTAGTTCCCCCAGTTCACATCTGGCCCTGACTCCACCCCCCATGGGCGTGGTCTATGCCACAGGTATGGACAAGGTGAATATCTCACTACAAGGGATCTTTTAGGAATCTCTTAGGTTTCTCTGGCAGTGTGAATTGCAGGCTGGTGATCCTTTGCTCTAGGTCTAAAATCCATATATGAGTCAGTAAATGCCATGTTCCTCTTTTTGTGGCTGAGTTACCTCATTTAGGATGGTTTCTTCAAGTGCCAGTTTAGATCATTGTACAAAACAAAACAAACAAAACAAAACATAAAACTCTGATGAACTGAACAGTTTGTGGAAAATTGCCTCTTGGGCTGATCTGCTGAATGTAGCACCTTTGAGTGCCCCAGACTCTCTGTAGTTTTGATACACAGATTGATTTGACTGTCAAATGGACAATCAAAGCTTACAGGCAATGAGCTCAAGCAAAGGGCACAAATTATTTGTTGGTGTTTGAATCAGATAGGCAAATTAATGAGCCAATGAAACATTTTACTGTTTCCAAATGCTTTTTATAATTTTCTTTCTCAGAAAAAGATGCTTCAAAGTATTTATTGTGTGATAGTAAGTATTTGAAATTCATCAAAGAGGAAATAAAGCTAAAATCATTCATGTATTAATGCTGTCTCAAGAAACAAAAATGGATACCATTTCCTGGTTTCTTCTTTGCTTTGTACTTATTTTACTCAAAAAATTATTGTTAAGTCTCTAGGAAACATGAGTGTTCCTAACTGACCCAGTTCAAAATCTGATTGGTCTCATTAGCAATCATCACTTTGTTGATCTTCCGTGGGGACAGTGATGATAAACAACTGTTACATGCATTGTGAACTTAGAAATTGTTTTCCTGAAGATGAGAAATTAATGAGACAGGTGATTTGTGCACTTGAAAAGGGTAAGACAATAACTAGACAGATATTTAATTAAAATATGTAAGCCTCTGAAATGTTAAAGACATAACTATTTAAAATTGACACGTATACTTAGTATAATATTACCACTTCTACAAGCTGAACACTAAAGATTTCCAAATAAAACCACTTACATAAAGTATTACAGTAGCAGCTTTCTTTGATACCTTAAAAAGGAAGGTAACATGAGCGAACTCAAATCTCAGAAAAATTTCCAGAAAATATATGCCATCCAAAAACTACAACTAATTTATTTGGGTTTCAGTTGACTTTAAATATATTTATCTACTTTTTATGGATAATCAAAATTGAACATCAGTCCTTTCCACTGAGTTTGCGCTGCATTTTGTTGCCCATTAAGCATTATAAAAATTTTAGCTTAAGTACTATACTTTAAAATGTATTTTTCTTAAGTAGACATAATGATATATTTTTAAACCTTTCCCCTGGGTTACACTCATCCGTAAAAATGACTAAATAGTCTCACTGTGAAATTGATTACTTAGTCAATGAGGCAGAGCCTAATCTATGATATATTATTTAAAGATAGTTCCTTGTGCTCATGAAAGGTAGCTGGATTATGTAGAGTTAGTCTCTGCTTCCCACCGTTCCAGTGCTCAAAATAATGAAAAGCATTCACTTGAATGAAAACGTGTATGTTATTGATGAGATAGTTAATGTCATTGTGTTTTGCTGAGAAGCCTCAAAAATTAAAATGATATAATACTGTGGAAAAGGATTTATAAGCATTCTTTATATTATATGACTTTAATATATTAATCTACATACATGAAATATCCAAAAGTAAACATTTTATATCTAAATGTACATTTTTATCTTGTAGAATAGAAACTCTAAAATTGAATTTATGAGATCCATTTTAGACCACTATTCAAACATCAAAAAAGACAAAAAAAAAAAAAGTGAGTCCATTTCTCACTGTTTAAAACACTAAAAAAAAAAAAAATGAAGCCTAATATTGTAGCTCACTTGCTATTTTGAAACCGTCACACAGGATCTGTCTTTTCATGCTTTCAAAGGACTGGACTAGTTTTTCCTGCCTTGTAAGTCTATGAAAACCAGCTATTATTGCTCCTACCCCTGCCTGACAATGAGGAAGGCATGGTAAGTTAGAAAAGTGAAATGATTTCAGACAATGAATACAGACTACAGTAAACAGCAGTGACAAGACTTCATTCTTCACTTTAGTATTTTAACACTTTACAAAATGCATGTAGTTCATGGAGAGGCCTGGAATAGTACAGCATTGAAACCTTGCTGGCTTGATTTTCACAAGTGGAAAAAAAATAAAATATATGTGTTTTTATCTTTAAGTTATTCTAAACTCATTTATATGTGGGTGACAGAAATAGATGAGTTTCGAATAGAAGCTGGTCAGTGGTCACATCCAACAGCGCTACTTTCATGGAGCTGAAGAACAAGGATTCTGAGTTGGAAAATTGCAATGGGTCGTAGAGTCTCCAACCCAAAAGGACAACGACTCTTCAATACCAAATGCTAATGGAGACAGAAACCAGCCCTGGGCAGTTTATGTGCAACTGTGATTTTTAAGACAGATAACTAACTGCTGTAGTTTTAAATTAGTAAAAACACTAAAATGGTTGTCTTTGCAAAAGGTTATTTCAGAAATTTTCTTCTTGTTTTTAAATTTATATTGCTGACATCAAATCACCTCAGACACAGTGGTTTAAAAGTGAATCATCCTATTAATGTTTCTACAATTAGAAATCTAGTCTGCTTGCATGACACCTGTTTAGTTTATTGTAAACTTAAGTCAAGTGCTGTTTCTGGCTAAGTTGTCCTTTCGGGTTCCTGAGGAAGAATTCTATCCCAGGCCAATTGGGGTTGGTGGCATAGTAGAGATGCTGGCCAGCTGTAGGGATGCAGTCTCATGCTTCTTGTTGGCATCCCGTCTTCTGTTTGTCCCTGGTGCCCTCACTCTTTTTCTCAAGCTCTCATCAATTTCAATCCATCGGCATCCTGTTGGTAAGTGCTTTAGCTCCACATTTCTTCTTCTGTTCTTCTGTCATTCCTGAGGAAATACTCTGTTTTAAAATGCTCACATGATTATCTTCCCCTGATTGGCTTCTCTATGCTATGATGAGCTTTATGACCATCTCCAAACATTTCCAAAAATCACTCTTTATTCAGCATGACATTATTGCAACAAGGAATCCTGGTGGTAAGGTCACAGTAAACCCTTCATATGATCTTTGTATACAGAAGTATTTTTCACCTACATGTCATGTGCTAAGTCAATTAGGTGAAGGATTACAAAAATTGCCTCTTGAATGTTTTTTTTTTTTTTTCATGAAGTTATCAGAATTCCATTTCCATGGAGGATTTTGTCCATTTGCTTTTCAATGATATAGGTTGCATTTTCTGCATTATTGTTCAGAATTTCATATGCACTAGACAGATGATCATTTGTCACTTTTTAATGTATTAGAGAATAGTTTGTAGGTGAAGATGTTGTTTTTAAAGGCACAAAATATGCTACAAATAATTTCTCACAAAATTGAAAAAATATTCAGGAAATTGTCAACCAACAACCATTGTTTGAGAACAAAGACAAACTTGAACTTGAACTTCAAGAAGAGATCTACATTAAAGTATTGTACAAGTATTAAATGTTGGGGGTCCAATTATGGTAGTTAATATTTGTATTGGCACAGAATTAAAGCTTAACAAAATTACCCAGTCAAAAGGTTTGCAGGATTTGTAAAGTGCCTAAGTAGGTCCTTGCTGCCAAGCCTGGAAATCTGAGTTTTATCTCAGTGAACAACATGGTTCAAGAAGATAGAAGACTCACCCAGGTTGTCATCTGACCTCCAATCATGTTCTGTGGCATGCATCTACACACACACACACACACACACACACACACACACACACACACACGGGCAAATACACATATATACGTGACCAAAAAATGTTCAATATTGACAACCTAATCAAAAAATTTTAAATACCAAATCTAAGACTTTAATATAGGGAACTAAGTACAATATTAGTATTTAAAAGTATATTATTAAATTGTGGTCTATAATACCAATGACAGAATGGGGAAGAAAGAGTTCAAAAGCATTAAAAAACATAGCTTAATGACATAAGTCAATGGCAGAGTTCTTGCCCAGCATGTACAGTTACTGAGCTCAACACCATAAACAAAACAAAACAAAATGAAAAATCTGTCTTAATCAACTAATGAAACAAATTATTTGTCATGTAAAGCCTCCTCTTATTATTATTATTATTTGGAATCCCACAGACTAAATCTTGAAGGCAATGATAATTAACAAGTGGCAGTTTTGCCTGTGAAGAATTAGGCTTTGTTTGACTACTGTGAATTAAAGTAGTATTTCCTATAACAAATAACAAACAAACAAAATCCAGTTTCTGCAATGCTTGCTAGTGCTGCCACCGTGATTTTAGTCAGTAAATATCATAAAGGCTCTGGTTCCATACGTCAACATTTCCTATCCTATAGCCATTTCTTTTCCAAGCCAACCAAAAAATGGCAAATTTTCTTTTACTCAGATCCATCTCTTATTAATCCCAACCTTCACTGATATCCCTGTATTATCCTTATTATTATTTAGATATTTAGTTATTCATGTTTGGAGGTGTTACCTGATCCCTTATTATCAAAAATATCCTCTTACAAGACACGCAATATAAGTGCTAATATCTATCGCTGAACCTAATCATCTGCGTGCATTCTGCTATATTCCATTCTGCAAACTTTAAACCATACTAAATAAATGGTGGAGTTCCTACTACTCAATATAACCATGGGCAATGCTGATTTTAGACCCCAGGCAGTATCAACTGAGATAAGCTCAATGCCATTTAAATGGTGAGCTTCACACTTTATTAAACTTATCAAATAAGTGTGCTGGTATGTTTTGAACTAGAGTGGTGTCGAACCAGCATGCAGACTTGAGTTGGTGTGTAATTATTTAGCCTTTGTGTCCTGTAAATAGACTTTACATCATAATTTTACTTAGGATAAATCTAAAATTTTTAATCTAATTATTTTATAAGGCTCCTTTCCTTTGGAGATTTTGTATTGCCTCTTCCCCTACAAACCCATCAAAGATAAAACTTCCTCCTGAAAAAAATAAAGAAGTATGTATTCACTATGGACAAGTCTTCAACTGGAAGGGAAGCTCTACCTAATATTTTTTTGCCAGTCAATCTAATTGAAGTTCTCCAAACTCAGATTTATAATTCAGTTCACCACCTTATCAGCTGTCTAAACTTGCTCTATTTGAGCCTTTACTTTTATTGTCGCTAAATTGTTCATAAACGCGACCCCCATAAACCTCCACATTGTTCAATCAAATGGATAGATATAAATTCTTATCCAGTCTTATGTACAATTGTCACTACCTTGTGCCTGGTAATCCTTCTATTGATGACTTTGAGACATTTGAGTTTTTCTATTATTCTGGACATTCTTACTAAAGGGTCTTTGTACATCTACATATTGTAGTAGGATCAATCATTAGCTTCTCTTTTGAATTGCCCAGAATTTTGTTTGGAACTGTAAACATATAAGTTCCTATAAACAAACTATAGATCACTCTAAAAGTTTATATTTCCTGTATATGTGGTAATAATAATAATAGAGCAACTTCATATTATTAACACCATCTCTAGGCTTACACTCTGTTAACATACTTACACCTGCTGCTGTCACCTTTCGACTCATTTGATATGTGTTCAACATAATACAAACAAGCAAAAGAGCAAGAAAATATGTACTCTAATATTCCTTCCAAATATGAATTAACTTACTTAGAAAAGCAATACAATTACAATTTTTTATATTTATTTTTTATTATCTTATTTAATTTTATATAACAAAGTCCAATTAAATGAAAACAAACATTTATACACAATATTTGGAAATTTGGGTGTCGTTCTTTCCAAGCTACTTCCTGCTGGTAAGGGGCGCTGTCTTGGGGGGATTCGAAGAAGATTCAGATATCCTGGCTGTAGTCTTTAGGGCTGTTTTGTCCAGCTGTTTTGAATGTAGGATTAGCTTGTACTCTGTTTCAAGCGGTCTGGCGTGATCAAACCACATTAGTCTGGAAGGAATCCACATCTTTTCATTTTCTGTGGAAACAAAAATAGAAATCCTTTTCCCCAGTAACTTGTCCTTCAACTTAAATTTTGGAGTCAAAACATTTTTTTAATTTAATTTATTGTTTTACATGTCGATCCCAGTTCCCTCTCCCTCCCTCCCTCCCTCCCCCCAACCTTTCCTCCCTTCTTCCCTCCCTTTTACCCTCTCTGCCCTCTCACATGCACTCTAAACACCCTCCCCTCCCATCCCCCCACCCCAATTCCATGTGTAGGGGAATGCCATCCAGTTGGGGTCATGTAGATCTGATAGGTCCTGTGAAGTAGGGACTAGGGCTTCTCTCCTGTCTCTAGATTAAGGCAGTTATCCCTCCATGGGGGATATGTTTGCAAAGTCCTTTTGTGCACCAGGGATACATCCTGGCTCCACAATTACAATTATATCAAATAAAATATGTGCTGAATCATATGAGAGGTGTGTTCATTTAGTGCTTTCCCTCAAGATGAATTACATTAAAATGTTTCTGGTGTAATATTATTACTTTACTTTCCTAGCCTAATTTATATATGAGAGAGCATAAATGTCACTTGAAAACTCGGACACAGGACTGCCATGGAAGGGACACAGAATCAAGGACAGTTTTTAACAAGGAATGATGCAAAACCTGTACTGTTCCACTGAGTTTTAATTCATTTAGTTTAAAGAAAGCCTGCAGTATGAGCTATGTTAATTACCTTTCTGTCTTTGTGATAAAAGAACATGATCAAGAGTGATTGTAGTATATTTGCTATCTTACAGTTCCAGGTTGGAAAGAGTCCACCCTATGGGTAAAGGGTAGAGAATAGCAGGTATGGTGGCCAGATTGGGAAGGTGAGCCTTCACATCAACCATGAGCAGGAAAGCAAAGACAGACAATAACTTGTAGGCTTGTAGTGGGGAGCAAATTTAAATTCTCAAAACCCACCCCCTGGCGGCATATTTCCTCCAGCTAGACTGTAGCTCATGATGTCACAAAGTGCCACCAACTGGGGTCCAAGCATTAAAATAAACAATACTACTTGATGTTATTCCTAATAAAATATCTACATTTTCTGAGAATATGAAATATGGAACTTAGCAGACTTCCTAATATACATACATAAATAAATACTTACATACATACATAACACACACACACACCGGTACACATACAGACTCTCATATAGATGATAGATAGGTAGGTAGGTAGGTAGGAGGGTTGACAGATAGATAGATATGATATAGATAGATATAGATATATGTTATAGAACTAAACAGTTTGGAAAAGAGGAAGAGATACTAATGAATGAGGACCAATTAAAACTTGTCAGCATTCCTAACTACCAGACAAATACAAACTAAAAGTATTGTAATGTTTTATTACCACAACTATAATACCTAAGTTTGAAATGGTACATGAGGAAAAAAACCCTGGTGTGGATGTGAGAAAAGAGGGAAAATTTCAATCTTGTACGAGTGCAACATGAAGAAAGTCCCTTGGAAACCAATGTGGAGATTCCTCAAAAATCTAAATATGTTACCCAGCCATACCAGTTTTGTCACAGAACCTCTAAAAATCTATCTGAGCATTAATGTTTACATATTCACCCTAGCGAGGCAATGGAATCAAGCTAGATGTTCAACACCTAATAAATTAATGGATAATGAAAATGTGACATTTTATACAGTAGACTGATTAACTTTCAGCTGTTAAGGCAGGATTCATTAAGAAAAATAAAAACAAATATTTTCTAAAGGATAAGAAGAAGCACCTTGAATACTAAGTTTCATTTAAATCGTCAGAAATTTGGGAAGGGCAGTGTAAGAGACAGGTTTGAGCTCTGTGGAAAGATGGTAAACAAAAAGCAAAGTGAAGAAAAGTCTTGGCTTTGGTTAGAAGGGAACTAAGCTATATAGGGATCATTCCAATTGAAAATCCACTAGTTGTTAGTTAATGCCCTCTTTATGGTGAAGAGTAAGCTTCTTTTCCCTAGAATATGGTCATTTAGAGTCCTCTGTTTGACTACAGTGATAACCTGATTGCAAATTGTTTTTGTTTTTGTAGTTAAAGTGCTACTCTAGAATAAATGTGAATGAGAAGGATAATCTTGTTTAAATTGAAAAATGGCAATGACAAAATCAGAATTAATAAGGATACAAAGTTTAATCAGCACATCCAGAATATTACTGAAAATTTGTATGACAGGATCATATATCAATAAATAATTTTCAATAATTATTTTTAATCAGCAATATTTTATTACTATACCAAAATGAATTTGTCAATGGAGAAGCTGGGCATAAAGCACAATATAATTTAGAAGATTGTTTGTTTATTTTTTTCCAAATTAGATATCAGACTAGCGTGCCATCCAATATTTCATGTTGTGGAAATCAATCAAGAAACTATGGAAGTTATAAGGTGATCCCAATGTCTCAGATTTTGAAGACACCTATAAACTTTAGTCTGTATAATTTTCATAATATATTTCACATTAAAAAAAGACTTAAAGAATCAATAAGAAATTTAAACTCAGAAATTTCTTAACATTATATCCATTTTGGTTTTGCAATTGGAGATTTAAATTTTTCTTTTAACGTAAATTAATATGATACATTTTAACATAAAAGAATCAGAACATTTAAAATCCCAATCTTTCCTGCTGTCCTGGATGTGTCTAATTGCTACATTTTTAAGGCAAATTAATTTTCTCATATGCTCAATTTAAGTATCATCCAATTTTCCTCTCTGTGGTCTTTTGCTTAAGGATTAATTATATTGCTGACTTTTTAAATTAAAAAAGTGCTATATAATTTAGAAAGCAATAAGGTTTCCATTGATTTCAGGTCATGAAATTTTTGAGATATAAAAATGTATATGTCTTTCAATAATCTGTGAACCCAATATTTATTAAGTAGATTATTTAAAACTATAATTATCAGATTAAAATCTTAATTTGGTTAATCAATTGCATCATTAAATAGGAAGACCTAAATGGTACTAAAATTATTTTTAATTGTGACCAATTCCAGTAAAGTGAATTTAACTTAATAACTAATTTCTATTTAGATAGATTTGACATTTTGTTAGTTGTAGGGACGATATATGACATTGTATGCTTATAACTATTAATTCATAAATATGAATTATTTTCCTATATTTTCCTAAAAGACGTATTTTGCCTTAGGGTTCAAAAGATTTCAATGCACATGGGCATCAAGGTTGACTGTGCAACTCAACTAACAACAAAAGAACAATGTGGAGATATTTGGGGCTGTTTAATTTGAATGGTCTGCCTCCACCAGCTAGGCTGCATGTCTAAAAATACTATACCTTTCCAACATCACACCACCAGTGGCAGAATAAGGATTCAGCACTTTCAGCATGATGTTTAATATTTAAGACATAAGAATGATTTATTTCAAATTTCTGCAAAGCATTTCATATTCACTTGGGAAGAAGCTATGATCAAGTTACCCAAATCACGAATTATGGCCATACAATACAGGCTCCTGCTATCAAATGACAGGGAGATCACACAAGCCAATTAACTGAGGAGAAAGACAAACCCTCAAAGTGCAGTCCCTAATCTCAGTTCCTAAAAGAATCTCAAAATTCCCTAAATGAAGACAAAATCGAGGTTGAAGCAAGCATACCAATGCAGGATTATTATGACATATCTTTCAAATCCAGGTGTTCAAAACCATGGACCCTAATACCGTATGTACTATTTTCTGTGCTAGAAAATGTTGGAGTGGTTAGTGGAGCCTTCAAGGCTGTCATATATTCTTTGCTCTGAATTTTTGAGTGTTGCCTTAGGATATATATGAGCTCAAAAAGTTTGTTTCAAAAAGCAAGAGATGACACATGAATAATACTTATACATTTTACAGTAGAAAGATTTTAAAATAAGGTATATTCATGGAATATAATGTCTATAAGTATGTACTTACATTTGTTATTTGTTTTATATCATCCCATTTAAATCTTAACCTTCCTTTATATATAATGCATATATTTTGTATTACGTACCAGAGCATATCACTTTCATTTAAGATGAAGTTTAAGTGTTCTAAAGACTCATGTAGAATTGCCCATATGCAGATATGTAATTATAAATAAGTAACTCCAATCTCAAAATGATATATGATAAATGTATCACATTTGTGTAGCGGCAGTTTCATCCTCTTAATCTTTATTTAATTCAGCAACATACGCTAGGCTTTCCTAGAGTAATGTTTGCTGATTTAAATTTCTTTCACTATTAAGGAGTTTGATGTATTTTATGTAGAGCTGGGGGCTAACTGTGTTTCTGAATACTATGGAAGATGATAGGTGGTAATATATATTTTCAAAGCTTTAATTTTCTCCTTTAATTTGATTTTTTTCTGCTAATGTTCCTATTTTGCAGCTTCAGGCATAAACCAGTGGGAGGAATTTAATGATGAAAGCAGCAGATGTTAGAAATGCAAATATATCAGCTGTATCAAACTCTGCAGCTAAGGGAGTCAAGGAGGGGAAGTCATGTCCTTTCTTACTCCCCAATTACTGCTTCTTGTCAATAGGAATCAAATAAATTTATTCCTCATTGACTAATTTTGGAAATTGTAATGACTAAAAACAAGATGGAAGACTAAAAGTGAAGCAAGAACCTGAAGTGCACCACTCACAACTCTACATTTCCATGAATCTTGCATTTCGTCGTTTGGGTAGAAATTATATTTTTCAATAATTGCTACATCCTCTAAAATTAAAATGAGAGAAAAATCTGTTAAATCTGCAGTATTCTCATGCACAAAACTCGTGCAAGCATAAAATAGACAGAATCGCAACACAGAGGGAGGGGTTTTGAGCACAAACTTCTATGCGTAGTCGGCAAACCACCAGCCGTTCCAAGCAACTGGGTAGAGGAGCAGATTCTCTAAATTCCTCTAAAAGTATAGAGATCCAACTAATTGATCATACTCCAAGGAATATCACACACCCAGAAGTATCTGGGCAGCACAAATTGCCCTTGATGGGGAAGCAAACAACCAAATAAACATCCACAAGATGTTAGGTGGACAGGAAATAATAGGTGAGTCTAGGAAGATTGGGAGAGGGTAAATATGATCAAAATGCACTGTTGAAAATACTCAAAGAAATGATAAAAAGTATTTTTATTATTTAAAATGCAATGTAGCTTATTTTGAGTAGCAGCATTTTTAAATTTATAGTTAGTTTATGTTTTTATAGGAGTTTTTTAAAAATTTCACTTTTTACTTTATACGGTAGTATTCTTTTATAAAAATCTAATTATATATATATAATACATATATATTATATATATATATAATATATATATATATATAATCCAATTATAAGCTATACTTTTCTATAGAAAATTCTGTCAGTTATGTTGACAGATTTTCTTTGTCATAAAACATTTTGGGATATACACATTTAAATTTTCTTTTTTCACACTTTATGTATCAAACTATATCCTTCACTGGTAGCCTTCTAAGTACTCTTAACCACTGAGCTATCTATCTCTCCAGCCTTTGTTGGTACCCTTTATAAGTAAGTTCACACTGCTCTCAACTGCTGCTGATATTTCTTAAAGGCAGGATTTGAATGTTCTGGAACAAAGTCGGAGTTTAACTCTGTGTTGGGAATAGGCCATGCAGAAGTTCCTTTTGAAGATGAAGAAAAAAAGAAACCCAACAAAATCTATACACTTTGTGAACTTACATCAGGATAACAGAGTTCTGATTTGCATGCTGCATCATTGGATAGGCTTATCAGGGTGCAGAAACTTTTCATCTGGAGGTCCCATCCAAGGGCTGGATTTTTCCCCTCCAACTGAGGGCCATGTGGTGGTAAAACACCCTTTTCCCCTACACCTACTCTCTGCCAGGCTGAAATTGACTTTTGACTGGGTAGATGTTTTTTCCATGTCATTGCCATTGCCTTAGAAGTCCAGGGCCTCTTGTGATTTTCGAGGTGTGCTGCAAAAAACAGGGCCCCTGACCTGTTACTGGGAAAAGGGCCTGCCTTGTCAAGTGGGAACCCTTCTTTAGAAGATGTTCTGTTCTGTTTAGACCTAAAGGATGACCCTAACTAACAATCTAAGCAATAGTGGAGAGGCATCCTTAAATGCCCTTCCATTATAATGTGATTGATGACTACCTTATAGCCAAGCTAGAGCCTTCATCCTGTAGCTGATGGAAGCAGAAGCAGACACCCACAGCTGAACACTGACCAGAACTTCTGGAATCCAGTTGCAGAAAGGGAGGAGGGATGAAAAAAGGGGTCAAGACTAGGCTGGAGAAACCCAAGGAGAAAGCTGACCTGAATAAGGGGAAGCTCATGCACCCAAGTCTGATAGCTGGGAAACCAGCATAGGACTCAGGCCTGAGAAGTCTATGGTACCTCTGAAAATGGAGCCAAGATGTATCCCTAGTGCAGGATGTATCCCTAGTTCAGGAACGGACTTCACGAATACATTCCCCATGGAGGGATACTCCTGTAGTCTAGAGGCACAGGGGGTGGGAAGGGTATAGGCCCTACTCCAAATGATTTGACAGACTTTGATGATCCCTCATGGAAGCCCTCACCCTCCCTAGGGAGTGGATGGGGGATGTGATGTGGAGTTTGTGGGGGTCATGGGAGGATGGGAGGGAGAGGGAACTGGGATTGCTATGTAAAATAAGAAATAAATATAAAATAAAAAAAAATGTTGTGTTCAAGGGAATAACCCACACCCCCTCTGTTTTTGACCCAAGGCCTACCACAGTGGACACCTTGCTTTGAGTTCCTGCATAGACTTGAGAAATGGGCACCTGCATGTCAAAGCCAGATCCCCAAATGAGCTGCCTTTTCCTAATTCTCACAGCACTGGTCTTGATGGCTGGGTCATGGAGCTTCCAGATTTCTGCCTATCTAGGAACTAGGACACTGGAAATTCTTCCCTGAGACAATGATACCTCCCCCACCCCAACCCTGCCTGAACAACAGGAGCCAGAAGTTCCACATTCCTCTCATTCTTCCCCATCCACCTCTTTACCTTCACTTCCCTTCCAGGACAAAGAATGGCCCCCATACTGAGCCTCCCTATCCTTCCATGCCATCGCCTTCTCCCCCTCTACACACTGGCCTTGCTTGACCTAGCCTCCCCAGTAGTAGCTATGTTCCTGGACATGCACTTCATTTCTCAATCAGTGCCAGATATTAGCAAGAAATTTGAAAAGGCTGAGGAGGGTTTCCCAAACTCCCATAATTGGTGAAAATGGCCTTTTACAGTGCTCCTGACAAACAAGGCCCAGCTCCTAGCCTAAGCCTTAACAGCGGCCCTGTTTCCACTGGGCTAGGGACAAGGGAATTCAACCACCATGAGACTCCATCCCTCAGGAGCTGAGCCCGAGGCAACTCTGCAAGAAGCCTCCTTCAATTGTATCCAGGAGGACCACTGGTAATGATATTGCCCTGACCTTCAGCCAATGATGAGGACATGCTCTGTCTGCCTACTGCTTGGACACTGGAAATCAGAATGTCCCCCTGTGGGCTCATCCTCCAGCTTCACCAACAGCCTTTGAACTGCACAGCCTGGTGAAGGACTGATGTGACCCAGACTTGTTGACTCCCATTGCCCTCTCAGAGCAACAGCAACACTGCAGTCAACAGGTAAACCCATTACTTTTCTATTGGAGCTACCTATTCTGTGTTATCCTCTCACTTGGATATCCTATCTAATTCCTGTCACAGGAAAGGATGGGACCCCTCCTTCCCATTTCAGCAAAACCTGGGACTGTTTTAGCTGAAAAATCTGTCTCACTTCTACTCATCTACTTCTCCCTCTCAGATCTGATGTTTGATGACTAGGGTACCTGTAGCTCATTAGCTCAGCGAGTTAAATTTTCTGCCAAAACTAAAAACAGTTGTGCCTCTTCTACAGGCTATATGGTCAAGGATTAACAGGTTTAGATATAACTTCAGGGGTTCAGAGTTTTAAATTTTCTCTGAAAATATTCATGCCTTTTTAACCTATAGCCATAGCCGTTTGCTATGACCACAAGATGTAAATCTGTTCCAGCTGTCTTAGAGATACCAGTAGCTTCCTGAGAGGAGTATTGCTTCTGTATCTAGAAATCTGGTTTAACAAAAGCTAACAGCCTCCAGAACCCATGTTGACCCCACCTATATTTGAGAGTATGTTACAGGCTCACTCCTCCTGCCAGGGCCAAGGCAACCCCAGAGCGGGTCCAGCACTCACACCAGCTCCAAGGACTTCACCCCTGCAACCTGCCTTCTCTTTCCTCAAGGAACAGGTGTCTGTAGTCTACTGGTTGAAAGCTAACCGAATGCTTCTTCTCTCATACACCCACTGACTTCTGACTGCCCCTCACCCACAACATCCCTTGCCACAGGAAGAAGCCAGACATGAACCATCCCCATACACCTAAATAGTCTGGAATGTTATGGTGGAAGTTCCACCCAAGCCCCCTCCCCTGTGTCTCTCCAAACCCTGATGCATCTCGAAATGCCCACTACATGGGACCTACAGATGAAAAGTTCCTACACCCTGAAAAATCTCTCCACCTATACAGCAATCCAAATCAGACCAAATCACACCGAATTTTAAAAGCCCATGTTTAATGGATACAACCTTTCCACAGAGAGGACAGGGGAATGAGAAATTGGAATACTAAACATCTACTTTCTGGGGGCAGTTTAAATACCCTGTGAGAGTGGCCTTGAGCATGTCTCCTGGAGAGCTCACTACTTGGTCGGCATTCTGAGATGCAGCAGAGTTTGGAGGGAGATAGGGGAGTGCGGTTCAGACGGAACTTCTCCCATAAATAACAACTTGCAATAACTTAAGGTTCAGTATTTAGATTAAATTGGTATATAGTAAAAATGAGTATGCAAATCGATCGAAATGTACGAATTAAAAGACATAGTAAAAATCCTTAGAACTATAAAATACAACTTTAGAAAAATAAATCTTTTAGGTGATTCTCACAACAAACTACACACAAATCATATGTCATTCATATATGTGAAAATTAAAGAACAAACCAACTTCCTAACTTGATAATGTTGAAGATCTGATCTCCCACACTGAATCATATTATTGAAGTCTTTAAAGAGGTCAATACATTTGAAATAATTGCAGATAATTTGGAAATAGAAAATGATTACACTTAAATATGGAGCTTGAAGATGTGACTAAATTATGCCAGTCTTGGGATAAACTTTTGATGAATGAGTGGCTGGTGAGATGATTCAGCATTAATGGCTACTTGCCATCAAACCTGGCAACCTAGATTTTTTACCTTGGAGACCACTTGGTAGAAGGAGAGAACAAATTATCACCTGTTATTCTCTGACCCCCACATGTATGCCGCCACACATACTTGCTCATTTGCACACCCACCTATATGTTGGCACACCCACGGAAAAACTAACTAAATAAAATTAACCAACAAAGGTGTCTGTTTATTATGTAAACGTTATAGTTATGTTTAATATATGTGTATGTTTTGGTGTATGTAAAAAGGAACAATAATTGTTCTTTTTGTTGACATCTTTTTCTTTTTACTGCTATTTTAATCCTTTTAGTTAAAGCTAAATCATATAAGACTTGAAGACCCATTCATTAATACAACAGGCAACCCTCTGCTCCCAATCTCAGGGGGCTGAGGATGTTTGGGTTTATGTTAATATATGTAATCTAGTGGCCTTCCTGTTTAGCACTCTGCTATTTAGTGACTCTGAGACATGATACTCGAGTGACTTGACCATGGCTCATATCCTCAGGATCCTTTCTATATCATCCACATTTAGCAGCTTGAAAAATAAATAAATAAATGAAAATAAATTCTCCATTAGAAAATCATTGATTCGGCCTGCAATCCTCAGTGGCAAGCAATGTCCTACCAACCTGCTCCCATGTGCAATGCTGTCAGGATTTTACTGGGAGCTGGGAGCTGCAGTGTCTGGCAGGTGGGCCATTCTAGAAAGAGCTCTGCACAGCAGAAAGGGAGAATAAATCTGAGCAGTTTAGCCAGCTTCTTTGCCACAATTAATGCATTCAATGAGGCAAATTACGATCTCCATACAAAGTAAGTGCACTGCCTCCCCATTTAAACTCTCTAAATGTTACTTAATCTATGTCTTCTCATCTGCTCTTCTCTAAAGCCATCCCTTAAATTCTGCCTATTTATTTAATTGCACAAAATAAATTTTGTATAGCCTCTATGTATAAAGAGGTTGTCTTTAAAAGTTTTAATTGCCTGTAATTTTACAAGGAAAAGGAATTATCTGTCTCTTTCCCATTTATCTCACTCTCCTCCAATGTAAAAATTTATATTTATTTTCCTAAGTACAGAACTTGAATTGAAATATTATAGTTATATAACTAGTGTATAAATATATGTCTAATATAATAATGGGTCTCATCATTTTTACTTCTTTTTCTTTCTCAAAGAATTTTAACCATGAAAAGTTCATATATTTCACATACACATTTTAAATATAATCTGTTTTTCTGATTGTGTATGTTTCTGGGAGAGAGGAGAAATAAGGGATGGGACGAATAGAGAAAGGAAATTGAGGGTTGGATATACTGTTTGAGAGGGGATTATATTTTCAGTTAAAAAGAGAAGCTATAACCCTTGTGCTTAATGGCTTTGCCCTGTGTACGCTTCGGTGACATTGCATTTGCAGACACTTGCTGCATATGGCTCCAGTCTTCATAGTCCTTACACTCACAACAGTTCTGAATCCTCACATTTATGACAAACTTGAGAAACATCGATGTCACTGGCTTTTTAATTAACAAGATTTCTAAAAAGTAAATAATAATAATAATAATAATAATAATAATAATAATAATATAACAAAACAGAATATATTAAACATGGCAACCACAGAGTTCTCATCCAGTTGGATCTTTCTACAGCCCAGGCTACATTCTCTAATGAATGCCACTGCTTCTCCTACAGTCACCTCTGTTACACCACCTCTTTAGCTGGTTTCCCTTTAGATTCTTCTAAACATTCTTACAGGCCAATGTAGAATAACAGCACCTTCTGCTTCTCAGCCCTTTCAGTGTTCAGTTCCATACTTCCTACTATATCATATCTTAAAAAAAAAATTAGTTTCCAATGAAACGTCACTGCAAAATTATCTATCACCACTTAAAAATTATACCCTAGGTACACAACACTGGATCTCCTAATTCAGCCATAAAAAGTTGTATAGATTCCTGGAAGGAATCTATATATTTCTGTCTTTTGTCAAAGGATTGTCATACACTGCAGATTGCTATCCATAACATCAAAATATTAGTATGATGAAGAACCCTTAATGGAAAATGAATTCCCAAGTAATAATCACATGACTTGCGCTGGCATAACTTATCAACATGAACATTAAATGATGTATATAAGGATGAGAGAGATGACCCAGAAAGTAAAACACTTCCTGCTAAATCTTATAACCTAAGGACAATCTGGCTTGTGTTCCTCTGAACTCTATATACTCACATAAAGCACAAACATTCCCATATGTTCAAATTACCCCCCCAATAAATAAATAACATTTTCATTTTATGGAAAAAGTTTTAGGTTAAATAAATATTTGTATATTTTAATAACTCATACATACTGTGCTTGTCTATGTGTCTTTGCAAATGTGTGCTTGTTTGGGGTATACGTACCTGTGTAAAATCCAAAATAAGGAGTTGGATCCCTGGAAGCTGAGCTACAGGCTTTTGCAGGATATCTAACTTGTTAAGGGATGCTGGGACCAGAAATCTGCTGAGTCATTTTTCTAGACTCTACATTCCAACATTTAACTGTGTGCTATACATAAAGAAGTGGAATTAATAGAAATCAAATAAAATTATATATATATATATATATATATATATATATATATATATATATAAAACAAAATACTTTATAAACTGTCCTTCAGTAATTGTGTGTGTTCTTTTCTTACTTGATGGAGCTTTATTTTTCAATGAGCTAATTCTTTACTAAGTAATGTGTGATAATGAGTTACAAATTTAAAAATAAAAAGAAGACATTTGTTTCAGGAGCTCACACCATGTGTCAAGGCATATTGTCCAGAGTTTGCTGAAAGCACAAGGACCTTCATTTCCTTTTTGTGTGTGTGTGTGCACACGCGTGTGTGTGTGCGTGTGCGTGTGTGTGTGCGCGTGCATGTGTGTGTGTGTGTGTGTGTGTGTGTGCAGACACACATACCAGCATATGTAGAAGTAGGAAGACATATTTCAGGAAGTTAATTCTCTCTCTTAACTCTGTCATGCTTATTCAGCAAACCCTTATCTATTGAATAATCTTTCTGACCCATGGACTATCTTGTCTTTTTCAACTAGGTAGGTAAGCCCATGTTTCTTTCAAAAAATAATCATTATTCTATCTTCTTATTTTGAACATAAATGAAGTAAATTATTTAACATCCTTTGCAGTTTCATGGTATATACATACATATCTCTCTCTCTCTCTCTCTCTCTGTGTGTGTGTGTGTGTGTGTGTGTGTGTGTGTGTGTATATATATATATATATATATGTTTATTATCTGAGTAAAACTGTCACCTTCATGAAAATAATATTTAGGGAAATGCAAAAAACATTTTTCTCTAGTTATGCAACATAGCCTAATTATTTCCAAACCTATACTAAATGTTTTGAAATAACATTTTTAACTCAGTGTAAAACAAATGGTAAGTTCTTTAATTTAAAAGGATAACTAAAATAGCTATGTCTTAATTATACAATTGTGAAAAATCTTTGTGGTGGACAATTCATACATACATCAAATTCCCTTTAATATGATTATGTAAAGACCCGCTTTCTTTTATACCTGGAAGTGAACATTATCTTCAAGTCTTAGGATCAAAAGGTCTGATATTTTACTTTAATATAGGTGAGGTTCTAAGACTCTACAGCAATGAAAAGACTACAAATGAATTCTTCACCCTGGGTATTACTGACAAAAAGGATTAAATAAATACATTTTATTTCTTTTCTTTCTTCTGAAGCATAAGCTCCATATAGTAATAGAATGAAGCTTTAGATTCTTTATTTTTGGAGTATATTGCCAAACTCTTATCTAATGTAAATTGATATTTAACAACGTTTTCTCATTCCTGTGAGGATTTTGCACTTTTAAAAATCAATTTCTCTTTCAACAGCCTGAAGTTAGTTTGCCTACTGTATATTTTCTTTGCAGAAAAAAAAAATGCATTTTTTTCCACTGGCTCTTGCTGTGCTCTTCCTTCCCATATAAAACTCCCACACTATTTATCTGAGGTCTCATTTATTCTTCACTAGGATAGTCATGAATATAGTCTTCTAGTTATTCATCATTATGAAATGCTGTACACGAATGAGCACACAAAGATCAAGGCTAAGGATCAGTACAAGACAGAAGGTGCTCTAATCCAAATGTCAGTTGTTTTCAAGAGGGGGAATCAGCATAAAATTAGTAATTCCCATAAAGAGAAAATACCAGGTGAGGTCACAAGATTTCTCGTTTGCCAAAACTGGGGTCTCCCACCTACTCATGTCCTTTCCTCTCACCCATTTACTACACTACAACAACAAGATCTCTCTTTTTTTTTTTTTTTTTGGTTTTTCAAGACAAGATTTCTCTGTCTTGGAACACTAGCTCTGTAGACCAGGCTGGCCTCAAACTCACAGAGCTCCACCTGCCTTGGTCTCCCAAGTGCTGGGATTAAAGGCCTGTGCCACCAACTCCTGGCTAAACAACCAGATCTCTTGCACAGTGCTTTGAAAATATTGACAGCAGATATTTTTGTCATTTAATGGCCTCTTGCTTAGCATTCTACTCTTAGGTTCAGCAAAAGAAAGACAAAAGGGTAGAGGTCCTTTAAAACAATAATGCACATGAATGTTTCATTTCATTGAGTAAAACACTTCTATTTAATTTATCACTTTTAATATTTAAACGAACAATACTCATATGACCCGAAGTGTCATTTAAAGAAAATAGCAAAAGAGGTATCCTCAATTTGCCAAGGGTCAAGGATTTGTACAATATTTAGACCTTTTCAAAGATCCTAGATTTTGTGTTTCCTAGTCCAATGACTAGAACTAAAATTTAAAATCGATTCAATTCCATGAAGAAGGAAGAAACTAACTCATAAAATTATACAGCTCAGAGGTCTCTGTAGGTCATCTATTCAATCCCTCTTCGCAAAGTATAGCAGAAACCATGATTCAAGGAGCTAAAGTTTGAATACGTTTTTGCACAACTAATTGGGTTTTCTACGTGAATTCTAAAATAGAACTGAATTTATATCTTCAGTGAATTATTTTGCCAAAGAATAATTTGCAATAAACTTTTAGGACATAAAAATGCCTGTTATTGCTTTATTTGATTTTTTAACATAAAAAACTTAGTTTTCTAAATACTATTTTCCTTTTCAAGTTGTTCCATTTCTTCTCATAAATTTATTAATTTAGCACAATAAAACCTACTCCACCTGATTGCATATTTGTCATATTTGTACTTTAGAAATTTGATCTAGTGTAAGATAAATGTTAAGATCTCAGAAAAATAAGATTTAACAAATCACATTTTATTTTCACAGAAAATTCTATAGTAAATATAGTCATAATTCTCCCCTACCACCTTTTTGTTTTGTTTATGTTTTTTGAGACTTGGAATCTGTGTGTAGCTCTGGTAGTAGCGGAACTTCCTTTGTAGATCAGGTTGGCCTCCAACTCAGATACCTGTCTGCCTCTTTCTCCTGAAAGTTGGAATTAAAGATGTGCACTAAAACTCCTGGTTATTCATTTCCCATCTTTATTGAAATAATTTATAATTTGATGTGAAGAAATTCCCAAGATCAACAATGCCACACAATCAGTAGTTTCTACTTAAGTATAGCTACATTATGAGATGTGGTCTATTCTTACTTAACATTGTATTTCCTATGGACAAACCTTCCCATTAGGAAAAGCTCAGTGCACAGTGATTCTGCAACGAAGAAATTAAATTTCTCATGTAAGTTTTTTTTTTAAATGCTATTAGTACCGAACTTGATGCCAAGTGTAGAAAACATAAAATCATAGTGTCATGAGGCAGAAGTAGACCACAACTAGATCTCAAAGTGTGTTGGATATTGTAAAATTCTCTAGTCTAGCAAAACTCCTGAAGATGCCCTTTGAATTTGAAACATTGATTCTTTCTGCAATGTGGACTGTGGATAAGAGTACTTGAGAACAGGTATGAGTACCTAAATTTAAACCTTCAGAACCCTTGTAAAAAATTGGATGTGCCTATATGCCTACATTTTAACACTGGAAGATCATGTGAACCTGCTGACAGACAGCCTAGTTTCTGCAGCGCTGAGAGACATGCAAGAAGCAGAAGAAGGAAAGGGAGTTTGATCAAAGAATGTTGGGCAGAAGCAGACCTTGAGATGTTCGGTTTAAAAGTAGAAATCAACAAATCTGTTTCCATTTGACACGTGAAAGTGTATGGGTACAAAGAAAAAGCATTGGTAGCTTTAAAGTTCCATGAAAAGCTACATGAAAGCCCAGTGTGCTGGTGCATGTTTTGCTGTTTTTGCTTCGATTGTCATCCCAGAACTTGAGAGACTGGAAGAGGACCACTAGTTTCAGGCCAGTCTGAGATATTGTCTTATTTGTTGGAAAACAAACAAACGTAAAATAGTTAATTAAATTCACTATTTGAACATTGGTTTGACTTCTTAGAAACAGAATTGTTTTGAAACAATACTTTCCATTTGTGAACTGTCTCCTTGTCATTGGCACCATTCCTTGGCTAGAATAAGTTCTGAGATTCAAAAGCATTGGCGTTAACTTTACTCTGGAAAGTCACTGTCCAGATATCAATCTTTAGTGACACTGACTTCTGGACTGGCAAAATCCAAGCTGAGTGGGAGACTCAGAACTTATGTCTTGAATTATTCAGTTTCTTAATCAGCTTGGTTTAATTTAACAAGACACCTTAAACTGGAAAACTGTTCACAAAAGAAATTCGTTTTTTCCAAATTCTAGAGTCTGAGATTCCAAGGCAAAGGCCAAGTGCCGATTTAGAGTGCGGGATGTGTTTCCCTTCCAGCTAGAGAGAGCAAGTTCGCACCTTGACCTCAGGGTCTGGAATCTACTGGAAAAATCAACAAAGTGACAGCCCCTCCATTAACGATAGGATAGTTTTACCTCATAAGGTCCATGATGACATCACCGTGAATGTGAGGAATTTTGCACATGAATGTTTGAAGAAGGATAAATATTCACATCTTAGCAATCATGGAAGACAAGAGAAATGGTGAATTTCTGTGAGAAATACCTGGTAGATTAAATAAATTGAAGCTACGAATTAATCCTCTTACTGAGACATGAAAAAGCATAATTTATTTAAGTGAATTTAGTGCAGGCTAATCACATTAGACTACAACTGCTTTAATAATGGTGCTCATTAAGTAAAATTGTTCCTTTGAATACGGTTTCTAACCTTTCCCTTTGCTTTATTTTTATTTTATAAATAGAGACCACATCCATTTAACATTGTTTTTCTCAGCCTTTGGGGAATGATTAGAAGTGGTATGCTCTTAGAATATTCAGCAGGCTTTCATCTTCACCTATGGGTAGGATTTGGAATAACATTATAGAGAATCCACCAAACACTTTATTATGTAAAGAAGAATGATTTTCTAGATATTATTTTAAACCACCTTATCTGGATACTCATTTGAAATATTTGCTTTAAAAATATGAATTCAAAATAAGGGGAAGAATGGTTCCCTAAATAATTTTGACATTTGATTCCAAAGTTTATGCAATTTTCTCTCCATTCTTGATTGTAGCATGAGACAAGAGCCCCAAAGTCTCCCCAGTAAAATACTGGGCCAGAACAGTAGGCAGTGAACAATAGAATTCATACTTGTTTGTTTCAGAATATTTAACTAACCACTATTCAAATGGTGACTTTAGCAATATGTTTCCAACCAATTTAAGTTTCTTTAAATATATCAGTGCATCTGTGAATGAGTTCTGGGTAAGATTTTGATTATATAATTCTTATTGTTTTCTCACAATTTTGACATTGACAAGAATATTGTATGCCACCTCTGCTGGTAATGATGAGATGTACTTGCATATAAATAACTAAGAGAATATAATCAATGTATTTAATTTTTAGTAAACACAAGTAATGGTTTTCTTTTAATGAGAAACATCATATATTAACAGTTAGAAAGCATACATGTCAAAATGTTCAATTTAACAAAAGTTATTGTAACAAGAAAAAATATCATATAATCCTGTAGTAATCAAGGCCATAGATAATTCTGAACCAACAAGATTTGAATCAAATATGTTCTTCAACTCTGAACAAAATCACCAGTTAAAATAACAAACATTGTTAAACCCTAAAGCAGAGAAGAAATTGTTAGTTGTTGAAATTTCTGTAAAGGTAATTAGACTTTCATTAAAATTAAAGGTTTGTATAGAAGTTTCAGAGTTTAAGTGACTAGTTCTCCGATATACTCTACATTGAACAAATATACAAGAGAAGATATGGACCTGTTTGCATTCAATAACAGGGTGGAAAATTTCCTCCCAGAATTTTTTATCCCTTTGTTCATCGACTTCATTTGTATTTTTTCTGCACTCAAATATTATGGCATTCTGAAGTCCATAACTTGATCACATTCAAATATTTCACAACTTATCAATAGGTTCTCTCACATTCAACAAAGTATTATTTTTTTAATTTGTTCAAAACTTATTTTCTTTACTATATGGGGTTTCAGAATACAGACCCTTCAAAGAGCAAAGTCTTGGGTTGTTGTGTGTGATCTCACAAGTTGAGATTGCCTCTTTTAGGAGAGATAGGCAATATGTAATTAATATAATCTTCATTTCCTTATAAATGTTAGGCATAAGTGTAACAACAGATGGATCTACCTCTTCCTAATGCAAGATGTGTCCTAAACAAAAATAGAATCAGGACTGATTTCTGTTTTTAAAAGAAAAGAGAAAAGGTTTTCCAGTATGGTTTTAAAATGAATAATTTTAGACTCGTGTTTATTTTTACTAGACAAGCTGTCTACCTATCCTATTTTTTTCTTGTAGATTTTTGCAAAATTTTGTAACTTTAAAAGCTCTCTTAGCTCATTTAGCAGATAATAGCATAGGTGTGAGTAATATTTCATGTATTTCCTATCTCTACTCAATGTGCTAGTTGAAAAGGTCTTCATATATTAATGAACAATTAAACCTAATTATATTCAAGTCTATTCTCCCCAGTTTACTTTCTCAAGAGGCAATATTACAAATGTCTTACACAGCAGGAGCAGGATTGCCTGAGGAGGAATTAACTTATGTAAAATAGTACTGGAAATGCATAACATTCTACTATAATCTTCATCTGCAGACTATCTATAGGCCAATAATATGCCACTAGTAATTTGTTATAAATGAACAATTGATACAGTCCTCTGAATCAGATATATAAGCCCAACCCTGTTTTTCCTGTATTAGTTCAAAGTATGTTTTGCAATTAAGGCTCTTTGGTCACCTTGTTCCCTTAGTTACTTTGATGCACTAAGGATGAGATTTTCATAAAAACAAAACAAAGCAACAAAAACAAAACACAATAACAAAGAAAAAAAATCACACTGTGTCAAATCGGATTTCTCCAAACTGTTAAAACAACCAATAAATATATTTCACAGATTTCATTGACTACTATGTAAACAAACTCAATGTGTACAGTTACCTTAAATGGGGCACAGTGTAAAGATATACTAGGGCATGCAGCATGAGGAAAAATAACTGTACTTACAGAAGCCATTTCCATTATAACAGTAAAATATAGTGAACTGGAATCAAAAGACTTAAGTACAGTCAAAATATCATTTGTACCAGGAAGATAACTGTACTCAGCCACTGTTCAGGGTAATTGATTTCATATCTTCATGATTTCTGCCAGTTAGTAGGTCCCATTTACTTCATGTTTAGTTAACAGCATCCTAATAATATGTATCCATAATATTAGGCTCTTGCAATAGCATGACCAAAAATTCATCATTGCCTTTTATTTTTGCTACATGTTGTTAGATGTCAAGTTCAACTGATTTCATTTTCTTCTAAATCTGTGTCTAGATCTAAGTTATTGAAAAAAAAAAAAAAAAAAGAACAGTAATGAACTCATGGCAATCTACTGAAGCCCGAAGAAAATAAGGCCAACAGTAATATTAAAAGCAATGCTGGGGAGATCTACATAATTGTTATGAAAACCAATGGGAAGCAGCTGTAATATACAGAAAATCCATTTTACAATTTACTGATCTCTCAGTGTTTAGATGTTCACATTTCCTGCATAACCACAGGGAATTATTCATTGAAGAGGCAAATGAAGAAAGAAGAAGTGAATTAAAAGACAGCACCAAATGCTTTGGATGGTTTTGCTTTCTGTATTAACACAGAAGCCAATAAAGCCAGGATCTTTGAAATTTCAGCTAGACAAGAAGACATTTAAGTTTAGTACATTTTAAGCTCAGAAAATTTTCATTTGTAAAAAGAAAAAAAAACAGTCTTCAGTTAATATACACAGACATAAATATATCTTGAAGTTACAGGGAATGCCACTGCTTGATTTCACAAAAATACACTCATAAAGTGGTAAGAATAGCGACTACATCACAGGGTTTAACATCGCTTTACAGTTGTGAAAAAAGTTGATCAAACAGGAGGAAGGCAGGCATCTAAGCATCAGGAAATAAAGTACTCATTAAAGGGTGTTCCAAAAAGCAATGTAACTGTAATAGTCACTTTTCTATTATTGTGATGAGACAGCATGACCAAGGGAACTGATACATGCAAGAGCTTATTTGGGATTGCAACCCAGCATGATAAAGCAGTCCATCATCATGGTGGGGCAGGGCTATGGCCTCAGGAAGCAGGCATTGATTGCATCAAGTGCAGGAAGCTGATGGCTCATACTTTGAACCAGAAGCACAAAGAAGGAAAAAGCAGACTGGTAGGGGATTGCATCTTTAAACTCTCAAAACCTGCCATCAGTGACATATTTCCTCCAGCAAGGCTATCTTAATGCTCCCCCAACACTGTCACAAACTGAAGACCAGACATCCAAAAGCCTGAGATGTAAAACTCATAGAAGAAAAAATTCTAGATGGCTTTGGGTGTAGACAGAGGTTTTGACATTTGACGTCAAAAGCAAAACTGCTCGGGAAAACATTGGTAAGCTGGGTATCGCTAGCATTGAATTTAGTGTTCTTGAAAAGACAGTGTTAAGAGACTGAAAAAGAAAACCGTAGACTGGGAGAAAATATTTATAAAACACATTTTTGACAATAACTGTTTTTCAAAAGATCAAAAAGAAAATTTGAAACCAAACAGTGTAAAAACAAACGCCCAAATATATATAAGGTAGACCAAAGACTAGAATGGAGATTTCCCCAAAGAAAGCATACTGATGAAAGATAACACATGAAAAGAGGTTCACAGAGCATGTCAAGTGAGACATGAGGTAAAATGTAAATGAAATATCACCGCTACACATACTTTAACAGGGCCAACATCCCACACTATTACCACATGCTATCATGAATGTGAGCCCACGAGAATTCTTCCTTACTCATAGACCGGGGGATTATAGAAAGTATACTTTGAAATGTGGCCATTTTCCAGAATCCTAAATGAATAAGTATCATAAAACATAATAATCACATGCTTTTTCCAATTAAAACTGAAACCCCAGGCTCAAATAAATTCTCCATATAGATATTTATCAAGGATTCCTTCAAAATGTCTAGAACTTGGAAATAGGCAAGATGTCTTTATTAGGTTAATAGATAAATTAAGTGTGGTTAAACCCAATAAGGAAAAATAAGGGCATATATTCTGTCATTCTGATCTATATCTTCTGTAAAAATGAAAATAAAATGACTGAATAAGTAAATAAAATACACAAAACAGTAAAAGTATCAGTCATGGTCAGGAATTGGGAAAGGGAGAATGTTGGAAGAGTAACTTGAGTTCCTCAAATTCCATTTCAGTAGAGCATCTTGGTGATACTTTCCTTATACAATTGAGCAAATCTACAGAATGGACAGCAGTAAATCTAGTGTTCACTAATTTTATGTTTTAAAGTTGTATCAAAGGGACAAAGGTGTTAGGTATATTACTGAAAAGGAAGAAAACACATATGTAGAAAAATAATTAAGAACTATCTAAGCACCTCTATGAATATTTTATGGGATGTTAACCCTCTATGGAAAAAGGCCCTAGAGATAGCTGAAAGAAGAGACAAATGCTATTATTGTCTCATTCCATTGTACTGTATCCACAGGAATGGTCCAAGAAAAACCTCTGAATTTGTTGTTGTTTTTTTTTTGAAACAGAGTTTGTCTTTGGAGCCTGTCCTGGAACTAGCTCTGTAGACCAGGCTGGCCTCGAACTCACAGAGATCAACCTGTCTCTTCATCCTGGTTGCTGGGACTAAAGGCATGCATCACTAATGCCCAGCTAAATCTCTAAATTTATGGTGTTCCTTGTAAGTATGTTTTCAGCTCTGCCAGTCTGATATTGAATAACTAATTTATAGGCTTTTCTCAAGAAACAAAAAACTGCATCACCCTCTCACAATATCTCTTAGTTGCCTATAGTTTTTTTTTTTTAATCTGCAATCATGACCTTGTGTTCTTTCCTGCAAAATACATATATGGTGTATTATATAAACATAGCAAGTAATATTCAGGAATGTTTAAAGGGACCATGAATTTGAAAAATAACTATTAGTGGTATATGGTAGAATTTAGATGGAAGAAAGGATTAGGAAAATGTCACTATTATATTACAACCTCAAAAGAAAAGGAAGAAAGACATTTAATTTTAGGATAATATTATATTCCATGTAAGAATTTCATAATCTTTTGTGTTCTTATCATGGTAAAAGCACAGCCTTTCTTTTCCACTCTGTTGAATACAGTGTGTCCATGAGGCATTTAATCCTCACACAGAAGGGCTCATAAAAAAGCAGGTGTATTTGGTGGTGAAGATCAAAGAGAAACATCTAAAGTGCTTACATAGTTCACTGAATGGATTGGATAAAAACAAGATTAAATGTCTATCATTTAAAGTTACGTGTATAAAATATATAAAGAACTGCAAAATATAAACACCCAGAGAAAACTCTAACAATATTTGTGGATGAACATCTAATTGTCAAAAATCAAACATAGATGAGCTATAAATATTTTTAAAATCATTCAACATTCTTAGCCATCAAGAGTGGTTGCTAAAATGACCCACAAAGGGAATGGTACTATTAGTAGGTGTGTCTTTATTGGAATAGATATGCCTTTGTTGGAGAAAGTGTGTCACCATTGATTAGGGGGCTTTGAGACCTCATCTATGCCCAAGCTTCTCTCAGTGTGATGCTTGGGACTTTCAGCTATTTCTCTAGGTGTTCCCATATGACACCGGGTCCCACCATAATGATAATGGACTGAACCTGTTAATTGTAAGCATGCCATCCCAAATAGATGTCTTCATTTATAAGAGTTGCCATGGTCCTGGTATCTATTTTTAGCAATAATAGCCAAATAAGACAGATGGACTCTAGGGAGGGTGGTGGGCAAGTTGAGCAAACACAAAGAAAGAATGTAAAAATCAGTATCATATGAATCCTATTGTTATATATGTCAATATTTAAAATAAACTAATAAACAATAAAGCATAAAAAACATGTATGGAAAATATAACATTTAATTTGTGCATTATTTTTTTATTAAAATAAATATTTCACTACTGGTTAAAGTGACTGTACTTCTGTAAGAAGAGATTTTAATCACTGGAGGAAAATGGATGCAAACCATAGTCCTTCTATGCTAACTTGATATTTGTGTAACCATTGTCACAATTCTTCATAACTTCAATATATGACATTAATAGTGATCACTTTACTAATGTAAATTAGCATAGGAGCTATAATGTTAGAGGTGAATCATACATCTTCTCTGTGAAAAGAACTTTAATAATGATCTTAAAACAGATGGACAAAAGAGACACAAAGAGGAAACATCAAACTTGCAATCTGATAATGCTAAGTTGATATTAAATAGCTTTCTTAAAAGCTAGTTATTTATTTTTTTCAGTGTATGTGCTTTGCCTGCATGCTTTTAGAAGCCGGGAGAAGTTACTAGATCCTGGGAAACTGGAGTTAGAGGCAGTTGTGAACCACCATACATATCACTGCTGGGAACTGAATCATATATGGGACCTTTGAAAGAGCAAGAATGGCTCTAACCCCTGACCCTTCACTCCAGACATAATAACACTTCTTTAAATTGATGTTTAATTTTATGTGTGTGGGGAAGGGGTATGACAAGGCATGAGTGTGGAGGTCTGAGGGAGACAAGGTAAAATCTGTTCTCTCCTAGCATCTGTTAGATTCTGATAATATAACTCCAGTGTGCAAGTGTTCCTAGCAAACATTTTATCTGCTGAGCAATCATGCTGGTGTTTAACAAAGTATTTTAAGTATTAAGTCCAAGAGTCATTAAAAAGAAACAAGTGTGAAAAAATTTAACAAGCAAAGATAGACTGAATAATTGATATGTTATTTAAGGGATAATCTAAGAAACTGGCTCATAGCATTTTACATCACTCCAATATAATTTTTTATGATTTTGTCTGTCCTAAAGGAAATTAGATGCATACAATAGATAGGATGTTTTCTTACAAAACAAGATAAGATAAAAAGTATCTGTAGGGGAAATATTTGGTTTATTTGAAGCAAAATTATTAGTGAATTTGAGGCTATCATACTGATAAAAGATGAGCCCTGAGAATTATTCACAGAGACATGGATAACTATTTGATTCATTTCCAGAAATCTCAAAGCATTGTAGAAATGACACTAAATTAACAGAAAAATTTACTCATCCATCAGAACAAGTGGACCAGAAAATGAAAACACATTATGTTCTTCTTAACTTAGAACAAAAGTACATTACCACAATGAGCATTTCTGTTTAAATTAATCTTTTATAAATTCTAATTTAATATAAAATATTTAGGAGTTCAAATTCAGCCAGAGTCAAACAAAGATAATTTTACTTGGTTCTTTCATAAAATCAATTATTTTTTTTAAAAAAAAGTTTTTAGGCTCACTAATAGGCAAGATTTGTAGCAGAAACTGTGTTAAGTTTACCTTCTATCATCAATAATTGTAGTTTAACCCACTCAGCATAAGTGTTTGAAATTCTGTTAATGGTTGCATTGCATATTTAAATAGAGCTGACGTTTTTAGCTTAGAAAAATTTAATTGGAATATTTTCTTTTAATAATTGTTAATTTTTAAAATTGTCAGGTCAAAGAAATAAAGGAAGAAATGAAAAACACAGAAACAAAAAAAATGAGTAGAATTTGATACCAGGGGAATTAAAGGTAACTTAAAAAAAATAGCTTTAGTCACTTACAAACCAAAAAGAAAAGTTCATGGTGTTTCAAAAATTTCCTATTAATAGTAAATGTTTTGTAAGAATAACAGGACTCCTGATGGTGGATTATTAAATCATTTGTGATTCCAACAAGTATAGTGCACTACATATGGTGCACCAATTTTCAAATATTGGAATGTAATGAAAATTTAAGATCTCTCTCTTTTTTTTATAGAATAATGAACAATCTATAACTATACATGAGAAAGATTGCTGCCTTTCCCTGACAAAGTCACCAGTTGGGGCACAGAACACGCAACTTAAATGTACATCCAAGGAGGCTACTAATTTTTTATACAATCCATAATTCATAACTTCTGTGGGATTCTGTATGCTGTGAATATGTGTTGTTCTCATTGGTTGATAAATAAAGCCACTTTGGCCTATGGCAAGACAGGATAGAGCCAGATGGAAAATACAAGCAGAGATACAGTAGACGAAGGGCAGGGTCTGAGCAACACCAGACGACCACCAAGGAAGCAAGCCATGTAGAAAATGAGATAATGCCTTGACCATGTGGTAATAGATAGATTAGTAGAAGTGGGTTCATTTCAATGTGAGAGCTAGCTAGTAATAAGCCTAAGGCATTGGCCAAATATTTATAAGTATTATTAAGCCTCTGAAAGGTTATTTTAAAATAGGCTGCAACACAGGATGGGATGAAAAGCCTCTATTTACACATAACATTGTTCAATGTTTATTTTACTCATCTGAGGCTTCTGGTCTGACTTCCCTCAGGAATAGACTGTGGCTCGAACCTTTAAGCTAAATAAACTCCTTTGCTTCCTGAGTTGCATTTAGCCCAGGTATTCTATCACAGCAACAGAGAAAATTATGACAGAAAACTGGTGCCTGGAATGGGATTTTGCTATGATGGACCTGGCTATTTTATTTTGGGGGGGAATATTGTGGAAGGATTTGGAACTCTGAATGTAATAGTCATTGAGTACTCAACACTTAGCAAACTGTTATTCTATGGGAACTTGGAAGATGATGTTGAAAGAAATTCAAAGAAAGTCTGTCTATTGATATTTTATAGGAACAGAATGAGTACCTTAAAGACACTAAAGGGACCTTTTAGTAGTGTGTGTATGTGTGTGTGTGTGTGTGTGTGTGTGTGTGTATAATTAAGAGTACATGGCTTCAGGTCAGCTGGGTCTGAGGAATTATCTATGATTAAGGGGATATCAGAATATCTACTGAAGTAGAACCTTTGTTTTACTGTGGCAATTAATAGTGGTATAAAAGGCTGGGAAATTAGATGTGATTAGTAAGACATCAGTATTATTGAGGTGAAATCTTCTAGAAAGTATTTTTCAGGGTAAGTTCATAAAACATGTAGTCAAGGTTGGCCAAGACTGCATCTCAAAGTGGTAGCCAGACTTATTAATGGATATGTGTTTCCCACATGGCACTTGAGGTCTCAAAAAGCATTGAATGGTTAGCTCTGTATTGAATCTTTGAAGTATCTGAACAGGGAAGAAGTAACCACTGATATAGCCTCAGACACAGTGTAAACCCTAGCGTATTGAAAAAAGAATGTGGGTTGACCACCATAGACACAGCCACTGTAAAATGGAGCTGATCATGTTCTATAAAACAATCCATGTGTGCTATGTTTTCAGAGCCAGGGAAGTGAGACTGCCAAGGACCCATTATTGCCCCGAGGTAGCATTATTGAATTCCAGATATTTGGAAACTGAGTTTTTTTTAATATGGTTGGAGTTTGGTTTTGCTTTTGGTATGATCATAATTATACATTGGCTCTTCCTTCCTTGAGTAAGAAAATATTTAGCTTGCATTTTATAGAATCCCACATTTGAGACTCTTTGGACTTTTCAATCATGATAGGAAAAGCTTCCTCATGCAGTAGATAGAAACAAGCACAAAAGTCAACAATGGGACAATGTTCAGAGTATGGAAAACATTAAGAAACTGTGGAGTTGCCAAGGCCTACCTGCTTTGAGAGGCATGCATCACTGGTTTTTTTTCTGTTAGAGTCCATGGCTCCTGGAGAACTGTGTGCCCTGTAGTTCCTGATAGACAAACATACTTCTTCAGGCAGTGAATCACTCACACAACTTTGTGCTTCTCTGTATGTTCCCTTAGTAGTCAAGAAAACATAGAAGCTTGGCAGGACAATTGACTTAGACATTAATCTTGTGTATCCTGTAAAGTTTTCACACATCATTATATCCTGGCAGCTACAACTGTGTTGACCTTGGCAATAGTCACTATATTATGTTTCTGTAATAGGTACAATAAGTCTGATTGTTCTCAATTAAATGGTCACAGCCTCAGTCTTCCTGAACTTGCTCCAAGCAACCTGGATTAATACCTCATGATAATTCGGATAATCTTGACCTGGTAAGTAACTGTGGCAGTTACAGAAGACTATGGAAAATTCAATCCTAAATGAGATGCTTCCAACAAATCCCTCCCCAAGGGTTGAAGGAAGTCTGTATAGGAGGAGGCAAAAATGTAAGAACCAGAGGGTATGGAGGACAGCAAGAAACCAAGGCCTATTAGGCACAGCAAAACTGATGTACAAATGATCTCACAGAGTGTGTGGAGACAATAGATGTTTTTAAAAGAACTTAAATTTTTTAAAATGTTGAATGTTTTATATTTTTACATAAACATGATATCTTTTGGATAAACATAAAAGGAACATTTATACCTTAATTGTGATTTGTGTGTATGTGTGTGTGTGTATGTGTGTGTGTGTGTGTATGTGTGTGTGTGTCAAGTTGAGAAGGGCTCAATTGACACAAGATACTATTATTATCAATTGAGAGATTACTTTCATCAGATTAGATTTTAGATAATTAAAAGGCAGGCATCTTATTGACTAATAATTGATATTGGAGAACTCAGTTCACAGTAGATAATTCCCCACTTGAAAAACTGATTTGGATTTTATAAACAAAACAAGATAAGTATACCATGAGGAGTGTTGCAGGTAGAGTCATTCCTCCACAGTCTCTGATTGAGCAAAATAAACTCTGAATCTCTGAGTTGATTTTGGTCAGTATTTTATTATAGCAAGAGAAACCAAACCAGGATACTATATTACCTTTTTCTTTTTCTATAATTCTCTTCTTATAATCTGAAAGACTGGTCTAAAATATAATTGGTATATGAAATATTCAGTCATATTCAGTAGTTTTTAATTTTAGTCAATAATTTTTTTTCTACTTACATAACACATCTGTATGTGTTTATAAAGAGTTTGCAACAAGGAAGAAATTCAGAGACAACATACACTTAAAAGTAATATTGCCATTAATAAAACTGAAACTTTTGTGATTCTTGCTTACATAGGATGACTTAATTACTAAAGTTTATGAAGTGATATTTCATCCACACATATTAACTTTTTAAGTGAAGTCTATTCCAAGATAGAACAAAGGCATTAATGAAATAACCTATCAAGTTTTAGCTATCGATCAGAGAATTGTAAATGCAATTTATCATATTATCAAAAGAATATCATATTATCAAAAGAATTTATGACTATAAAACAGCTTTCATGAAAAACGTTAAACAAATCATGCCTTAAGAAGTCTCAGCTTACACTGATCTCCACAGAAAAGCATTCTTATTATACTAATCTTATAACCTTGGTAATATAAAAATCATAGGTAGGAGCTCAGCCTCAATGTAATGAACAGGTTGTAAGGAGAAGTGGTATTGTATAATGCTTTTTCTCCTAGACAAAGGGATCATATTTCTCCTTGGCTTCTCTTGTGTGGCAGTAGATGTGAAACAGCAATGCTGGTTTATCCTATTTAGTCAAGGTGCATCAGACACATTCAGAAATGAGGTACAACTTATTATCATGTCCAAACACATCCCAAGAGACACAAAGGAGAATGACAAGTATAAACATGTGTGTCTCGCTGAATTTTACTGAGTTATTGAATACTCTCATTGTACTAATGGGAATAAGTAATGTGAATGGAAAGAAAATACTAAGGCTAGCAAATGACAGATGTACTCGCTTATTAACTTTCAAGTTGACATAAAAAGAATGGGATTCATTATATGTGGCATTTTCACACATTCATATGTTTTATTGTAAGTGATCCCAGCGCCTCCCACATGTTTCCTTCTGCACTTTAGTTACTGCTTCCTCTCTTCATTTCATGGAATCCTCCTTTCTGTTTCATAACATAACTATTACATCAACAGCTCCATTTCCTTGTCCCTCAATGTTACTTCCTCCCTCCCCCACAAGATCATTTATTGGTTTGTGCCACATCTGGTAACAAGAACACACATACAAATACACACATACATACCGAATTAAGATATATACAAAATGAAATTAATTTATTATTTTACAGTTAATTTTATATATTTCTAGCCTTTAAATTCAGATTCAGGATGCTCATGTTAATACACAAGTTGTTCAAATCCTTAGGCATCACTTGATTACCTTCTATGAAATGTAACATTTCTGCAAAATGTAAACTGATGTGCTTGAGAAAGAATGACTACATGCAACTCTCAATTGCTTACTTGCATACTATTATTTCCTATAATTGGTTATTTTTTATTTAATATGATTATTTAAAAGTAGGCATCATTAATTTAAATATTTATTATGTTTGACCTAATAACATAACTATATTATAGGCCATAATTTTTGTAAATATACATAAAATATAAATTATATGTGCCATTTGTATTTATTTAAATTTAATACAGTAAGTGAAAAAATGTAAATGTATTTTCAGATAATCCTAGGAAACACTGGCATTTTATCTTTAATAGTCCTCACGAGACATGGAAAAATTAATAAACATTGACCCTATTATACCTTCCTGCAAAATTAAAGTTTAAGAAAGCCTTATAATTTATTGATTCTACTTTCATAATCAATATTTAATGGCAGAGCATACAAGAAATTCTACAGTGTTTTAAGGTCTTCATTTCAAAATATTAACTTGAGGTGGAGAAATTATGTAGAGAATATATATTTACAGTTATGAGACACAAAAAGTAATGTGTTCCTACCCCTTGATTTTATAGAGTGGCTTAACTCAGCCTTAGAAAGTGGTAGTTTGTTTTCAGAAATCCTTAAGTACCCAGCAAAATGTTATGAACTATCAGTAACTCCATAAAGCTCTTAACGGCTGATATAGGACTTGGATATTTTTATTTTTTCTTGTACAAATAAGGCCTACATATGTTCTCATGGGTATGTTGTAATGCAAGCTAACACTATCTCCTAAGAAAAATACCTTCTTGGCATTCTACAAGGGTCTCATAAAAACAATAATTACATATTTATCCACTGATGTTGTTGTTGTTGCAAAACATACTGTTATGGATGAATACTTATAAAACAAGAAAACAGAAGTGGAGCAAAATGAGTTGAACGTATTTAAGTTTTATTTTTAGAAAGATGTTGAGAGACTAGCTACCAGTGTGGGATTGTATTAAGGCATTAAGGCTCTACCATTGGAAATGGCACTTTTAACTAAATAATATATTTTAATAATCTCTAAATTAGCTTTTAATTAATAAAGCCTTATGGAATAAATTTGTTGAACATGGAAGCTCTAGTAGTAAAATTAAAAAAAAATACTAGATACTTATAAAGTAATCCTTACATTTCAATTTTCTGCAAAAACGTGATATTCTTGCTCACACGTGGATTTATATTTCTTTCAGTCACAGATTCCTTAGTCTTAGCTGAAACTACTGAGAAAACATGTCACATTGTTCTCCCCAGACACACTCTGGACTTACTGGGAAAAAAAAAAAAAAAAAAAAAAAAAACCTCACGTGTCATCTTGCTTTTTGAAAGATTTCCAGCAAGATTTTCTGACCTGATACATTGGATAAATGAACCTCAGATCAGTATCTGAAATGAACTTCTTCCGCACTGAGCATTATCCTAGGCGCTGCCATCAAACAGTAACTGACATTCAAAAGAAGGGGCTTTGGCCTGATGCCTACTGAGAAAATACCTGTGATTCACTGTGATTCAGAGAATTAAGGGGAACTATTTTTTTTTTTTAAGCTTCTATACTTCTGCACATTTTTTCATTGAATTGGAGTCATTTAATTCAACACTCTGCTTGCAGGTTCCTTTCAACTTCCAAACCAAGGGAAACCAAGAACTTTTATTGAGTCTCACAGGTTCTGATCAACAATGTTGCCATTATCGTGCCATTAAATAGTTATAATGCTGTAAGTGACAAGACAAGCTAAAAGGCAAGGTTCTTTTCCAAATTAATGTTACCTGTTCCTAAATGTTAGTTAACCCCACCCACAGTACTTTTATTACATACCTGAAAACCACTAATGTTTAGCCTTTGAATAGTGTAACAGCAACCATTTTCACACAAAAAAAGTGTATATTCTGACCTTTTTTATCTCTATACTGCCTTAGAATTAACAGTTGAAATTAAATAATGATTTTATATGCTGACAAATATTTTTGTGTTTTCCTTCCTGCTACTCAGTATCTTAGCTATTCTCATGTTATTTCAACTTGGAATGGAAAATGCAAGGTACATTTAAAAGGGTTGTTTGAGATGGACCTTTGAACAGAAGAAATTAAAAACAACAACAACAACAACAAAAAGGTCTATCTTATACCAGTGTGTTTGCTTTTTTGAATTGCTGAGCTGTTCTCTTCATGTGATCACATCTGGACTGTACAGGCAAGGGTGAATCTATTTAGTCTTCCCAAGCCTTGCTTAAATTTCCTCATGTGAAAACAAGAATAGAAATTACCCGATCAAGGACAGCTTAGACAGGAGGCATGTAGTATTAGCAGCAGATATAAGTAGACTGTACTCCATTATTATGCCTCAAGACATTACCAATTAGCATAAATTTAAATAGAATAAATCGTTGGAGAGGGAAGGAAAATTGCATATTTGTAGTGAGTCCTGATTTTCAATTTAGCTTCATTTGGTTTAATTTAACTTACCTCAAATACGTAGCATGTGACTTATTTTACTCATTAACTTGGATTTGAATTGGAAAAAAATGAATCTGAAGAAAAACAAACAGCTGCTACCTCTTTCCTTGCTGGGATCCTGTGTTAACACAGGGAAGCCAAGAGAGTTGAAGTAATTAACAATGTGGAATTCACAATAACAAATTACAGGAAGAGGAAAAGTGCCAGTCAAAATTGGATTTCTAGAGTCAAGAAAAGGAAGACGTTCATTGCAAATGAAAGAAGGGTAGAATCTTTTTTAGCATCATCAGGCTGCTTCCAAAGAAAGAAAAAAAAACATGGAGTTTTTAGTACCAGGTTACTGTTAGCTGTACAGGCACATGGTACATTTTAAAATAAAGGCTTTTTTAAAAAAAAATAAAATGCATATAGCAAGTTCTGTAAAAAATAATCAGATATATCTGCGATGTTTAATAATAGAAGCATATTAGAATTTGTATGAAATTTGTGTGAAACTTTGTGAAGAAAATGTCACAACAATGTCTGGTTCAATTGGTGAAAAAGTCCGTTGCTGATTTTAATTCAAATATTGAAGTTTTAATCATCAAAGTATATCTATGTGATCTAAAATGCCTGATAGAATAGTGAGTTCTTATGCACAGACACTAAACATCTTTAATAGAAGAAAAAAATGCAGGGTATGTATATCAAAGTTTCTAAACTCATTGTCACGTTCCAGTAACTCAAAAAGACTGCCACTGCCATCTTGTGTCTTTAAGACTTTCACCCTAAATTATAAACACATTTACAATCTGATGACCAATAAAATAGCTTAGTAAAGGAATGTTATACAAATGCATTCAAGAGATAAATTTCTGGTATTATTTACATTTAAACATAATTATCTATTAAAGGAAGATTGTGTCTTTAAAAAAGGTAGATAAGGGCTATTGACTCTGCTACAGTGTATGAGAGCCCTTCTGACTGAGGCAACAGCCCTACAGCCACTGGGTCCCCTCCTCCAACAGGGCATCCAGCATATGTCCTTGTTACCTGTTGCACCAACCATGAAGCCACTGGCTACAGCCATGTGTTCTGAACACATGCTAGCATGCCCTTTCTGATGAAAACCTTAGGGAAATCATCCAGCTGTTTCTCAGTCCCAGGGCTGGTGGTTGGTTTTGGGTTTGTATTGAATGTTGATACTCATTCACTGTATAAATATAATTTATCATTTATATAAAAATGTAGTTAACTATAAAACCAAAGGACATTAATATGTTTTTGTAGATCCTTTTCATTTTTTAAGTGTGTGTGTGTGTGTGTGTGTGTGTGTGTGTATGTGTGTGTGTATTATCAGATAAACTGGAGCTAGAGGTATTGACAGTGAAAGGCAGGTCTCATGTGTACTGGGAACAGAACTTAGGTCCTCTGGAAAAGTAATAAATGTTTTATCCACTACGTCACATCTCCAAACTTTAGGGTCCCTTCCTAATGTCACATACTGTAAATACTTATTGTTTATATATGAAGGATAAGATTGCATAAGCAAAGAGATGAATGTCTACTTAAAATACTCATTTGCATAATGGATATATAATTTATAATCTATATATGCACATTTATTTTGCAAATTCTACAGCTTGTGCTTGCTGAAATATAGCCCATATGCTGATTAGAGACAAAAAGTACATTTTAAAGCACTTTTTAGGAAAATGTTTCTATTATTCTAAAGCTTGGGATGAGCTGCATTTTAAAATCATAACACATGTACTTGAATAGACTGTCCATTTTTCTTCTCGTCCATAAAAAGCCATATCATTCATAAAACCTGATACATTTTTTCAAAGTATTTGGCCATTTACATGTGAGGCAAATTTTCTTTCTAAAGGAGACAGAGAAAATTACTAACTTGTGAATGTATATGCTTTTTAAATTTATTGAAATATAATATATAGGCTAAACATATACATATAAACACACACACACACACACACACACACATATATATATATGTGTGTGTGTGTCAATAAAACGTTTACCAGTCTTTAGTACTTAAAACATTGATAAAACAACCTGATCATTTTCCATATGGAGACCTGTCTCTCTGAGCTACAGACCTCAGGTCAAGTGTTCTGATATTCAGTTCGTCTGTCTTTCAATATCATGACTGTCTCCGCTGAAGCTTCTATATTCTATTCTTTAGGAAGAAATATAATTTACAAGGTCAATGATGTATGTGCATGTATTATAAAGAGAATTATTCCTTTATGCATCCTGAGCTAAATGATAGGTTGATGTATTGGACAACACACTCTATGTGCTATTATGAAATGCTTGGAACTCTGCTGTATTTTATTCAACAATTTATTTCTTAATTCAGGTCGCTGTTTGTTTGGAGCACACAAAATGCTTGTATTAACACACTTTGATCTAGGTAATAATTTAGGTAATAATTGACTGGCTACAGTCTGTGAACTAAAGAAAATCAAAAAGAAAAATAATAGAAGACATTTTTCAATATTTTGAATTCTCTTACAGATTGCTGAATAAGTGAGTTGCTGGTTTTGCATTTCTATTCAAAAAAGTTACTAAGACCCAAAATAAGAGTGAATAATAACCGTAATTTAAGTTTCACAAATAGCTCTTGCATACATTATTCTCCTTACTTCTCAAAACAATCTTAAAAGGCAAAAGCTTTCAATGACATTTCATTGATGTAACTGGGCCTTGGAGGGGTTAAATTACTCTGATAAGCTCTCAGAGCTGGCAAGAGATAGAATCAGGCCCTAGACTCTGCGTTTACATTCTATGTTTTCATGAACTGTTGCCATCCTATTATGTGACAAGTATTCTTTCTTCCCTGTAGACATTTGTAAAAGTGATTTATTTTTCTTCTTAGGCACTTTTGTATCATTGCCCAAAGTAGAGATTTGCTATATTCCTCCTTATATTTCTTGAGATTTTGAATTTTAGGCAATTTTGTCAGCAGACTGAACAAACAATTTATAGTGTTATGCATAGCTTTACATTTGGTATCTTTTTAGTACTGACAATTTCTTACTCTATAACCAAATATATTGAGTGTTGGGGGGGCATGACATGAACCTATTTTTTTTAACTTTTTATTGTGTAAAATTTCAAATATAAAAATTAAGCAAATACTAAAATGAATCTCATTTATCTATCATGCTTTCTCAAAAACTGTCTTCATCGGCACTTCTTGGATAATGATGTTGGCATTCATATTCCACCTAATCATTCTCTGGGAGTTATGAGGAAGACAATGCCACCTACATTACAGTTTGTCTTTTTTCATCTGTGTTAATGGTACTATTGGGAGATGGCAGATATTTTGAGAGGCATGTTTTGGTAAAAATCAGTAAGGCTTTGAGGACATGCTTCTGTCTGAAATCAGCTCGGGCCTGAAATTGAGAAAGCAAACTATGGACAGAAACTTTTAATACTATAACCAAAATCAAATATTTCTTCTCTTGATTTTCTTAACTGTGTCAAAATGATAGACGCCCCCCTCTGAGAGCAAGAATCTTGCAGGGTAATTGCAGAACATGAGAACATAGGCCTGGGCCTGTGTTCTGCAGCATGACCTACTTTCTTTTGTGGAGCCTGATTTCTTCTCTTAATCCACGTATTGAAAACCCATATTTAAGATATCTTATATGAAAACTCAACTCTGCCTTTAAAAAGGATGCAAGACCTGGCACCAGGACGTGATTGTTCTTAATTCTTACATTCACCCTGTACCTATGATATGATTGCCTTGCCTGGACCTCTTTTTTTCTTAGTTGCTCTTTAAATCAAAATGTTTTCCCTTGTAGTAGTTATTGGTTCAAGAGTCTATGGAAGTTAAATGTCTCCGATCTTATTTTCAGCTTATAGCTATTGACCATACTTCCTGTGAACCCAACATGCAGCATGTATTGAATTTTCTTCTAATGTTGGATAAACTTAGCTATGCTTCCCTGATCAAGAGGCTCTGGGAAGTTGTGGTAAACACCGCCACCTGTCAGTTTCTATACTTTGTTTACAAAGACACAAACAAACAACAACAATAACAACAACAACAAAACAAATTCATTTAACTTGGCTCTGGAAAACATACTTAGGGAAGATGGTAACTTTGTAGTGGTGGGAGACGGATTCGAAGGCGAGGGAATAAGGTGTTATATACATTTGTGAGTCTGTCAAATTTAATTTAACATAAAAGAAAATGAAACAGTATTTTCTTATAAACTAAAATATTCACTTGCTAGGCTGCCACACATATGTCTATCTGTAGGATTAAATGTACTTTCAACCATTGTCTCAGTGATATTTTCTAGAAATGGTTCATTTACACATAGTGAAAAGTAATACTCTAACAGCCTTATTCTATTCCCTATCGTAGTTATATATAATACAAAGGGGCCATCAGTGTATCAATTACTAAGCACTGAAGACAGAGTAAAGCAGGTGCCAGTGGCTCATTTAACAGGCCTTGTAAATGAAATATGAACTTCAAGATAATTACCCCATCCTGTCTTTATATAGTAAGTTGTAGAACTGATTTAGGAAGAGCCCCAACATCAAAATCAACATCTGACCTCCATATATACCTATAGAGATATGTGCACATGCATATAACATATACACAAATACACATATCACTATCACGTACAAATTCACATTGAAACATTAACATCATGAAACATCAAGTAGTAGCTTACTTCAGAAGTTATTAGTCTGTAAGGGCAGAATCTACGTGACGGGGACTAGTAAGTGCCTGTATAAAAGAGGCCGCTGAATAAGACTGGACTTTGGAGCCCATTCCACATAGAGGGATACTCCCTCAGCCTAAACACATGGGTGAGGACCTAGGCTCTGCTCCATGTGATATGACAGACTTTGAAGACTCCCCATGAGAGCTCTCACCCTCCCTGGGGAGCAGAAAGGGGATGGGATGGGAGTTGGTGGGTAAAACAGGGGAGAGTGGGAGGGTGCTTGTTTCAAATTTAAATTAAAATAAAAATAAAAAATATAGGCCCCTGACATATCATTGTAGTGTTCAGCATGGGAAAATACACACACTGAAGACATGGTAAAAATCAGGTCACAATGAAGACACATTGAAGGTGCAATGATAAATTTCTGTTTCCTAGTGGTCAAGAGAATTAAACCTCTGACTTTGGTGGAGACCAAACATTCCAGTTGTGTTAGTCAATCACCTGGCTAAAGGACCATCCTGCAGAAATCTATGGCCACCCTGAGTCAGGCTAAACAAGAGGATATAAGTATCTCATTAAAGAGAAAATGTACTATTCCTTCCCTACATTCCTGGTGCAACAGCTTGCTGATCCAACAATGTGCAACTTCATATAAATGCGTGGTATTATGAATTACTCAGGAAAGTATACCTCTCATGGCTGCTTTCAATCTCTTTTCCTAAGCCTGCATTCTCTAAAATCTGGACATCACTATTTGTCTAAGGCTCCTCTTTCCAGCCCTGAGCCTACTTGCTGACTTTATTCAGGCAATGTAACTACTCCTCTAATCAACTTGCCAGCCCTGGTTTTTTGCTTTGAAACCTGTGATAAAATTGTGTTTGAGCTTTCCTTTGAGAATAGTCTTAAATTATTTTCTTAATGAAACCAAGAACCCCAGTAGGAGACTCTGATTTCCCTGGTATCACACAGAAATCATAAAAGCACTCTGAAATCTCCAGTAGGATATATGCATGCGGTCTTCCAAGCATATATGTGACACGTGAAAGGATTAAGGAAACAATGATGAGAGAATGCAAATTTCATCACCTTGAAACTCTACAGTGATTAGGAAAAGTTATATATAAATCCTAACAATTTAAATTACAGCTAAGTAAGAGAGATTCACCACTTAAGTGAAAAATAATTTCCCACATTCCAATATAACGATTAACATTATTGTGAATGCCATAAACACCTTTGTCTTCGCAGTTCTCACTTGATGCTCTTGAATCACATCAAACAGTACTTCCACTACTGCACAATTCTAGCTTTTACTTAGAATTAATAAGAATTCCTGTTGTTTCCAGTCACAATGAAATGCTATAGTGTGCCTTAATGTCCTTACTAATCTATGTGAAGAATTCTCAATCCATTTTCCCAAGAGTCATTAGTGTGTATTAAAAAGTTGTCTGCTTTACTCATTAAGAATAAACCTCAAAGTCTATTGGCCCTATGGAGCCTCAGTTACTAGATCACAGTTTTCTCCATACATTCAAACTTTAAGCCACGGGTCTTTTAGTAATGTCCAGTGATCCAGGTGGAGGTGGTACCGGCCTTTAATCGCAGCACTCTGGAGGCAGAGGTAGGTGGATTTCTGTGAGCTCAAGGCCAGCCTAGTCTACAGAGTGAGTTCCAGGACAGGCAGTGCTGTTACACAGAGAGATCCTGGCTTAAAAAATCAAAAAGAAAGAAAGAAAGCAAAAAGAAACAATGAAGTCCAGTGACAGTCACCAACTGCTAGAGAAATGCCCTTACTCTAAGGCACATGATATCCTAGATATAACTCTCGCATTCATTTGTAGTCACAGAACACGTAACTGTCAACCTATACAGATGGGTCTGTGAGACCTGGGATGAGGGGAGCTTAAAGAATGCATGGTTACATTCTGATGCTGAAGTGAACTTACTGCAGCTTCAGTGTGTTTTCATGCATGAATGCAACAAAGAAAGCAATGACCGAAGACACGTTGTTGAGTACAGAAAAACATGATCAGGAAAACATGGAAATAAATGCCAATAAGCTGCTACTAAATATTAACACATCTCTCTCAGGACAGTCCAATTTAAACACAGTGGCCTGGCATGTACTATAGATTAGCCCAGGAAAGCACAAAAGCCACTTAGGAGGCTAATCCAGATTCAGGTACAGTGAGGACAGGATTCGGCATAGCCTTTCCCTGGATTGGGTTGTGTAGCTATGTTCCAACATCCAACAAGAATAAAACATGTCTAATAAACGGAATGAAAACATTTGACACAGGATAAAGGGAATCATATCCAAGAACCCTGGGAACAGACTGCACTTGAGGTAAAAGGTCCTGGGACCACTCTCACAATCCTCAAAATACTGTTCATTGCATGTCATTCATTTTACCCTGTTCCTACACTAACCAATGTACAGATGTCAACTTTGAAACAGACAATGTATTTAATATATATCTTTTGTTTATGGGGAAATGTTTATTTTATTTTGTTTTATATTATATTTTTTATTTTACATATCGATCCCAGCTCAGTCTCCCTCTAATCCTCCCATGCTCCATCCAAACACCCTCCTCAGTTCAATTCCCCACCCACTCTCCAGGGAGGGTGAGGCCTTCCAAGAGGGATCATCAAAATCTGACAAATCATTTGGAGTAGAGCCTAGGCCCCTCTCCTGTCTCTAGGTTAAAGGAATTATCTCCATGGAGAATGTGCTCCCAACCTCCTGCACCAGGGATACATCCTAGTTTCACAGTCAGAGGTCACATAGACTGCCCAGGTCTTCTGAGACACATGTTCAGGGGATCTGAGTCAGTCCTAAGATGGTTTCCCAGCTATCAGTCTGGGAGCCATGTGCTCCCCCTTGTTCAGGTCAGCTGTCTCTGTGGGTTTCTGCAGCCTGGTCTTTACCCCTTTGCTCATCACTTCTCCCTCTCTGCAACTAGATTCCAGGAGTTAAGCTCAGTGTTTAAGTGTGGGTTATGCTTCCATCAGCTACAGGATGAAGACTCTAGGATGATCAATCTCATTATTAGGTTGCTTAGGTTGTTAGTTGGGGTCTTCCTTGTATGTCTCTGGACATTTCCATATGCAAGATTTCTCTTCAAACCTATAATGATTCCCTCTATTATGGTATCTCTTTTCTTGCTCTCCTCTATTCTTCCCCAACTCAATCTTCTTCCTCCCTCATGTTCTTCTCTGCCCTCCACTTCTCCCCTTCTCTTTCTCCTATCTGACTCTCCACTCACTCCCACTATGCTCAGGAGTTCTTGTCCCTTTCCCCTTCTGTGGGAGACCATGTATGTCTCTATTAAGGTCCTCCTTGTATCTTAGCTTCTCTGGCATTATGAATTTTAGACTGATGTTTCTATGTTCTATGTCTAAAATCCATATATGAGTGAGTACATACCATATTCATCTTTTTGTGACAGGGTTACCACACTCAGGATGTTTTCTTCTACTGCCATCCATTTGCCTGCAAATTTCAGGATTCCATTGTTTTTGTTTGTTTTTCTGCTTAGTAGTACTCTGTTCTATAATATACCACATTTTCTTTATCATTTCTTCAGTTGAGAGGCATCTAAATTGCTTCCAGGTTCTAGCTATTACAAATAGTGCTGCTGTGAACATAGATGAACAGATGCCTTTATTACATAGATATGCATCTTTTGGGTATATGGCTAAGAGTAGAATTGCTGGATCCTGTTGTAGACTGATACCCATTTCTCTGAGGAACTGCCGTAGTGATCTCCAAAATGGCTGTGCATAAACTGTCATTGGTATTTAATGAACAAGATTAAATGAAATTTCTCAACTTCTCAATAGAAGTTCATCTAGCATGGTAACATTAGCAAAGGGATTGCAAAGCACTCAAACAATGAGCTATGAAATCTTTGAAGCTTAACCTGGTATAGATGTCTTCAACATAAACAAAACTTTAAGTAAGACACAGTGAAATGATGACAGAACAATAGAAGTATATATGAGAATAATCAGGAGAATGTATAAATTTTTTAGTTTTAGTTGAAATTACATTCTACATAAGAAATTTTATGAATATATTTACTGAAATCATATATTTTCATTAGGGAACTCATAAAAACAAGAATTCATTCAATTAACACAAACATCTCAATATTTGCATTCAATTTAGTGGCCTCTACTGTTTCATCAAGAGACAAAGACTGACTAAATAATTCAAGAAAGTAATTGTGTCAGCTATCTACAAGAAATATATCTTAGCTTTAACTATAGGCAATGACAGACTAAAATGAAGAACAAAATTTCTACATTCAAATGGAATTTGGAAGGGTGTAGACATCTTTATCTTAACATCTGACACACTAGATTTCAAATTAAGACTAAAAAGAAGAAAAAGGAGGGACCCATGATCCTGATTAAGGGAATAATAAACCAAGAAGACATCATTATTCTAAATATACACATACCAAAAATCTATTGCACCTATTACACTTAAAAAAATAATATTAGATTTAAAGACACAGATTTATCAATTCATTAATACTGAGTGATTTCAATACCTAACTTCTTCAATGGGCAAATAATTTGAACAGCAACTACAAAGAGGAACATTGGAAGTCACTGTTATAAAACAAATGAAGCTTCATGATCATCTCTGAAAGGTTAGAACTCACTCTTATGGATAATTGCCTTCATCTGGGCAAGTATCTGTCCCATGAGTCCAGTTTCTTTCTAGAATCCATGATGACTAGACATTGAGGACAATGAGATCTTGACTTCAGCTGAACCAGAGGAGACAGACTTTGAAAATGAAGTGAAAGACCCTGAACTTTTTGTTAAGTATGTAGATGGGCTTCATGGGGAATCCCATTCTATTATTTTACAAAATACCAGCATCTACAAGCCTATTTCAACAATTATCTCTTTCATTCATATATGCTAATGTGTTGCTATCTTGCAAAATAAAGTGAAGAGCATGTGTTTTATTTCTATGGCCATATAAAAACTTTCCTTTGAGAAACCTTCTTTGGGCTTTGTTTAGACTCATATTCTGATATAATTAAGATTCCAAGCTCTACAGCAAAATCATTATGTATATAATTAAGATTCCAGCATTTATCCATTGGATTGTTAATTCAGTCATGTAATTATTCTTTAGTATTTTAGGTTTCACCACAATTGTCTCTTAATACATGTACATTGAAATCACAGCGCAGATTGACCTAACCAGTCAGTAGATGACATGTGCCAGGTAAATCATTCCCAAAGCAATGCAACAAACCCCATGCTCCCAGACAGCAGTTCACATGGTGACAAGCGATATACATTTAATTTTTTTTTTTTGGCACAATTCATGCTTGCCTTTATCCAGTTGGGAGGAACAGCAATTCACAGTCTCAGCTTAATGTCTGCAATGATGCCTCCTGATGAGTGAGAGCTTTTCTCAGCATGAATCTTATTAGCATTTTTCTGTGCTTGGCAATAAGCAACTCAATACTCCCCATAGCCTCAACCCCCTCGCTGCCCGCAGCAGAAGGCTGATTCTTTAAAGAAAGAAGCATTCTCTACTGGCTGAACAAAACACTTTTTTTTAAGGCTTGCCCTACTGGAGGCAGGTGAAAGGCAGCTGCACAAGAGACTACCTCCAAGGGTTCCTTGCATTAATATGTAAAGCAATAATCTGTAAGTAGTACCTTTTTTGAGGAGCAACAGGTGGCTTTTCATTCTGGTAGAGGGAGTATTTTATTGTGAATCAGAGGTACCCTGCAGTTCTGCCATCATTTCTCAGAATCTCCTACCAGCTCAGGGTATACAGATATCTGCTCCAACTGCAACAGCTATCTCTCCTCAGAGTCGCCTTGCATGCTTAAATTGAGCTTCAATGGTCCAGCAAGTTGCTTCATCAGTGGGAGCTTTCCTCGCACTCTAAACTCACAGGGGGCTTTTGAAGTGAAAAGGCAGGCTTTCCTAATCGGAGAAAAGCAAACCGTAATAGGGAATTTTCAGAAATATTTAACATTGGAATACAACGAAGGCCCTTTTGCCTACAAGATCGTATTTACTACCCCATGTGTGCTGGGCTGAAATTATGAACATGAAATTCAGTTATGAAATAATTTCTAATCCTTTGTCAGTCTGTTTAATTATATCTAGTTGAATAGGGCAGTAAGATTATAAGAATGGGGGAATCATATCCAAAGTCTAAAATGTAAAATGTTCCCATTTTACCTAAGTGCTAAATACCCTGTTAGCACATGAAAAATACAGTAAGCAAGATGAGCTGAACTTGTATTTCCACCACACACAAAACTAACTGAGAAGAGCCATTAAAGGAGATCCCGAACTTTTATGTTTAGTCTCATTCTTAAACTGAAAGTTGGCATAGGTGTATGGTTTGTATGTCCTTCTTCCATGTAACAAATAAATTCCCAAGAGTGGTGCACTGTACCCTAACAAGCATAACCATTTAAGGTTGCACAAACACTTCTTGCAATTATGTGTATGTTCAAAGATAATTTTATGATGTTCAGAACTGAATCAAAGACTTTGCACATGCTAGCCCAGTTCTAGTAGACCGTATTTCTGCTCTCTAAATTCATAAATATGTATTGTCTTCATCTCTATATTTTTATGCATTATTACTACACTGGAATAAAGAAGATGATATAGCACAATAGAATGTTGAGAAAACAAAACATAAATGTAAATTTCTATCACATCTGACACAAATCAAAAGGAAGATGTAGTTATAAAAGTTATTACATTGCTGACTTCCGACAGTGAGACACATAGAAATATTTTAAGATTTCTCAATAACTCTTTTATCTTCTTAAAGTACACAGTACAAAAGCATTCAGGGTAAATATGTGACCCAAGATTATGAAATTGTTCATTTTAGAAATTCACTATTTAGGTTTTATATTTTATATATAAATTTGATAATTTGCAACAGTCAGTTTTAGTTTTACCCAATGTGATTTTGTATTTCTTACTACCAAAATGAGAAACTGAACTTCTAAGATTTAATTGGTTTTATTTAATGATCGTTTAAATGTAGTTTATTAAAGTAAAACTGCAATAGAGTAATGCGTACTTAAGAAATCTCCAATATGCCAGTGTCACTTTACCCATGTTAATGATGGATGCTTTTTATTGCGTTTTTATTCTGTAGTTGAAATTTTTGTTTATAATTTCATCTTTTTTTTATTTTAGTTTTTTCTAAATTTTTTATTATTTTTTATTTTACATGTGTATCCCAGTTCCCTCTTGCTCCTTGCCTCCCTCTTACCCTCTCTGTCCCCTCACATACACCCTGACCACCCTCCCCTCCCATCCCCCACCCCAATTCCACATGTAGGGCAATGCCATCCAGGTGGGGTCATGTTAATCTGTCAAGTCATTTGATGTAGGGACTAGGACTTCTCTCCTGTGTCTAGGTGAAGGCAGTATCCCTCCATGGGGGATATGTCTGCAAGGTCCTTTTGTGCACCAGGGATACATCCTGGCTCCACTGTCTGAGGTCCCTTAGACTGCTCAGTCCTTCTAGCTGAGACCCATATTCAGGGGGTCTGAGTCAGTCCCATGCTGGATTCCCAGCTATCAGTGTGTGGGGCCCATTATCTCCTCCTTGTTCTGGTCAACTGTCTCTATGTGTTTCTGTAGCCTGGTCTTGTCCTCTCTCTCTGCATCTGGATTCTAGTTGACTCAGTGTTTAGTTATGGGTGTTTGCTTCTGTTTCCAACAGGTACTAGATGAGGGCTCCATGATGGTGGATAAGTTAGTTGTTGATCTCACTATCAGGGAAGGGCATTTATGGTTTCATTTTATTTTTTTACAATAGAACACTTTCCCGAGCTTTTGGCACCAATAAAGAATTTGCAAAAAAGGAATTTGCAATTTGATAAATCTGTACATTTTACACAGTAACCAATGTGGTTATTAAATCAGTCACTACTAACATAAAATGAATAAATGAATTATCTTGAATTAGCTTGTTTTCTTATTTATAGAATAATAACAATTTATAAAGACAGAAATGAGATTGGCCCTCAATTCTACAGTCTTGGTTGTGTAAGATCACTTGCCATATCCAAAGAAGGAATTATTAATGTAGCAAATCATGGTGTAAACACAAATGAGGTGATAGTGTGAGGAGCTAACAGTTTTTATGACATACTGCCTTTTTTTTTTTTTTTTTTTGCTTAATATTTTTTTACACATTTTTGTTTTATGTGTTCTATGCAACATGTACACAGGTCAGATGTGGGCATTACATATTCTGGAAATAGAGTTACCAACAATCATATTTTGCCATGGGCTTGGTGGGAACCAAACTCGGCTTGCATGCAAGAGCATCAAGTGCTTGGACAGCCAAGAGAGCTCCCAAATCCCCCTCATCATTCCTTAAAAATACAACATCAGAACATTGCTGGATTGACGACTAATCTTTTAACTCAAAGTCTTTGGAATACATGTTCAATCTTGAGAATGCAAATATTAGTCTACCATATCTTCAGATATAGACAGAATTGCGGCTTACAGTTTCTTCAGAATGTGCCAAAGTGCTGTCTGCGATGGTGATGCTATGGACCAAGATTCTCTATTGAGCTCTAAAGTAGCTGTGTGTGAATTTGAGCATGCTTGGTGTAAGACTTTAGTTGAAAGGAATTGAATTCCCTGAAGGAAATAATTATCATCTTAAATGAATATGTTCCCATATGCAGAAGGTAAGTCTATGTATAATCTGTTTCTAAAATCTATCTATATATCTATGTATCTATCTACTATATATGTATATATATATATATATGTATGCCTGTATCTTTCTATAATCTATCTAATCTAAATATCATCTATCTATACACCTATCTATCATCTATTTACCTATTATCTATCAACTTCTATCAGTCTATTATCTACCAATCTACTGACCTATTTGCTCCATTTCTTGTGTTTTTAAGCATGCACAGTAGTTAATAATTTAAACAGATGTACAACTTTTCACTATTTGCCAGTGAGCATTTTAACATAAACTGCACCTGCAAACACTCCATATTTTTTTTTAAAAGAAGAGCTTAAGTTTCTGGAAGAGCCACACTGTAATTAAATGCATGCCTCTTCAAAGCATCTATGCAGTCATAAACAACTAAAAGAGTTACAAAAAGAAAGTGGTGAGCACCACATCTCATGGTCTCAGGCAGTGACTATTATAACTGTGTCTAAATTTATTACTTAGGCTCCTGTGGTTATCTAGGCAGATAATTCACTGGAATAAATTAGCCACTTAATTTAATATAATTATAAATCTGTTCTTATTCTAAATGTTCTACTCCAAGAAAACATCATAAACCTTCCTTTCTATCGAAACATTCAGACACATTAACCAATATGCTTTAACACTAATGAAGAGTGTTGTGTGAGGCTGTGGTGTAATCTGCTTTCACACTCAGCATGGTTAAAAGAGATAAGTGGCAGGAGAGCTGCCACAGTTCGTAAAGCACTAACTTGCTAAATATAATAATTTAATGCATTTATACAAACTAAAATGCAAATCACGTATTGGTGAGTATTATTTATAGTTTTCTACCATTCAGGAATTGTTTTTGATCTGATAATCTTGGTAGGAGTTGACTTTTTTAAGGTTAATACATTCTTTCTGGAGCTTAAGCCATGTGTAATACCAAGACTTAGACATAAGAATCATCCTGCAATTTCAGGCAAGTTTGTTCAAACATATGCCTATTTGTTATTTCTCAATCAAAACAAAAGGCGACATATTGTATCTGTTTATTTTTTTATGATTAATGACTACTGAGAATCTGCTGAAGTGCAGATTCATTTGATTCACACCTTTGTAAATGACTCACTATAGCTTGGATTGTTGTCTTAACAAGTAACACATGCGAAACAGCAGCGTGAAATGAGGTATCACAGAATTGAACTATTTAGTCTAACTGTTCTAACTCAGACTTACTCTATTACGTGCAATTGGAAGCCATGTTTTACCACAAACCATTTTTCAGTCTTTTTTTTTTAAACAGAAAATGTAAAACCAAGTTGTCATTAGTGGAGCTTGGAACACTTGATTTCCTGCCAGGTGTAAGCATAGATACACAAGAAGTTAAACTGGGTTTCTCGAATTGAGAGAGATTCCCAGGTGGAACTGTGATAGCCACAGCAGTAAGCAGAGACATAGTTTTCCAGTCTGTCTGATTAAAAAAAAAAAAAAAAAAAAAAAGAAAAAAAGAAAAAAGAAAAAAAATCAACAAACTAAAAACAAAATGATGACAGAACAGATGAAGTGAATTTAGGGAACTCAAAAGCTGTACGCATAGAAAAGAAGGATCTAAGGCAAGGCTGCTTTAAAATAGATGAATCTACAAGGTAGAGTTCAGAAAACAAAGTTCTTAAATTAATTTAGGTTTTGGTCTTTTTTTTTTTTTTCTTTTGCAGCAGGTTCAGATAAGCCTTGGGATTGTACCCTCTTTAGATGTCAGTGTATTTAATGTCTATGATAGGAAGAGAAGAAGAAAATTATTCTCTTAAGTTATTTAAACTAGAGCTTCGAAGTCTACTAATTTGCATAGAGTGATGTGAGAGAAGGTATATTCATAAATCAAGGTGAAATCAAATCCTTCCCCTCTTGTCTTCAAAGGAGTGATTAGTAAACACCAGATTAGACCTGCATATGCGTGAATCTTTTGCCTCTTGGCTGCTCTTTGAATCAGCCTGTCTGCCCGTGACATATGTGATTGACAAAGAGTAGTCAACCATAGCACGCTGAAGAAGGGGAGATTTATAACTGTTTAAAAGAATCCAGTCATAAAAAAACAAGCTTGGTACAAGGATGCAGTAAAAAGGTTCGCTGGAGTATGTCATGCATTATGGTAATTTTTTGTTAAAGAGAGAGAGAGAGAAATATGTTCGTAAACACAGGAAAGCATTTTTTATTCATGTGTAGATTTGCTCTATAATCACAAATATGTAACACACCTTTGTGATATGAAGGAAGAAATAAATAGCTATAATTTCTAACATACTTTTTCAGAATGTTAACATTGCCAGGTATAGACAATTTAATTCATTGTTTTATTCAGGTAATGAAGATAGATCTTTTAATCACAAAGGGTCCAAGATAGCATATGCGCATATATATATATATATATATATATATATATGTGTAATTTAAGGCACAATTAGACATGATTTTTAAAACAACTATAATATTTACATTTGTATCACACCTCCATGATTACTTTAGGAATTACAATAAATCTAATTAAAAATACAGAGAAAACAAGTGTTCATCTGATTTGACAGTGACAATCAAAGGGTGAGTTTCATTCCTACAACTGTTAAAATCTAAAATTGACAAAAACCTCTGTCACCTGCCATTGTTAAGAATTGATGTCATTCTCCATGTGATTTTTACAAAGGGGGAACAGCCATGTTCTGTACCAATACATTTAACTTTACTTGGAGGCAAGAAAATTTCCACATCATTCCAAAATATGACCTACAACTTAAACCAATAATTTACATTATGAGATCTTGTATTTTTAAAGTTAATTTTAAACTTAAATCCTAAAATGTACCCAATGTTCTTCTGTGTTATATTTCATTTTAATGTCATCCTGTATTTAGCTGCTACCTTTATTCTCAATTTCCCTTTGACAGATGTGAGGTATATTTTGTAGCCTACATCTGATATTGTAAAGAAATTAAGCCCCAATGTCTAGGACTTTAGAATATCATATTTGATTCATCATTAACCCCCTTTATATTTTTCTCAGAAAACAGTTAGAAACTGGAAAAAAATTACTCAATGGTATTCCCATCACTTCACTGCTTGCAGAAGACCTATGGAGTATCTCCCCCGCACACATTAATTTTCTAGTGTATGACAGCTTGGTGTTCCACTCAGTTCAATACAATACAGTTGTTTTCTGTCCCCATTGACTGATATTAGAAATTGATCTACCAGCCTATTAATAAGTCTAGTCCTTCCTATATCACCTGCTGTAAAAATGGAGGACTCCCTGAACCCTGTTTCAAAAATCAGTCTCGGTCTGCAACAAGATACAGGTCTATCAAAAGTGGCATATTTACCTACAGGTCCCTTTGGCAACAAAGGACACTGTAAAGAGTTCAGATGAACATTGATATAGAAGAGGCAAATAGAGCACTGTAACTTGGATCAAATCCCCAACATCTGTGCTGCATAAGGAGGTTTCATTAATCTTACTACTGCACGTACTCCACAACCTACATACTCCCCAAGACTGCACTTTTATGATTGTTGTAGACTCCAACATTTAACATGACTGATTAAACCATTGGCCATTGCAAATTAAAGATACTAGCAACCACTTACCCTTAGTGCAAATCAAGAGGGTAAATCTTGAGAAAGTTCTCATCTAGTAATCACTAGATAGGCTCCCAGAGCAATCATCTCCCACACTGAGAGTATCCTGGAGTGTTTCCTTCATCACCTAGCTCATTAGCACACATGCTTCTCTGAAGTTGTTCACACTCAGTAACATTTTTGCTTCATTCCTTTTTTTATTATTTTTAATGCTCAAATAAGTGAGTCATCATTAACTCTACAATGGGAAACCCCTCCCCTTTTCTTTTTAAATCAACCTTGCTGTCCTGTAGGTTTCATTTAATCTTATAGCTTTTCATAATAGATATATGTAATTGCACTTCAAGTTAAAAAAACTAAAAGTAAAAGGAGAAAAGGTTGAAACAATGGGACTTCCATTTTCAAATCTTTATGTCTTTGCTTAAGTAATCTCCTGGTCTCTGTTTGAGAAGCATAGTCCATACAATATTTATTTATTCTAAGTTACCAGAACATGTCAGAATGTTTTCAGATAGTATAATTTTATTTTTAATGGCATTATATGTGCCTTAACATTTCATTAAGTCACCACAAATATTCTAAATATTAAGTTGCACTCAAAGAATATAAGGTGAACATATTGAAATTCTAGGGCCCTGTAGCTTTTCTTAAACTATTTAAAGCCAGATATATTGGGAAATGAAACCAGTCATCAATTATTAAATGATTATTATCAGCCAAAACTCTATGATTGAATCATTTATATACTGAGCTACAGATCTGATGACCATTCCAGGATGAATTGACAATATTGATCCTACTTGAAACATTATATCTACCAAGGGAAACTTTCAAGCTAGTATTTGCAAACTTCAGTCATACCACAAGGTGATGGGAGATGTCATTCTGTAAATTTTTTTCTCATATTATAAAGCATTGTTGGCCAATAGGAAAGCAAGATAGGTAGGACTAGAAGACAAGGAGAAGAGAGGAAGTGGTAGGGAGGAATTTCAAGATGTAGGACCAACAAGGTAGAACTCCAGGCCCTCTCTCTGGTAAGATGAGTCCATGTGGAAATGCTTAGATTAATAGAAAGTGGTTAATATTTAAGACAGAGCTAAGCAAATAAGAAACTAGTAACTGGCCTACAGCTTTATTAAGTACAGCATCTCTGTGTGTCATTTGGGGCTGGTGTGGCTGTGAGACCAGGCTGGCAGGAAAACCTGCTCATAACAAGGCTTGTCAATAGATATCCAGGCATGTCCTGGTAAGAGATTAAGCATGCTACCTATTGTTAGAAAAACATTAATCTTGAATCTAGGGAATTGGGTCTACACAGAGCAAGTGAAGTGCTCTAGCAAAGACAAAAATATAGCAGAAAGATTTACTTAGGTGGTAGAAAAGTAACTGCATATATTTTATATACATGTATCATATGTGAGTGTTCTAAAAGCATTATAGTTTACTAGTATCCATTTACCTAAGATCAATGTATGTGATTAAAATGAATAAATGCTGCTGAGATTTACGTGACTATCCCGTTGACAAAACCATGCCTAGATATGAACTTCAAGTGTTTTAAACAAGAACACTATAATGCATGAAGCATAAAGCTCTTTCTTAGGAATCTATTCATTCTAGTCAGTCTTGAGGCCTTTTATTCATACTAAGGTTTCCAAACAAATGAATAAGAGATATTTAAATCTGAATTCTTGATAAAATGCCAATTATTGCAGCCATTCAAGACTGGGGTTACATCAATAATAAATCTATTTGTTCTTTTACCAAATTTCCCCTTTAATCATATAGTGTAATGGTGCCTTCCTTTTATTTTGGTGTTTCCTTTATTCTCTTTTCTTTATTTTTTTTCTTTTTTTCTTTCTTTCTTTCTTTCTTTCTTTCTTTTTTTAATAAGGAATTGCTATGTAGGTTGACAGACCCGAAACTTTCATTGCAGATCAGGCTGCACTTGAACTCATATGGATATTGCTCTTCCTTTCTCAAAATTGCTGGGATTAAAGGCATGCACTATCAGGCCTGGCTTTAGTATTTATTGTAATAAAAATTGTTAATGAAAGTATTGTTCCTATAATTTAATTACTAATAGTAATAAATACTTTTTCATCATCTAAAATTAACTTACATTATATGTTATCCCTTTTACCACATTAGATTTTCAAATATTATAACAAAACATTCATTTAGATATTTTAAGATAACTAGAGAAACTCTCTGCATTGCGACTTGCAATGTTTATGAACACAGATTTGTACTTTCCTTACATCTCACCAGGTACATGAGAGACAAGAGGTTGTGACACTCTTAAGTACTTAAAAGCTCTTTCATCATAAATTTAAAATCAAATATGTATAGTTATTTTAGAGTCACATTGTATTTCATGTAACAAACAAATTACTTTCGTACTTTTGGGTATTTGCCTAAGTATGGAACTGCTGGATCCTGTGGTAGACTGAGTCCCATTTTCCTGCCAACTTGATATTAGTTGGCAAATAGATGGAACTAGAAGAAACCATCTTTAGTGAGGTAACCCAGTCACAAAAAGATGAACATGGTATGTACTCACTCATATAAGGATTTTAGACATAGAGCAAAGGATTACCACCCTACTATTCATACCACCAGGAAGCTAGGAAACAAGGTAGACTCTAAGAAAGACATACATGGTCCCCCACAGAAGAGAAACGGGACAAGATCTCCTGAGCTTATTGGGAGCAGAGAAGGGCGGTGAGTGGAGAGAGAGTTAGCAGAAAGAGAAGGGTGGGGGGAGAAGAATATGTGGAACCAGGAAGATTGAGTTCAGGGATGAATAGACAAGAGAAAAAATAATACCATAATAGAAGCCATTATAGTTTTGAAGAGAAAACTGGCATTAGGAAAATTTCCAGAGACCTACAAGGATGAACCCAACTAATAATCTGAGCAAGAGTGGAGAGTCTACCTTAAATGCCCTTCTCTGATAATGAGATTGTTAAGTACCTTATATACCATCATAGATCTTTCGTCTAGTAGCTGCTGGAAACATGAGCAGACAGCTAAACACTAAACAGAATTCCTAGAATCTAGTTGCGCAGAAGGAGACCTGATGAGCAAAGGGGTCAAGAACAGGCTGCAGAAACCCACAAAGACAGCTGACCTGAATAGGAGAAGCTCATAGACCCCAGACTGATAGCTGGGAGACCAGCATAGGTCCAACCCAGAACCCCTTATCGTGGGTCTCAGTTAGGAGGCCTGGGCAGTCTATGGGACCTCTGATAGTGGAACCAGGGTGTATCCCTGGTGCACAAATGACTTCAGGAGCACATTCCCCGTGGAGGGATACTCCCTTAACCTAGAGACAAGAAGGAGGGCCTAGGCTCTACCCCAATTGACTCCCTGGGGAGTGGATGTTGAATGGGACTGAGGGATTTAGTTAGAGGGGGGCATGAGAGTATGGGAGGGAGATGCAACTGGGATTGATATGTAAATTATTTTTTAATTTAAATAAAATAAAAATGCAAAAAAGAGAAATGAATGATAACACTACCAGAGAGTATACGTTTAAACACATGAGAAAACAGTTCATAGTCATAATAATTAATTTAACCTAACATTTAAAAATATCAATTAATATTATCCCTGTATAAGAGATAGCTAGTGAAATTGAGAAATTAAATCTAAGCTATGCTTAATGGAGAAAGTCAACGGAGATACTTTGTGTTCTCTGACCTCCAACTAAACTCTCTGAAGACAACAGGACCAACATTATTTGGAAAGTACAAATAATGAACAAAGAGGGTCTGTACACTCAATAATTTCAAAATTATGTTCACATAGTAGTTTTCTTGAAAGAGGCAATCAGTAAGGGCATATGCACAGCACCTAGCCAATTGGAATACAGGTGGTAAAGCAATTCATTCCAATGAGATTAGCTGCAGAAATGGAGAATGTGATGATATAATTAATATTCTTGTCTACATGCTATGATATATTTAGATATTTCTTATCTTGTTTATCTAATGCTTATGTGTAGAACCTGGATATCATGACTTTTAAAATCACAGTATCCAATATCCCTGAATACAGATATGGGAACGAAAGTGTTAGTTCCTTAGTCTATCATCATGATTGACATGGTTCTCCAACAATTGGCCGTGACAAAAATCTTTTATTGGTTTTCAGATAAAGTTGCATACCAGTCACCATCAAAAAACAAAGGCTAGTCAAGTCACAGGTTTCCAAGTCCCTGCATATATTACTTACTGCACCTTTATATTACTTTTTTCTTTTGACGTTGCTTGAAGACAAGGCGTAAAAGAAACCTTCATTCTTTTCTTCATAAAGAAGGAGTTCATCGGAAGTATAAGAAGGGAAGAAAGATCTGAGTAAATGAATAAACATTTATTAGAGTCTGTGTAGATTTAGTGCCACTGTTGATTTTGATAGAGGTAGAATATGTGGTTAATAAAATTGCCAAAATAAATTTTATGTTTTTTATGGTTTGGCTATAAAAAAAAGAATCATTAAGGTTTCTTTTGTGTCTTACCTTAAAGCAATGCTATAATTTATATAGAACTTTTATAGGTAGTTAAGTATGTCTTATATTTAAAAATATAATTTATTCTGATACAGACACCGAGTTCGGTTCAGGAAAGATATAACACAATCGTTTGGCAGTTTGATAAAATTGTTGCTGATAGTGAAATTTTCTGTGCAAGAATGAGAGTCTTTTAAAAGATCTTTACAAAGATCTGTCTGGACATAAATTCGCTCAATACTATTTTCTTAAAGTGCTAAACAATTTAATCTAGGTAGAAAGCTTTCAAATAATGAGCCCACATGGGAGAAAAGCAAGTGTTCCATATTCACCATTGTTGCTCTCTTCTGAATATTGAACTATCACTACCACACTGTGAAATAAATGGGTTCCTGCCTCCTCCTGAGTCTTATTTCAGTGACTTTATTTAGGAAAGTAATAATAGAAATCCAGCATGATTTCCTGTGTAGGATATAGAAAAGAAGAACAAGAAAATGAGATATGATGTCGGGAGGAAAGAATAAGAGGGAAGACTATACAGGGGACACATGAAGTTGTTCTACGAGCTCTATGTCTAATCCTCAAGCACATAGGAAAATGCCCAGGATCATCCCAGACTTTTCTGTGTGAGAGGGTTATTATCTGCATTGATTTTACTTTACAAGTTTGCAAGTCCCCTTCCTGCTTTCTCATCTGAGATAGTAACATAAAATCCATAAATAATACCAGTCCAGCGAGTCAGTCTCACTAGAAGGATCCGGAGAGCAACAGCCCATTAATCTTATCACCACACTGGTCCACTCACATATAAAATTTGGAATAGCCTCCTGAGGGCTTAACGAAATTAAGCCCAAGTCACTGATCAGTGCTCCCTAGAGAAATATTTAAAGATGGTGATGTAAATCAAGAGATGACCATGCCTGCAGGCACATATACATGCAAATTCAGGAGCACAGATATTGACGGCTATGTCTGGGCATGAGAGCCAAGTGTTGATGCTACTTAAAATTGTGGACAAATTAAAACTCACATCAATAGCAACAATTCAGTTACAACGACATCCTTTGTGCTGACTTTTACCTCCCAACTACTTATTCCATTATCAATGTGTCTACTGTGACATCTGTGGCTCTGGTACAGCTCTGCCAGGCATGAAAAACAACAGGAGAGATATTTGCAGTAAAACACACAAAGCGGACTTGGAGGTAACCAAGGCAAAGGGTGACACTTTCGGCAATAGCCCTTTCAGGTTCAATGAGCAAAGATTAATTTTCTTCAGCACTTACTACAACAGGATAATCATGTCCAATCTTCAAGTTCTTCTTTCACTTACGGGATTTAAAAAGAGGAAGGAAGGAGCCGTCAATACGGACAAACTAATTTATGACAGGATACACTTTTCTAATCTTGACAGTTTCTCATTTAACTCCCAATATGTGCTCCTCAAAAGTGCATGTTATGGGATATTTTTTCATGGCCCACTAAGTCAAGTTAATGCTGCTAAACTGGTAATGCATGTGGAATTATACACTGTACCATGGGGATTCTATCAGCAACCACATCCTCAATAAGAGACATCAAAATCAGGAACATGCTAACTGGCGATTGGTCTGATGTGATTTTTGACTTGATGTAATACCACAAGGTGAATAGTTTAAACAACCAGTTATATTCTCAAACTTCAGGGGGATAGGACTATGAAATCAAAGTGTACATAGTGCTATGTTCTAATAAAGCTCCCGTTCATAGTTGGAAGAGGATGGAAATCTCAACCTCTCCTCACATGACCTTACTTTTTTTTTCTCTACCATTTTTGGAGGAGAGCTGAATGATTTCATTGCATCATGGTTTTCCCCTTGAAACCCAAAACCTTTGCTTCCAAGACACTATTACAGATAATTCTTAACACATGCTTTGTGCAGACACAAGTACAGAATATTCTCAGGTGTGTGCATGGGAGCTGGTAGTGGAAGCTTTCCTGGCTTCTTGGCTTTCCCCCTTGTTACCATGTTTGATATTATACAACCAGTTTCATTCCTCAATATTAAATGTCTTATCAGTAAAAAGAGGCTACTACATTACATCACTTGACATTTTGTGAATTCAAGAAGACAGGTCCCTCTGTTAGTACATAAGACTGACTAATGAAAGGTTCTTGTAAAAACAATTTTCTTATTTTATAGCAATGGTGTACACAGAGTAAGAAAATTGAGACTTTTACTTAGTGTGATTCTGCACATACATGCGGACACATTTTGTAATTTTGTACCTTTGTTTTCATGTCCATAGATTTAAGAAATGGTTGTCATAATTCACTTTCCACAATTACGATGTTGAAAGGTAACTGACAATCTAAGCTATAATATCTGATTCTAAATCTAAATATACACCCATATTAGGGGAAAAAAAGAACAAAAACTAATGGAATCATATAATGGAATGACAAGCAGCTTTTGCCAAAACTGTCCCTTTGTCACAATAGAGTTCCAAGTTAAAGAACAGAGGAAACATAATTAATTGGGAATATGCATGTGTCTATCTTCAGAATATCTTTACTCCCTCAGGGCTTGAGGACAAGATCACAGCTAACAGAGACTACATCCTCTCTTGCAAGGTTTCTAGCATAAGATCAAAGTTACAAAGTTGCCATTTTAGAGATATCCTCACAATGATCCAACTTATGTCTACCTCTTAAATGGGCCACCAACTCTCAACAGCAACTTTAGCGGGGAACTAATTCTTCAAAACTGTCCCGGTGTATACCCATACAATGTCACTGTTATAAATAAACAAACAAAAAAGAAGAAAGAAGAAATATTTTATATCCAACTCTAATGCTTTATCAGATTTTTATTACATTTGCACTCTCTGTTTCTCTCTGAATTGAAAAGAATGGCTCAGAATAGTACATTTATTACATTTTGAACATTTGTAGCTACAAATATATATCAAAGGCAGATCTGTATAAAGAATATTTAAACACAAATTACAAAAATTCTAAAAATTTTTTTCACATCATTACTGTTGTTCTAAAAATGAATTGTTTAAAAAATTTCAAATTATTGGGATAAGTAAATAAGATGCAGATACAAATAAAAAAGAAAACATTAATAACTAATTATTCTGAATATTCATTTGTATTCAGCAAAGAGTTGGAAATTATTTTGAGTGTTTAAATTTGGTTCAGTTTTGATTTTTAAATTTTATACTCTCTGTATGCACACAGGTGTGTTTGTATGTGTGCACATGTGTGAAGTTGGAAGCTATATAGTTCCTCCTTGTGCCAGGGTTTCTCTTTGGTCACTCTGGACCTCATTTTTCTGAAATAAAACAAACCTGACTCAGTTACCTGGAGGTAACTGATTGTCTAAACATGCTGTAAAGTGAGGTCAAGGTCTTTGTCTTGTTTGCTGCTACAGATGCTGACAAAATGCCCACAATTTATGTATGGATTTCAACACATCCACTCACTTGAAATTCTTCTGAAATTAATTTTGTTCATTCTAAATGTGTATATTAAACCTATATACATCATGAGTGCCTTTGAAGTAAAATCTTTGAGGAGATAATCATGAAAAGAAAAGCCATTAATGACTTACTACTGATTCAATTTTAATTTCCTTTAACCAGAAGCAATAATAGCAGATATATTTATAAAGCTAAAGAAATTCTCTCTCAGTTTCAATTATTAAAATAACCTAAAGTATCTGTACTGGCTTGTCCTTGGGGTTCTGACAGTATACATCCTCAGCTACAGCCACTAAAAGCATCACCTCTGAACACTCACTACTTTCCCTTTTAAAAGGGCCCTGCTCACCTCCCTCCCTCCCTTTCTCCCTCTCTCTCCTCTCTTCTCTCCTCTCTTCTTTTTCTCTTCTTCTCTTCCTCCACCTCCCTCCCTTTATCTCTCTGCTTCTCTGCCCATCCATTTGTCTCCACTATACCTCTCTTTTCTTATCCTCAGCTCTTATTCCCAGAGGCTGCTGGCTCCTCTTCCCTCCCTCCTTTTCCCATTCCAGTTCCCCTAATAAAAATAAAATAAAGAAATCCTTCACACAAGCGCTGTCTCATGGCATCTTTCTCTCTTATGCTACTTTTTAGATTACAACAAAGAGTTTTCTGTATCTTAGGTTATGTTTTAAGAAATTAAAATGTAATTTGCATGTTTCAGAAGAAAGTTTGTGCTGTGTACACCAAGTAACTTCGAGAATCTTAGCAAGTATAAAAATGCTTTCTCAGTTGCTGCATTTTCATTACAATATCAGGAAAATATATTTCTTGCAAAAGCAGATGATAAGGTATGCTGAGAAGTCTATAATTGACAGCACAGAAACAGAAGGAGTCCCCACTGTAACTCTTGTCTAGAAAGCATGCCCAAACTGGAAACTTCTGGCACCAACAATTTCCAATATTGGACCTGCGGGCAGATTTAATTACCACAACTGGATACTGCAGAGGTGTCCTCATTTGAGTGGAAGAATTTCAGGACTAGAAATTACAAGAGACATGCTTCACAGTAACCACACAGGACCAAGAATTGATCCATCTAGATTGCCCTGATTTACAAGGCAGATTTCCATGCGAGGAAGTTGCATGTGAAATGGCTCAGGAAACTGACCAAATACTCACCCAGAAGGAAAACCCAAGTACCCAATTGCCATATGTTGGCAGTTATGCTGTAACTGACAATTTGGCTGAGAACCATACACTGCACTAAACAAACTTGTTTATTTCTACTCTGATCTAAACCTTCATTTTTCACCTATAAACCACCTGTATGCACAGATAATCTGATTTGACAATATAATGTGTCAGCCACATCCAGCACAATGTCTGCTCACTGGGTCATGTTCTTTCCCACTTGGCCCAATGGCTTTTCTTACATGGCCATGATTTCAATCTTTTTTTTTTTTTTTTTTTTTTTTTTTTTTTTTTCAATTTAGAACAAATACAAGGAGATAGTATAAAAGACACAATGAAACATTGGTAACCCAAATTTTTATTACTGAAGCTTACTTTGTAGTTTATCCACTTTTCCTGCAGTGCAGAGGCAATGGATTGGTAATGGTGATGGCAATTGCCAATGTTTAACGACTTCTTTTTTTTAATATATCTTCTTTTTTAATTTAATTTTTTCTTATTTTACATATTGATACCAGTTCTCTCTCCCTCCCTCCCCATCCCTGCTCCCCTCCCTCCCCCATCCCTCCCTCTCTACCTCCCTCTCATATACCCCACCCTCCAATTCCACCCCCCCCCACACACACACACTCCACAGGGAGGGTGATGCCTTCCAAGGGGGTCAACAAAATTTGTCATTTGGAGTAGAGACTAGGCCCTTCTTTTAGTGCGTGATGTGGGTGTTTTTTCTTTTCTATTTTCAGGTAATCATTCTTAAGTAAATTAGTACAGAAATCTTATAACATCTCACCTGCACTCAGTAGCAGTCTAAATCTATGGACAACAAGAAAGCTTTACAATGTGTTTCCCTTTCTGTTCTTAAACTCAGAGGTGAAAGACCAGGCTTTCATCTTCTTGACTTAACCAGAAGTCCAAAAAGCCAACAGAGACTTACAAGTGAATAATTTGCAATTGTAATAATGCTTCATTATTCTTCCTCCAATTCTTTTACATTGACAACTAAAAGGTTTGGTAACATAAACAAGTAAATAAAAATCAATTAGAAGGAATTACTTGTAATCCAGCTGAAGCATGTCTTAAAACATTATTTAAATTAGAAGCAATCTTATTTTATATACCAATTCCAGTTCCCTCTCCCTCCAGTCCTCCCATGCTCCCCCCAACTGACTCCCATCCCATGCCTCTTCTGCTCCATAGAAAGGGTGAGGCTTTCCATTGGGAATCATCAAAGTCTGTAACATAATTTAGGGCAGGGCCTAGGCCCACCCCTGTGTGTCTATGCAAAGTGTATCCCTCTATGTGGAATGGGCTCCCAAAGTCCATTTGTATACTAGAGATAAATACTGATCCACTACCAGAGGCCCCATAGACTGCTTAAGTATCCTAACTGACATCCATATTCAGAGGGTCTGATTCAGTCCTATGCTGTTTCCCAGCTGTCAGTCTGCTTCTGTGGATTTTCTTACTCTTGTGATAGTTCTGTCACACAACCTACATGTTCATTCTCCATCTGTGATCATCTATACAAGAGCATTTGCAAACATACAATATTGAGAAATCCTCAGCCTCTGGTAAATGAGAAAACTATGATTATATCCATATTATAGTACTGTAGATTAAGGATGTATAATCTTTATGATTAAAATGTACAATTAATTTGTTTGCTGTTACTCAGTTAACTTAATTAATATGTACTAGGAATTTAGATTCTTTTGTCATAGCTTTCAACCCCTCATTTATTGCAAAGAATCGCACTGTGAAAATAGATAAACTTGAATTTTGTTTGGGATTACTTTTAGATGCAATGTCCAAGGTCTAAGATATAAATGAAACCTTGATAAACTGGAATTCATTGAAATAATACTGTTATGAGATTACAAAGTGGTATAGACTTTTAAGGGGCAGCTTTGCATAACTTGCTCTAACTTTTTATTTTTATGTTAATCTTTGGGTCTCTGCTTTCTCAGGCCCTTTTATTGGCTATCACCACTTCACTCTGCTATTTACATAAACCCTGGGAATGGAGTTTGGGTCTTTATACTTACACAGGAAACACTCTGCCCATTCAGACTTCTCAAAGTCATTACTTTGGTGAACCTTGTGGTAATCACCACACTGAAGTCTATTTAAAAACAAAACACAGTCCACGCACACACACACACACACACACACACACACGCACACACACACACACACGCACACACAGGCACAGTGATTTTACTCTCTTAAAAACTGAAAATATACTAGCATACCAATTCTCTAAAAAATAAATTCAAAACATCATTTAGTTTGAAAGCTAAATTTTATAAAATTCATCTCAGAAAAATTTGTATATGTGAATTTTTTTTCATGGTGACAAATAAAGAAAATACAGAATGCCAAGCAATAGAGGATAAGTTATATGACCATTAAGAAGATTTAATCTTTTCACATTTTTTCTTATCTCTCACTTACATGGAAGAATATTAATCAGAATAATTAACCATAGTAAATTGTAATCATTAATTTGAACACAGCTATCCTCTATTATTGGTTAGTTTATTTTGTCTTGGCTATAAGATGATAGTCATATAAGCCCAGATGATAGTCATATAAGCCCATCAACCAACCAGAAAATTGAGAACACTGGCTTTGCTTGTAGTAGAATTTGTGGTTTCGTTGGTTATTCTGTTATGCCTCCTAACTTACATAGCATTACAAAGCTGAGTTCATTTTTGTCAGAATAAAACATTAGGAGCAAGCAAGAATAATTCTAGATGAAGAGAGACAGCTCCTGGGTAATTTGCAAACATTCTGTATACTCTTTTTCTTCTAATAGTTAATTTACATTCTGGGTAGTTACACAGAAATTCCTGGGGAATTTTGTTTAAGAACAATGGACCATGGTTGCAGCCCATGACTTCCATCTGCCCCTTATCACACAATAGGAAAGGCAGAACAATTACTTGCAGAGTGCTTAGTGGTTTTAGAACCATGGGAAGAATGCAGTAAGTGTCGTCCCTAAATAATTTTCTGTTTGATGTTGCAGGTGGAGAATATATCCTTTTAGAATCTTCTCAGCATAAAGTTCTTTGCCTTTGTAACAATGTTTCTGCACAATATCCAGCAGGTGATGTTTCCAAACCTTGGGTTACTTCTTTTTTTTTTTTTTTAGTCCCCCTGCAAATCATCTTATTTTCTTTAATTGTGCTGGTTGTTGCATTAGAGACATTGGACTTCTTGTCATGTCTTTCTGTCAGAGTCCCAGAAAATGAGTTTCTGTTATTGTTTCTACTTCTCACATTAGATAGTTTCACTTTAATTATTCATACAATTTTAAAATGTAGGCACTTTGGAAATGCTGTGTAACTGTAGAAAAATAACCTCCTACATCTGCTTAAGAGATACTGGTAAACAGAAGTTACACCATTCTTCCTTCCTATTGAAGCCTTTGGTATTTTCTAAATTCTCCTCTTATATTGGATTGAAAGAATCACTATAATCTTTTAACATAGCCCCATCATCTATAATGAGCTTTCTAAAACAGACACACTGAGTATGAGTCATGCTAGCCTGCAGCTGCTGGACTATCACAGCAAGCCTCTGTACTTGCCTCTCCAAGAACAGCCTGACTCCAGGGACCTTACAGTCATTACCAGATTCCTCTACATAGTTCTTACAGAGTCAGCTCCATCACTCACACTGCCCTTCCATCTTCTTTATATATTTTGAATTTATCCTAAACAGCCTTCTCCCCACATAGTTCTTTACCACAGTATAACATAAATTTTTTACTTTTTTGATCTTCCACCTGATGGGGAGAAATGCATATGATGGGAGATGTCCTTCTGTATGCTGTGAATATATGCTTCTCTTATTGGTTGGTGAATAAACCTGTTTCAGCCAATAGACAGGCAGGACATAGCCAAGCAGGAAGTATAGGCAGATTAGGAGAGTGCTGGGAAGAGGAAAGTCAGAGAAGCAGTTGCCAGGGGAGACACATATGGCCACCGAAGAACAAACATTCTGGAGCATTACAGGTAAGGCACAGTCTCGAGGCCATACATAGTTTAATAGAAAAGGGTTAATTAATAAGAGACAGCTAGCTAATAAGAAGCCTGAGCCATCAGCCAAAGAGTTTATAATTAATATAAACCTCTGTGTGTTAATTTGGGAGTGAATGGCAGAACAGACACTCTATCTACATGCATACAGTCCTGGTTTACAATCTCTAAACAACAAGCCTGAAGCAAACATCATTACTATTTTAATTATCTAATGTTGAAGTTTTGGTTTTATTTTTTCCCATGTAAGCAGGTATTTTTGTATTTCAGCACAGGTCAGTTCTCTGAGCACATCAGCCCACTCTGTAAAGGACAAATGTGGTGAGAGGTAAGCAGCCTCTGTCCATTTTGTAGCGGGTGTCTTGAAGTAGTCTGATGCTTCACTGAGCCTGTGAGCTCCTTGTCCAGCACAAATGTCTGTAGCCGTTGGTGCCATTACCAGTGAAAATGTCTATAAATAACCAAACTGCTGTCTGGCATGTCCTAATGTACAGTAACATTCTGATTGACAAATATGTGGGCCATAAGTTACTCTTAAACATTTTTCTTTCTCTTAGTTTCCTGACCTTGAGTACAAACCTGTGTGTGTTTATGTACACACACATCCTATGCATATTTTCTTTCCTGATTTCCTTGATATCTGATGGAACATCTATCATGTAGTTCCTGCCTTGCTATACCCTTGCAAAAATGCAAATATTACAGAGAGATAACAAGGTATCACATTGGCTATCAAACTATTGAGACAATGCAGTCCACGATTAGAATTTTACTAGAAGAAAACTACTGCAGCCTGATGTCAGCCAGAGAGGAAGATTGTCTACAGGAAAGAAATTTTAGAGTTCAGATAACTTATCAGGCCACTTTTCATGACCTAAATGAGATGAGACAATGGCCTGCAGGAATACTCCTAGGCAAGGACAGTTTGGCTATGCAAACCTCTGACCCTAAGGAACTAAATCTACTTTCTGACCCAGGAAACAGAGTGGAGGATAGGCTACTGGACTTCTCAATTTAGACAAATTGAGTAAATCTTCCCTTTTCTCTTTTTACTATTGCATGTTTCTTCAAGGGGATTACCGGGGATAGTTAGCTGAACCTGGCTAGTTAGGGGATGCTAGAGACCAAACACTGACTCTAACTGCAATAACAGCTACAAAAGGCAAACTGTTTCCCTTTCAAATATTCTATTCTATAGAATACAAGCCTTTCATGTTAATTGATCCAAGATGTGTTAGTAACATTAAAAAAAAAATGAGTCCACAAGATATGTATGTGATTTCAATAGACTCTAAATGTGACATTTATCATAAAAAAGCCTCATGTATAAATCTTTGGCAGTGATTTGGAATAATGGGACTCCTTGTGCCAATGCTGGGGATGTGGTTGTGGATGGTGGCTATCTCTGAGAAGCCAGAATATAGAGGTGACATCAAAAGGATCACAGTTCGTCCTCCAGAGGGAATCTTGTGACTGCCAAAAAAAAAAAAAAAAAAAAAAAGAATCTGCTTCATGCTAATCTCCTTAATCTCCTTTCTCCTTTCTTATCCCTTGTGGAACCAGGATATGTACAGAAGCAGACTGTGCTGGCATTGTATCCAATAAACAGGCTGAGAAATCTCTTTATTGTGCTCATAGAACAATAAAGACATTTGTAAAATGCATGCACACAAACACACACACACACACACACACACACACACATTATAAATAGTGGTGGTGGTGGTGGGTAAGGCTTCAACCATTTAAATTAAGTTCTCCTTTCATGAAAAGAGATTTGTCTTTAAAAATATGCACTCGTATTGTAATCAGCATTGCATTTGAGTCCTTATTTAAAGACTATGGATCAATATATTTAAAAAAAAATCTGATCTTAAAACATTTTGAACCTACTAAGTTAGACTTCTAGAAAAGTAAATGAGAGGATTGGTTAATTCACATCTTTTCTCAAATTTATTCTAATTTTGTGATAGGAAAAGTCATATAGCCATATAATGTTAAATGAACCAAATGTTTAATAGGCCTCCAGCACAGACTTGTCTAATTCAAATTTACCTCTGTGACTCTTTTTGGTGTCAATGGTATACAAAATTTCAATATCTTCATTACATCATCAACATCCAAGATAATGAGGCTTTGACATATCTAACTGGAAGTAAATTAAATGGAGAAACCATATACACAAATCAAATTATATTTAGATGTTTTTCCTACTTATCATTGAAATTGAAGGTGTAATTTAAAATGGGTTTTTGATTAAAAACAGATGGCTCACATCTGCTCTCAAAATGGGAGATAAACCATTCAGATGAAAAGTGTAAGGCATTGTGTTAATATCCGATGAAGAAGAAATGCTGAATGTATTTTGATTTTGTCCCCATTAATATCACTAAGTGTCTGTTCACTAAAAATAACAAAGAACAGATTATATTTATCATTGCACAAATGCTTCTAAAGATTAGATTTAAGAACTCCTGAGTAATACATACTCATCCAGGCATACATAATAAGTTTCCAGAACTGGTTACCAGGGTCTATGAATAGGAAGAATTTGAGAAGATGCTGCAGTCCAGTAGTGACACATCTTCAGACATTTCAGGTGGTTTGTTTTTATAAGAACACTCATGATTCTGGCCCACTGGCCTATATATTCTGAGTTATCACTTCCTCTTGAATTGCAGGAGTTATGATGATGATCTAGCATAATATGATATACATAACATGATAACACATGTGCATTGTTATTTGTGTACAACTGCAACATTCCTAGTTAGGAAAATACTCTCTCCTTTGTTGGTTTGAAGGAGATAACTGTTTAGCTTGAGTGATGTTACACTGAAAAGGCAAAAGATGGAGAGCAGCCCCTGACCAATAACCAGCAAGACACTGGTGCTCCTGGGCCAAAGAGTGAAAGGATTTAATTATGCCTTCAATTACAGGACATTAGAAATCGGTTTCTGCCCAGTAAGTCCTCAAGTAAGATGATAATCCCTGGCTGTTACAATGTTGAAGGTTAAGGACATTAAATCTAGACTCTAGGCAACCAAAGCACATGTTTGAGATGATAAATGGGGATTAAGTTAATCTCATAGATTAGTGAAAATATTACTATGCAGCAAGTAATGACTAATGTCATAATTTATTGCTCTATACTCCATCTGATAGTCACACTATTAAAGCAAGTCAAATCTTAACAATGATGTTGTAGGAGAGAGATGTGGATCCACCAAAATGGTTCAGGGTCACAGAGATGATCAGCCTAGACTGCTCATGAACAGTAATGGACACATTGTAGAAAAGTATCTTTATAAAAATTCTTCAATTTGCTTGGGAGATCTTGTCCCTTTCATCTTCTACCAAGGACCACGTAAGTCTTTCTTAGGGTCTTCCTTGTTTCTTAGATATACTAGTGAGTACATACCCTGTTTGTCTTTTTATGACTTGGTTACCTCACTCAGGATGGTTTCTTCTAGTTCCATCTACTTGCCTACAAATTTCAAGATTCTATTGTTAGTTTCTTTTTGTTTTTGTTTTTGTCTGCTGAGTAGTACTCCATTGTGTAAATATATCACATTCTCTCCATCCATCATTCAGTTGAGGGGCATTTAAGTTGCTCCTGGTTCAGGCTATTACAAAGAATGCTGCTATGAACAGTAGTTGAACAGATATCCTTTTTATATGAATGAATTGGGAGCATGAGGGAGGAGAAAGGGAATTAGGAGGAAGAGGGGTAGAGAGGTGAGCATGACAGAGCAGGAAGATTGAGTCAGGGAAAGAGTAGTGGAGAACAAGAAAAGAGATACCATAATAGAGGGAGCCATTATAGATTTAGGGAGAAGTCTGGCATGGGGGAAATGTCCAGAGACTCCAACTAACAATCTAAGCAATAGTGGAGAGGACACCATAAATGCCCTTCCTGAATGATAATGAGATTGATGACTACCTTTTATGACATCCTAGAGCCTTCATCTAGTAGCTGATGGAAGCAGAAGCAGATACCCACAGCTAAACTCTGATCCAAACTCCTGGAATCCAGTTGCAGATAGGGAGGAATGAGGAGCAAAGATATCAAAGACTAGGCTGGAGAAACCCATGGAAACAGCTGACCTGAACAAAGAGGAGCTCATGGACTCCAGTCTGATAGCTGGGAAAGCAGAATAGGACTGACCCAGAACCCCTGAATGTGAGTGTTAGTTAGAAGGATTAGGCAGTCTATGGGGTTTTTGGTAGTGGTATTTCTCCCTAGTATAGGAATGGACTGTGGGAGCCCATTCTCAACCTAGACACATGACAGAGGGCCTAGGCCCTGCTCCAAATGATATGACAGACTTTGAAGACCCCTCATGGAAGGCCTCACCCTTCCGAGGGAATGGGACAGGGATTGGTGAGGGCACAGGGAAGGAAGGGAAGGTGCAAGAACTGGGATTGGCATGTAAAACAAGCTTGTTTCAATTAAAAAACAAACAAACAAATACATACATACATATATATATATATATATGTAGAAGGAAAAATTAAAATAAAAGACTGCAAGTACTTGTGAGACTACAAATTATTTTTTTTCAACTAAAGTGGTGCCTTGGAAGAAATAGTTCCAGTTTCTCATTGGATTAGCCTTATAAAGCTTCAAAGATGTATGTCATTGCTCTGTAGGGCATGGAGCATCTTAGCAGACTGCTATTTTAAGAACATTTGAGATCACTATCCCTAAAACAAAGAACTAATATTAGTTTTAGAAGATGCCACCTTGAAATATAGGTAGGCATGTATCTAAGAATAGCTTCCAAGTGTGTGACTAAGGGCAGATCACTAGATTGAAGACAAAAAAAGTTATGTTGATTCTTACAGGTAAAATCTCTATGGGAAAACTAATGTATTATACAATATAGTAATAAATTTATTTGTATAAAGGAAACAATCCTATTACATATTTATGTACCTTGTAAGTACATTGATATAACTAATCATATCTTTGTAAAATTTTAAGAAATTGAGATATCTGCAAATAATTTATTTTCTGAACATTAGTATTGATTACAATAATGTGTGTTTTCCCAAATATATGTTAACATTAATTTGTTCTGTCAGGTTAATATTTAGTAAACAATTATATAAAATCATGACTTTTCTTAATGTTTTACAACTTCTATATTTTTTATTGACTCAGTTTTATATTTTAAGGAAAGAGTCTAGAATTTGAAATATATTGTTTCCTCCTGTCATTTGATTTTCATTTTCTCCAGTACAGAAAATGTCTTCTACATAATTGATTGATAAACTCACTATTATTGATTTAACATCACCTCTCTCAACATAGAAGTATTTAATTGTTTTTCTTTGGCAGGTGGTATTAAGGCAGATAGCTGATTATTATATGTGACTCACACTGCTATACATGTTAAGAGAAATGAAAATGATCACTACATTTTTAGGAAAATATGAAGGCTGGATATTGAAAAGTTGTATAATGTTGCATTGTTGTTTACTATGGCTTTCCAGTATATCATTCATTCACATCAGTCAAACTCCATGACAAGAAAGGCAAAGGTCCTAACCAGAGTGCAGGTGACAACCATTACAGAAACTCCTGAGGCAACCATCTGGTTTGTATGATTTGCAACAAAATTCTGCTTTGACATTTGACTTGCTCTGAAAGTGGTAAAGGCTGCTTGATGGATAGAGAGTGAGAGTAAGTGCCTATGTGTCTTAGTCTTTCAACCTTTTGTTTCATGTCTTTGTGCTCTTGTTGATTTCAGATGAAGCAGCGATGGTTGTCTATGTCCTCTATGTTAACATTACCTGTCTGTTCAGGTCTGACAGCTGTTAAGTAACTGATTCCCTTACCAAATAGAGACCACAAAGCCTAAGGGAATCTTGGGAGTCAAGTATGTGGATAATCATGTATTCCTGGGTCACACACAGGTTCTCCCTTATTCATCCTTTTTGTTTTCTTTCCAGAATAGATTTCTTCTGTGTATTGAAAAATGCATCATGGTTTACTTCACACTGTTAATGGTAACAATTTTAACAGCACTAGTGGACAGAATCCCATCTAGTCCCTTCAAACTAAGGATGTACAGGAGGAGTTTTTTCAACTCCCAATTCTCTTGCCTCTATCTGAGTGTTTGGGTATCAGCTTTACACCTCTATGCCTGACTTGTGAAGTGCTATAGATGAAAGCCAAGGTTACTGCATGCTTAACCAATAGTTTTTTATCTGAGCCACATTCGTACTTCTAATTCATTCTTTAATTTTTATGCCTGGATAAAGGAAAGCAGTATAAACTGTCTACATGTAAGTACAAAGTATATACAAATAAGCCCGAATAAGTTGTAGCACATATTATTTGCCATTAGAAGAGAAAGAAAAAAATATTATTTTATTTTTTAATTTAATTTAAGAGATCTTATTTTACTAACCAATCCCAGTTCCCTCTCTCTCTCCTGTCCTTCCATTCCCCCAAACATCTCCCCATCCCACTCCCATCCACTCCTCAGAAGGGTGAGGCCTCCCACAGGAGAAGCTACTTTAACTATCCTTCTGCTATAATGAGATTGATGACCACCTTAAAGGCCATCATAAAGAAAGACAATTTTTAGCTGCTATTTAAAATCAGTTATGAGAACAAACTCTAAGTTGTTTCACAGGCTCCATATCAGAAGTGTAGTGAATTTAGGAAGAGACTACACTTAACCTGATTCCTTTGCATTTCTTCTCATTTCTTTTCTCCCCATGCGTCTATTTACTTCTTTAGTCTCCCCTTCTCAAATGATTTTGTTTGCTAGTGAGACATGAAGTAGAACATACTTGTCTATACACTTCACTTACATGTTACAAGTGCAGACATAAGAACTGATTATTTGGTACTATTAACAAAGCTAAGACCATGAAAGATGTTGGACAGTTGCTAAGATTCACCATTACAATCTTAGTTTGAGATGTCCAGAGGGAAAGCTGTAATAGAATACAATAACTCAGACTATCAGGCAAATGTATTTGTACCAGCACTTGGGAGGCAGACAACTGGATCTTTGTGAGTTCAGGGTAGCCTTGTCTACAAAACAAGTTCCAGGATAGCCAGGGCTGTACAGAGAAACCCAGTCTAAAAAATACAGAATAAATGAATATAAAAATAAAAACAACTCAGAACAAATTTTAAGATAATTGAAGTGCCTGGTAGTGGATCAGTCATTATTGATTTATATGCGAAGTAAAAGTATTTCAGTATCATGAGAACTTTGTATATGTATTATTTTCTAATTTCACATTTTATGTTTTTATTTCTATGAGCATAATTTATATAAAGAAAATACAGTCAAATTTTATTATCTATTTATTTTATATCCTAGAATCCATCATTTCTTGTAATTGTTGCCTCATACTGGAAAGGAAAACATGACTTAACAATGAAAAATGAAATGGTTAAGAGATGTCATTACCAAATGTGAGATTTATGAATATGCTATACTGGGAACAGAAGAATATATTTACATTTTTCCAAAATGTCAGGAATTATAAAATAATAATAAATTCATAAAATGGAGAAAGTTACACAAGAAACAATTTGCCAGATAATTCATCTTATTTGGGTAACTTGGCTGAGTCAAATGTAGGGTTTTTTTTTCTTTAATTCTGATCTTAATTACTAGTAGATCTGTCATGTCACACATTACATAGCACAAAGTAAATGTATATTCACATATATGTATGCATTTGTTCATATTTGCAGCTTATAGAATGATTATGAGTAAAGGAGAATACAGCAGATATTTAAGGAGGGCTCAGATGCAGGCTGATAAATACAATCTATATCAATAAGAACCTAACAGAGCATTACTAAGTGTTCCTGGGGCTTCAGCTTAGCTAAGTTCCCTGGATCACAACCAGGAGGGCTAATGTGGTTTAACTGCCCTCTCCCTGCTCACTTCTCCTACAGCAGTACCTGACTATGTAACTCTCTGTTCCAACTTGTTTTGGAACTGTTGTTACTACAGTTTACACATTTTCATTTTTAATCCAGATGCCCCAGTCATGAGAATCTTTATGCTGGCATCTCTCCCTATCACTCTCTAGGTCTTAGCTGTGTACACAGCTCCACAAAGCACCTTGCTTCTCCTCTCTTTATTTCCACACACGTAATTATTGAACCAGAATTTGGTGCAAAATACATGTCTGCTCATGCTGAAACTTCAGGGTAAAATCGACTCTAATCGGTTGCTTCCATTACTGTTTTGCTTTATATAGATGAAACCTTGTTAAAACAGTAATTAATAAAATGGACTTACATAAAAATTGAATAAGTAGGCAAAGAAAAAGAAGGGTCACACAATTTCTAGGTCTGTTTTTATATTGCTTTCAGACCTTGCTTCCATTTGATCAATTTAAGAATCAATTAAGAAGTACGGTACTTGATTAAAGTAATTTTAACTTGCTTTTAATGTATTCTCCTTTGCCAGAATGAAGTAAATCTTTATGATAGTTCAGATATTTAAAGTAATTAGTAAATGGTGAGAGAATCATCCACTATCAGCAATCCATCTTGTGCCAAGTAATAAAATTGGAGTTTGTGTATTAGCTATCAAATAGTAATTGTTAGACTTTGTCTAATATCTCATAAATTTTTCTTCCAAACTAATAAATGCTCAAAGGCAATATTATAATTGTTTTCTAACATGGTCCTTTATGTAGCTCAGGTTTTACACCAGTTAATTCCACCTGTATTGTATGTCGTGATTGCTCCCACATGGCTTCAGATATTTTACTTAGGCATAGAAAACTTAAGTCCTGGATTTGGAGGAGAACCTACAACTTCCCACTTACTAAACCAGAATAATCTTGAACTAACCTCTACATATTTGTCCTTATACCCACAGATAAGCTTTGTCCTCACCCCTCTTTAAGGAAGCATTTATTTTCAAGTGCAAGAGAACACCGCAGAAAACAATAACCTTGTAAAATGCAGAGTTATGAAGTTCAGTCAAAAAATGTATACCTCTATGAAACAACTCTTGCACCAAAGCTCAGAGGACTTCTTGGAAAAGGTTCTGAGAAATTGTAAGAGACAGAGAAATAGGGTGTTTTCTGTGATTGTGTGATTGTGTCTTCTAGGAACGTCAGGAGCTATATCCATGAAGTATTACCGACTTCTGTATTTCACAAAATATATATTATTTTGTGAAAGCACATAAGGATTGAGCTAATGACAAGAAAGAGAAAGCAAGGGAGATCCAAAGTCCATGAGAAAAATCTTTGTAAAAATCCTGTCAAATTTACAGAAGAATTTTCTTGGTACATTTGTAAATCATTTGGTTGTAACCGGCGAAGTTACTAGCTGTGGTAAGAAACCACATTACTCCAATCTACCTAGTTGCCTAAGTAAAGTATTCAAATGTGATTGAGGAAATGTTGAACTGTCAGGGAAATGTGAAAATGTAATTCTCTTAAATGTTGCATTATCTGTTTACATATGGAAAATAGTAAATATCATGACAAGATAACTCTATTCTTTGGCATCCATGAGAACAAACTCTGGCACCTCAATGGTTCCATGACAAGAAAATTTAATCTAGAGAAATATTATGTACAGATAAGATACTGTTTTTAATTCTCTTGTTTAAAGCCTTATTCTTTTATAAATTTGGCAGAAATACTGTCTGTTGCTCTCTGGATATATGGAGCCTCTATTCTGGAATCTAACTTCATTGTTTTTGGAGAGAGAGGTAGAATTTTGGACCATGTTAAGACGATGTCTGAGGAAAATGATTGCAGCACTAATATACTTATTTTACTTTGCAGTCTTTCATTGACAGATACTTCTTGATTTCCATGCTGCAGAATACAGTGTGGCAATACCAAGGCAGTTTTTTAAAATTAGTAAATTTTTAATATATATATATATATATATATATATATATATATATATGATAGCCAATCAATAACAAATAATTATTTTATTTTTAGGGGGTGCATGTGGTAGGTAGGGTATAAAGTAACAACTTTTACCTTCTACTGAGATCTGCAGGAAGAAAGGGTCTTGTATTTGAGCTCGATATTGTGTTCCAAAGAGTGGTTGTCATGAAAGAAACACAGTAGTCAGATAAACCATCTAGCTTCAGCCTTGAGTTATTTTAGGTTATTGTATCATGTTAATCTTTAAATGTATTTCAATATATTCCATAATTAAGCTGATTTATTCCTGTCATATTCTTTTTTCTATCCTAACTTCTTCTAGATCATCCCTGATCTCTACTCACAAACATCATGTTTTCATGGTCTCTCTCTCTCTCTCTCTCTCTCTCTCTCTCTCTCTCTTTCTCTCTCTCTCTCTCATGAGTAAAAAGAAAATGAATTCAAAACAAAAATAAGACAAAATATCTTTGAGCAAAGATATAAAATAGATAAAAAATATTTAAAAGCTGTTGTTTTCGCAATCTATACATAACAGTGAATATTTAGTTCAAAAGTGATTCATGTTTTCCATTATTGAATTAAGGATACAAAAGTCACGTCAAAACATCTAAATTATATTGTATGCTTAGAGAGAATAAAAATATTAGTTATATGCTATAGATAATGATTTTTAGAACACAAATTAGTTTCCTGTGTCATGTATGTATGATATATATATATATATATATATATATATATATATATATACACATATGTCAAAAGGCTGCATATGTATGCATTCAGAGGTAAGATAACCATGTGAACTGTCCCAAATGCTCACTCTTTGCCTTATTCCCTTGAGAATTCTTTTCCATGATTAGAAAAATCATAGTATTATCCTGTCTCTGTCCTCCACAACTCTGAAATCACAAATATAGGCTACTATGCCGGCAATTCATATGAATTCTGGGGATTTGAACTCAAATCCATGTGTAGCAAGCCCTTTTTACCTGATAAATTATTTCCTTAACCTTTAAGCACACATTTTGTGGTTTACTTGTATCTATTGTTAAAATAGAGTATACACAAGATGTACCAAGTATAACATTGCCAGTGGAAAAAAATTCTACTTTCAAATTCTCATATTCTGATTTTGTACTACTCTAATTTAATATTCACTGAATTGCCTTAATTTTGAACTGATGTACATTCAAAAGATCTGAAAAGAAAATGGGCTCGTTTCCATCTTAAATGTCACTGAAATGAAAATAGTGAAGTCCTAGATAAATGATTTCCTTCCATAAGGTTAAATATCTGCCACAAATATTAGTTGAGTTTTCTCAAAATTGACCTTGAGATTGCATTGCTGAAAAAAAAATTAGTAGCAACAACTCAAGTAAATGAAACCACTAGTATTCTGTGAAAATCAGTGTCATGACATTGGATTCTTTGAATTGCTGTGATCTTAGTGCAATTGGAATGTCACCACAAAAGAAAATGCTCATTTAAACCAGTTTTATAAAACAAGTTTTGTTTCTACAGTTTATTTATATGATTGCACACTTGAACACTTCCTTGTAATGAGCTAAGCTGGTGGATGGGACATGCTCTTAAACACACTGTTATCACTTTGTGCTATGCTAGAAGCATCACTGAGGGACTGCAGGGTACAAGGGAGAAATGCCTCCTTCAGGGACCCTGGAAAGCAGCCACCAAAAGGATTGAGGTGGCTAACAGGTGAAGATGACTTCATTAAGCTGAGATATTTCCAAGAAGAGGAAAACAGGGAAATATGGAAATGTTCCAGTAACCCCAGAGGAGTAATTAATACAAGGTAGGGTACACAGAAATCAATCATGAAGTTTACAAGAAGGACTTTTTATAAAATAGACTCTCCAATTGTAATGCTACTATCTATATAGCCACAGAGGTTATGTATCAAGTAAAAGACTATGGGGGAATGGAGGATCAGCCAAGAAAGGGGAAATAGAGAATATTATTATGGAGAGACCTGAGGAGATGGAAGTGGGAGGATTCATGTAAGGACAATTAACAATATTGACCATTTGAGGGGTCATATGGAAACCTCTTGAAGAAATGTGTGTGTGTGTGTGTGTGAGAGAGAAAACCATAAAAATATAGTCACCAAATAATGGATGGAGACAATGTCTCCACTAGACATCTTTTAACTACCAAATGGAACCTCTAGTGCTAGAAAGGGGTTACATCTACTCGAGTCATTGGCCAAAATTTCCTCATGGAAACCAAGAAACCTTTCACACTATTTCCATGACTATTGGTTGCTTTTCACAAACAGATAGGAATACCCTATTGCTGAAGACAGCACTTAATATCTCATTGAACATGGAAAAGTAGTGTTCATGGTACTAGGTGGTACTGTGCATGCTCTCAGAGGAGAAAGTAGCGATCAACTCAGCTACAAAACCTATGATCTTCACTGGTAACTTGTCTGCCATATATGTTAGTATAATACTGGTGAAACATTATGAGTGTAACCAATTGTTTCAAATGGATTTAAGGTCCACACTACTAAAGGAAACCTAAGACACTGCTTGTATAGCCATGAAACCTATTAGGTCATGGGCGTTGGAGAAAACCAATTACTATTGTTCTACTAAAGGAACATAGCAATAGAATGACACCTAATGACATTTTATAATAGCCAGATAATTTCCTCACTTAATCATTGTAACAAAAGCTTTTTCTTGTGAATGTTCAGAAAGAAGAGAGAGGGAGAGAACAAAAAATACCAACAACTGGACCATGTCAAAAGAGTCAGATATTTGGATCACACTGAGGAATTTATCCAAACATTAAATCCATGTCAATTTTACTGCTTCCAAGTAATTTCCATGGAAAAGAAATGATGAGGAATACTTGCCTTCTTAAGAGTCCAGAGCCAGCAGCTCTGGGATAGCACCAACCACCATTGATCATTAAATGGGAAAACACCTAATAGCAGGATCTCTGAAGCATTTCCTCAGCTAAATCTCTTTTCTCTGATTATTCTAGCTTTTGTCAAGTTGACACACAAAACCAGCCAGTACAACTGACACCCTGCCAACTTGACACACAAACACATCACTATTAAGCCACATCCTTTCCTTTCTACTTCATCCCTAAAATCTTACATTAAAATCATAAATAATTTTCAAACTTCCACAGCCCTTACACATTCGAACATATCAAAAGTTCAGTTATTTAAAAGTATCCAACCTAGTTTAAAAGTTCAAGTCTCCTTCTGTGGGCTCCTTTAAAAATCAAGGTTATGTTCCTTCTTCAAGAAAGAAGACCCAGGGCATTGTCACAATCTGCACCAAACAAAGCTAAACTCCAGGAGCATGAATTCAATATCCAATTATCTAGGTTCCACTCACAATCTTGTGGACTCCTACAAAATGCTTGGGTCACTTTTCTGGCTCTGCCCTCTACAGTACACACAATTTGTCTTCTAGGCTCCAGGTAATTCCACTCTATTCCTACTGCTTTCTTCATTACCATCATATGGCACTGGCATCTCCAAAATGTAGAGGTCTTCTAAGGCAACTGGGCTACACTTTAACCAATAGCTCTCTTCATCTTGCCAAGCTGCAACTTCTTAGCATGAACCCCTTCTGTCCTGGGCCTTCAGCTGCCACTGAGGCTACACCTTCCCCGTTGGTCTCTCCAAGCTTCACACAAGGCAAAACCTCAGCTACTTTCATGACCCCTTCATGCCTTCAAAACAAGTACCTCTGGGTGACTCTTGGACTTTACCAAATCCTTATGCCAACACAAGGTACAGATTCTCCATTCTCTTAGAAAACAAACCCCAGAAGATTTCACCTCAATGATGCAGGTCTCTTCTTAATCATTGCTAATATCTTAGCTCTGCCTAGCCAACATCAATTGTCCCTGTTATATAAAGATTTCACTTTATTACCTGATAGTTCATAGTTCATAACAAATGACCCTGGTGGAACCTATGAACTCCCTCTGAAACTTCATAAGCCAGGCCTCCATCCTCTGCCCTGCTCTCAACATTCTTACCTTCCAAGTTGCTATAGAACATTCCATAGAGCTCTTAATAATCAATGGTTGTTCTAGAAGTTCCAAATTTCTTCCCTAAAGCATGGTCAGTCCTTTCACAGCAATCCCCACACCTGGCACCAATTACTTATTGCTGTAGTTAGTGTTTCAGTTGCTTCAAAATAAAAACTACCACCAAACAAACAAACAAAACAACCCAAAAAAGAATATCCCAAATGTTTGTAAGTTTGTCATTAAGCTGAGAAACCCCCATGTTTCTGTCACAAAGAAGCATAGGTCAGAGGAAAACTAAATCATTTTCTTAATAATTTAGCTTTGGTCTGTATCCATCTCAGTTCTGCATAATACATCTCTGTGACCTCTGCCACACAGAATAAAGTATCAAGTATGGCTACTGTTTAGGTAAGCTTTGACAACGTTTTCAAATTTGCTAGTATCTGTGTTTTCCTAGACTGGAATTATTTATTTCCCCAAATAAGTGTAATTTTCTTCATTCCACAGAACATAGGATTGAACTCCATTCACTATATTCTTGTGACAGAGAAGCAGAGGTGTGATATAGTCTGGTTCATCTAAAAGTCTTGGTTACTTTCATATTGCTGTAACAGAAGAACCTGCCAAGACAAACTGAGAAGAAGAAAGCTTAATTTTAGCTCAAGGATTTGGAAGGTACAGTCTATAAAAGCAGGGCTAGCCTGGAGGAGTGGATCCTTCTGTAGGTACAGGAGAGTGTGGCAATGACTGTTCATTTTATGGTACAACATGAAGCAGAGAGTACAGGACAGAACCAAGGCCCCAGGACCTACCCTCAGTAACGTACTGATAGTTAGGCCCAGACTACTGAAAATTACTCAGGTCGTCCAAAGCAACAGGAACACCCCCCCACCAAAAAAAATTTAAATATGCTTGAGGGAAAATTTCAGATTCAAACTATAACACAACCACTCTATGATCATCTGTTATCCTTCCAAGCAGACTCTTCATTCTTTCACCAACTCAGCATACATCAGGCGCAGTCGGTGGTAACCTGGGGAGAAAGAACACCAGGAAAGTAGGGAGATGGTTACCGCCACCTCTCTTGAACACTGTGGATCACAAGAACAACATTTTTTCCCTCACAATTACACTCTATGCTCACTTCCTCTCTCTAGTTATGACTCTTGGTTTGCAATCCAGGACCCTTGACATCAGGAGATAGTCTTCCTTTGTACATACATTGTGGGAGAGGAAGCAGAAAGATTGAATCCTGAATATTTGGCTAAGCAGTGTCTCCTTAATTGCATAGCATATCACCATCAACCAAAATTATAGTCCGAGAATCTTAAATCCCTTTTGTTTTCCTGGTCTTAAAGATGATCAAGACTTTTGAAATTATAACTTATCGATCATATTAATGCAATTTTTGTACCTGATTTTTATATACATTGTGATGCATTGTGTACACAAAATATCCACCACTAAAATTTCCAGTGTTTAATCTTCTCACAGAACTCTTAATCATTGTACTCCAAGAGAAAATACTAAAAGTAAACACAAACAATTAGCAGAACACACATAACCCAAAATTTAACATTGATGTTTTACGTTTAAATTTCTTCCAGTATATGAATATTCACTAGTAATAATTGGTTCATTCTTTAAATTTGTGCCATCTAATTATTCTTAATAACATGGTGTGAACTATCATAATGACTGCATAAAACTAAAGAAGAAAATCATTAAATTTCACCTAAGAAAATCTAGCAAAATACAACTGAATAAGTCACAAGTTCAGGGAGGGAACACAGATACATAATTGCTATTTACTTTATAACCATCTTCCAATCAGATAAAGTCTCTCAATATGTCTTTACATATAATTTGAAGATTTTGTAGCTTGCATTTGTGTGACAAATTGGGGGAAAAGGAGTATTGATTACAATCTTAAGTGGTATTCTTGTCTGAAAACGACATGTACAACATTTAATTGAAGTAAATGAGAAATTTTAAGTCATATTAGCTGGAATTTTAAATGATGGCACTAATCTTCATCTTCCTTACCATTTCTAAAGGTATAAATGTAAAACTTAGACTATTCAGATGGTAAAATATGACTGATAGTAATCACTAATGTGATTATTCAGAAAAAAAAGTAAAGAAAGGCAGATATCACTTAACATACTGTGTATTTCTTGTAAGAACATTTTCAACTAAATCAAGTCAATTCATTCCTTGAATCTATAGTGCACAGAAGCACAGCATGTATGTTTATAGAAAGGAAATCAGGTAAATATTAGGAACTATTAACCACGAATAACTAAATAGAAACTTCAAATAAAATCAATTGACTGAGAATGCTTACTTTGTAGGTATCCTTGAACACACAAGAAATACACATAAACACACACACACACACACACACACACACTCCTGCTAAGTGAAAAAAAAAAGCAGAGCTTTTGAGGCAATATTGACATTTTTTTCAACCATCTAATCAAAATATTTACAGGTACATAAATAAAGGTATCCTGAGTTTGTATTGATGGAAATTATTTATATACAAATTCAACACTAGTAACATGAACACGATAGCAAAACTGAAAGAAAATGAAATCTGTTTTAATAACAATGCTGTTCAAATATAGGTTCATGAAGATTTTGGTAGACAGAGAGACAATAGCATTCAAATTAACTAAGCAATATTTAACTGTTAAATCAAATATTAGAGAATGTCATGTGGAAAAATATAGCACCAAAAAAAAAAAAAACAGTCAAATGGATGTTAATAAGAATTGAATACATGCAAATGCAATCTCGGTAGAGAATAAAAGTGAATGGAATGTTAGTACCATCATCTTACCATGATGATTCTAAAATCTTCCCAGAACAATTTAAACACCAAATAGAGGGGAAAACAGCTCTTCAAAAACATTGTTAGAAGACACACTAATTCAAATGTGGCCTCTAAGCAATATTACATACTCTGTCTTAAATTTTTTTTATTATTTTTTCTCATTTTACATATTGATCCAAGTTCCCTCTCCCTCTCTCCCATGCCCCCCAACCACCCTCCCACCCCACCCCCACTCCACAGGAAAGGTGATGCCTTCCAGGAGGGATCATCAAATCAGTCATGTCATTTGGAGCAGGGTCTAGGCTCTGCATCCTGCCTCTAGGCTAAGGGAGTATCATCCCTCCATGGGAAATGTGCTCCCAAAGTCATTTGTGCACCAGGGATACATCCTGGTTTTGTGATCAGAGGTCCCTTGGACTGCCCAGGCCTTCTAACTGAAACTCACATTCAGGGGGTCTGACTCGGTCCAATTCTGGTTTCCCAGCTATCAGTCTGGGTGTCCATTAACACCCCCTTGTTCAGGTCAGCTCTCTCTGTGGGTTTCTGTAGCCTGGTCTTGTCCTCCCTCTCTGCATCTGGATTCCAGGAGTTCGGCTTAGTGTTTAGCTGTGGGTGTCTACTTCTGTTTCTAACAGCTACTACATGAAGTTTCTGGAATGGCATATAAGTTAGTTATCAATCTCATTATCAGGGAAGGGAATTTAAGGTAGACGCTCTCTCTCTCTCTCTCTCTCTCTCTCTCTCTCTCTCTGTCTCTCTCTCTCTCTCTGTCTCTCTCTCTCTCTCTCTCTCTCTCTCTCTCTCTCTCTCTCCATCTCTTGTCTATTTGTCCCCAGGATTCAATCTTCCTAGTCCAGCATGTTCTCCTCTCCTCCCCTTCTCTTTATCCTAACTCCCTCCCCAGTCATTGCCCCCCCCCCACATATGCTCAGGAGATTTTGTCTCTTTCCCCTTCTGTGAGGGACCTTGTATGAATCTCTTAGGTTCCTCGTTGTATCCTAGTTTCTCTGGCAGTGTGAATTAAAGGCTGATATTTTATGTGCTGTCCATAATAACAGAATATGTATAATAAAACTTAGTAAGCTTTTTTAAAATGCTTTGCATCCTATTATTATTTAAAATCACTGGAAAAGGTTTGTGAATATTCTCTTAACATATAGCACCTAATATAAAAAATCATCAACTACTTTTGAAAGGACAAAAATAGATATGTCATATCAGGGAATTTGATCATTGCCTCCAGGCAAATGATCATTTTCCAAAATCATCTGTAAGCAAACAATGCTCAAACTTAACATTTGTGTGGGAAACCAGCAAATTGTATTTAAAGATATCTGAGCCTTGTTTATTCTGGATTTACATGCCTGAGGGAAATTTCTTCAAAGTGTGTAATCTAATTTTATTGCCAATGTCAGCTAAAATATATTCACTTTATTTAAATTAAATAACCACTTGATATCAGATTATATATTAAGTAATATTGTAGGCACTACAAAGATTCAGAAAAAAATTCCCACTTTTAGAAAAAGTTTTATCTGAATAAATGAATAATTACCATCAACTTTGTATCAGAGAAATTGAATGGATTACTAAGTTTACAGTATGAATTTGTGTTGAGATAAATAAAATAATTTAATTAAAAATTGAAGTAAAATCACAATGAAAATTTTCTTACAAAGTAATATTGCTCATTATTAAGAAAACTTATTCATTTCTCTTTTATTTACATTCATAATTATATATCATCATTATCAAAGAAATTAGAGTTTCCATTTTATATAAAACTTTTTGGGCAAGAATATGCAAATATTAATTTTGAGCTGACGTTTTCAGACTCTAAAAGTAATGTTCTGTGAGAGCAATAGTAATTTCCATGGTTTTTCTTTATAAAGTTTTAGGGTATTTTTCAAACACTTTACAATAAGAAGTAATATTTAACACATGTAGTAAACAGGCTTGTTTATAAAGTGCCAAAAATTAGTATAAAATGCACACTTCTAGTTACTTAATTGTTAAACACTTTAGTAAAAATATAAGACCTATAATAATTGGATATAACAGTGTACAATGTGTTACAATATAACTATCCACTAAATATTAAATTGCTTATATTAGATGGCATTCCATTTGACCAATATCCATATTGAATAACTTTGATAACACTTAAATAGGCAAAAGTGTTTATTTACAATGATGTATGAAGACATTTGCAAGGAAGATACAAAGATATTATGAAAACTCTCTGACTGCATTTTAACTTTACTAATATGAAAATACAAATTCACAAAATTTTTAGGAATTAAAATATTATATTTTGTCAAGAAATCATGAATCTAGTCAGAATTCCCTTTTCAAGAATGTATTCACATATCCATTGGGTAGAACTGTTTTAGTTGATAAAGCATTTACAAACCATGCATAGAGATGTAAGTACATATCAGGTAACCTGAATTCTATTTTATAATTATGTATAACAACACTAATTTATTACATAATTTATTACTGGAATGATAATTTTTCTTCAAACTTCCATTTTTTTACTGTCACTATTTTTTTACTAAACATTGAGATTTAGAATAACTCACGAAATATTCTTTTGCAGCTTCTAAAACATACTATTTTTTCTGTAAGAGATAATCATTTTGAGTTCCAAACCAAGGGAGCAAAATAAAAGACATTTTCATTGTTGTTCATTAAAGTGCTCTGATTGCAGAGAAATAAGTAACAACAGAGGAATACAAGCTGGGTCATAGAGAATAATAAAACACAGCATGTGATTTTCCTTTACATTTTTAATAGCTTATAATTTGTTGGCCTTCTTGAACTATTCTCTGACTTATAATTAAATACATAGTTACATAAAGTTGTTAAAATGCTAAATTTATTTTTAGTTTTAATTAACCAATAATCTAAAGCAATTTAAAATCTGCTCAAAAGTAGTTTATCTAGCCCTGATCTTTTTAAAAGACAAACTTGCAGATTGAGATTTTCTCCAGTTAAGAATCAAAGCTAATGGATGATAAGTAAAAATATTTCTAGATAGCTAGTGAGTGATACGAATACACCCTGTTCACTTGATCAAAATAGAGTACTTTTTTTCAGAGGACAGAGTAGAATAAAACTGTTAGGGTGATAGAAGAGGAATTCCTTTTATGGGAGGGGAATATGCAAAAAAATTTAACATATAATTAGTGTAATTTCTTTCTACATCACATTAAGGTTTTACATGAATTAAAGAACTACCAATATCATGACATCTCTGACAGATGAATAAACGTAGTTCACTTGAGTACAAGCAACGGTGAAGTTAAATTCACTCAGCAGATGTTATTAATTGCTCCATATATAACAGATCTAAGAAAAAGAATTTTCAGATTATTGTGCCAGTTTGAAGGGGAATGACCACCAGAGTTTAATATGTTTAAAAGTTTGGTCTTCAGTTATTGGAACGTTTTAGGAAAGTTTCAGAGATGGGCCATTTTTGGAGGAGATGGGTCACTGTGTTGGGCTTTGAGGTTTTAAAGGGAATGCATGGCTCACTCTTGCTCTCTTTCACTGCCTGCTACCTGAGTTCATGATATAAGTAAGCTCTTAGATGCTCCTCCAGAGCCAATCTTGCCTATCACATTTTTATCCACCATGATGATCACAGACTCGACCGCTGATGGTAATCAAGCCCCTAGTTAAATGCTTCCTTGGATAGGTAGCTTTGATCATGGTGTTTCATCACAACAACAGAACTGAAACTGCTTGTCATTGGAGGTGTTTTAAATACATTGGATTTATTAATCTTCTCTGGTTTCTGTATTTTGTGAGACATCCCTCATCGTTTAGAAAGATTAGACTTGTAGCAACAACTATGCAAAAGGATGAAAAAAAAAAAAAAGAAGGAAGGAGATAGTTTATCATGTATCCTACTCTTTGAAGCTAGAGCTGGAAGTGTTCATTACCTGTCCATCAATGTGAAAACATACCTAATACAAAATTGTTATGAGGAAGAAGAAACCTTGATTTGGGATGAAATTTTCAATGTTGTCACTATACATTCAGCATAATTTTTTCTTTGGGCCAGTGGCAGTCTAACACACTGTATCAAGCACACAATAGAGGAGGAGAGATTTGGAAAAAGAGAGAGAAAAAGATTTGGAAATATCCTAATTCCCCCTTCAGTGGAACCCCTCAATGAAACTTTCATGTTTTATGCACTCCCAAATATCTCATCAATCCCAGTAGCACTGTTAGAAGCTAACAATAAAACCTCTGAGAAATCAAACTTTGGAAAGCAAATAGAAGCTAACAATAAAACCTCTGAGAAATCAAACTTTGGATAGCAAATTGGACTCAATTTAAAATTTTCTGGTTCATCAATTTCAAGAAAATTTTAACCCAGTATGAGAAAGTCTGGCCTACTTCACGTAATCTTTGAAATGTGGCTTAGAATAGAATTAAAGCCAGATATAGTATAAAAAATTTTTCACTTAAACAAGGGCTTGGAACATTCCATTATGAGCTACAGAAAATCATAAAAGGAATGGCTTTCTTAAATAAGTCAGAGTGAATATACAACATTTAAAGTCAGAAAGAATGGGACCTGATGTGTGGCTCAAAAGTAATGGCTTTGGTGCTTTTATAAAGGATCAGGGCTCAGTTCCCAGCTCCTACATGGTAGGTGGTACATATAATTGTCAGTAACACTAGCTCCAGAGCATCCTGTGCCTCTTTCTGGCCACAGCACCCGGAACACCAGGCACACACATGGTACACATATATTCATGTAGATAAGCAATTATACACATAAACAATTCTTCAAAAAGGTATAAAACCTAAAAGATGAAAGGTGAGAATTCTGTAGAACTAAAACGCTTCTCAGCTGATACATGAACATACACATCTCAACTGAAATGATATCAGCAACTAGTTACATAGGATTCCCAAACAAGAGTCAACAAAGGATGTTTTGGGAAGTCAGTGTTCAATTCCCTCTCACAACTGGGCTTGTGAACTCTGAAGCTGGACAAGCCACTCTATATATGCCATTTTGGACTAAACACAGGCAAGAGAGGTAGGCATTAGCATGGGGAAGGAAGTTACTTTATTTCTCATATTACATCTACAGGACACAGAAATTGCGATGCCTCTTCATTCTGAAGTAAGAGCAGAGTGACACCAAGTTTCTAAAATGTGTCATAAACAAGTACAAGACACTGAAGAGATATTGCCTTATCCTAGAGACAGGAGAGAAGTCCTAGTCCCTAGTCCAAATGACTTAACAGATTTATATGAACCCACCTGGATGACATTGCCATACATGTGGAATTGGGGTGGGGGCATGGGAGGGTGATCAGGGTGCATGTGAGGGGGCGAAGAGGGTAAGAGGGAGGGATAGAGGGAGGGAGAGAGAGGGAAATGGAATCGACATGTAAAATAAAAACTAAATAAAAAAAGAAATAAAAACTAAAAAAAATACAAGTAAAACATACTCATTAAAATATAACTTTGGATAAGATTAAGGAAAAAAAGAATGCAGTGGAGATTTACAGTGTACCAAGATTGTGGGTAATTTCTACTTTGTTGTCGCATTTCTTCCTGGAAGCTCTTTTAGAGTGTGATTCTAAAGAGTAACTGAATTCTACATTGTAGCTAAATACAAATGCCCTGGTGAATTCTATAAAAAAAAAAAAAAAATGTCCCATGTGTCTCTAAAGATCACTCAGAGATATATCATATAGAAAGCACTTTAAAATATGTCTGATAAGAAAACAAAATCAGACAGCAAGACAATATTGCTCTGTTTGAGGGGACAGAAGAATGGATATAAGGACAAGTAGGTAATCTATTAAGAGACAGATGTCTTTGATAAAAAAATCATCTTTTTTCCATTTTTGTACCTTTATGATTACAAGAAAATTGGCCTCAACTGATTACTGTTGAAAGAAACAAGGAATTAAAAATAAATAAATAAAATTGATAAACACATACTAGCAGTGTTAAATGATTAAATGCCTTCAACATGTGAATATATTGAGAAGACAACAAAGTTCAATTGAAAACTCCTGAAAAAAAAAAAAACACAAAACTTCCAAATAAATACAGCAAATTCTACCAGAAATGTCTCGTAATATCTTTACAATTTAAACATATTCTGTTCCACCAGGCAGAAAGGATCACATCGCTATAAAATTTTATCCAATTTACCAGTTTTGGGAACTATCCTGCTATGTGATACATGTAAATAAATAACTTCATATGATTGTAGATTTGGCCTTGTGCAGTTTTCATTCTCTGTTGAAAAGGTGAAATTCTCAGAAAAAGAGACATAACAGAATGATTTAAAGGGAAAAAAGACAAATATTCTAATTAACAAACCAAAATATTATTATATTAAGATCTTTTATCTTGTAAAGAAGATATTATTCTCAGCTTTCAATAGGAAAGGAAAACTATTGTGGTCCTGTTCTGGTGTTCACCCACTTTATCACTGTAATTAATTATTCTAAGTCTGAGTATCTATATAGTAAAAAGCAGTTAATTTTAGTTCATGGCTGAGTGGATAATTCAGCAAGCTTCATTGGGGGATGGTCTTCTTGTCAACTGAGCCAAAGAGATTCATGCATTCATCTATGTAGGTTTTGCTCTCTCTTTTTAGAATTATGAACCTCTAATAATTGTATTTTTCTATATCACATATATTGGCAAGGAATGCATTTAAAAATAGTATAATGATATTAAGGTACCCCTTTTCTTCAAAATATAAACTTAAATTTAAGATATGGCACCCAAAGCAATGACAGACAGGAGGATTCTTACCAGAATGGAAAGAATATAGTAGTAACATTATATTTTTCTTCATTTCTATAATCTGTGCCCATAATCCATGTCCATTCAGCAGCTACTATTTATTTGTTTCTATTAACAGAATAATGGAAAGCATTAAAAGTACATCATCTTAACATTTGTCTCTACAAATTCCTATAATGATGTCTCCAATTTTCCTCTTACATGCATGATATTAATCACCAAATCCTCAGATTACTGTAAATCATATGACTTGGAACACCACATTCTTTAAGTTTCTAGTATAAATTACTATTCTTCCCTATTTGAATATGCCTTTGCTTTCTGAACTAATTGCCACTTTATAGAATTTACATTGTACTAAGTTTGTGTCCCATGTTTTTGTTTCAATACTCTTTGATCTCCTAATAATTTTACCTTTTAGCAGTATATATATATATATATATATATATATATATATATATATATATATATACTTCTGCTGTTCTTAAAGGTGAACAAACAATAGCACCTATGTTTTGTAAAAAAAAAAAAAAAAAAGTCAGCAATTTAATGTGGCAATTCATGGCTTCAGAAAAATTTGTTACAACCATCTCCACTCAATGCCCCAAATTCCAGTCAACATTCATGAATAAAGTACAGTAAATATGACTCAATTTCAAGTCAATATTCAGATTCTACATTTTAGTACCATTAAAAATATCACAAGAAGCTAGCTTCCATTTCATATTGCTTTATCTATCTAAAACATAAAAATAAAGTTTGGTAGAGAACATTGATAGAAAGAGATTCTGAGAAAGCAGTGTCCAGACATTTACAGGCTAAAATAATGATAAAATAGAGATTGAGAGTTGATTCTCCACACTTTGTCCAGTGATAATATTCTTGGAAAAGTCTTTGTGAAAACTCTTTCAGTGAAACTGCTTTTAGGGAAAACCATAATGTTGCGAATGATTTGATTATAGAATTTAGGGAAAATGGGACATAATGAATGTAGAATTAAGAGTCTGTCTTTTATGCCTTTATTTTCAATACACATGAGAAACAGAGGAAGCAAACAAAAATTAATGTACTAAACAAGAATTATTAGTTTAGAGTTCCATTCTCTTGAGGAAAGATTATATAAAGCCCACTGCAGTCCTTCTCAAGATCTTTTTAATAATGCGAGATATTTAACAGATCCTAAAAATACCAACTCCCAAGAACTTTCTTCATACAGACTAAGAAGGGATTTGCATGAGGAAGCAGTGAGACACATTACACTATCCAACATCCCAGATGCTTTTTGTTAATTTCAAGTCTGAGGGATATTGTAGAGTTTGATTTTCATTCCATCATACCACAGGTAACGACTGTGGTGGTAGCACAGGGTTATGTGGCTGCTATTAAATATATATGGTTAAAAAAAGGGTTGGATTGTGGGAAACTCCTATCAGATAGTTCCCTATTTAAAACTGGATATTCTGGAACTGAAAAGATGGCTCAGTTATTAAGAGAAGTTATTGCTCTTCCAGAAGATTTGAGTTAGATTCTAGAAACACATTCCATGGATCCCTCTGCCCTGTGTCTACAACTTCATATGCTCAGATAACTTCTTCAGATCTCCACAAGCACCCACCCATACTTGGTGCACACACACCAAATAAACAAAATATAAAATAAACCTAAAATTGCACATTGTATATTTTAAAATGAATTACTTAACAAGGTTTTAAAAATTTACTTCCACTCACATCATTAAAAATAGTGTGATACGCTTGAAAAATGTGATTTTTGTATCATACTTGTAGGAACATTTTTTAAAATCTAAAATATAGTTTACAATGATGTCAGACACCTTCAGATTGATTACAGAGTCTGCACCAACTGGTGGCATCTCTATGTGTTTTGACATCCTTTGTCTTTCATAGCAGAGGCATTGTTTAATGTGACTGTGAAATGTATTAATGTGTTTCTATGTCAAATATCATTGATGATAAAATACATATAAGATGCAAATTCATGTTCTATGATGTATTTTTCATTGAGATATTTTTGATAAATCATTTAGCTCTATTCTCATCACTAACATGAGAATCATAAGAATCTGTAGTGTAATGAAGCTTACTAGCTCTCAGTAGACGCAAATGAGTTGTTTTATGTGCTGATGCCAGTATACGGGAGGGTTGTATATCAAGTACATGTGGCTATTTGTTTACTATAAGAAAGTCCTTTTTTTTTCTTACACATGCAAATTAATTTTAGATGTAAAGAAGGAGAGCTGCCAAGGTATGGCAATGATCTGCCAGAATAGGAAGGACCATAAAGGAACATAGTGAAACTTCTAAAGTTTGTTTGTAAGTGCAGCAAGTAGGTTGTAGTGATGCTTGCAAAGTTTTAGAAAAAGGTGAAATTTATCAAATTTTTAGTTTTATTATTATTTTATTATTAATTGAGGATTGGGAGATAGGGTTTCTCTGTTTATTGCTGCCTATCTGGGAACTTAACTCTGAGAACAGGCTGGTCTTGAACTCAAAGGTGAACCTGCCTCTTCCTCCAGAATGCTGGGATTAAAGAGATGAACCAACATGCCACAGGTGATTTTATAAATTTGTATATGCTAAATTTATTCCTCATATTATTTCCAAGTTGTACTTAACAGAGCTTTTTGTAAAACACATAAAGGTAGAGGAAAGTTTGTTATTTCCACCAGTGACTTTACTGGGGTTAAATAAAAACAGATGATAGATTTAATTTTTCTATATGTTATACATGCAACGATAGAAATAAAAACTATGGATGTAATTTAATGGTAACAAGGCAATGAGAGATCAAAGACACATTCTTTCTGTGCTCTCGTCTGTCAGTTACATTTTCTATTATTACCTCCATCAGTTCTAGATTGTTTTCATTTTCCTGGCTTACTTCTTGTCTCAAAGATTTTTACTTAATAATTATATTGTCTGTGTTTTATCTTTTGTAAATGTTATTTATTAACTTTTATTATCACATGCATTGTAGGTGCTTATTCTAGTGCATGATTTAATTATTTGGAAACATTCTAATTTTCTAGGCATTGTTGTATAGGCCAATTATGTAACATCTAAGAATAAAGGTATGCTTACATGGGGCTAAGTACTCCCCATGCCCTAGGTTCTTTCCCAGCAACACGATTTGGAGTCTTTCCCTTTTATTTGCTGTTTGTAATGGCTGATTATAGGTAAGATTTTGCTCAATTCATGATGTTTAAAAAAATAAATGACTACATCATATATATGTAAATATATATGTAGGTTCTCCTTGAATCTGAATCTATGAGTTATGCAGGGGTAGAAGATGGTGGTAAAGGAAACAGGAACTTCCAGTTCTAACCTCCTGTCTGTAGACTTGACCTGGGACTTCTCATTTCTTTGCATTCTGTTGGTGTTTCTAGCTTAAATTCACCTGCTCTATGATTTTTTTCAGCCTATGCCAACAGAATATTCTATTTCAAGATGTTCTCAGTTTTCCTCCTGCATGCAGAACGCTGTAAAATGTATTAGTTTCTTTAAGAGATATATGATTCTCTAACTCAGCAAGTATATTTTTTGTAGATTTTGACAATTTCATAAATAAATTTTCAGTTGTCTCCACCTTCCATTCAGTTCCCTAATTTCTTTCAGGTGAGACAATAGGAAAAAAAAAATAAATTTAGAACAAGGGATAAGAAAGAGGAGAGACAGAGAGTGACAGCACTTAGCTTATCTGCCTTAGACATCACAGCATCACATTCCTATCATACCCTAAATGATTAAAGGGAAAACTATCTCATTCCTTCCCTAGGCCTTGGCTGAAAGGTTGAGCTCCTTCCTTTAATCATTTAAGATGCTTTAGCCCATGACCCAAGGCAGCTTCTTCAAAAGACAGATAATTTTTACATGCTTCTATTCTCAGGGCAGCACTGTAAAGGGACTTCAAATCTCAAATAGTTTTTGTGTGGAATTTGCTCCTCTTCAATATTTGGTAAAGTCCCGCTGCCTTTGCCTCCCAGGTTCTCAGCTCCATTTCTTCATCCCAGGGGATCCATAGGTCATTATGAATTTCTCTCACTGCACCATAGTCTGGAAATTCCCCCCAAGGTGGTAACCCAGGCAACAATAAGGGTCACACTATTTATTTCTGTTCTTTAATGCCTGTGGTTCAGCATCTTAAAAACCATGGTTTGGAAAATATTGAGACAGGAGAGAAAGGAAAATCTGGACACCAACTGTCTCCCTAGCAGTCGGGCAGTTGTATTTCTAGCACTGGTAAGACAGCAGCAAAAGGATCACTGGATGTCTAAGCACAGTGTGATCTATAGAGAAAGTCCCAGGCAATCCAAGGATAAGTAGACAATCTCTGCCACAAAATCATCAAACCAGAAATAACAGTAGTAAAAACAGCAACAACAAAAGAATTTCACCGTGGTGTGTTTTGGAGCAAATTTCTGAATGATTCTATAAGTATATTCTAAAAGGGCAACGTGGATCTCAGCACAGCTTACAAGGCATTCCCATAGACTTAGATGCATTGTAATCATGTCCTGAGGATAGTTTAGCGTTTATGCAAATTGTCCATCAATAACAATCCCAAAGCATCCTTCACATGTGGTATCTGCTGGGAACTACAGGGCCTTCATTTCAAATTAAACTCTTAATTCTGTTGCTATATTTTCATGCTGTTTTTCTGCAATAGAGACTCATAAAGTTAAATCCATTTCATCACATTGAGAAATAATGTCTCCTTTTTATAATGGACATTGAGTATAGCCTTAAACAAAATCCACTATTAGCTTCCACTGTGCACTCTGTTTCAAACTATCAGCAAATGTATCACTAAATACTGTGGTGTCAAGAACTAACAAAGAAATCTAGGAAATCTCCCAAGTATCTGCCACAGGTAATTGATAAATTGTATTTTTGTTCTGCACTGGGACTTGAGAAGATTCTAAATATGCATGCAATAGGTGACAAAAGAGGTTGTAAATATGCTACTAACAATAATAAAAATCAGAAGACTCAGAAAGAAAGCTCAATGTGTGAATTTAATACAGAATAATTCTGTCAAAGAGTAAGTCTCAATAGGCAAACAATATTCAATAGAAAATGGAAACAAATTGTTGTCAATCATCTCATCTGGAGAATATGTACCTGATGGGAGATGCCATTATGTATATATGTTTCTCATACTGGTTAATGAATAAAGCACTGTTGGCCAATAAGAAAGCTAGATAGGAGGGACTAGGAGACAAGGAGGAAAGAGGAAGTAGTAAGGAGTCAGGATGGAGAGCCTGGAGAGAACAGAACTGCCATTCCTCTGCTCTCGGTAAGACCACGTGGAAATACATAGAAATGGGTTAATAATTAAGACAGAGCTAGCTGATAAAAAATTAACACCTGGCCAATAGCATTATATTCAATACAGAGTCTCTGTGCATTATTTGGAGCTGGTGCGGCAGCAGGACAAGACCGGGCGGCGGGTGGAAAAACCTGTACTTCTTACATGTACCTTCTACTCTATTCTTTTGAAAAGTGTTACAAAGTATTTTAGGGAAAGTCCTCTAGATTTTGCAAATCCATTACTAATCTAAGAAAAGTTTCTATGCGAGGATAATACAGCAAAACTTACATTCATTATATGAAGGAATTAGAACAAAACAGAGCAAAGACTGTCAGGTAAGGGGTCACTGAGAATGAAGGTTATATTCAGAAGAGTTGATAAGAGCTGTTTTTCTTCATATTTAAGCAATGTAAGTAGCAACAAATTAAATAGTGCTTTACTCAGGAGTTATTTAGAATTCCTGCGGACAAAAATTAATTAAGTCTAAAAACTTTGTGAGAATTTTGTTATTTTCTAATGTTGGGAGTAAATTGAAGAAGAAAACTTTTAATTGAAAATGTGTTAAATAAACCACATACAAAATGTACTTTTCCCAACTTAAGTTATAAAAAATCCTATTAATAAAAGTTATTATATTTTCACTTTAATATGTGGGCCAGGTGGAGATATATGCTTTTTAATATTACCTGAGAAAATTCAACATTGTTAGCTAAAGTCATTACAGTTACTAGTTTCTAAATTTCAATAAAATATTTTAGTACATGCTGACACTCCAAATGGAGGTTTGGCTTTTGTGTATCAAGAAGACAGAAAAAAAAATGAAGGTTTGCATGTGAAGTATTTATTATTAATTTACAAATGAACAATATATGTTGTAATTTTGTTAAGATATATTTGGTAATGAAGTGACTCCAATTTAAAATGATTATTTTAAAAGTTAGAGAGTACCCATAACAATAAAAGAAGAGATAGCATCATCCTCTCTCTATTCACACACACACACACACACACACACACACACACACACATATCATCTCTCATACACACAGAGAGGGAAGAGAGGATGAAAAGAGTCTGGTCAGCTTCATAGCTCACAAGTATAGATATTCATGTCTGAAAATTAAATTTGAGAGATCACTTTCTGATATGTGGATAATTCAGGAAAGACTTTATTTGGTAGGATGTTTCCAATTCCAAGGGAGTCCTGACCATCCTCGGATCATGTCCTGTCAAGAACCTTCATCATCCCTACTTCTATTACCACCTATCAGTTTTTGACTTTGTTGTTTGTGACCCTGATGGTTCACTTGTCATTACAGATAATCGAGGATGAGTCTCTAATCTTGCTATCTTTTCATTAATCATGATTGTAAAGTTACTTTTTTTTTTTTATCACAGTTAATTTTATGGTAGAAAGTTTTCGAGGTGGAGCTAAGCTTATGTTATTCCTTTTCCTGGTTCCCTTCTCCCTTTCAATTTTCTGTCTAGCCATGGTGTTTTGTTCGTCACAGTATTAGAAAAAAGTAAATATATAGAAAAGATACATGAAGTACTTACAGATTCTGGGTAAGACTGTCACATGGAGCTATTATTCTGTCTCATATTACTTTGAATATAATTAAGATGCTTAACTCTACCTCACTATACAGGATATTCTAAGTAAAAATGTAATCATATGTTTATGTATGTATATTTTGATGATTGTAACATTGTAATATACATGGTTTACAATTATGTCCCATGTAAATAAGGTGAGACATTATTTACCTAACAGCGACAAAGATGGGGTTTTATTTATTTATTACATTATGTGGCCCATAGAGGACATAAACTAATAGGTTTTCTCCAAGTCAAAACCTTTTGGAAGTGGATGCATACAGGGAATCAGGGTCTTCTGAATACTGTTGACAAGTTGCTCATAATAGTGCCGTAGGAGCCTGAGATGTACTTAAATCAATTTTCACTTTTTATGCAACATAATCTCTTTCCAAAATCAACTCAAAAAGTGATAAGAAATTAAAATAGAAATATGAAAAATTCTACAGATTTCAATGAATGAAATCTCAACCTGTTGCATCAAATTATTCTTGCCATATATTTCAGCATTCCATAAATAGGGACATCGGAAGTTCAAGGTTATCTTCATCTGTACATTCACTTCAGTGTTATCCTGAAATACACAGAATCCACTTAAAAATCAATACAATAAGAAATATACACAGAGGCCATAGACACACTTGGTTTTAGCTGTGTGTCTTTCAGTACGGTTTGCTGGTCTGTTTCCAATGGTGGGATCTGAACCAAGGAAACCTTACATGTGCAATTGCAATGATCTGCCACTAAATTAATCAAGACACTTCTAGCATCTTTTATTTTATTTTATCTTATTTCATTTTTTTTGTATTATAAAAAGTTTTTGACATTTCTCCCTTCCCTTTATATCACTGACATAAACCATTATACTCAAGTTATACAACAAATTTAGGCTATTCTCTTAAACAATATTAAAAATTAAGATCACTCCAATTTATATAAGTACAGCTTAATTTGCCTTAATGGGATTTTCTTGTCAAGGAAAATTGTGTCCTTGGAGCAAACTTTTCCCATGATTTCAATCATACATTTGTATTTACCCAGTCTCATTATTTTTGCCTTGGATATATAATATCAATTTCTTATGAAATAAGGTGGCTGGAAGGGGAAAAAAAAAACCTACCTTGAATGCATACTCCTCCTAGACCAGTAAGTTACTGAAAACTAAACAGCACTGTAAAACAAGCAAAGAAGTCATACTATATCAGCTAGCAAACTGGATATTACAAAGATATATAAAATGAAATGATTTCTGGGTAAAAGTATAAAGCATCATCCAATGTTTCATTTTTCACCGAAATTTACATTTATCTCCTATGTATTGAAGGGCAGCTTGAAAATCTGATTGATGCAATGACCATAATGACTTTACTGTCAACACAGATTCTTCCCACTGTCATAACTCCCTTGAGACAAACAATTCCAATGGGTATGTTCTCTAAATCATTCTGGAGAATATTTGCTTTATTCTAGCATGTAGCAACTGTGAATCTAGAAGGAGAAACAGTATTTTTTGTTTGTGTGTTTCTATTCCTGTATTTCTGATGTCATACCTTTGCTCTAAGTCCTCTGGGAGTATAGCTATTTTACAGTGAATGTTGCCTGACTGTAGTTTTATTTACATCTAAGCTATTAAATACTGTAAAAAATACTATTTTTCTTGAAAAATAATAGTTTCCACCTAGCATTTATATCCCAAGGATTGATTGATGTATCGTCCTAATTTATACAACTTCCAAAACACATTAACAACAATGGAGTAAATAAAAATTTAGGATGTGAATCACAAAGTAGCTTCTTACAATAAGCTACATATCAACAAAATTACTTTCTTTATCATTAGGTATAAAGGTCAAATTTTAAAGCCGTTTTTCCAAATTGAAAGTTTAGACTAATGTGTTCTATAGCATCCTATTTATTTTTATTAATTCATTTATTTTGGGTCTGTGTCTATGAATTTTTATGTTACATGTGTGTAAGAACCCAGGGAGAAAAGAAGAAGACCCCTGCAATTGTAATCATTCCTTCCTTTCATTCCTTCCTTCTTTCCTTCCTTGCTTGGTTCTTTCCCTGTTTCTTCATTCTTTTACCCTGCATGTTGCACATACTGAGAGACTAATTCATGCACATCTGGTTAGTGTTGAGATGTGACATGTACTTTACTTTGCACTCATTTCATTTGAAAGTATGGTATGTAGATAGCTCTAAGAGTCCAGCCTGATCTGGTGCCTCTTTCTCAACAAATTCACATGCACAAGGATTCAAGTATTTTTGCACTTTTGTAGTGTTTCTGTTTTAACAAGATCTTTTGCCATGTTGTTTTCAATAATATTATACCGGGGGTTTGTCCTCATACTCTATCAATGTGAGCTAATATAAGCAAACTAACCAAATTTGAGGAGGCAACAAGGATCAACTTTGCTAAATAAAATAAGTCACAGTAGGGTCTCATACTTTTGCTACTTTTTAATCTTAGTTGTCACGCAGGATATAAATATTGACCTTCTTGTTTCTAATTTTGTAATTTTACATTGGCATATATCTAAAATATCATCACCATACAATCAAACACAAAATAACTTTAAAGTGTATGCACTTCTTTCAAACAATATTCTAAACAGAGTAATAAAGTTATTTACTAATACATTTTCTTTTTTCCATCCCAAAGAGATTAGAATAAAACATGTTTCGCCCTCCCCCTGATGTCTATATATTTTTTTCCTTATAAACCATCAGAATAAGATGCATTTCTATGGACAGTGCTCCTAGGGGTACATGGTGGGAGCAAATGTCTCATGGGAAGTAAGTGGGAAGCAACAGGGGAAGAAAGCAATTTAGAGGATGGAACAGTGCAACACCGTGCCTTCTGGGAGGTTTTCTGTCACTGGTTACAAAGCTGCAAGAAATAAAGTGTTAGTTCACCCTACCCCATGGCACAGCAAACCTCGATCCTGTTCCTTGTTCTCTTCTTTAAGCTTCTCAGCTGCTGAGAAAGCAGAATCTCAGAAGCATAATCCCAGGTCTGGGGCTCTCAGACATCCAGGCAGCTCTCTAAGGTAAGCTTTGCAGAAGCATCTGGACTTCAGCCATTCTCTTGGTTCTCTTGTTTCTTCAGGACATCTGAGATTGAAAATGCACCTGTAAAAATCTCACACCCTGTATTTTAACCAACGATGATGCTCAAGCTGTAATTATATTTTAAATCCAAACTAAAAATAATTTATTAATGGATTGCCATAAACAGTTTGTGAGAAAACTGTTACACAGGCTAGTAGTGACAGTGCTGTTGAATTTTATGGCAGTTACCAGGTGGACAACATGTCATGTGTGACCAGTAATTGACCCAGCTCTTGCCCAATAAAACCTTTGTTATTTGTAAACAAAACCTTGCCCTGCCCTCAGTTAGTTTCATGAACTTGATTCTTTTATCTCAGAACCTTAAATTTCTCTGGTTTAAGGTTTATATTTTTAGAGTTATAAAATAGAGTTATTCTTTCCTATTTCTTTAAACAATGGTATAACTTACAGAAGACTACGGTAAAGAAGACATGAGAGAATCATGTTGTTCACCACATGTGACATCTGACATGCGTCTGCAGTATTCCTGTTGAGAAGGTAAATTAGCTCAGATCGTAACACAGACTGTCAGATGGAGACATATGTGACACATGTGGCACAGAAACTGAGACTATAAATAGATACTTCAATTCACAGCAGTATAAGAGGTTGAATTGGTTTAAAATTCTCTTATTTCATTGAGATACTCTTCCTGAGCAGTGGATGGTGGCAGGAAGGGGGATTGGTAAAGGGAATGAGAGGACTAGAAGGAGAGGGACCCGGGATTGGTATATAAAATCAGCTTATTTTAATTTAAATAAAAATTAATGTAAAGTGATTGATTTCATTCTGATATTCAAGATTACAATATTTATTACTCCTCAAAATGCAATTAATTTTTCATAGCTATATCACAACTGCTAAGGACATGATCCTCGTTTCTTACAGTTTTTTTTATATTTAGTTTGTTTTGTTGCTATGAACTTATTTAAACTGATCAATGTGTGAGTTAACATATCTTTAATAAGCAGCATTAATTAATAAACTTTGTTTCCCTTAAAATTGTAAATTCTCTTTTATAGTAGAATTGATATAAGACATTGACTCAATGAGTGAATTATCACTTAGCACATCTTCAAGTCATTCAAATGAAATCACATATTGTTAGTTAGGAAGATATTGAGAAGCAATATGTAATGATAGATTCAATCAGTTATGCATCGAATTTATTTCCTGGGAACAGCTAGATGGCTCAGTGGATAAATGGGTCTGTCATACACACTCAGCAACCTGAGGTCAATCCCCAAAACCATGAAAATGTAAAAGGAGTTATCCAGCTTCAAAAAGTTTCCTTTGACCTCTAAGTGTATTAAGGGTGTATCTATCATGAATGCTATATGCACACCTAATGAACACCTTTGTACTCAAACACTACAATACCATGAATAAGAATGGTAAGCATACCATGTAGATTGCTGTTAATTAGAAACATTACTAAACAGGAAGAAAGATGATTTTTTATGAGCTGTGAACTTTACTTGTAGGATGGGAAAATGATTCCAGAGTACTGAGTTAAGTTACTAAGGTATGCACAGCACTGAATTGTGGAAAGTTGCCTTAGGCTAATTACCATGCACTATGTAAAAGCTATTAGAGTTTTGCACTGACTGATGAAGCTTCTTTAAGTAATAGATTTTCCTTGAGGCAGTGAGAAATCCTGTTATGCTTTTACCTAAGTAGGGCATGGGGGTTAAAATGGATGAAAGAAGGTTTGCAAAATTCATGAGTAAGAAGCTGGGAGAAAGGGGAATAAATTGAGATGTTTCTTTGGTTACTCTTAAGAAAGGAATACAGTGACTTCATCTGTTTTATAAGTTGCATATTGTGCAATATTTTCTTATTTTAATACCATGTGGCATCATTTATTTTAAAATTGTGTTCAATTGTAACAAGTATTGTTTTGGAAATTATAAAAGTTTTTCAATAACTTTCATTGAAACAATATTTTAAAATAATATGTAGCTTTCATGACACACTCTTTTAGCCTGTATCTTTTTGTTAATTGAGTCCATTGACATTGAGAATAATTAATCATCAATGATTGTTAATTTCTTTTATTTTGTTTTTGCTGGTGGTAGTGGTAGTGTGTGAATGTGTGTGTGTGTGTGTGTTTGTGTGTGTGTCCCTTTTTTAGGTTTCAGTGTTCTCCATATATGGTGATGGAAAGTATTGCTAGGTATATTAGTCTTGGCTGGCATCTGTAGATTCTTAGTGTCTGGGGAGGCCCTTCTGGCTTTCAGAGTCTCGGTTGAGAAGTTGAGTGTAGTTCTAATAAGTCTGTCTTTATATATTACTTGGACATTTTCTATAGCAGCTTTTAATATTCTTTCTTCAATCTGTATGTTAAGTGTTTTGAGTAGGATGTGTTAAAGAGACTTTATTTTCTGGTCCAAACTATTTGGTGTTTGGTAAGCCTATCATAATTTTATAGACATAGGTTTTCTTTGGGTTAGGAAAACTTTCTTATATGATTTTATTAACTATAATTTCTGGGCTTTTGCACTGGAATTTTTCTCCTTGTTCTGGTTCTATTATTATTATTATGCTTGATCTTTTCATAGTATCCCAGATTTCAGGTTTTTGTTCTAGTAATTTTATATTTTAGATTTAACATTTTCTTTGACTGGTGAATTTATTTCTTCTACTGCATCTTTAACAACTGCCCGGCTATTCACCTTTCCATCTCTTGTTGTTTCATCTCTGTTGATGATGCTTAAATCTGTAGTTCCTGTTTGCTTAGCCAGATTTTTATTTCCAGAATTCCTTCACTTTTTGCTTCTTTACTGGTTTTGTTTTGGATTTTCAGGTCTTGAATAGTTTCTTTCACCTGTTTGTTTATTTCTCTAGCTTTCCTGGAATTCTTTAAGGGATCTATTGATTTCTTCTATATTTCTGTTTGTGTTTTCCTACATTTCAGATCAACAAAGAGGATGTATGGAGTCAATGGGAGACACACACACACACACACACACACGCACACACACACACACACACACACAAATGATCTGAGTGAATTGGATGGCTGCCAGCACTCTTTATTGACAATAGAGAATACACATTTGTATTTAATAGCTTAATCATAGGCAATATTGAAAGCAGACTCAGTGTTTCAGGGATTGAAAACAGCCATTATTTTCATAATAGCATTCCCCCTGCCTGCCCTGCCCCCAAGATAAAAGCAGTATGCTCAAGGGAGTATCTAAGTGTCCATTGTTCTACAAAGTTCAGTAACTCTACAAGTTGTCATGTTAAATAAATAGAAGGGTCACAAGTTTCTCCTGCCAGAGTTAAGGAAAATGAGTGCTTTTAGCAAGCAGGAAATTTCCTCAAGTCCAGGAAACAATGGAGGCTCTTAACTAAATTCCTTACCATGGGAAAAGGACTTCTTGGACCAGGCATACCACTAAAATGTAAGAACAATTAAAGAGGCATGATGCAACATGTGCACTGAGCTGTTGCTAATAGCCTTCCTTTGTGTCTTAGTCTTAGTATATTGGCCTATTCCCATTATATGTTCCCAAAAGGGAAGTTCCTAATGTCTTACTGTTTTTCCCCTATACAGTATCATCCTGGTTTCTCTATAGTAATTAAGTGAACCCGTGCCCTTAATAGCCACAGGCTCTGGATCTGGACTGTACATTTTCATTCTTGGAGTCAGATATGTCTACTTAGTGTATTTCTCACTCCCCTGTTCTTGGTGTAATCAAGGGGACACAACAGGACTCCTGTGCACAGAGTCATCATGTTATTATGGTTCCATGCTGGTGGGGATTTTTTCCCAAGAATGATTTTGTTTAAAGGGGGTGAAGTTTTATACATTTTCATCCCTCAAGCCTGAACAAAAATTTATCAAGGGAAAAGACACAAGGGAACTCACAAAAAACACATAGTGAGAATCATTAAAAGTGGAACTTAAAAGGTGCTGGAGAATTGTGGCCTGCAATGTTGAAATGTTAGATCTCTGTCAAGCAGAAATGGTCATATTGTGGCCCAGGCTGATTTTTAGTTTTCATTTCTGCTTTAATGACCTCTATCACCTTCATACTGTTGCTTTAAGATTGCTTTCTTATGCTATAGCTTCATTGGAATGTTCAGGTCTTGCTGCTTATGATAGCTGGGCTTTGGGGATACCATTTTGACCTTTCTGTCATTGATTGCTTTCTTACACTGGGGCTTAGGCATCTGGTATCGCAGTTAAATAAGGATCAGGATAAACAAATAGGCCGAATAGATGTTTATTCAGGGAGAAATAACTTACAGCCTAGACAGATGAACACCAGGAAATTCAACCTGATCCTCTCCTGTCCGAGTCACTCCAGCAAGAGCTTTTCCCAGCTCTCCCTCCGACTTCCTTCCACAGGTCACTTCCGCCCATGGCTCCACCCCCCAATGGGCGTGGTCAGTGCCACAGAAGGACTATCTCACTACCCATCTGGCTCTTTGATGATTATAGGTTTAGGTGATGGTTTCTGAGTTTGTCCTTGTTGAATGAATATTTTGTTCCCACTTTTCCCATTGGTCTTTGTGGCCTAGATTTCTGGTGCCAGTGTGACCTCAGATCTAGTAGGGATTCTCAGTCCAAGTTGGGGACAATTAACAGCAATATTGACTTTCTCAATTAGAAATTCAGACATTTAACATAGTATCTTCAAACTCATATAATGGATCATTTGATTGGTGTGGGCCAGCCTACCATTGCCGTAAATTCCCCATTTGTCTCTGTACACATCTTCAAGCTTTCTAACTCCAAAACTAGCTGCAATATTCATCCAGAAGATGGATTCTGGTTTCTCCAACACAGCAACACAATGAATGTTTTAAAGGATAAGAGTTGACAGTGATTCTTCTGTACAATTGTGGTGTCCAGCTTATGCTTTTAGGTTGCAATCTGCTATGTCATAGACCACTGGATCAGTCAGTTTTCCTATTACTGTGATTAATTACTTGTCAAAGCAACTTAAGCAAGAAAGAAGGGATTTACAATTTGAGGGTGTAGTCTCTGATGGAGGAGAATTCATGGTGGCAGAAACATAAGGTAACTAGATGTAGTTCATCATCAGTCAAGAAGCAGAATGTAATTGTTAGAAGTTCCGGGAGCTTGAGTGATGATTCAGCTGTTAAAGGCTAGGCTCACAGTCAAAAATATAAGAAATATGTTCAAGAACACAATAAAAGAGACTGTCACTATAATTGAAGTGTCTTTCCTCTTGATCAAGAAGTCCATTGTTTATCATAGTGGAAGAGTAAGCATACCAGGACAGAAAGTGTTTTTGTTTGTTTTGTTGTTGTTGTGTGGTCTTGTTTTGTTTCATTAATCCATTGTAAGTGATGAGTAAATATGTCTTTTCTCCATTAGTTGGAGCCATACCTCATAGTCTTTAGCAACTTGCAAATCTTAAAAGAATTAGTTCACAGGAAATGGAGAGTGGGGGAAGATGGGGAGGTGTTGGGTATAGGAGATGGGGTTGACCTTTAGGTAGAGCCTGTGGTGGTCTAAGAAGGAAGGGCATTTGGAGGAGGAAGAGAAGAGAGGAAGGCGGGCAAGGGGAAGGAAGCTTGCCCTAGAGCTTTGCCTGGAGGGGGAGGATACTGGAGAGGTGGGTAAAGGAAAAGAAGACTTGCCACTAGGTAGATAATGTGGAAGTGTAGGAGTGGGGTTCCAGGAAGACTCAGGCAATTTAGTCATGGCAGAGGTTTCTATGTTGGAGGACCAGATGAAATAGTGTCTGGAGGCACAATAACCATGACCAACAAGACTTGGGCCATTGAACATTGGCTACAGTGGGAGGGACTGGTGTACAGTTCCCAGAAAACTGGATACAGGTGAGTTCGGACCATTTGTCTGTGCATCTGAAGAGACTTTTCAGGATCACAGAAAATGTTAAAGTCAGAGTGCTAGCGGGGAAGGGGACCATTTGGATGAACTATCTGGAGTGTACTGTGGCCACGCCAGCAGTGATCTTTCTCTACTTCTGGATTGCCAGTGCTTCAAGTTCTCACATCACATCACTTGGTATGTATTTAAGAGACACTGAATTGTATATACAATTAAAACTTTGACCTGACTTCTACACATTATGGTTGTGCTCTGTGTCTTCATTCATGAAATAAAACTGTACTTTATTTGGATATTACCAGAACACACTTTTGAGAGTTCTTAAATTCTTTAAAAGGAAATTTTAGGTTTTGTGAAAAGTTTAAATAAAGTGGATATTTTTAAGAAACAGTTTTTAAAAAGTTTAAACATGTGAGGTTATAGGATATTTTAAACTTTATAAGGTATTTTATTATGATGTCTTTTTTAATATATGATTTTGATTGGTAAATAAAAAGCTAAAATTTAGGACTATAGCTAAACACCAAAGATGGAGGTATTCTTATTGTGTGATGCAGTAAAACAAAAAGGGCTAAAGTCTGTGCAAGTTTTGGTGGTCTAAGAAAACATTTTAAGATATATAAAGATGTGGGTCTGTGAAAGCTTAAATAAGTACCATGGGTCTCAGAAAGCAATTTAAGATGTAAATGCATGCTGTAAAGGTATAAGTAACTGATATAAGGAATATGAAAATAGAAAATGTTTCAGTTTGCTTTCCCCTTTTTTATTCTAAACTTTCACTAAGATTTCAAAAGTTTAGAATTTTAGCATCAATAAACAGAGTTCTGATCATCTGACAGAGCACTGACTACTTCCTACCAAGTCTAAAGCTCAAGGTTTTAAATTTCCTTTAGTTGTTTTCTAAGTATAGACTTAATTGTATTTCAGTGGGCTAAATCATGTTTCAGGCTCTCTACACATAGAAACAATGCTTTTAAACCCAAAGCCATATAGTCTCTGCTGTGATGCCAAATATAAGTCTGTTCCAGCTCTTTTACAGACACCATTTAGGAAGCACCTGTGAACTGCAATTTGCTGAGCTCTCGCCTTGCTAAAAGCTGATATGAACCAGTCAGGCCAGGTAATTACTCCATGTCCCTTGTCATTCAGGAGGGTAGGGGTGTCCTTGCTCAACCTTTCAGGGTTATTTAGTCTGAGTGACTGAATCTTCTGCACCACCCTGGGCCAGCCTCCCCTCATGGTTTTTCCTTTGCCAATCCCTTTTGATTTTCCTCACCCAGGAGGTTCCCCTTTTGGGGGATGCCCCTGGACCCTCAGTTTTCCTTTTGTTACTTGGACTCACCTCCCTTCTACAATACCACTAATCAGCTATCAACAGTCATCTGGGCACACCCAGGAGGGTTCTTCTGGTATAACAAGAACTTTTCTAAAAAATACCTTTCATCCACATTCTCTCTGTCCACTCCCATGTGACTTCTGGTGGTCTTGGACCCACAGCTAACCCTCTGCAGGCAAGCTGAATTTACCATAACTTCCTCCTCCTTTTTTGAGCCTACTGAGACCAGACACTGTATGCATTCATTCTCTTGGCAATGGTGGGTATCTTGCTGGCCTCAGCCCTAGTGGTATCTGGCTTAAGCACAGGTACCATAGCACACTCTGTCACTACAAATTAAAACAAACAATAACAACAAAATTATCTGAACAATTCCAAAAGGCCATCACCATTCAGCAGAGTCCTTGGCCTCTTCCCAATGCTAGATGAACTCAGTGGCTCAGGTCACCTTGCAGAAGCTCCTTATTGTGATAAAAGGAGACACCTACTTTTTCCTGGAAGAAAAATCCTGTAATTCTATCAGTGAGTTGGCCTTGTAGAAATCTGGATCGAGTCACTCCAAATGTGGGGAGGGCCCCAGGAAATACAACCGGCACCCCTGCTCTATTGGTAGCAATCCTTCTTTCAATGGCTTATCACAATCATAGGGCCCCAAATTCTCAGTTGACTAACTTTTGTTTCTCTTTTTGCTTCTTGCCTCCTCTGCTTTCTTCAGGAAAAGGCTTGGGAGTTTTCCCTGGTAGCAGTAAATCAAATGTCCCTGTATTCATAATTCCCTTTAAACACCAGCCCACTGGTCCAGACTTCGTCCTCACATTACTCTGCCCTTCAGCTAAAAGCTGCCAAGTTTGAACTGGTGCCCATGTATCCAAAAACAGCAGGTTGTTCAGTTGGAGCCTCCAGCTCACCCGTGAATGGACCAGGAAGCCCCGTTTCTCCTCTTTCAAATTCCTATTGGCTCAGAGATTCACTGAACAGAAGAAATACACCACAAGCCCTGTGCGTTCTTGAGGACTATTGTAGCTCCTGTTCTGAAGATGTCAGTTGCTCAAGTCCGCAACTTACTGCTCAGCTTTTAACCATATTTGGCACAAACCCAGATTGTAATGGACACATCATCACCCCTCATCTACAGTCTGCTAAACTGTCCTGCCCTGGTTCAGGAATGAGTCTTCCCTTCTCCACTGAGACCATTGAATCTGCTTGGGAGTTGCTTGGCTCTCCATAATCCTGTTGAATACTTATTTGTGTGTGCATATATATATATATATATATATATATATATATATATATATATATATATATATATATATGGTGTAGAAAATCTTTTAGTTCTCAGCTATCTTTCACTTTGTACGTGTAATCTAGGACCATAACATTTGGAATGGTGCTGCCTGCCTTTGGTATGGGTTTTCCCAGGTCTATTAAACTATTCTAGAAAATGTAATACAAGTATTTCATAGACTTGCCTCTAAAGTGAATGAGGACCCTCACAAGTTAAAAGTATTAACCATCACATCCACTTGGTATAAATATCCCCTTTCATATATTCTTTGAACTTTAAAACTTTGTATCCAGCATAAGAACAATGAGTTTATAGATTGTGATTAATCAGTTATCATAATCTTTAAACATAATCTTTGTGTAATATATATGTTTAGAAATGTTGGTCAATATTTTTTTCTGTTTGTTTTTTAATTTCTTCTTATTTTACATATCAATACCAATTCCCTCCCCCTCCCTCCCATGACCCCTACCTATCCCTACCATCCCACCCCTCCACCACACACACACACTGCACAAGGAGGTTGATGTCTTTCAGGAGGGATCATCAAAATCTGTCAACTCATTTGGAGTAGGGTCTAGTCCCCCCTCCCCCACCTCTATATTAAAGGAGTATCCCTCCATGGGGAATGTGCTCCTAAAATCCTTTTGTGCACCAGAGATACATTCTGGTTCCACTGTCAGAGGTCCCTTAATCTGCCCAGGCCTTCTAACTAAGACCCACATTCAGGGGGTCTAAGTCCATATAATGCTGGTTTCCCAGCTATCATTATGGAGGTCCATGGGCTCCTCCTTTTTCAGGTCAGGAGTCTCTGTGGGTTTCTATAGCCTGTTCTTGACACCTTTTGTTATCACTCCTCCCTCTTTGTAACTGGATTCCAGGCTCAGTGTTTAGCTAGTATCTGTTTCTGTTTCCATCAGCTACTTGATGAGGGCTCTACTATGGTGGCAGATAAGTTAGTTGTCAATCTCATTATTAGGGAAAGACATATAAGTTAGCCTTTCCTCTGTTGCAAAGATTGTTAGTTGGGGTAGTTCTCTGGGCATTTTTCTAGAGTCAGTGTTCTCTTCAAACTTATAACGGCTCCCTCTATTATGGTATCTCTTTTTTTCATCAGTATTTTTACTATGAGAAGGTATTCAAAATGTGTACACACACACACACACACACACACACACACACACACACATGTCTTATATGTGCATCATTATTTCATCATGGATTTTTAAAGTAATGTATGGTAGAATATTATATTAAGGTGTGTGACTTTTGTTTATGCTGCATTTGTTTAACCCTGTGAATCTGTGTTACTGTACCTTTCTAAAACACCTGCTGGTCTAATGAAGAAGTAAATGAACAATAGTGAGGCAGGATCAAGGATAGGTAGGGATGGCAGGCAGAGAGTATAATTAGGAGAAATAAGAAAAAGAGAGGACCAAGAGAACCAAGGAGAGGAAGATGTCAGGGGCCAGCCACCCAGCCATCCAGCTACACTGCAATCCAGAGAGTAAGATTAAGATATACAGAAGTAAGAGAACAGGAAAATCCCACAGGCAAAAAGTCAGATGAAATAAATAATTTGAAGATATGAGAAGCTGGCTAGAAACAAGCCAAGCTAAGGCCAGGCACTCATAACTCCTAGTATGGTTTATTTTGGTGTTTGGTGGTGGACCTTCAAACAAGTGTAAAAATGTTTGCACTATAGTTATGAGCATAAAATACCAGCCCTGATAATTATTCCTTCATATGAAATTAAGAATAATGGAAACTCACACATAAAAATTGCCATGAGACATGCTTTTATTATTCATGATTACTGTATAATAAATGTTACAGGAATAAAATTCTCATTTCCTTTCTTTACCCTTTTATATATTATGACTAAATATATAGTCTTTGCCTTAAGTTGCCAAAATCACTATAAACTGAAAATATCTGTTATGATTTATCTATTTTTAGAAATCACATTTATGCTGCACCAACTGCAGGGGTTTATTTTTGAATGTGCAATGAAAAAATTAACCTTGTTTTGTATATGGGTATTAGATTATCAGTAGCCAGTACTGGAAGCCAGTGTTATCCTAGGAATCTGCAAACTAAGAAGACTCCATAAGCAGGATGAGGACAGAAAAGAAGAGAAGGAAAAGGGGGACAAACAAGTTATAGAGAACATATTGCTTTCTCTGTGGTGAGTGTAATTCCAGAAATTCTGATAGGTGACAGGTTATTCTGCATGGACAATAATCATAAGATCCAAAATGTGAATTAGTTTTTTCAGTATTTCCAAGAGCAATTTCAGTGGTTTAAGAATATGCATATAGCTTGAAATGGACATAAAATCAAAACGATGATGAGAGAGATGAAAATACTCTCATGAGATCACTGAGAGCATGTTGTCAATTCAGAAAAAAAAGAAAAAAGCTACGAAAAGCTCTTTGTTTTAGCCTTCTAAGCAAAATTCTCCTGGGGTTAATAGTTTATTTTAATAAATTCTATATTAAGATAATTTACATTTAATGGTTGCAGTCTTCTCATTTGTCCTTCCCATTCCATTAAAGCAAATATATTTTCTTTCATAGATGTCAAGAACATCAGATCTACGCTAAAATGGTGGTTCAGAATCCTGACTCAAGAAATTGAGTAAGTCCTCAATTTCAGTTCATTGTGGTTTTGCATTCCTATATTTTCTGCTGAGAAGCATTGACTCCAGGATTCCAGGTATGTTTCCAAAGTAATTGTCTGAAATGGTATCTATCTATCTATCTATCTATCTATCTATCTATCTATCTATCTATTACTTATTAATTTTCTTCTTTCTTTTAATGCTTCCAACTCATATGCCTTACTTCAGCCTTTCCACTACTAGATTTAAAAAAATGCAACTTTTGATTCAAAAGCAGAAAGTCACAGCTTCTGAGGTTTCTCTTCTTTCTAATTTTGTCACAGTATTGCTCAAAGAACATTCCACTGTGAATTCGAGCATGGGAGAAACTCAGCATTGAAGAGCATGGGGTGATGCATTTCTTTCCTATAATTTTGAAGTCTTTTTTATTTGAATATTCTCTAAAAAGCATTGTGCTGTACTTCGTAGAAACTATACTATTGATAATTGTTACTATATTTCATAGATTTATTATATTACCCATGTTAGTGAAAATGAATATCATTATGGATTTTTCTTCTTCATTGTGTGTGTATGTGGGTTTATATTTGTATGTTCGTGTAGTGCCCTTGGCCATTGTGCATGGACGTGTCAGTTCATCTGGAGCTAGAGTTACATGTGGTTGGTTTAGAGCTCCTGAACAAGGATGCTAGGAATCAAACTTGAGTTCTATGGAAGAGTAGTAGGTGCTCTTCCCTGTTGAGACATCTCTCTCAACCCTTATTTATTTTTTTATATTTTATTGTATTTTTAGAGACTGTATAAATGGTAGCACTTTTGTGTTGTTTTTAACTAAATGTCAACCTATATGCACAAACATGTACACATGTACACATGTCCACAATTACCCAACATGTAAACATCTTTTAAAAGTAAAGATTTGTGGTAAAAATTTCTTGCAAACAGTTTGTTGGTTGTTTGATCATTTTTGTTGTTATTTATTGTGCCTGAAGATAACGTGAACATCCTCGATTCAGAACTTCAGCTCTGGAGTCAGGCTGAGGTGACAGCCAGGCTACCTGATTTGGGTTATGTCAAATTTAATGATCTTATAGTGAGATTTGCCTCATGAATGTAGTGTGTTGATTATTTAAAAATGTATATAATTAGTCTATATACTTTATACATATTAGCTATTAATAATAATTTGTTGGAGTTATTTGATTTATTTTCCAATAATCTTAACCACCTTTACTGTCTTACAGTGCTCAGGTTTGATCATTCTGCAATGAAGAAAGGTCCCAGAAAATGGATCATTATTGGTTTAAAGCTTATGGTCAATTCATTCTACTTTATTAATATAAAGGTTAATGTGTGAGCTAATAGTGGCAAGGGAATATATGAGAAAGGGTAATAAGATAAATTATGCATTACAATCCTCTCGCTGGGAAATTTGTGACTTGAAGTGAGAGAAGGAACTTTAATCCCTATCATTGGCTTCTCTACTCTGACAAAGGTTCAATGGAATCTGAAGTCTTGAAAACACAATTTTAATCTATAAAGACAAATTTCTAGGAAGACAGCAGGGAAGAATAAAAATTTTGGCTTCTTTATGATGTTAAACAATCAAAATCATATGCTTCTTTCATATAAACATCTACAGCTACTTGTAAACATACTGGTGATTCAAACAGAACATTTTTGGTACAGTATAACTTCAGTGTTCGGGTTACAGCAAATAGTCTTTTGGAATTTGTATTTTTAAAAGTCTACTTTTAAAACATTGAATTTTTGAAAGTCCTGTTTATGTTTTCATTTATCAGACAATAATTATAACAAAAATAATGGAAACAAACATGACATAAAATGTTTGTTGGGAATTCTCTCTCACAATATTCCTAAGACATTTCAGTTTTAGTATAAGGTGAATATAATAACAAAACTACCATTTTCTCATGACAACAGATCCATTCCTATACTTGAATATTATATATTTTATGAAATTATTTTCTGAATACATATATTTTTCATAATTGTGCCACTTCTTAAAAGTATTGCTTTGTCATAATTATCCTTTTTTTGGAATTTCATATTTGTGTATAATGTGTTTTCATCAAATCATCACTCATCCCTCCCCTCAAATTCTTCCCCATTTTACCATGACTTTTATGTGACATTCAGACTGAATCCAAATACTTCTTCAGAAATGTCAGTTGTCCTTTCTGTAATTACCACAGTTGACCTTTGCACACCACAAGCAGTGTGTCAGTACCATGCCAATGACATTAATATGTTCTGACACTTATTTCACAAAACAATAGTAAGTATATTGTTGGCTTTCTGTTTTGTTTTTTAATATATTTTTTTAAAATAGAAGACACTGTTGTATAAAAGCAATGAATAATTCATCATTGAGCTAATCATAGATAATTAGAAAGCATAGATGTCCAAACTGGCCACAATACCAGTATTCTGGTTTAAGGAATACACTTCATTGTAGGGAGCAAATTTACTCATAGATGAACTCAAAGAGAGAATGATAGGGATGATGGAATCCAGGAAAATAGATCACAAAGGGCATCACCTCCATGTCCCTCTCCCATCCAGAGTTTCCACAGTATGGTGAATTTCCTTCAGAGTGTCCAGTTTCAAACTTTTTAATCTCATGATCATTTCTATAAAGCCCTATCTCTGAAAACCTTTGCCAGATTCAAAATTCTTCATTCAATGAGGAATTCAGAATGTGATAAGAAGCAAGATTCCCATTTATATAACAAATTGTCTTACAAGAGAGATTCCAGTGTCTCAGGGACACTTGTTTCCAAATCAATTTTCTGGTAACTACCCACTAGGAAACACCTATTAAAGGTCTCAATTGTTCCTCATAAACATGACTTCAATTTATGAGACTTTGACAAAAAAGATAAAAATTAATTCATGTATAAATCCAGACATTAAGAGATCTCATTGTTATTGTTTGTTTAATGCACATTGCAGTAAAATGTCTGAAAAAGTTAAGAAGAAGGAGGAGTTTATCTTGGTTTACAGTATAAGGATAGTCCAGTAGGCAAAGAATTCAGGGCAGCAGAAGTGTGTAAACACTAACCACATTGTGTTTGCATCAAAGTTACAATGATAAGGCTGGTGTTCCTGATTTCTTCTTTTCAGTTAGTCCTGGATTCTATAGGGTGATGCTCTATAGGGTCTTGTCTCTTCAGTTTTACACCAATCTAAATGAGTTTTATAATATTCAGAAATGTGTTCCTATGTAACTCGGGATCCTGTCAAGACAATAATCAATGTAAATTACCATGGTAACTTTTAGGGATTTATAGTTCAACACAAGCCGCTTAAAGACAATTGCCCAGTTTCTATTCTATATATCTTAAAAAATAATAAGTTATAAAATTCATTAAAAATAATTACTTCCTCATTGTTCACTATTTTTTTCTCTGCTGTCAATCAAGGCTGTTTGCTAGAGCTGGATTTTAATTAAAGGCATACTTTCAGTTGACATTTGCCACTTTAAAAGTCTTATCAGTGTTCTCTAATATTCTTGAATTGTGACCTCACAGTCCATTTCACGCTTCGTGCCTAATACATACGAAAACCATGAGTTTAGATATGTTTGGACAAGAATTATCCATTTCATCATCAATTGAGTAAATGCTTGCTTTCTCCAATAACAGATGCCAGCTTTTCTTAAAATGTAAGAATACTAATCCACAAATAAAGGAGCTTAGCATCCGTTTTCTTTTATTTCTGAAACATGCTATGAGAACAGTCAATTCTCTCTTTCATCTTGGTTCAGGCCTGTTTATGACTCAGCCTAAATCCTCAGAATTAAAGCTTAGAGGCCATTGCTGTTTCCTCTCCCACAGAGTACCTCCGACCTGTTCTGCCACTTCCTCTTAAGGGGACAGGAGGAAGCATGGGTTTTTGATGATGCTCTCTTTTTCTAATGACTGCTTAAAAGAAATAGTAAATACAACATATGTCTTTGTGAGAGCTGCCTCATATAAATAACAGGACAGAAGACAGGAAATGTGTAGCGAAGCAGATTAATTATTAGGTCTTCTCTTAGGGAGTGAGATGCTATGAAACAATCTTTTGAGAAAATTCTGAGAGGTCATAGCCATTCACTGGGATTTTCTTGCCCAGCTGTATAGAGTTTAATCGCCCATCACTTGTATTTCTTCCCATTTGTTATCTTTTCACAGCCCCCTTACACATCCGGTTATCCTTCCCTGGAAATGCTCCACACCAAAGAATTTAAAGCACACTGGATCTTTGTTTGCCTCAGGCTCTGTTTTACTGTGAAACTCAGATAGTAGTGTCTAGAATCTGTGATTTTTAATGCATACCCACACAGATGCTGAGAAAAAGGTCTTGGGTTGAACTTTTAGAACTTTCTTTTTCTTTCTTGCCACTAAATATGAAGTCTACATATATGATTCTGCCAACTTCTCTTAGACCTATAGATTTTCTTTTCTCCTTTTTTTTTTTTTTTGATATTTGTTTTATTTACATTTGAAACAAGCTTATTTTACATGTCAATCCCAGTTCCTGAACCATTTTGTTCCATTCCTTTTCTGTTCCCCAGCAAGGGTGAGGCCTTCCATGGGGAATCTTCAAAGTCTGTCATATCATTTGGAACAGGATCTAGGCCCTCCCCCAGTGTCTAGGCTGAGAGAGTATCCCTCTATGTGAAATGGGCTCCCAAAGACCATTTACTAGAGATCCCATAGACTGCCCTGTCCTCTCTACTAACACCACATTCATGGGATGTGAGTCAGTCATATGCTTGTTTCCCTCTTGTCAGACTGGAGTTCATGAGCTCCCCCTTATTCAGGTCAGCAGTTTCTATGAGCTTCTCTGGCCTGGTCTTGTCCCCTTTGCTTATCACTCCTTCAAGTCTACAATTGGATTCCAAGAGTTCAGTTCAGTGTCCTATTCAACAGAAGAGACAGATTGAGGTATGATAGGGTATCATCTTGGGAAGTTCTTTCTGATCCTTAGGCAAAATCATGGTAACTAAAACAGTTCATTTCATGCACTTTGTAAATGTGACTTAATCATTGAGCAATAATGAGTAAAACATCCTCAGAAGGTTAAGTGGCTAAGATCTCATGACAATGTGATCAATAAGCCTTTCAACATTTTTTTTTTTATTGAAAATAACAGGTTTTGTGGGGTTTTTTTTTTTTTGTTTCTTTTTTTCTTTTCTTTTTTGGCCATGCAATATGTTTCAATCCCCTAACACCTCCCAGTTATTCATGTCTTTTGTTAGAAAACATGCATTTAAGGAATAATATTAAAATAACTTGATAAAACAAAAATCCACAAGGCCTGAAAGTACAAAACAGAAAAAAAAGCAAAAATATTAGAAACATATATAGATGCAGAAACATACGTACACATACATAAATGATGAATAATTATACAAAATGCAAAACCTGAAGCCATATTCCATAGGCAAATAACTTGCAAGATTGAAACATGTCAGTAATTATTCAATATAGTATTCAATAAAGTATTTAATATTCATTTAATATAATTTTATCAGAAGATACCAGTCCATAGAGAAAAGTAGAGTGCACATTGAAAGGAAAACATTTTATGCCACCGGAAATAATTTCTGTTACTAAATTCTGTACCTCTCTCTGATGTAATTTTCCTCCTTTTATTTAAACTATGTAAAGTAAGAAGATTGGAGTTTATGATTGTTTGCACCACGGTTAATCTTTTCCTCAAGAAAAAGTTTCTCTTTTAATTTTTGTATTTAAGCATTTTTTTCATTTTCCATACCAAACAGAGTTCTCCCTCTCTCCCTCCCTCCTGATACCCCCCGCTCTTTCCCACACCCAACCCTCATACACTCCTCAGAGAGGGTGAGGCCTTCTGTGGGAAGTCAACAGAGTCTCTTTGAGTCAAGACCACCCCAGTATCTAGGCTGAACGTGTTATTCTTCCATAGGGAATGAGCTCCAAAATGCCAGTTCATGCTCTATGGATAAATCCTGACTCCATTGCTTGTGGCCCCACAGACTTTCCAAGTCACATAACTATCACCCACAATCAGAGAGGCTCTATTTAAGTCCTTTGCAGGTTCCCCAGCTGTCATTCTAGAGTGAACTTCCAGTAGCTAGGATCAGCTGTCTGTGGGTTTCCCCATCATGATCTTGTCCTCTTTGCTCATATAATTCCTCCTCCCTTCTGCAATTGGACTTCAGGAGCTCAGGCCAGTGTTTGACTGTGGATTTCTGCATCTGCTTCTATCAGTTACTGGATGAAGGTTTTATGATGACACTTAAGGTAGTTATCAAGCTGACTATACAGCAAGGCCAATTCAGGAACCCTCTCCATTATTGCTAGTAGATTTAATTGTGATCTTCTTTGTGGCTTCCTGGGAGTTCCTCTGCAACAGATTTCTCTCTAGCCCCATAATGGCCCCCTTTATCAAGATTAATTTTTTGCTTTTCCTCTCCATCCCTCCTCCGAATTTACCATCCTTTTTCCTCAAGTTCCTCTCTCCCCTGCCCTTCACACTTCACCCATCCCCCCCCCCCAAGCTACTAATTTACTCAAGAGATCTTACTTCCATTCCCAGGGGCATCCATGCATGTCTCTCTTAGGGTCGTCCTAGATTTTCAGGGGCTGAGGATTATAGCCTGGTTATCATTTGCTTTACATCTAGTATCCATTTATGAGTGTGTACTACGGTGTTTGTCTTTCTGGGCCTGGGATACCTCACTGCAGATAGTTTTGTTGTTTTGTTTATTTTGATTTGTTTTTTTCTGGTTCGATCCATTTGCCTGCAAATTTCAAGATGTCACTTTTTTTTTTTTTTTTTAACCTCTAAGTGTTTCTCTGTTGTGTAAATGTACCACATTTTCTTTATCCATTCTTCAAGTGACAGGTATCTAGGTTATTTCCAGGTTCTGGCTATTATGAATAATGCTTCTATGAATATAGTTGAGCAAATGCCTTTGTGGTGTGAATGTGCAGTATTGCTGGACCTCAAGGTAGCTTGATTCCAAATTTTCTAAGAAACTGCCATAATAACTTCTAGGGTGATTGTACAAGTTTGCACTTCCGTCAGCAGTTGATGAGTTTTCCCTTTACTTCACATTACATCTTGTCTTCGGCAGACAAAACAGTATCTTAATGGCTTTAGTCATGTATTTCCTGATAGAGCCCTTATAAGTTGCATAGCTTTGTCTACACTATTTAGGATGATCCCCATGCAATGCACTTCACTTCTGAGGCTGCCATAGCAACCTACATAAGACTGGATGCATAGAGAAACAGCAATATATTTTTTTATCATAGTTTTATAAGGCAGAGGCTCAAGGTCATTGGTTCAGAAAGATGGTTTCTCCTGAGATATGTCTCCTTCGATTGCAGTTAATAGCCTTTATATTATTTTCTTTTGAGGGTAACAGTCACATTGAATTAGAGGTTACCTTAATTGCCTAATTTAAATTGATTGCCTCATCAGTTTTTATCTACAAATACATCTGAATTGTGAGGTTAGAAATATTAGGAATTTGAAATGTGATTAATGAGCATGTGACACTGAAAAGGTATATGATCTCACTGTTCTCTATTCTGAGTTCATGCATATTTAAAATAAATTAAATGGAGTGCTGTGCTTCAAGAAGGCTATGATGAAAGTATTTGAGATATTTACTAAATAGTTAGGTTTGGAAATTAGGGCACTTTGAGAGAGTACAACATTTAGTGAAAGTAAAACTTTATTCATTATTGTAGGAATGAGAGTTCAATTGTGTATAGTACAGATTAAACAGTGTTGGAACTCAGTTCCAGGGCTAGAGACTCACATGGATGTGAGGACTCGATAATCAGTACAAAAGCAATAACTCATCTCATTGAAGTAAATCATCTAATCTTTTGCACTAAACATATGGCTGGGCTTTCAATTGCATTCATTTTCAAGGCTCTTAAAATTTTATTTTTGATCTAACCGAACAATGTAAACATTTCATCAAGATTTCCCATTGAGGTCAAATAATTTTAAAATGTATTTCATGTATTATATTTCAAAGAAAATTTGGAGCATTTGTTTCTAGTTTTTTTCATTGTAATGTTGAAAAATCACATTTTTCAACACAATACTACTAGTGATGGTCCCCATAAGCTTAAAGTCATTTCTGATTTACTTTTAGCTGTAAACATTTGGAGTGTTTATTTACTTCTTTGCCTTATTAAGTCAGGAAGTATAAAAGATTAACCAAAAGAAGCAATTAAACTTTTGTGAGGAATGACATTACTGTAGACCTGAGACACCGCCTCATTTATGGAAGGCATATAGATTTCTGTGTATGATACATGCAGTCTGATTAGCTGCTGCATACCTAAAGAAAACTATGAATATGAAATTGTATTTTTTCCCATTAAACCCTGGGTAAACTCTAGTATTTAAATTGTCAGGTCCAGTATTTTGGACTGTCGTTACATTTTTAAAAAAAATAACAGAATATATTTCAATAGGGAAGCTGAGTATAAGTAAAACTTTTGGTTATTTCTTGGTTGCCTATGGTATGATTGAATATTCCATGTGCTCTTTGACAAATTGTAGCTTGGTATTTTATTTGGGGAAGAAAAAATGCTAAGTACAGAGAGGATGAACCTGTGTTCCAAACCCACACCTGATAAGGTAAAACCACTCAACTCCCATTCCTCACTGTTAAAGGTCAACTTTTATATTCAATAGCAAGAGCAAACAAAGAGTCAAGAGTTTTACAGTAGACTAACAATTCCAAAGGTATCATTGTGTAAGCCGAAAAACCCTTAACAGTAACTATTGATTTAAATTCCAGAGCCCAGGAATAACGTGAATATCCTGATTCAAGTAGGCAGATGATATCTTTGTTACATATTATATGTAAACTTATGCTTATACTTGATCATAGACTATTAGATATTTAATAATGCACTCTATGAAAATGTAGAAAGACCTTATTTTCGATGTACTTTTACTTTAAATATAACTCATTTTCTGGCATTGAATATTCACGTATATATTTGAAAGGGGTCTTACCTTCTTGCAGTTGGTTACTGACTGATGTCCTGCTGGCTTTTGAAGGCTGCCACACTAGTCTTATAACAAGCAGTAAGCAATGTTATATACAGATGTGCTGAAATTCAGGGTTGTTCAACTTACAGAGGGGCAGAGTAGACTTAACATGGCGCTTAAGAATCCAGGCATTTCGGAGATAGTAAGTGAGGAGCAGCAGCAGAACTGTTGATCCTGGGAACATCGTTGCAAAACACAAGAGTCAGGGTTTCTTTGAAACTTGGAAGCCAGCTAAAACTTCCCTTCTCTGAAGTCCAGGATGAATCTTCATTTAATAGGAGGCTTTGTTTGTTTGTTTGTCCGCTTGCTTGCTTTTAACAACATAGGAAACAAGCCTTCTGATTAGCGTAATCACCTTTATCATTTTGTTAGCTAAACTCTTTGCATGACTTGCTATGGCTTCTGCAATGCTCTTCCTTCCACACTATGATATTTCGTTAAACACCAAGGATTTATGTTTGCTAATTTGAATTCTTCTTTGGCTTCCTTACTGCTATAAGAATGTAAAGTTGAGAAGACTTGAGAATGTGTTGTGCTTTAGGCCTTGCTTAAGGGAGTGTTGGGGAAAGTGAGGTCATGAAAATCCTGAAGCTTTCTCCTGGTTGACACAAAGTTCTCATTATTCATATGATTTCTGGCCTGGACTAGGAATAATGATTATGACTTTTAATGTGTCTTCTTTACTAAGCTTAACCATTCTGAGGATTTGATGTGAAAGGATAGATATAAGTTTTTTCCCTTTACTTCAACACTTAAAAGTCCTTGTAGAATTGCAAATTGTACTAAAATCCAAGAATGTAGTAGGCTACAGCAACAACAAGAGAGGTAAAGACACAAGGTATACCTGACTGAGTGAACAGTTAGGACATGCACAACATATATTCAGTGGATCATGTTACATGGACGTAGTTTATGGTTCCCTAAAAAATTAAAATAGCAATATCAAAAGTGCCAGGGATTACGGTAACAAAGCAAATAATGATGAGACTAGGAAAATATTTTGACAACTTACAATTATAAATTTACAATTTACAAACATTACATACAATCCTCGAGTATTAGAGGAATAGTGCCAATAACCTTGTTCAATCAAATCATTTTTTTAAACAGTAAAAATAATGTTTAAATAAGTAAAAATCATTTTAAATGAAATGTAGTAAGATGCATATAACTAAAGGGATTTTCAAATATAAAGAAGCTGAATATGGAAAATAACAATAGACAACAAAATGATCTAATATAAAGTTACGATTTTTAAAATTCTAATATACAAAAATCACAACAAATCTTATATATACAATGAATTCGGGCAAGGTGGAAATAGAGGAATAAGAGAATGTTATAGAACTTTCAGTGGGTAGTATTGCTATATTTAAAATATGTAAGATTAATAATGGCAGACAATGGAGAGGATCTAGGCAAATCATTTTCTATCTGCATGTCAGGCCACACATAATCATGAACTTATAGAATCTGTGATAGTCTTCAAGTGACCTGTACAGAATTAACCCACTCAATACAGTAACACTAAGTGGGCCAGTGCTTATCAATCCCTATCTAACTGAGGAGTTATAACTTGTTATACTGAGACCATGTTTGTCAGGCAACCTATATTTTATGTTCTCTATTTGTATTAAGAAAACACAAATCAGAGCTTTTGTCTCCTTGAATATTCTCATCTAAACCTTTTTTAGAAATCATTTGGTTAAAATTGTTGTAAAAATTTATATTTAATGCAAAGTTCAAAAGATAATTTTGCTGAATACTAGTATGGAAGCAATGACAAAAACAGAAATATTCATACTAATAACCTATTCCTAGAAACATAATTTTAAATGTAAATATATACTTTCTTATAGATTAAATATGTATATTTTCATTTAATGAATCAGAAATGTATGTAGTATTTTACCCAGTGAATAATGAGTCTGTAAGAGGACTCTAACACTGTGGACTATGATGCAAAACTAGCATCAATTGTTTCCAAAGTCTGTATTATTTGAAGTTTCTTCCACTTTGTTGAGAGAAAATATGCAATTCCATGGGATGTGTGTCTCACTTTGGATTCTGTATTCAAAGGACAGCCTCATTATTATTTTGTTTTACTACTTTCTTGTAATTCTTCAACAATTTCAACATTTTAAGACGTTATTATAGCCTAATTTGATTTAAATAGAGTAATCTGAATACAGTTTTTTATTTTTCCCCTAGGGAAAAAGGAAATACAAAGATATGTTTACTAGTGATTGAGTTCTATTACTATTGCATTCATTGTTTGAATTAAACAACATTGTGTCTATTTTACACAGCATAGACTTGTTAATATGAAAATATCAAAATGTGTGTCAAAGCTATTTCAAATGCCTTAAGAAAATGTTAAAAATAAAAATTAAAAAACAGTATCCAACAGAAGGCAAAAAATACTTATTTTGAGAATTCTGTTTCTGTATGTTTGTTTTTTGAGACTATGTTTTCCTAGATAGCACAGTCTTTCTTTTGTATCTTGAGTACAGCTTAGAGACCCCTGACACACACCCTGCTTACTGTGGAATCTTTGATGATGCCTCCTCTATGTGCTCACTTTCAATAACTAATGCAGACTTATCAGATATTTCATATTGAGATAGAAAATTAAAATATAATCAATTTCATTATCCTATGAAAGAATTTTCAAATGAATATCTTTTTCTTAAAAAACTGAGCTATGTAATTGAAATAATCAGGAAACATATATAGTATGCAAAAGGAATACAGGCTTTAGTAGATATGAAAACTTGTTTGTCAAGGAATTGAAATGAACAAAAAGGGAGTCCTCAATTTTCTATTTACCGAAACTGCTTAACAAAACTTGTACTATCGCTGGAACGCAGTATTTACACTGACTCTATAAAAATGCCTTTAGGCTGTAGTTTAAATAATCCTGAAACACATCCCACATGCATTATCCCAAAGTATAACTATTTGGGTCTTGTAGTATAGCAGTTTGTCTGAAGGTTTTGTGAGACTAAATGTAGTAAGGAACTTCATGTGGGAAAAAATGGCTTCCATTTCTAGTCTACTTGTGATGTTTGAGTCAAACAAGAATTTTAACTTTCAGAAAAATTTTAAATCACATGCATGCTTGAAATAAGAAAGTTACCAAATTCAATGGACTTGATGTGAAATGATAGCAAGATATGCACTAATCTAAAAACATGTTGAAATTTGAAGTAGAAAACACTGCCAATCAATGTAAGCTATATTTCTTTTATCTAATCACTTTTTATTTCAATTAAAAACAATCTTATTTTACATATTAATCACAGTATCCTCTTCCTCTGGTCCTCCCGTTTTCCCTACCAACCCACATCCCACCATCCATCCACTCCTCAGGGAGGGTGAGGCCTCCAGTGGGGGACCACAAAAGTCTGCCACATCCTTTGGGGCAGGGCCTAGGCACTCTCCTGAGTGTCTAGGCTCTAGAGTGTATCTCTTCATAGGAATGGGCTCCCTAATCCCATTCTTGCACTTGGGATAAATACTGGTTCCACTGTCAGAGGCCCCTTAGACTGTCCAAGTCCCCAAACTGACACATTCAGAGTGCTTGGTTCAGTTTTATGCTGGCTCCCCAGCCGTCAGTCTGGGGTCCCTGAGCTCCCATTTGCTCAGGTCAGCTATTTCAGTGGGTTTTCCCAGTATGGTGAGAAATCTGGCACTAGAGAAATCTCCAGAGATTCTCAAGGATGGCCCCAACTAAGAATCTAAACGATAGTGGAGAGGCTACCTTAAATGCCCTTCTCCTGTTAGGAGATTGTTAACTAAGTTATATGCCATCCTAGAGCCTTCCTCTAGTAGCTGATGGAAGCAGAGGCAGACACCCAGAGCTCACTGAGCCAAACTCCTGGAATCCTGGTGCAGAGAGGGAGCAAAAGCTATATTTCATTACATTGTATGTGCTTTCATAATCACATAGATCCTATGTCTGTGTATATACAAGAGGGAGGTGATAGTGAAGAGAGGGAGGATGGGGGAAGAATGGAAAGAGAGGGAGAGATATTTTAGAATCAATTTAGCTTTATTCACATTAAAATTGAGTAGAATTACCATGACAGCCTAAAAGTATCAGCATTTGTTTATTTCCCACTTTCTCTTCATCCACTAATAACTCCAATGCAAAGCTGATGTAATTTTAAATCCATTGTAATTGTAATTGCAAACGGAAATTATCAACAAAGTCTATGTGGTGTTTTTTTGCATATGGAGAAAGTGTAATTAAGAAATAAAAATTTAAAACATTTTTTATGCTTTCAATACTTTTGTTTCACTTTTTAAGTTACAATGTAATGTTTAATTCCACAGGATGGAAACTGTTATAAAATTTCAATACTTAATAACTTAGCTGAAACCATCAACTGGAGAATAGAAGAAATTACTGATCAGTACAGTCACAACCACAGACATTAAGACCAACAATTGACTAATGGGAACTCATGAAACTAAAAAGCTTCTCTATAACAAAGGACATGGTCAAGTAAGTGAAGATGCAGTCAACATGATGGGAGAATTTTTTTGTCGGCTATACATCTGACAGAGGATGAGTATGTACAGTAGAAAGGAACTCAAGGAGGAACTCATGAAAGAAATGAAGGAAGGAAGAGAGTGAGGAAGGAAGGAACAGGGGGAAAGAGGGAGATAGGGAAGTAGACAAGAAGGGAGAAGGAAGCAAGAAAACCAAACATCAAGAAAATGAGCAACTCAAAAAAAAAAAAAAAAATGGGCTGTGGAACATTAATAGAAAGTTCTCAAAAGAAATACAGATTGCCAGGAAACACTCTGAAAAGCATTCAGAGACCTCACCTAAGGCAGAAAGGTAGATCCATCTCACCAAATTTAGAATGACTACAATAGAAATAAAATACACAAAAAATCTGCCATTAGCATGGAGAGGAGGCAAAAAATTCCATATTTTATTAAAAAAACCAAGAAATCAAAAAGTTTGACCACTTTAATAGTCTTACCTTAACCTGACTTTTGCACAGTATTGATAAGAAATAGTTTTAACAATTTAGAATGAACTCAGAATAAAATCCTAAAATCTCTTAGTCATAACATGGGTATAAATATTTCCCTCCAAGCCTCATCATAGCACGATTCTTGTGACATGCTGATCCCTTCAACAGCAAAAGTGAATCATACTATTTAGGTGCCTAGAGTCTTCCAATGATGTAAAACTGGACTCCAGAGAGAGTATCTTCTTGTGTGAAAGAGGATGTGATACCCATCTTGCACATACTGAATCAATGGACATTTGTAGGATTTCTGTTCATGATAACTACTCTAATATACTTTACTTTATATTACTTTCCAATAATATATTGACTTTTTAAACAGTTATTTTATACTCATTATACATACATATATATATATATATGCCACAGAACCCCAAAGCAATGCTTCATGGTCAACATCATCATTATTACTGAGTGATGGGAGATGCCAGTATTTATATTTGTTTCTCATACTGGTTAATGAATAAAGCACTGTTGGCCAATAGGAAAGGAAGATAGGAGAGACTAGGAGACAAGGAGGAAAGACGAAGTAGTAAGAAGGGGCCAAGTTGGAGAGTCTGGAGAAGGCAGAACTGCCAGCCGCCTCTCGCTGGTAAGACCACATGAAAATACATAGAAATGGGTTAATACTTAAGACAGAGCTAGCCGATAAGAAACTAATACCTTGCCAACAGAATTATATCAAATACAGAGTCTCTGAGTGTTATTTGGGGCTGGCGCAGTGGCGGGACAAGACCAGGCGGCGGGTGGTAAAACCCTACTCCTTACAATTGAGAATTTCATATCTGAGCATTGTATTTACATCATTTTTATCCTTTCCATACTTCACTCCAATTTCCCCAATGCTTTCCCAACTCCTTCTCAGATTCATATCTGCTGAGTCCTGTTATTGTTCCTTTTATGTATTTGGTCTTCCCTCTACATTGTATAACCAATTAGAGAGTTGCTCTCCTTGTAAAACTAATTACCCTGTCTTAGCAGTCATTAATTGTCTATTATATTTTATCTGGTTGGGGACTTGTGAGATCTCCCCCAATAGCCTGTACGTTTTATGATCTCTTGCACTTTTTTAGCCAACAACTCTAATTTAATTTGCTTAATACAATTTTCAATTATTGTGCCTTCAGCCTGTGCATATGTGTATATGCCAAGGAGCTATGATTCTTCAATATAACAATTGCATCTTCTTTTGTTCTGTTATCTTAATATGTATATTAATATATCTATCTTGATTTCATAACTGAGATAATTTTCATTAACTTTTGTTGTATTGGTTAATGGTAAATCCTTGTATTTCTTTTATTTTTGAGATTATAACATGATGACATCATTACTCCCCTAATTTCTCATTTCAAACATCCTCGCTCAATGTTTTCCCATGTATAGCATGTGAAAATCTGGCAAAATAATGATCCAGGGACTTTCTTTAAACTGTGATAACTCCATGAATCCCCTTCTCCGGGAGGGGAAAGTAAGGGGACTGGGATTGACATGTAAAACAAGTTTGTTTCATATTTAAAAACAAAATATTATCATATATAAAAAATGGTACAATGCTAGGGAATTGAGTATAGAAAATTTCACAGATATTTAGTGTTCACTGTCTTATTTTGGTTTCAATTGTTGTGATAAAATACTATGGCCAAAAGTATTTTGAGGAAGAAACAATTTATTTGACTAGCATGTCCTGATCACAGTACATTTTGAAAGGAGGTCAGGACAAGAACTATGTGTGCAAAACTTATGGCAGAAATTGCAGAAGAGGCCATGGGTAATCAGTGCTTGCTGGTGTGTTGCCCGTGGCTTGCTCAGCATGTAGTTTGTTTGTTTGATTTTACAACTCAGAACCACATGCCCAGGGATGTCACAGTACTCAATGGGCTAAGGCACCCACATCAATATTCAATAAGATAATTATCCACAGATTTTCCAATGGGTCAAAATAATGAAGAAATTTTATGAGTTGAAAGTTCCCTCTTCCCAGATGACACTGCCTTTTGTCAAGCACACAAAAATCTTAACCAGGACATTGACATAGACAAGTCCTAAGTGACAAATCCTCATAGTAGGTAAGTTCTGAATAGCGGAGGCTCCTTTCAACTGCATCAGCATGAGGCTTGTAGACCATTTATCTTAAATTAAATTTTTGGAGTGCAAGATTGTGTTCTTGAGGAGCTTAGCAAGTTTCCTTTACTCATTTGCTAAAAAGCCATTAGAAGGACTGTTCCCCTTCTCTAGCATTCCCCTAGTATTAGAGCCCATTGTTTTATTTACATATCTAAAATTCAATATTTCTGGAGAAAGTATGGTCACAAATATTGCTCAGTAGTATATTAACAACCTGGACATCCATCTATACTAATTAAAGGCCAAGTACCTGATGTTTAAATTTAACTTCACTGAATATTAAGAAAGTGTTGAATAACAATAATTTGCCATGTTCTCTTTAGAATTCACAGAATATTTTAAAAAGTGAGTTATGAGTCCTAATTTGTTGGAGATTTGATCACAGTGTGAAAGGTGAGACCTTGTTAATAAAATCAACCTTGGATCAAGGGGTAGAGCCACAATCTAGTGAACAGAAGAAATTCACCACAGAGAGTATGAAGGAGCCAGGAAAGCAGATATACATACAAGAAGGAGTAGGGAGTTTCTCAGTCTTTTTGTTTTGGGACAGCTGGAGAAACATTCTTTGTGAGTCTTTGGCCAAAATTATAAGGTCAGCTGGTTTCTTCTCAGTCTCCTTGAGCTATCAGGGTTTCACCCCAGAATCTGACTCCCAAGTCTATATTGGCAAATAGAACAATAGAGACTTAGTATAAAACAACACTATGATAAACATAATTGTTCAAATCGATGCATTAAAGTTATGTTTAATGCTAAAGATAAATACATGGAAGAGTGTTATACATAATTGCTTGTTCATTAAAACACGACAGAGGTTTAGGATACACTGCAAATTTAGTACACACATAAAATAGAATATATACACACTGAAAAATTGTTGAGACAACCACAAATAGAATGATAAAGCAGACCTGTGTTAATTCCCAGCACCTACACAGTAGCTCACACTCATTCCTAATTTCAATTTGAGAGAATCCAAAGTATGATTCTTATCTATTTGGTGCACATACATACATGAATGGAACCACTCATGTACATAACTATTTTAGAAAAGAAAATGATCAAATAAAAATAAGAACGAAAGTAATCACATCATAAAACCTTTGTATCCAAGAGTAGTGTCCTGTATAATATGTAATTTGTATAGTTCAAGATTGAATTGGGCACATGCCAATATGCAGAGAGCAATGGATTGCAGACTGCTAGACCCTTAATGACACATATTTAGCACACCTTCTCTTCATAAGGATAAAGGATTATTCTGGAAAATATAGGGGGGATGATAAGAGCCAGAGGCAGTGAACGACTACAGCAAAAACAGAAATGGTATGACACAACAAGGCAGCTGCACACTTAAACTTACAGTTGTCATTACTGCATGTACAAAACCCATAAGCGATAGTGCCAGCCAAAATCCTAACAAGGATGGGAGGTGGTCATGAAGTCCCATACCATGCTGAGGAGCTATTGGTATTGATGTCTCCAAGAAGAGGAATAGTCAGGTTTCTCCATGAATGCAGATTAGCAACATTACATAGAATCATAGTGTTTTCTTTTTATATTTTTAAAAACAAGTGAAATTCAAAAAATAGTGGTGGTGAACAGAGAAAGAATAGGGGAGAAGGACCAGGCATTAGATTTTATGAAAACACAGTAAGTGTGTGAAAGGCAAGTTTGAAATCCTCAAACAATAAAGATATAAAAAGTAATTAATTGAGAAATGTTGAGCTAAATTTAAATATATACATGTTGAGGTAATTTTCCCAATTCTCTCTCCTAACAATGTAGAATGGACCCTGATTCCGTCAGCTGAGAGTTACAGAGAAACACTCATTGCGGAAATGAGGATAATTGCTTCAGAGCCAAATGGTAAAGATCAGAAATAGCTGAATTTTTTAATTTAACCCAGCACGGGAGGAGGAGAAAGTGTGGACATGTTACCGAACACTAATAACAGCATTGCAGTCCCTATAGTGTGGCTTCCTGTACTATCTAGTGTGTTGATAGCAAAGTAGGAGCTGTTAAAGGCAAACTATTTTTGAGATTCACAGGAATTGTCTACAGTTAGCAATTTAAATGAAACAAAAACTTTGGCTCATTTAAAAACATAAAGAATTGAGTTTATTTAGAATTTGTATATAGTTGAAATATTTATAGTGCTGACACATTTATTTGGATAGGTATATATTTTTTAAGTGATAGCAATTTATTCTGAGTGTCATGAACTCTAAAGGAAAATGAAAATTGCATATTTTTTTGTAAATACAGATTTATGTCTTCATGACACAGAATTATTTGAAATTATATTTTTCTTAGTTTCATGCATATTCCAGCTTTAATAAAAATATATTATCCCATGATGAATCCAAATAAAACTTTGGAATCTCCTATCTTTAAGAGGCATTCATTTCTTTGTACCTATAAGAAATAAAATTATATCATCCTTTGATTTGTAAGTCAAAGAATTGTGAATTAATTCAAAACTGCATTTCCCTGAAATACTTTTGGAATGATGTTATTAAAATCATATACCATATGATGTAGATGAATTGGACAGATTAGATATAATGCTGTTTTATATTTCTAATAATTCTATCCTGTATAGGTGCCAGACTCATTGTAAAACCTTAAAAATTCTCCAAGAGTTATAAATCTAATGGATTTTAGATTTAATAGCATTATTTTTTAATATAAGATAATTTCTGAAATTGGAAACTTTCCATAGAAATATATCAGCCTGTCAAATCCTAATGTGGTGTTCATTTCTGTAATATTTGAACTTCTGAATAGACCTCATTTCACCATTGGACTTATTTTTTTTTTTTCACAAACTAAACTTTCTTTATAAATCTTTGACTAATCTGACTTATTAGTTAGGTGTATAATATATGTTCTCCCACAAATCACATACATACAAATGTTGGATATGTCTAAAGCAATTGGTACAGGAGATGTTTTTTATATTTTGTGACAAAGACATGGACCCAATATCAATATTAAGTGATGTGGAAGCTTTTAAAAGTTAGACTTGTATTATCCAATTAAAAGAGATATCCTTGAATCCTAATCCTTATTACTCAAAATTTAATTATAGTGAATATACAGTAATGTATGCTATATGATAAGGAAAGATGGCCAGAATTGATTTTCCACAATCCGTGAGGGAGCCTACCCTGATGAAGCACAGGTTTCTGACATCTAGGACGCCAATAACATGGGAGAAACAATCGTAGCCTGTTAAACCGATTTTTCTGTAGTATTTTATTCCAATGATAATTCTTTCAATGTTATACAGAATCTTTAAACACAAAATCAAGTATTTGTTGGTCACTATCTTTAAAAACGGAATCTCCATGACTTTAGTACACATTAAAAAGGAAATAGAAGACGAGAGAGAGATACCATAAAAAAAGGAAGCCATTATAGGTTTAAAGAGAAGACTGACTCTAGAGAAATGTTCAGAGACCTACAAGACTGACGCCAACAAACAATTTAAAAACAGTGGAAAGGCTACCATAAATGCATTTCCATGATAATTAGATTGATGACTAACTTATCCACCACAATAGAGCCCTCATCTAATAGCTGATGGAAACAGAAGCAAATACCCACAGCTAAACACTGAGCAGAACTGGAATCCAGATGCAGAGCAGGAGGAGAAGATCATGCTGCAGGAACACATAGAGACAGCTGACCTGAACAAGGAGGAGTTAACGAGCCCTCAGACTGATAGCTGGGAATCCAATATTGGACTGACTGACTTAAACCCCCTGAACATGGGTCTCAGTTAGAGGGCCTGGGCAATTTAAGGAACCTCTGACAGTGAAACCAGTATGTATCCCCGATGCACAAAGGGACTTTGGGAGCACATCCCCCATAGAGGGATACTCCCTTAACCTAGAGGCAGGAGGGAGGGCCTTGTCCATACTCCAAATGACTTGATAGATTTTGTTGACCCCTCCTGGAAGGCACCACCTTCCCTGTGGATTGAGGGAGGGAGGGACAGAAAAAGAGAGAGGAAGGGAGGGATGGAGAAAGAACTGGAATTGATATGTTAAATAAGAAATAAATAAATAAAAAGAAAAAGAAATATCTATTATTATGTAACTCTTATGGCACATATGCCAAATCAATCTGTGGTACTTTACTATTATGCAAGAAATAAAAAAGCACATGCTTCAGTGTTTAAATAACATCAAATTTCATTCATTTGGGGGACAAAATGATTCTCACAAATCATCATTTATCCTCACATATGACATTTGTTCATATTATTTGTCCCATAAAAGGCAGGGTACAAATATCTTTTGCGCAGTTACCATGTAAATAAATGAACATAATAAATTTAAATTTACATGTGAAAACTTATGCACTGGCCAGTTTGCTTCTTTGATCTGTCCAGAATAATTTTCAGAAATAATTGTCATAAAATCAGAGGAAAAAAAAGCATGAAATCATTTTCATGAATCCAAAGTGGGTGCTCCAGACAGGGTGTGTAGCTATAAACTTGAATAGCCCTGGTATCTAAGCTTATCTTTGCATAGTCCTTTGGTCATATATGTCTGAAAATTAAAATCCAGCGTGACATCTGAAAGTGAGAATATGTAAATATATATAAGCATTTCATTATTAAGTGCTCTATTTTTTTTTTTACAAAGTATTTGAATGTATACTTTTGCACATCCTGGGAGAAAAGAATAATAACCAACCACTAATTTTCCAAAGACAAGAAATCAAAATGATAAAAGAACGTCTTAAATTAAGACTCAAGTTTATCATTGTGTTGAATGTTCACTGCCTGTACTCCAAGCTTGACAGTGTTAGCCTATTATTTAGAAAGTACCTGGAAACATTGCAGAAGATTGGGTAGAATAAAAGAAGCAGAATATATTATTGGTGCAGGGCTGCGAAATAATACCTTCTTGGCAGAACAAGTCAATGCAAAGAACACCTCATAACATTTGTGGGTACCTCTCAGCACCTGACATAGGAACAGTCATTCAATGATGACTGGAGAATGAGTTTAAGGGCCTCATCCTTTCCTGCTGGACCAATGATTCTTCATATTGATTCTGGGGGAAGTGCTGACATTGTGTTCAGTTTTGTACTCATTAAGCAGCCAATGATAGATGGCATCATATAAAGCACAATGTTAGGCACTTAACCAAACCAGGAAAAGATGATGTGTACAAGATCCATCGGGCTCTAAGGACATCCCTCAGAGTAATCTCAGGATTTAGTAGATATTAAACTCTGGAGTGTTCCAGAACTCTGCAATACTGCAACCCGAGAGACAAAGATTTCCTACGCAGACTTCGGATGCACAATTATTACCTAACATATAATACTAGTATACTACAGATCAAAAAATTATAACCAAAGATGAAGTCATTTAAATATTTTAGAGATAAATCCACAAAGTTAAGAATCCATACATGGTCCAGCTCAGCAATAATAATATATGTCAGGTTGTCATAGATAACATAAACCTGTGAGAATTTGAAGAACTTAATGTGAATACATATTTAAATTGGCACACAAGAGAAATGAAGTAATTAGTAAACTGAAAAAAGACAAAAAAAATAGTTCTGCTTAAGCAATAATGTACTGGGACTTACTTTTGCACCTGACTCTGATTATTTCCTAATGAATAATGAGAACTTTAAAGATATACAATGTCTCCCTCTGTCTCTCTCTCTTACACACACACACACACACACACACACACACACACACACAACACACACACACACACACACACACTGCCTCAACTCTCTAATTCAGGTCACAATAGTCGGATATGAATGAAATGTAATCAAATTTCTAATTTTCTTAATAGAGTCAGCACATCAGAATGCCTAATGAGCAAAATATTTATTTTTCTCTTAGGTTTTGAAGGTTCTTTAATTTAGAAGGTATAAATTATAGGGACAGGAATATGCTTCATTCTTCCTAACATGTCTTATATTAGTTCACAAGCACTTATGTCAGTTATAAATACATTGTACTTCATGGCTCAGATTCTGATTTAAATAGGCAAGCCAAATAGTTGGCTAGCTGTTGGGAAATTAAATATTCATGAATGTGTGTGCACACAAGTGAATGGGTTTATGTTGTATGCAATTTTCATCTATGCAGATTCTTAATGAATTATGGAATTTCTCTCTTGCTCACATTTAAAGAGAGGACAGAATCATAGGCACAAGGTGTTTATTTTTAGTTTTCATTTGCCAAGGCAAATTGCTTTGATTATAACAGTAATAAATTTCGGTGATTTTCTTTTTTTTAATTCTGGTATTTCATCCCAAGGCTTTTGCTCAGCAAGACACTACCTAAAGAAACAGAATACAAACCCCCAACCTGTAATTTACTTACCAGCTAAAAGTAAATTATCTTCATATATATTTGATTAGATAACATTTCTATCGTTTAGTTAGCAAACCCTAATTTTTCCCAATATCTTTATTATGTGCAATTTTAATTACATGAATCTATCACTGTAGTCTTAACTCATTGAAAGCCATTTATGGGTTGGCATTGTTAACAATTCTTGTGATATATGTGTGGATTTGATGTGAACAGGGGCAATGCTCCTCTAAAAGTCAAGGAAGCTCTTAAAAATGCTAACACACCACATTTATCACTAAGAAATCATTATCTTTGGTCTGGCAATTATCATGTATGAGAAAATAACATGACATTCAATCCAATAGGCAGAGAACTAGTTAGTATTAAGAAAGTAGAAGAGAATTTTAATAATAACCAAGTACTGGCAAATGCTTAATAAATAAACTGAAAAACATATGTACTTAAAAGTTCTTGTTATTTCTCACAATAAATGCTGCCATCAGCTCAACCCATTAGTTTGAATTTTCTACTAATTGCTGATGGGTGTTCCCAAAATGAAATACCTCTTGCATGTGCCTGAAATATATATGCTAAAGCATTTCTTCGTCCATAAAAAAAAACATTTTTACTTTTTTTCCTGTATAGATTCATCTTTCATAGCTCTCAATTTTTCACACAATCTTGTGAGCATTATTCCAAAATGCAACAATGAAATACATTTCTTTAAGTTAAAGAAAATGTTAGACATACAGATATTTGAGTTTATTATATATTTGGGCCAAAAGTGAAAAAAAAGGATTATGAAACAAAAGAATGTTATTACTAGCCATAAATTAGTGTTTCGTAATATTTTACTTCCTCTGTAAATAATCTAACACCCAAAGTTTTATTGTATCTAACAGAAATACCTAATACGTGTATCTAAAACAGAATAACAAGCTATATAAAGCTGAGAATCTTTAATATAGTTTCTCATGTTGTGTTACCCAATGATAAAATTATTTTGTTGTTATTGTATAATTGGAACTTTGTTACTATTACAAATAAATCATAATGTGAATATTGAATGTGACCCCTATGGGAGAGATGACGTACAGGTTAAGAACCATTCATCCACAAAACATCTATTTCTTCTCAGTATTTCAATTCACCACTATAAAGAGTAGGGTTTTTCCTCTTGCCGGCTGGTCTGTCCTGCCTCCGCGCCAGCCCCAAATATCACACAGAGACTCTGTATTTGATATAATTCTGTTGGCCTGGTACTAGTTTCTTATCTGCTACTACTGTCTTATGTATTAACCCTTTTCTGCTGATCTATGTATTTTCACGTGGTCTTCTCTTGCTAGGGAGCCGGCCAGCATTCTGCTTTCTCCAGACTCTCCATTTTGACTCCTCCTTACTACTTCCTCTTTCCTCCTTGTCTCCTAGTCCTGCCTATCTTGCTTTCTTATTGGCCAACAGTGCTTTATTCATTAAACAAGTATGATAAACATATTTACAGAATCGCATCTCCCATAACACCACCTTACTAATCTTCAATTACTACAAATATTTTGTGCTTATACCATTATGAAATTATGATTCTTTCCTTTGTGGCCATATCATTAAAAATAGAATTCATAAACTTATTTCTAACACTTCTGCTTATACAAGGTTGCATTTTAGAGGAAGAACTATGGATGCATTGAAAACATTGTACAGACATAGTACACTCCAACTTCTAGGTATCTTACAAGAATACCAAGTTACACAATCACAACATATGTGCAATTACCAACTTCAGACCCATAGACCATACTCTTAGCTATTGCTCTTATGTTTCTAATTTCCTATTTGTGAACAAGTTGTAGTTTTGAATAGCACTCAACACTTGAAATCTAGTTGTAGTGCTTCAAAGGTACATATGAGTCATCCTTTTAAAATCATATTTTTTAAAATAAAAGCGATTTGCTCTTTAAGATGCAAGTTTTACATTTTTCTTTATTCTTCACTTTCAATATAATTCATCTATATTATAGTTAAGTATTAATGGACTTCATCATCTGGAAAATATATTTTTCCAAACTTTTTTGATGAAATGCCTTAGAACAATTTTTGTTTAGACAATATTATGCTGGTGTGTATGTCTTGGAGGACCCTGAACACCAGTAAATTATAAGTCAGCACAAAATGTCTGTCGCTGGATGCTCATGATACTCATAATTAATAGTGATATATTATATATAATAATTTCCATAAAAATGAAACATTTGTGTTGATTTTGTGTAAATGTGGTATTGAAGTCATAGACCTTCAACTTCTCCTCCACTGCCTACCTGAGTTTGTCTTTCTGTAGACCCCTATGTCTATCTGTGCGTAGCCTGTGTTCATTTATGTATAAGTGAATATATCTACATGGGTGTGACCTGTGTTTATTGGCACAGGCATGGGTACCTGTCTGGAACTACTTACTGAGCAACTTGTGTGCTGCTGAATAAATTGTGTCTGATCCATCTAAAACTCCTTCAATTCTCTCCAACTTCTAGACTCACATGAACTTCCTTTTTTCACTGGTGTCAGATCTTTTGCCTAACAGTGAAATAAACATGTATTTCATGAACATTATCTTCTTGATATTCTGCTCACCATTTATAAAACATAATATACCTTATCTATATAAAGTGTCTACTATGATGTTTAAATGATATAATAAGTACAGTGGAGTGCAATTCATAGTGTTATGCACATGACTAGCTTCCAGATCTCTTTTCAGAATAAATTTTTCCTCAAGAAGTTCATATTCTTCATCAAATCTTCTCTTTCCAATCCCAATTAAGAATATTATGAGGTACTGAAAGCAACATTCAACTACATTTTTTTAAAAAGTCTTCCTTTTTTAAGACCTATTGTTCTTAAATCTGGATTATAGACTTAAGTATTTGTAGTTAGTCTCTGCCTTTCTTGATTTCTGTTTTATCCTGTCTCTTTGTATATTTTCCAATTTGTCTCTTTCTTTTTCTTCATTGAAACACTTTGGACAAAAGAGAACAATACCAATTCCTTCTTACCTTTGTTTTCATTTTTCTTTTGTTTTGTCTCCTTTTGCTTTTGACAGGCCTTCTATATACTAGAATTCACTATGTGGACCTGGGTATCCTAGAATTCATAGAAATCAATCTGCATCTGCCTCTAGTGTTATGGGATCAATATTGTGCTTGGTTAGACCTGGTTGACCTCCATTTTAAATATGTTTTAGCATTTTTCATGCTAAACAGTATAAAGTACTATTAAAAATAATCAGAAAATGGTACATTTCTTGATCTAAAAAAGTATATTTCAAAAGCAAAGAATATAGAAAAGAAATATTTATGAAATATCATTGTCGAGTAGTGCCAAACCTTGACATTTAAAGTATTCATTTATCAAACAAAACAGAATCACCTAATGCTTGGTAGCAAAGTGATTAAACTCTAGAGTCTCTACACTCTGTAAGGTAAGACCTTTCTTCCTGACCTAAATGTAGTGCAATCAATAAACATGATGCCTAGAGACAGAGATCACTATGCTTAAGTACCCTTTCCCATTTATGCTGTCATTTATTCAAGGGAACTCACTCTCATTTGCTAGATGGGTCCAGTTAACTCTATATGTAAGTACAGACTAAGAGCCAATTTTCCTAACCATGAGGAAAAATCAATTTATATTCATAGAACAAGATCTGCTAATGAAGTATTTCTGCCTAGTAGATGTCATGAGTTAAGTACTGTATGGCATGTCCCTCATTAAGTGCCACCACCTCAAATGTCATGGAGGTAAGTAGTGATGTTGGAAATTCTCCAAAATGTAAATGAAGGTATGTGTAGCTCATAACATGACTCCTGTAGATGGTACATCTCTGCTGAATCTACAAGCAGATGATTCACATTGCCTGATTTAAAATGTTGTTCAATGCCTATAGTTTCTAACCAGTTTTGTAATCAAAGGGTTAAGTGAGTTGAATGAAAATTCAGGAATACATTCCTTTCAGTTTTACAATGGATTCATTGTATAAATGTGCATATATTTTATTTTCAGAATTTTAGTCATTCTAGGACATTAAATTTCTATTACTAAATAATTTGTTGGGTTTATTTCATACAGAGCATATATATATATATATATATATATATATATATATATATATATATATGCATTTGTATGGAAAGGTAAATGAGAAGGCAGATAATAACCTGATAGTCCATGTTTTGTAGTGTTTTTTTCCCCAGATTATTTAGCTGATTTATAGTCTACTTTTTATCTTCATGAGGGACAGGCAAGAAAGAAAGAAGGGGATGCTTGTTATAATGGGAAGACTATGTACCTGAAAGCCTTAGAGTGTGACCAAATACATTCAGGAGTGTTCCACTAAATATGGAATATGTGCCATTGCTGGTGGTGGAATCGATCCAAAATATATCATAATTTAACAATTTGATTTGAGAAAAGAAAGCAAAAACATGATAATCAAAGGGAATAGAAGAAAGTACTATGTTAGAAAGAACAGATTCATAATTAAAGTGTAAAGGATACCTGCTGTTGCTCAAGGAAGTTAATGGAATGGCTACTTTGGAAAGGTGCAGGGTAGGGTTTAAAGCTCACTTTGGAGGGTGAAGGCATAAATATAAAAAAACTATCCAGAAACGTTAACAATATCTTGTACAACCTGTTCAAATATGTATATAACGGTTGGTTGCTAGTGCTTACGTAATCTGTAGGTTGTTGCTCTTCATCAGCCTGCTATGTTTTATGCTAATTTTCTATTATATTAGTATATGATATTGTTCAAGAAACTTACAGAAATCCATCTGCACTGCCATGTATAGATGTACATATTTAATAATCCACTCTTGCAGATCATTAATATATTCTACACTAAATGCTTAGTGACTTGATGGATAAACCCATGAAGGCATTGGAGAAGGGAAAGAACAGGTGTCAATACTAAGTGGAATACTTCATCAAACATTCCAAGCTTCAGAAGACATTTTCCTAAACTTTTAAAGCTATAATATTTATCTTAGCATTTTGATTTTTCATTTAACTGGATATGTCATTTTAAACAATGAATGATGAAATTATTTCAAAATAAAAAAATATAGAAATTGAAATATCATCATATTATTTTCCCCTTCCCTTATCCTTACTCCTTCCCCCACACACATAAATGTGTGACTGTGAGTGTGTATCATTTTGTGAATATATATATATATATATGTGTGTGTGTGTATATCTATACACATATATATGTATATGTATGTATATATATATATATACATGTATTTACAAAACATACATACACACATACATATTATGCATATATATACATAAACACAATATGCACCAGTCTATTTAGTATTACTACATGTATACATATGGTTTCAAGGATGATCTTTTGATATTGGACAACCAAAGAGGACTGATACCTAGACAAGATTTTCTCCTACTTGCAGTATTACTTAGTTTCTTGTGGTGCTTTGTTTAGGGGTGGTGCCATGTGAGATATCCCTTTTCTATAACACTGTATCTATTGGTTTCATTCTTATTCAAACATTTTTTATTTAAGACAACATTACTGTCAAATTATCATAGGTGTAACTTCCTTGTCGTTTGTAAGAAACTCAATCTTTTATCAGATTTCATATTCATCTTTTCCCTATAATCTTACCTTCTCTCTCTCCTACAGTGTTACTGAGTTTTTCATGCAGGAGTTGTTTTACATATTTATAGACCAAGGCTGGACTCTCCAGAGTAAATTGTTCTATACATTTGAACCAGTTGTGATTTTATATGTTTATATGTTTATATGTTTATATATTCTCTGCTTCAAAGTGAAAGTTTGTGTGTGTATGTGTGTGTGTGTGTGTGTGTGTGTGTGTGTGTGTGTGTGCGTGCGTGCGTGCGTGGTTTCTTGAGACATGGTTTCTATTTACTAGTAACTGAGAAGTAACACACATTGGCAAGAGAAATTACATATTGCATATGATTATTAAATTTAAATTCATATGTATTATCATTTTAAATATAATAAGTCAATGTTTAAAATGACAATCAATATATTATTCAAATTATATCTCAGTTTGTTAACTGTAAAAAGCATTATTACCTACTTTATCTGCTAATGGAAGAAATATCTGAATGAAGTTTGTCAGCAAGGAAGAATAATTGCATCAGAATAAAATATTCCAATACACTAAAAATGAGAATATGGCTATTAAGTAGTGAGTTGATAATCATATATTTTTATGTCTATACATATAAGAAATGTTTGTGAAGAAGGATTCTAAGTGTACTGTAACAAAAAATGACTGAGAAATTCTGGATCTGACAAACTTGCCTCCTTATATTATAGTAGAAGAACTTAATATTACTGGACAAGATCCTGAATTTAAGAGTTAAAAAGCCAAAGAAAGATTTGGAGTTACAAAAGTTATTTTTCAATATGCTATAATTGAAAACAGAACAAATCATAATGCCCAGCCTATAAGTAATAGAGAAGACTATAGCATAATCTCACTGCAGAAGTGTAGGCGTTGGCTATCATCATTATATACCCTTGCTCTTGCCATGAACACTTGTAAACTATGCCAAATGCACTTTTTTTTCTTTTGCATTATTGGTATCTGTCTATCAAAGTTATCTGAGCTTCATGTTTATGTCACAGTTTGATATTGTTTCCAAAGGCCCTTAAAATCATTTTAAACCCCATAATTTCATTTCTTGTGACAATATGGTTGAGCCCATTGTACATAATGTCATTAATTGTCATTCATGTAAAAAAAGAAAAGCTCATGGTGGGCAGAGAAAACAAAAAGCAACAACAACAAAACCAAAACAAACAAACAAAAATCCTGCAAAAATTAATAAACAAAAAATCCAGGAAACCTTATTCACTTCAAAGGAACACAATCTAAATTAAATTGCTGTTTTTCTCCCCCTTTTCATTTAGGCCTTCAGTGAAATAAGATCCAAAGATGTTACTCAGCCTTGAATATCTCAGTCCTCATGTATGTACCCTCATGTCCATAGCTTCTATTGATATCTGTGACTTGGGCTTTATTGGTAGGTTCATAAATTCTTTCTTAAACACAGGCTGCAAGTCATCTGTGGCTAAGACTTCCATAAGTCGCTGGTTACATTGTGTTTAAGTTGAGTTCTTATCGAGAGTTAATCACAATGGCAGGATTAGATAGGTGACATTCTCAAGAACAAGGAAGCAGAGATGACAGGAAGCAGATTTTTGTTGAACACAGGTGGTAAGAGTATACCCACTCTCCTAATAGATGTCCCTGGAGCCATAAACATTCTGTCCATACTATGTGGGCATGTTGGATTATAAAGGAGTACAAGAGCCTGGGGAGGAAAAAGTAGGTGTGTCCAATGAGAAATATCCAATGAGAAATGGGAGAGAGAGAATGGGGGGTAGTTATGATAAAAACGTACTACATGTTGCACGGGGCTTTCAACCATACAAAAATGAACAAAGCTGGAAGGTTTTAATATGATCACATTTCTTCCTCATGCAGGTTCTTTCTCGTGGTTTATTCAATAAATTAAGGTAGTTCTTGAGTCATCTCAGTGTAGATCCATGAACACTGTCATCCTTCTCGAATAAATTTTAAAGTTAGCAAGGATCACTCTCACAGTATTTTAGATATGTCTATAAGCATTTTATTATCTGATGGTTCTTCACTACCACACCATTCTCTCCATTTTCCTACCATTTTAGCAATAGCCTGAAATTATATTACCCTGTATCTGTCATGTGTGAACACTCCGTGTAATTTGTTTTTTGTTCTCTGTTTCATTATTATCCCGCTGAAGGTCAAAGTTTCCTTATTGAAGGACAATAAAAGGATATTGTTCCTGGATATTTTGGCTTATACTTTTATGTAAGATATATACACACATCTTGCCAAGGAGAGACCTACATTTTCTTATAGCCATATATTTATCATATTTCACTCTTTTTTAATCTATAAGTTGCAGTGATATTTTGTAAGAACTTTAACAAATAATGTTCGCTAGGAGATCAGAATGCTGACCTACGTGATAGAATATTATTTGAAGGTGTGTGACTTTTATTTATGCTGCATTTATTTAACTCTGTGACGCTGTGCTTCGTTGCTTCTCTAAAACCTCTGATGGTCTAATTAAAAACTGAATATCCAACCACCCAGCTTCCTGCTACACTGCAGTCCCCTGAGTAAGAGTCAGAAGAGAGCAGGAAAAGCTAAGGATTCAATAGAGATAAGAACTACTGGCCGGCTCTTCTGCATCTCTGATATTTCACCATTTATCCCTATATCTGATATGGAATTATTATTATTATTATTATTATTATTATTATTAAGACCAATTAGAATTCAAGCTACAATACATTTTTTTTACATTTATTGTGTTCTCCTGTCAGTGTATCTCAATGAATTTATTTTAAAACATAAAATTACATTTCCTGAAGTTTTTTCTGCTTCTTTCTATCTTTGTGAATATATAGTCACATAATATTCAAGTGATACAAAACCCTTCATGACATAGCATATAGCATATTGTTTTATAGTTTTCTCTGACCTTTACTTATGTCATTTAGTAGATTATAAATTCCATGCTAACAATGCCAAGTATTAAATTTGGTTATAACTCTTGATGCTTCTAAGACAAATGGGAGTGCTAAAATGAATCTGAAATGTTTTAGCAAAAGCTAGAAATACTATAGGTGTTTAATATGCAATGATATTTTTAAACACTAGTAAGATATATTAACCTGATATTTCAATTTCATGGGAAGGATCCTTCAAGTTGACTATCAGGCAATTTGTTAAATACTCATTAAATTACATTGAATCTGAACTAGGTCTTGTAGACAAGCAATAAATACAGATGTTCCTAATTCTATAGTCAATGTGGTGGTATAACACTGCCCTTGACACTTCAAACATCCAGGGTTGGTCCTAGAACTTATTATTCTATTATGTTTCATATTAGAAAACAAACTTATAATAGGGAGATTGCCATTGGTTAGCAAAGGAAGACTAATTACTGGCTTCAAAATCTTCTTAGAGTAGAGACTTTTTTCCAGTGGGCATGGAATTATGAAGCAGAAGAAAATAACAAAAGATTTAAACTATGAAAAATAACCAAAATATCTATTGTTGGAACATAGGGAGAAAAGCTATGTAACCATGGCACTTAAGAAATTTCTGGAAGTAGAAACTTATCTTCAGCTACAGACCTCTAAGAGAAAATAGCAAAAATGGTAGAAATAAAAAGACTTTCAAGAAGCAAGAAGACATAATATTTTAGTACTCTGTGTCTTACTCTGTAGTTGACTATACCTGAAGTTTATGAGTAAATCAGGATTTCTACTATAAAGGATCACTGTGGATGTTATAGTAAGACCAAATAAATGAGAAAAGAAAGAGAGGCAGTATTCATATCTAAGTATTTGTGTATAAAGTGATAAAAATAAAACATTAAGGTGGAATAAATAGAAGGTAGTTGAGGAGACAGTAAATGGTGAGAGTCTATAATTACATACCACGTGTAGGGGAAGATAGCATTTGAAATTTGAGAGAAAGAACTCATGGATAATTATAACAAACAGGTTTGTCCTGAGAAAATGGAAGTCAAATGGAATTTTGATAAATTGAATGAAAGAAGAAATAATGCTATTATCAAAGATCTATCTATTGTGTGTATAGTGGGAAGGTGATATGAAGTAGGATGTGAGATATTTGAGTGAAATACCATGGAGATGCTTAAGCATTTGATATTATGTTAATAATGAATATACAGGGTATAAAGCTACTAGGCATGGTAAAAATCATCAGTAACATTAAAGTCCTCAGAAATTAGAAGGGGAGCAGGTACACTTTACACTAGAGGATTCAGATTATAAGTGCAATAATAGAACAAATTCTGAAAAATACTGGAAAAGATTGGCCAAGCAGAGTCTCAGTAAACAATTGCAATCTTCGAGAGGGTCTTGGGGAAAATGTCTTTGAGCTGTACTTGCACTGGAATAACTGATGTCAACTTCACAGCCTGCCTTCTAAACTGACATTATTACTTTATTTGGTGGTGGCCTTGCTGAAGTAAATCATGCATATATAGAAACCGTTTGTTTTATTACACGATAATGAAAGAAATGGCAGACCACTACGGCAAACATTGTATGTTGTTCATGTTTAGCACTTTATATCTCAGTTGTATGTCTTGAGGTATTTATTAAATTCACCTACTTTTTTACTTAAGTGACTGTAGGACAGGAGTCTAGAATCTAGCCAGAAAAAAAATATTGAAAATTCAAAACTGATTTATAGTGACGTCTTTGGGAATTTTGCCTAGTAAAAAGGAATACATATTTCATATTAATATTTTTTCCATTAGGTATTTTTCCATCCTTACGGAGTCATTCCAATCTCATTATTTTATTTGCTGTGTTTCCATTTGAGAAATTGAAGAGAATCCTGCCTGCACTAAGGTATAAATCCAAGCTCTTCTACCTTAAGTCCTTTGACTCATATGAAACCCCAATTGAAGACAGGTATTTTCATACAGGAGATCACAAACTATTCTCATAGAGCATCTCATGTTTGGAACTAATATTGTGATGGTTGATCTCAATAGTGACCTCACTTGTTTAAAGTCCCAGAGGAAACTAACATCTTGAGAAACTTTGTGAGAGTGTTCAAAGTGAGAAGTTTCACTGCAATGGAGTGGTCCAGCTGAACTGTGGGAGGTAATATCAGATGAACCCAATGAAGGATAAGAACACAGAAATCTGGCCATAGAATTCACATTCTGAGATTCTGGACAGTGTGTGGACACAATGTGGCAGCAGCATTTTGTTCCTGCCTCCACGGCTTTCCCACCACGGTCGGTTAAATCCAAAACTCAAAGGCAAATACACTAAGTAGTGTTTTTTTGTGTATTTTATCATAGTGATTGGAAAACTGATAGATGGAAATTGTATCTCTCTATATTTTGATTTTATAAAAATGTTGACATTTGCTTCTTTTGCACTGTACATTAAATTGGATAACCAAATTTTCTATGTTATAGCACAGTCACATATCCTGACACAAAGTCCTTTGAGAGGAAGGAACCTACCAGAAAATATCTTCATAAAAATCTGCCTACAATCAAGCCTGTGAGGTATTTCACTGATGATTGACATGGGAAGACACAGATCACAGTCAGAGGTGCCATCACTGGACAGGCAGTGCTGAGTTGTATAAGACAATAGGCTAAACAAGCTGTGGAAATCAAGTCAATTAGCTGCCCTCCTCTGTGGATTATGCAACAGCTCCAGTTCTCAGGGTCCTGCCCTGATTTCACTCAGTGCAGGTCTTTTGCCTGGAATTATAAGACAAGCTAAAACCTTTTATTCCCCACGTTGCTTTCATTCATGGTGTTTTTGTACAGCAAGAACAACTCTAAGACATTCCATATTCAAACCATCTATGAGATACTTATTTAGCAATTCATTTAATGATGCTGAAAACACAGAAGTTATTTCTCAATTATTCACTTTGATATATTTAAGCAAAACAAAACTAGAAGGAAACTAATTAAGTGGTTATATTAGTTAACTTTAAAACTGTGATTTTTAAGGATTATTTTATGTATCAAATCTATTCAGGTATTTCAATGAATAATAATGAAAAAAGCTGGGAAGAAAACTTTTCTTGTTACTATTGAAATACTTTAGAGAATGGGATTCATTCTATTCTGGGGTTTTGGAATGATTTTGAGCAGACGCTTCTAACGGAAATCATGAATCATGATACTTTTTTTTTTCATCCATTTACTGTAATTTCATTCCCTTTAAAGTGCTTTTGCACTGATTTGGTTATTTTACTCTAGAAATGTTTCATAATTTTACAAATATTTTAATATTTTGATGGATTTTAAATTGCCAAATGGATATTTACCCTGACATAAAAAACAGAGAAGTCATTCCACATGTTTATTTCATGTTCTTCATAGCTGCCTCTGCATGTGTGAGAATCTAAACAATGATTCTCAAGGCATCTATCATACCTCAGGTTGTATAATTTTGATTCCTTGCTCATGGCTTTGATCTGATGATGGGCATTTTGTAGAATGCCTCACCTTTCCGGAGGAGTAAATGAAGGATGGGATGTGGGAGTCAGTGAGGGGCATGGAAGGATGGGAGGGAGAGGGAATTGGGATTGATATATGAAATAAGATTGTTAACCACATGTTAATCCAGCTTAAGTGGTCCAATATACTCTTCAGAACTCTGCAGGCATATATACATATATATATATATATATATATATATATATATATATATATATATGTATATATGCCTTATGTAAATATGTTGAAGGTGTTGCTACCTCATAACTGTAAGTTTTCCACTGTCATGAATCATGATGTAAATATCTGATAAGCAGTTTATCTGTTATGTAACCTCCAAGGTAGTCATCACACAGGTTTAAAAACCACTGTTATGAAGTTCATTACATTCCTTACACCATTAACTATTAGTCAGCTCTAGTTATAATTACCTCGAGAAGAATTAATTTATGAATATTAGAATGAAAGAATTGTAATGAACTGATATCATACAACAGAAAATAATTATTTTTCAAGAGTAGTATTGCAGTATTTTAATGGCAACTGATATTTTTCTCATTCATCATTATCAATATAAAATTTTCTAATTTTTATCATTATGTTTGTATATCTTCAAATTTATTCTGTAGCTAGTGTATGGAATTGTAAGGAGTATGGGTTTCCGCCTGCCACTAGTCTTGTCCCGCCGCCAGCCCCAAATATATCGGCTAGCTCTGTCTTAAGTATTAATCCATATCTGCTGATCTATGTATTTCTCTTTCCGGGGAGCCGGCGGCACATTGCTTTCTCCAGACTCTCCATCTTGACTCCTCCCTACTACTTCCTATTTCCTCCTTGTCTCCTAGTCCCTCCTATCTTCCTTTCCTATTGGCCAACAGTGCTTTATTATTAACCAGTATGAGAAACATACAGAATGACATCTCCCATCATGGAATATTTTTGTATAAATGCAGGGTTGGTTACACTGAATTTTAAATTCTGTTCTCACAGTAACCATTGGTATATCAGAGTATTTTAGCCATCTTACAGGAAAAAATTTTTCTATTTAACTTGCACTTGACTTAAGTTCTCCTTTCTTCACTGTTCTGGAGAGCTAAATACAAAATCTTGCTGGTGTATGAACACATACTTTAAAAGGCTTTTTATTAGTTTTTTTTTTTTTGTTATTTTTTTTTTTGTGTGTGTGTATGTGAAAAATTCTCTGTTCTATCCTGTCAGTTCCTAGCAGCTATAGATACCATTAAGACAAGTCATCAACTTAGTATTCATGATGTTGTGTGATGAGAAACAAGAAAAAATTAATCAGAACAGAGCGCAACTCATAAAAATGAAAACTATAAATATTAATCCTCTGAGGCCTGATCAAATTCATTGTATCACAGTAGGAATCTTTGAATTTAAGGGAAAACTAAGTATTTTCTGCATCATTGAGTAAGGACATTTTCCTCATCATGGAAATAATAAAGGACTGAAATCTTGGTATATCTCATCTTATTAAAATAGAGTACAATCAGTAAAATCCTCTCAGGGATCATTCATTATAAATAGTGTTGCTGCTTGGATACTTCCAATTTCAGATAAAAATAATAGAGAAATTACATTTGAATTTGGACCAATACAATTTATGGAACAAATTGTGGGCCCTTCTGTGAACTGATATAAGTAATCCTGGCCTTAACAAAGGCCAGATTTGTATCATCAGAATAACTTCTTTAAGTAATATGCTATTTAAAAGTTCACTGGGCAATGTGAAAAAAATAGAAAAATATGACAGTCATTGTTGTTGTGATGACTTTATTACATGTTGAAAGGCAGCAAATGTTAATTTGTCATTCCTTGGCTAAAATAATTACTACTTTTGATAAGCATTTTGCCACACATAATTCAAGTAACTTTTTTTATGTAAATATTAAGATTAATCCAATCATATTAAAAGTTAACATGAAGGTGTGAAAGGGCCATACAAGATATTAATTCCTAAACTTTATTTATAAGAAATTAGTCAAATTTAACAGGACAGAAAAATGGATAGCATGTTATTTACACTAGGGTTTTTTGAGATGTTTTAGTATTTGCTGATGATGTTGAACAAAGTACCTATGCATTCTGTATGTATTCTGTATCTCATTCACCCAACCAATCCTTACATTTCAGGTTTTGATAACTTTAATTTTTAAATACTTTTTTTATCACTTATTTAAAGGATTATATAATGAAGATTACTCTGTCTTCACCAACATAAACAATCATCTCTTCATCCAAGAGCAGGAAAAAAGTTACCAAATTCTTAACTAACAATCTGTCTTCATACCCCAATGAATGTAACACATAAATTGTTCTATGAACATAATTTTGAGGTTTCTAACAATGAAGCCACTTACCTCTTTTCAAGATCATACAAGTAAAAACTGAGACAAAGAAGGACTTGAAAAACTAACAGAAATTCTTACCATTTTCTTTTACTACTGAGTGCAGATACTTATGGGTCAGTGTTAGATAGGATCAAAAAGGCTCTTCGTGTTACCATTAATTAAATCCATGCCAGTTCCTCTTCTTAGAAAAAATTTGCTAGGTAGGTTGTCATCTTAAAAGACATAGGAGAATGTATCAATATATCACAAACACTGAAGGTTAGACTGACCTTTGAATGGCTAATGGAAGAGCAGACACTGTAGAACATAGAAACATTGTACAGAAGTTTCCAGTCAAACTCTTCATTTCAGAGTTCACTTGGTTTCACTTTTCTGTACTATTTTATTTCCAAGTTTGGGTTTGAACAGTTATTTGAAAAGTTATTTTTTGTTTGTTGTTGCTTTTTTCTTTCTTTCCATTTCTGTTTTTTTTTTTTTTTTTTTTTTTTTTTTTTTTTTTCGAAACAGGATTTCTCTGTGTTGCTTTGGAGCCTGTCCTGGAACTCGCTCTGTACACCAGGCTAGCCTTGAACCCACAGAGAGATCCACCTGCCTCCCGAGTGCTGGGATAAACAACCTGTGCCACCACTGCCCGGCTATTTATTTCTTTTTGTTTTCCTGGATTTCTTTAAAGTATTTATTGATTTCCTCTCTAAGGACTTTAACATATCCATAAAGGATGTTATAAAGTCTTATTCATGCTTGCTGTAGTAGGACAGCTTGGAATTAGTGGATACATATTCCTCTTGCTGTTACTGTGTTTTTATGTAGGATTTTCCACATGTGTTTTTGTGAGGATTATAGGTCTACGTTCTAGTTTATGGACTTCTGTTTATTTACTGAGTGTTCAGCATTGGTTTTTGATTCCTCTCTGGATTTTGGGAGACTACGATGACTCTGTGTTCCCATTTCCCTAGCTTGTTCAGCTTGTGTGTTTACAGGGTATGCATGCTGATGTTAGAGGCCAGGAAATGGATAAATTGGGGAAAAGAATATAGGAAGAAAAGGTCTTCATGATCTGAAGGGGTCAGAGAGGAAATCGAGACCACAGCAGATTTTCTGTACAGATCTGGGAATGTGATTGAAAGGGGTTGGATCTCAGGCTGTGGGTCTGCCTTCAACCTGCTCGTTGCTCTAGAAAGAGTGGTCCTTGAGTTTGCATGGGGCTGCCTGCTGGAGTTGGGTATTAGGATACTGCAACAAGTAAGGGGAGAGAGGTTGGGAGACAATGGTCTATGAGATTCACATGAAATAATTTGTGAAATATTATTTTATGGTGGGTTACATTTTTATACTATAGAACATTTGTTTTAATTATGCAAAAGTGTGTTGTATTCTTTTATGTTTCATTTGTGAACTCTGTGAAGATATGTTATTTTGCCTGTCTAAATCACCTGAAGGTCTAATAAAGACTTGAATGGCCAATACTGAGGCAGAAGAAAGGATATCTGGAGCTTGCAGGCAGAGAGAATAAATAGGAGGAGAAATTTGGGAAGAAGAAGGAGGAGGAGAAGAAGAAAAAGAAGAAGAAGGAGAAGGAGAAGAAAGATAAAACAATGAGGGGATGAGAGGACTAGGACTTTAGGAATCAGTGAGACAGACAGCCATAGAGTAAGAGTAAAAGTAAGATATAAAGAAGTAAGAAAAAGAAAAGGTCCAGAAGCAAAAGGTAGATGGGATCAGTTAAAAAAAAGCTGACAAGAAACAAGCCTGGCTAAGGCCAGGCATTTATGAGTAATAATAAGACTAGTTGTGAATTTATTTGGGAGTTGGGTTTTAGACCATCAAAAGAGCCAAAAATCATAAAGCGTAAATGAAACAACTACAGGGATATGGAAAAGGGGAAGGAAGGCTGCACCTAATCTTCTAGAGTCAAGGCTAGGGGATTCGGGCTGGGGGAGTAGAGAGACAAGATAGATTTTCTACAAACAGGTTTAGTATTCAAATTATGCAGTCAATTTTAAAATTCAACTTAGAAAAAATGATAGGGATAGACAATTTACAAAATCAAATGAACCTAGATTCATGAATGTAGAGATTTGATTATGGATTAGTAGGAAAAACAGAGGATTTGAGAATTTTCAGGGGAACTAAAATTCTAATTCTTGATTATCCTCATAAATACATGTTGTATTTTAAGAAAAACGGTGGATGAGAGAAAGACACCAGGCGACAGGGTCAAGCAGAGGAATGTTTTTCATTAGGGAAAGGGATCATGGAAAGGGGAAAAGGATGGGGGAGACTGGCCTTCAGGGACAGGAGCAGCAGGAGAGAGGAAATGAAAGACCGGGAAAGAGAGGAAAGGGAAGGGAGAGAAACAGGGAGAGAGAATGGAACAGGGAGAAAGAGAGGAAGAGAGAGAGAAGGATGGGAGTGGGAAGAGCCCTTTTAAAAGAGAATGTAGTGAATGTGCCCAGGTGGTGATCTTAGTGGCTGCAGCTGACGCATAATATGTCAAAATCAGAAGGACAGGGCACTACAGATGTCTGAATACTAACAGTACATATATTTATTTCAATTCACTTAAACATTATCAAAAGAATATGTATTCTCTGTATGTGTTTTATATTAGTATGATACAGATTAATTACTTGTTCATGTTCCATAGTTTACACATTTAACTGAATAAATGCAATTTCCTGAAGAGTTAAATAGAAAAACGATCTTGACACCCCTTTTCTACATGGAATATTCATAGACTTATGTTGGGAAGCTAGTTGGTCTGTTTGCCTCTATTTAGCAGAGAGCTGAAGAGCTCCGACAACTAAATGGACGGATCACATAAATGTGACATAAAATCACTCATTCTTTGGAACACTAGAAGAAAGAGACTGAAACTTTTCTTTTGAATTTTGTGGGTAGAAATGGCAAGTAAGAGCAGACTTCACCATCCACATTCTTAAAATAGCATAACAGCACTTCTTTTCTAAATCTTTATTACTATGTCCACAGAGATGTGCAGCCCTTGCCCTTCAACAGATGAACTTAGTAACATTCAGAAACTTTCACAGAAAAGCACACCTAATCAAAATGAAGGGAAGAAATGATCCTGTGGTAAGCAGTCCCACATGATCTATCTACAACACAGAACTCCTGCACCTAAGACTCTGAGACACTAGGGAAGAGGGAACAGAGGGTTGTATGAATCTCATGAAAAGATATTTGCTGTTAGATTGTATTTTTTTAGGAATGTCAGGGATGCTGCACTGACAAGGCACCAGCAACATGACCATCTAAGTAAAACAACACCGACACATGTACCCAAACTAAGACAATTCACTTGCTAACAGCAATAGGGAAAGCTCAAGGACCCTAATCCTAAAGAAATAACGATTAACAGTTATATACATACATTTGTCTGTTCCTGTATCTGTTTCTTGTGCCTTTTGTTTTTCTCTCCCATCTCTGTCTCTCTGTCTCTCTCTCCTTTTTTCTGTCTCTCTGTCTCTCTGTGTGTGTGTTTCTGCATGAATGTGTGTATATATGTGTGTTTTTTGTTAGCTTGTTTTGGGTTTAATCCTACTATAATTTATTTCATTATATTTTGTTTCATTTTTCCCATAGAAGCCTGTTTGTTTTCTAATGAGAGACAGAAATAAGGTGGATATGGGTGTTAAGGAATGGATGTAGAATTTGGAGGAGTAGAGAGAGGGGAAACAGTAATCAGGATATATTATATAAGGAAAATAGTATCGGAATGGCTAAGATCAATAACACAAGAGAGTGGTTCTCATTCATGTTCTTAAGAATGTGAATAAGTTGGACACACAGCCATTGCTGGAGGTGCAAACTTTTATATCCACTATGGGAATTAAAACGATAGTTCTGAATTTTGGGAATCAATCTACCTCAAGATCCATCTGAACCACTGTTGGGCATATACCAAAAAGACAATTCATCTTACCATAGGAATACTTGCAAAACCACTTTCGTTGCTGGGCTACTCATAATTTCTAGAAACTAGAAACAACCTAGATGTCCCTCAACAGAGGATGGATAAAGAAACTGGTACTTTTACACAGTGGAGTGTTACTCAGCTGTTAAAAATCATGAAATTTGCAGGCAAATGTATGGAATAAGAAAACAACCACACTTAATGAGGTAACCCAGATCCAGAAAGATAAATATGCCACGTGTCCCCTTATATGTGTATATTAGCCACTACATAAATTATAACTAAGCTACAATCTATGGCTCCAAAAAAGTTAGGTATAGGGAAGGGACTGGGTTGTTGTACATGGATCTTTCTTGGAGGAGGATATAGAATAAATTTTATGGGCAGAATGGGGGTGGGGGATGAAAATGGCAGGATCAGGTAAGAAAGGAGAGGTAAGATGGGGTTGAATGAAGGAATGTCATAGGCGACTGATAGTAATGAGGTGCATTTTGAGGGGGGGGTCTGGAAACCTAGTGCAGTGGAAATTTCCTAAGAAGAATGACGATAATTCTAATGAAATCTACAAATAATTATTAACAGAACCCCAACTGATCATCTTTTATCACTAAACAAATATTCTTTTCCAGAACTGCATTACAGTTAATGATGTTTTTAGCCAAAAGGGTTCTACTGAAATTCCCAAACAACCCAGACTCCCAAAACAATAGGCTGCAAATTGAAGCAAGTGCGAGTTTCTTAATACAACTACACACAACACATCAAATATGGAGAGGGCCTGCTGGTGCTTATTTGGAGCCTTCACCTCTATGTCCTCATATCTTTGGCATGGGAAAATACCCTGAAGGCTGCCAAAAGATAAATGAAAATGCAAATCTAGCCTTTGGTTTACAATTTGCCCTGTCTTCTAAATATGCTAAGGCCATGGTGGCACAAAAATTGTGAAATTAACAAACCAATCTCTGAATTGACTTAAGCCCTTTCTTCAAAGCTTAAGAGACTAGGTAGACCTGAGACCTAGGGTAAAGCCAAACACACTAAAAAGAAAAAGAAACAATGAAATGACTCCTAATGATATTGTACTATACTCATAGATCATTACTTTATTCAACCACCATCAGAGAAGCTTCCTCCTACAGAAGATGGGAAAAACACAGAGATTCACAGAGAGCAACTGTACGGAGAAAGTTGGGAGAGATAGATAGCTGCAGGAACACACAGCTCTAAATGTGATATGACAATCAAATCTCTCCTCTCAGAGCTCAGAGATCCACATGGGATTAGAGTCTGAAAGTGTATAAGAGCCAGAGAAGAGGAAGGACACCAGGAGAACAAGGCCCTCTGAATTAACTGAGTAAAGTTATGAATGAATTCACAGCAATTGAAGCAATAAGCACAGGGTCTACACTGTTCTGCTCCAGCTCCTCGAACTTAAATTACACCTTTCTGCTGAGTGGTTGATGAGACTCCTGAGTGTATGAATGAGAGGGTCTCTAAATCTTTTGTCTTCTCTTAGGGACCCCCCTCTTTCTGTTGAATATCCTTGTGATTTTTTTATCTTATTATATTTTATTTTGTTATGTTTTGTTTTTATCTCATTAAAAAACAAAACCCTGTTCTTTTCGAATGAGTGAGGGAACATGAGTGGATTTGAAGGGGAAGCAAGTGAGGAGAAACGAGGAGGAAGAGAGAGAGAGAGGGAAACCTACAATCAGGATGTATTGTAGGAGAAATGAATCTATTTTATAATAAAAGAAGGCAACTCTTGACAGGAGGGAATTTGGCAGGGTGAGGGAGTGGGATGGGGGAGGTGGAAGAGTAAGGGAGATGCAGGAGCTGAAGCCGCTGAGCAGACCTGTACTGTGGTGAGGATAGTACTTGTCTGAGCTCATTTGCAGTGATTTTGGGGGCCAGCTGGCATGAAGATGGCATAAATAAGATGGATATAGAGTAGACAAAGCACAGAGGCTGCTTTGTTTTTAAGATGTACCTTTTAAGAGTGTATTGTACCCATGTGTCCATATGGGAAGACAACTTCGTCTTCCTCTCTCTCCTTCCATCATGTATGTTCTGGGGATTGCACTCAAGGCAGGAGGCTTGAAAGCAAGCACCTTTAGCCATCCAAGGTCCATCTTGTCAGCTCTCAAAGGCTAATGGTATTGCAAGAAAAATGATTTGTTTGGATCTTTTAAGGTAAACAAATTCAAAGGTAGCTAAAAAGCATACTTTAGTTAAAAAAACAAAACAGATAAAAACAAAGCGGACAAAGGTCAAGAGTTTGAGAGACGACAAAGGGTCTATATGGAAAGAGTTGGAAATATAAAGAGAAAGAGGAAATGAAGTAATTATATTTCAATATCAGGAATAAAAATATTAATTCCATATTGATCAATAAATATGTCAATAAAATTAATGGATTAAACCTTCATACACTTTAAACTATGAGTATACAAAGGTCACTGTGTCTAAATTACTATTATACCACAAAAGTAAATGTTATAATCCTGACAGTGATATGAACAGAACATGATAAAATGTTTTGAAATTTTATGATTGTATTCCTATGCAAGAAATCAAATAATGCTGAAAGTAATGTCATATGTCAGTAGAAGAGAGGTTACTTTTAATAAATCATTTACTTAAAAAACTTAGCACCTATAAATATGTATGTATCTTGTGGTGTGCAGAACATACAAGTCATACAAGAAAATTTACAAAATTGGAAAAGGTACTAGCAATTTATCAAATGAAAATGGATAGATTTTATTTCTCACATACAAATAAGGACAGATTCCATATAAATATAAAGGAATGTATAAGAAGCAACATTATGTATTTGACTGCACAGATATGTAATAACAAATGTTTTCAGCACACAGTTATAAGTTTAGACATATTTAACAGTCTAAAAGAAGTTACACACTATACAAAACTAAAAATAGGGTTAATTTAACTAATACTAGTTTACTCTGCAACATACTTAAGGGATTGTTTTACAGTTTGTAAGGCAATTGTATTTAAATGTTCTTACTTTAAATTTTCCCTGGTGAATTTATTCTATTGTTATTTTAACCTATGGATTAAAATACATGAAAATTTGATGTCATTCTACCTTAAAGCTGTGCAAAATATTAGTTTAGCATGTCACTTGAGAGAGTGCAGGTAAGATGAATAGCTCTGGGGCTCAGTTTAGAAGCATATAGTGAATTTTCGCTAATAAGTAAATGTAATGCAGCAACAAATTTCTGTACATATGCAAGGAAATATCTTGGCATAGCCCCATTAAAGGCCAGTATAGGTATACTTCTTTTCCTGTAGATTCCTGTACTTAGATGTTGTAAACTATGTGTAGTGGCTTAAAGGAATGCATAAGTAAGAAATGACAAATGTAACCAAACCAGCAGGTTCAGAAACCTCACCCAAAGAGCTAATGTATACAGCAGATGGCTGGCCATATTGAAAGACACAGAGCCTGATGGCATACAATGCTGATGGGATAAAAGGTTAAAAAATATTAAAAGTGTTTTATAATGTCAAAGTTAAAAGGATGCTGAGAAAAACCCATATAATTATGACACATGTACACTCTAAAATGATTAAAATTATTGAACATGTATTTTGAACAACAGGAATAATACTAAAAATAGGCAGAAGAGAGGAAATGAAAGCAAGAAAATTAGAATAAGCTTTTATGGCCTAATAACACTCATTGAAAATATCACAATTGTATGACACATTTTAGAGATAAAACATGCAGGATAGAAACAAAATTTTCTTTCAATTAATTCTTTAAAAACTACACTTTCAATATTACTTCATTACTGAATGCTTCATTTTAAATTATATAAGAATTGTGGACATGCAACTACTGACTCTTTTGAGTTGTTGTAAAGGTGGAATACTTATAATTCCTTGCATAGGAATACAATCATAAAATACTTATAATTTACAAAATGGCCTTCTGTGCAAGTTAAATGATTTCCTTTTGACAGACTTGAATTAACATTGTATGTTTTATATTTTTAACTTTTTAATGAATTATATCCTTGGTAAACAGATAGTGGAGAGAACCAATTTTAGCAAATTTTCTTCCATTATTGTGCCATAGCCCATGCATAGGTATGAGAGCATGGGCACACACACAAACACACACACACACACACACACACACATACACACATAACTCAAAAATATTTCTAGAATATTTTTGTAACCTCTACCCTAATATTCCCACAGTGCTCAAAAATAAAACACATTACGTTGAATGTTTCATGTGCTAATATAAGAATCTGATAAGAGAAGAGACTATTCTATATATGCATATATAAACTGCCATTCCTTCAAGTCTTTCTTCTTCTTCTTCTATTTATGTTAATTCTCTAAAAAGCATTGGATTTAACCAAGCTTAAGTAATCAGTATGTCTGTGAATACAAGCTCATGTTGTACTCCATGTGGTTTCTAACTGCCCTTAGCAGTATAGAAAATGTATATGAACATATATTTAGTAAAACATAAACTTTGTTTTCTTTTGTACAATGAATTATATCTAACCTAGCATTATATCAGTAGATTCAACTCCAAAGACTAAACGTATAAACTGGTCCGTGTTTTTCACTTAGAATTATCCCAAATACAAAACATATCTAGCACTTTCCCTTTGCACTTTCAAATTGCTTTTTCTCTTGTCTTGAACTTGAATTTAGAAATGGCAGAGTCTCTATAGAGGTAGAGGGTAATTTCCCACAAGACCTGGCTAATTTATAGCTTTCAACACACCAATGACCCCTGCAATTTGGCAGTTGCTTCATTAATTCCTCTACACCTGCTCCATTTATCTTGAAAAAAAAGAGACAGATAAAAGGCACAGTATTTTTCACTGCAGCTATTGTGGGGAGCAATTCTTTACCCAGCCCTGAAGTAAATTGTACCTCACATTGTCGAGAACAAAAGGATGGCAGTGTAGATGGACATTTCTTGTTCATCTCTGGGACAGAGAAGAGTCTGAAAGACCACATATTTGGGAGATTTTTTCTGTTCTTTAAAAGTTCTGTGCCTCCTTGAGGAAGGATTAAGTTTCAGTAGAAACTGACATATATTTCCCATAATTTCAGGAACATAATCAAAATAAAATTAATGGTTTGGGATTCCCTAAGGTTATGTAGACAGCTTCATACACATTGCTATTTCTAGTTGGCTATCATATACCTATTTGTTGTTAAATAAATACATGAACACAGATAAAAAAACTACTCTACATCTGACAAAAAAAAATAACCCTATTAAACAAATGATCTTGAGCATGCCCTGTTCCTCACTGACCCCAACTAACAATATGAGCAACAGTGGAAAGGCTACCATAAATGCCCTTCCCTGATAATGAGATTGACAACTAACTTATCATGGAGCCCTCATCTAGTAGCTGATGTAAACAGAAGCAAATACCCACAACTAAACACTGAACTGAACTGGAATCCAGATGCAGAGAGGGAGGACAAGATCAGGCTGCAGAAACACATAGAGACAGCTGACCTGAATAAGGAGTAGCTAATGGGCCCCCAGCCTGATAGCTGGGAATCCAGCATGGAACTGACTCAGACCCCCTGAACATGGGTCTTAGCTAGAAGGCATGAGCAGTCTAAGGGACCTTAGACAGTGGAACCAGGATGTATTCCTGGTGCACAAAAGGACCTTGCCAACACATACCCCATGGAGGGATACTCACTTAACCTAGAGACAGGAGAGATGTCATAGTCTCTTCTCCAAGTGACTTGATAGATGTAGATGACCCCTCCTGGAGGGGATCACCCTACATGTGCAGTGGGGGGGGTGATGGGAGGGGAGGATATTGGGGGGCATGAGAGGGTGAGAGAGAAGGAAAGAGGGAGGGAGAGAGAACTGGGATCGATAAGTAAAATAAAAATAAAAATAAAAAATTTAATGACCAACACAAAATGAAACCAATAGTATGTTAGGATATTTTTCTTTGTCTCATAATGACTTGAACATTGTTTTTCTTACCCTACATGTCGTTTGCTTATATATTATGGCTTTTGACGTTGTGCTTTTTGGAGACTTTAGTGTGTGACAATGTGTGTGTGTCTCTATGTCGGTATGTGTTTTTTTTTTTTTTCTTTGACTCGGTTTTTCTATTTATTTCTTTGTTTTGTCCTATTATTTGTCCTTTTATTTATTTTTTTTATTTCATTTTGTTTACTATTTTTACTTTTTATGTTTTAGATGCCTATTTGTTTCTCATGAGAGAGAAAGTGAGCAAAAGGGGATGTTTATTTATGTGGGTGGGGAGGTAAGGAAAATCTGGGATGTGTTGGAGAAGTGAGAACCATAATCACTATGATCAAGGTAAGATTGCCTAAAATTATATGAAATCGATGATGTTATATTGATCTAAATTTTCTCAGTGCTAACTTAAACTTGTAGTGTATGGAGCTCTCTATTCCTCATAAGTAGCTTGGTGATAAAAATGGTGGGAGAAAAAAAAATAGGACAGATTATATAATAAAGAGTATCATGGATAGCTTCCAACACATTCACTTTCTCCCTCTATAAGTTGTAGGGCAATAAATTTGTGAAAACAAAGTGTTATGAAATTAGCTTCATAAACGAAGCACAGATAATGTTCTGGAATCTAAAACAGTTCACAGAATGGCCATGAAGTTCATGAACTTGCATAAATTCTGTTTTGGGTTCAAATACAGAATTTAAAGTGAAAGAGTTATGGATTCTTGATACTCTACTTAAATGTAGGGGCAGTTTTATGAGCAGTTGTCACAATTTTGTATTTAGTTATTGCCACCTAGTGCTATGCAATACAAATTCAAACATATCATTGGTGAATACATGTTTATACATGAACGATTAAAACTAATGCTTTCAATAGAATTATGAAAAAAATGCATGTTAGTAAAAGCCAATAAAATTCTGAATAAAAGATGAAAAATGAATTGTCAATTTCTCCTTAAAAGAAATAGAGTAGGACTAATCATACAAATGCATTTCTGGTGCCATGAATCATTTAATAATGATCTTGGTGAAACAGGAGACGTCAGGAATTTCAAGACTATCTCGAGAACATGCCTTGTCTACTTATAGCCTCTAAGTTTTGAGGGAAAATTAAATGATCATATTTAGCAGAATGACTATTATGAGTAAGTTTTTCCATGCCGGTCTGGGTCCACTGCAGCACCAGCCCCAAATAACAAATTTAGGTCTTATACAAATACTTATATCTGCTGTTTGTTCATGACTTCAATGTGCAGACATACCCAGAATATAGTGTTCAGTCATGCTTCCCTACATTTGCTGTTTCTTGCAGAAAGTTCTCTGAGCTTTAAAGGAAGTTATAGAGACATGTTGAGTCTACACACTTGACATTCACACATTGCCTGCACTTGACCAGCCCCAACTTTGAGTATCTTTTTCAACTATCATGCTGATAGTTGAAGAGAAGCTTGGAGAAGCAGCTTCTCCAAGCAAAGCAGGGAGTAGCATTAATTTGTAGTTATAAACTCTTAGAAATCAATCTGGCTACACATACATTTAGCAGACCTCAGAGTTCTCTCCTTTCTTTGGTATTCACTTAAATATCCTCTTCTAGAAGACTGAGATTTTATATTGAAGAAACATATACTACAGTGTAAGGAGAATGGGTTTTTCTACCCGCCGCCGGCTCTTGTTCTGCCACCAAGCCAGCCCCAAAATAACACACAGAGACTCTGTATTAGATATTATATGTTGGCCAGTTACTAGTTTGTTATCGGCTAGCTCTGTCTTAATTATTAACCCATTTCTGCTGATCTATGTTTTTCTCTTACCGGGGAGCCGGCGGCATACTGCTTTCTTCAGACTCTCCATCTTGACTCCTCCTTACTACTTTCCTATTTCCTCCTTGTCTCCTAGTCCCTCCTACCTTCCTTTCCTATTGGCCAACAGTGCTTTATTCATTAACCAGTATGAGAAACATACAGAATGACCTCTCCCATCATCTCCTCTTTTCTGTCTAAATAAAAAGAAGGGTTTTAACCTTAACATAGCAAAATATATCACATAACAGTTATCAAATAATCACAGTTAACACTATTTAGTCCATTAACATTTAGCAAGATTTGAAGAAAATATTCCATCATCTATCCTATCTTTGTGTGTCTAAAGTAACTTATCTTTAATACTAAGGAAAACTATAACTATAACTATCTGTCTTCAACTCCTTCAAAGACCACAGAAGGATAATATATAAGCTCTAGAAATGACAGAGACATCTTGCCTTTTCAGTCACCCGAAGTTCTTCTGTAATCTTCCATCTTCAGCCCATAGGCCATAGTATGTCTGACAGACTCTCCAGTAAAGCAGATAACTTTAAACTGTCTTCTTGTATTGGCAGTTTGTCAGTCACTTTTCTCTGTGCCCTGCATACTGTCTCGAAGACTCTTCCATGAAGCAGGATCTCTGTAGCAATGTCCATCTTGAATCAGGAGTCACTTTCCTGTGGGTCCTGCATGTCCAGTTTATACATCACAAAGTCAAACAGTCCAAACAAGAGCAGTATCTTGTCCAAATGGCTAGTCTTGACATATTGGAAGTAAACTCCATAATGAGTTTCTTCAATGTCCATCTTCATCTTCCTTTCTGACGCAGGTGGTGTTGCCAGGAACAATTATGTCTCATTATCAAGAAAATCCCTAAACCATTTTAGATGCCATATTTTGTAGGTCTTTGAAAGGTTAGAAGAATGCCTATCCATCTCAAATATATGTCTGTATATCTAGAAATACTAACTAACTTAACTATAAGTTCTATCATAGGTAACTATCTATAATCTGTACTACATTATACATTACATTTCTAACTGAGCTCAATAAACACAATACCTAAACAAGAGGAGAAATATACATATCACCTTATTGACCTTAAATTGTATCAATAAATGAAAATCTATTCCAAAACAAAGTATTCATATATATACCATAATTCCCTTTTTACCTTTAAAAAGAATATTGGTTGTGATCATTACCCATTTATAACCAAGTCCATTTAAATGAAACCAAACATTTATAAACAATATTTGGGAATTTGGGCGTCGTTCTTTCCAAACTACTTCCTGCTGACAGGGGGCGCTGTCATGGGGATCCTAAGAAGTTGCAGAAATCTTGGCTGTAGTCTTCGAGGCTGCTTTGTCCAAGCTGTTTTGAATGTTGGATCACCAGCGACTCTGTTTCAGGGGGCCTGGCTTGATCAAACCACATTAGTCTGGAAGGAATCCACAGCTTTTTATTTTCTGTGGAAACAAAAATAGAAATCCTTTTCCCCAGTAACTTGTCCTTGAACTTAAATGTTTGAGTCAAAGCATTTTTAAAATATATAAATTTAATTAATCCAGCAGCATTTCCTTTATCAGTTGTTATTTTTTCAGCAGTCAAACAATGTAGAGACAACACAATAGCATACAGTAACCAGATTCTCTCTGAGCTTTTCATCTTTACGTGCTTTATTACTCTGTTTATTTTACTTTTATTTTTTTATTTTTTGACATAGGGTTTCACTGTGTAACTCTTATCTGTCCTGGAATTTACTCTGCATACCAGGTTTACTTTGCAAATAACAGAGATCTGCTTGCCTCTGTCTCCTGAGTGCTGGGATTAAAGGCGTGTGCTACAACACCCAGTTCCTCTTTGTCTCTTTAAAACCATTTTTTTTTTATGTCTACGTATATTTTAAAACACATTGTAAACCTTTAGAGGTTTTTCTTAATATGAATCTGTCTTCACTGTAAATCTTTATCTTCGTCTGGCTACAAGTCTCTTATCTGGTAAACAACAACATTGCTAAAATGAAAGTCATAGCTGTGTCAGCCGCGGTTTACCAAAGATGGTGGCGGGTACTTTTACCGCCAGCACGGAAAGTTGTGCTCACCATCTTGGTCTGCGCTGCCACCCAGAAAGCATGCTGCCGGCTTGGAGATGTGGTCACTGCCATTGCCATCTCTCATACACACCAATAAATTGTTAGCAGAGTTATTTAAAAGCTGTGCGGTTTTTTGCCGTTTATGCTGAGTCAGGAACCTTCCCTTAAAGGAGCCGCGCGAATATCTGCTTGTCTCTAGCAAGTCAGAGTCCAACCGAGAAATATGCTGTTACCAAGAAACCTTGCTTGTCTCTGTTCTTTTGTTTGTAAAACCCTTTCTTAAGCTTTTGTTAAAATTTAAGTGTAAGTTCTTATTAGCCACGTTGGGCGCCATTTGTAAGGAGAATGGGTTTTTCTACCCGCCGCCGGCTCTTGTTCTGCCACCAAGCCAGCCCCAAAATAACACACAGAGACTCTGTATTAGATATTATATGTTGGCCAGTTACTAGTTTGTTATCGGCTAGCTCTGTCTTAATTATTAACCCATTTCTGCTGATCTATGTTTTTCTCTTACCGGGGAGCCGGCGGCATACTGCTTTCTTCAGACTCTCCATCTTGACTCCTCCTTACTACTTTCCTATTTCCTCCTTGTCTCCTAGTCCCTCCTACCTTCCTTTCCTATTGGCCAACAGTGCTTTATTCATTAACCAGTATGAGAAACATACAGAATGACCTCTCCCATCACTACAGCTTTGTTTTCTTATTTTTTCAAATGAGAAAACATACATATGTGGGGTTTGTGAATATCATTTCACATTCTTTGTGAAAGATACCTGAACAAGGGATCCAGTCTGAAAGCTGGGAAAACAGCAAAGGACCAACCCAGATTCCCTGAATGTGGTGTTACTTAGGAGGACAGGGCAGTCTATGGAGCCACTGGTAATGGATCAATATTTATCCCTTGTATAGGGATACATATTTGGGAGCCCAATCTACATAGAGAGGATACTCCCTTAGTCTAGACCCATGAGGGAAGGCCAAGACCCTGCTCCAAATGATATGACTGACTTTGCTGACTTTGAAGTCTCCCCTTGGAAATCTGCTCTCTGGGGATCAGAAAGGGGATGTGATGGGGGTTATAAGGGGGAATAGGGGAGGACAGGAGGGTTTGGGAACCTGGATATAAATTAAGCTTGTTTCAAATTTAAATAAAAAATCATCAAATACATTAAATTAAAATACCAAAAAGAAAACATGCATAAATTCATGAACATGTTCAATAGACAGATGTGCCTAATACATCTGTTCAACTGTGTTAATAGCAACATTATTTGTAATAGCCAGAACCCGGAAGAAACCTAAATGCCCCTTGACTGCAGAATGGATAAAAAAAAATAATGTAGTACATTTACACTATGGAGTATTACTTAGCAGGGAAAAAAATGGAATCTTGATGCACAGGCTGATGGATGGAAATATAAGAAACCATCCTGAGTAAGATAACCAAGTCACAAAAGGACAAACATGGTATGTATTCGCACTATGTGGACTTTAGACATGGATCAGAGGATCACCAGCCTACAGTTCATACTGCCAGGGAAGATAGGGAACAAGGAGGACCCTAACATAGAAGACATAAGGGATCCCTAGTGAAGGGAAAAGGGACAAGATCTGAGCAAATTGGGAGCAGTGGGGAGGGGACAGGGTGTTATTAGGAGAAAGAGAAGGGGAGGAGATGAGGGTAGAGGAGAAAATGAGGTATCAGGAAGAGTGAGTTAGGGTAAGAATAAAGTAGACCAAGTAAAGAAATACCAGAATAGAGGGATCCATTATAGGTTTATAGTGAAATCTGGCACTAGGGAAATGTCCAGAGACCTAATACACCAAGTTTTGTTACTAGAAATTCAAACATTCTACTTAAGAAACTTAAGAAAACAAGTGAGAAAAGAACTTTGCAGCATGCGATATAGCAAAGAATGTTTCAAAAGTGCACCAACCTATCAATAATCCAGTTCACTGAAGCAAAAAACTGCATGAAAAACTTTTGAGATTAATTTGTGCAACATTCTTATCTATGTAAGTGCCCAACTGACTTGATTAGAAGGTAAACATGGAAAGCTGAGTGTTCAGATCAACTCCACACAGAGGGAGGTATGTTAAAAGTGATGCATCTATATTGAATCTTTGATAGAAACATAAAAGTGAGCATACATAAATGTTCTTAGCCAAAATATAAAATTGATTCATAATTATTTCACCCTCCTCCCTTGTTCACTTGTAAAAATATTCAAAATTTAATTACTGCTAAGTAGTATAGTTATATCTAATTTAACAAAGGATATTTCAGTTATATTTAGAAGTTTCTTTATGAAAGCATGAGGTATAAAATATGTGTGCATAAGAAAATGAAAAGGAAGCAAATTTGCATCAGAAAGAGATGGCATCAAGTTTTCCATTACTGTATATGAAACTGTAACATAGCTATGATTCTCATACTTCAGTCTCTTTCAGGATACAAAGCATACCTTAACAATGTATTGTTATTTAAAATTACTTGTACATAATTCTTCCTTTTAAGGCAAATAATACTGGTGAGGTAAATTGTTTTGTTCTCCACTCCTCAAAAGGTTTCTCATTTATTATTCCTATCTATGCAATTTTCACTGTGTTTATTACATACACCTATTAATACTTCTCCATATCCCAAGAAGTTCTCTACAAGCACACTATACTCAGATAAATAATTCATTAATCTATTCCTCTTCCATGGCTTTATATTTGTGCAAAATACATAAGGCCCTATATATCTTAATGTTTCCACACACTGTATAATATAATGTGTACAGTATATTAATAAGATCTCATCCATTTAGAACATCAAATTTGAGCAAAAAGAACTGCCTGCTTAGCATATCACAATATAAACATTCAACACTGAACCAACAAACTTAAAAGGATTAATAGCACTCACCCAATGAAAGCAATAAAAACCAATAGAAAGCAAAATAGACTTTAGAAGGAGACACCAAGTAGATTAATATACAGATATTTCTAAAAGACTAATAAGACAAACTTCCGATCAGAAAAGAAAGCTCAGTATAAATGTATTTACTATGGTTGAGTATATATTTATAGGAAAAATCCTGCCAGAATCAAATAATCAATTTTGCCTAAGTTTTTGTTATTTTAGCTTACCTTTCAAAATTTTATGTAATATTGTTTGACCATAATTTTTGCCCTCACCCAACTCCAGATACCTTTACAATAAGCTATAAACAAAATATCACTCATGTATACATATTGAACTCATAGATACATATGATACAAAATATTCCTTATACTACACAATCTTAAGCAACTGTCAGAAAAAAATTAAGTGCTATATATGGACAGCAGTACTATTCGGTTTCCATTGACATGGTAGTGACAATGACCAAAGCATCTTGGGGACTGAATTGTTTATGTGTGCTAAATATCATAGCTTATAACCCTCTGGGGAAAGTCAAAGCAAGAACCAAATCGAGAGCCAAGGAGAAGTGCCACTTACTGGCCCGTGACCCCAGTCTTGCTCAGCCTGCTCTTTTATACAACTTGGGATCAATTGCCCACAACAGATCTCACTGGCCCAGTAGGCTAAACCTTCCCAAATCAATCAGTCAATCAATCAATGAATGAATCAAGAAAACATCTTACTGATTTTCCTTCCATCAATCTCACAAAGGTATTTTTACAATGGAGGTTTCTCTCCCCCAAAAAACTATAGGTTTGTGTCAAATTGGCAAGAAGAGAGAGAGACGGAGAGAGAGAGAGAGAGAATTTCAGAACACTTGCTCCCTTGTCAACTTGATACACCAATAAAATAATATTAAGGAATAACCTTTCTTTTCTTGCTTATTCCCAAGATTGCATGTTAATATCAAGTATCACAACATGAAATATTCCAATTTTTCAAAATCTCCACACTCTTTAAATACTTGAATACCTAAAAGTCCAAAGTGTCTTACTTCAAAGGCCAAGTAATCATCTGAGATTTTGTACAATAAGAAACAAATAACACATTGTCTTTTTCAGCACAGAAGAAACAGGGCACAGTCACAATAAAAATCGGAGCAAAATCAACCATCTACCTGTACAAACAAACATTCAGCATTCCATGTCAATTGTGCTGGCCTGAGGGAACTAGTCCCAGAACAATTTCATCTCAATGATGCTAAACTATTAGTAACACAACTTTCTCAGCTACAGCTAACCAGCATTACTTGTACTAGTAAATCAAAGGTTTCACCTTGTATGGAAGTGGAAGTTCTATTCTCTTGTAATCCAAGCTGATTCTTCTGCCCTACCTCACCTGAACAAGTGATTGTTAACTACAATAGCAAACTCTGAATTTTAAATATCATTTGAATAGGCCTAACATAGTCTTTGCCTTCCTCTGAAATAACACAGGCTAACCTATACTGTGTGCACTGCTCTCAATATTCTTTTCCTCCACATTCTCACGAAATATAAGCTCTCATATAATATATAAAGAAATTATTCCATTTTCTGGTATCTTCTTTAATTTCTTTCTTTAGAGCCACAAAGTCTTATTATATAGGCCTTTCACTTGTTTGGTAAGCATTACCCCAAGATACTTTATGTTGTTTGTGGCTATTGTAAAGTGTGATGTTTCTCTGATTTCTTTCTCAACCTCTTTGCCATCTGAATAAAGTAGGGCTATTGAGTTTTTTGAGTTTATCTTGTATCCTGCTAGTTTGCTGAAGGTGTTTATTAGTTGAAGGAATTCCCTGCAAGAGTTTATTGGGTCGCTTACGTAAACTATCATATCATTTGCAAGTAGAGACAGTTTGAGTTCTTCCTTTCCAATTTGGATTCCCTTGATCTTCTTTTGTTGTCTTATAGCTGTAGCTATAACTTCAAATACAATATTGAAGACATGGAGAGAAAGGGCAGCCTTGTTTTCTTCCTGATTTTAGAGGAATCACCTTAAACTTCGCTCCATTCAGTTTGATGTTGGTTGTTGGTTTGCTGTATAATGCTCTTATTATGTTTAGGTTTGTTACTGTTATCCGTGATCTCTCCTAGAACTTTATCATGAAAGGGTGTTGAATTTTGTCAAAGGCTTTTTCAGCATCTAGGGAGATATGATATTTTGGTTTTTCTTTTTCAGTTTGTTTATATGGTGGATCACATTGATAAATTTTTGTATGTTAAACTATCACTGCAATCCAGGGATGAAGCCTACTTGGTCATGGTGGATGAGATTAAATTGCATTAGACACTCAGTCAACTACCTGTGGTTGGTGAACCCATAGAAGCTAGTAGAAAGACAGCCATTACCAGTTTCCTAAACCACTATAATCACTGAATTCTAAACATTTTCCATACTTACCCAGATCAGTAGCTTTCATCTCTAATACAAGGATCTCAGTCATCAGACAGATGTTATAGAAAGCCACAACTAGTCAAATAAAGATACAAACTGACAGTAGAGTGTTTGATCTCAATCAGTGAGTTCATCTCACAAAACCTGTGTTTAAGTCTCTCAAAGACCATTACACAAAAGGAAGCAGAGAGATTGTAAGAGCCAAAAGATCTAGACATCTTCTGTGAAAAAGTTTCTATTACTTTATAAAAGGGGACATAAAGTGGGGACAGCTGGTAGATTTGAGTGGAGTTAGATGATGGAAGGTGGCATAAATATGATCAGATTATATGAAAATTTCTAGGAAAAAACATATTGTATAACTTTTAAATAAGGAAAGTATATTTCCAATGGTTCTATTACAAAGTTGGTAAACAACATCTACTAATGTTAAAACTTCTATATCTTATGAATAAGTAATTAATTAATGCTTTCTAACACAGTTGCATGTAGAAATGATTATGTTGCCCTCATTGAAAAAAATAATGGACAACTATAATTATTCTGTCACTATAACAGCATAGTATACAATAATAGGACTTATCTACAAATCTACCTGGATAAATCACACACTGAAATACACCAAACTGAATAGAATAAGATAATACACAGTGTGGCTCTACTTACTAAAATGGCAAAAGGTAGTTTGTTTCCAAGGTGTAATGACAATTGAGTATTTATTGTGATGAAGACTTGAGTCTGGGGCGGCAACATTCACTTAGAGTTATTTCACTGGCTGGTAAGCAAACATTGAATGTATTTGTCTGTGCATAGTTTACAACATTAAACAGTGATGTAAGAATCTTCCTCTTAGTCAACATTGTCAAATTTGACTATGTCTTTATGATTATACTCTACTATTTTAGATATTTAGATTTGCTATAAAAGGACCATATTCATCACCAACAATGCATGTCTTGAGTATGACATTAAGAACAATTCCTTGTCATTTACCCATCACAGTTTTCCAGTTTGACTTCTAGAGTATCCTTACCCTTGTTTTAGTCATATCACTTGATGGCTGGAATAAAAATGTATTTAAATAAAGCCGAATAAATCCGAAGTACTGGAAATTTCTGTCCATTTGCAATTGTGTGAGTATGGGTAAATATGGATTTTAAAAATTTTAATTTATTTCATTTTGAACTTTCCTTCTAAGTTTTTCCCCCGAGTCCAGGCTTATACTTCATTTGAGACAGGTGGGATACCCTTGGTTCTTACAAGTGCTCACACTGAAGCTATTGCTTTGGGAACTTGTCTGTAAAATGACTTCTGGATTTTGGAGCATAGAACTAAGTCCAAGATCATAGCTTACATATTATTTCTCTTCTGCTTTATGACAGAGTGAGTACTTTTTAGTTGTTTCCTCTGTGTTTTCTTATTTGATGGTTTCAAAACATTTTTTTCACTATTCCACTATTTTGAGAAAAAGAATAAATACATTACATAAGTGCTTAAACTTACAAATGTAAAATTAAAACATGGTTTTGACATTTTCTTCATGAGGTAAAAGACAAAGAAAACATTTATAATAAATTACCAAGCAATATGTCACTTGTTTCAAGTCATGGTTTTTTGCTTTTAAAATTCTATTATAGGGATGGAGAGAAGGCTTTATAGTGAAGAGCACTGACTACTCTTCCAATGTTCCTGAGTTCAATTCCCAGAAACCACACAGTGGCTTACAACCATCTGTAATGAGATCTGATGCCCTCTCTGAGCCTCTAGGGATTCATGCAGGTGGAACACTGTAATTGTAGTAATAAATTTAAAAAAAAATTGTAAAAAAAGTTTTATTTGGTGAAAGAAAAGACCCAGGATAGTCAAAACAAGCCTGTAAAATAAAGGGATTTCCAGAGGAATCACCATCCCTGACTTCAAGATTTATTATAGAGTTATAGTCCTGGTTTTAAAACCCTGATATTAACCTTGAGTTTTGACAAAGAAGCTAAAATTATGCAATGGAAAAAAAGAAAGCATCTACACCACATGGTGCTGGAATTGCTTTATAATTGCAAGTAGAAGACTGTAGCTAGATCCATATCTATCGGCATGCACAAAACATAAGTCCAAAAGAATCAAAGACCTTAACAAAAATCCAGCCAAAATGCACCTCTTAGAAGAGAAAATGGAGGGTATCCTTGAATAATTTGGTAAAGGAGACTGATTCCTGAGCATAACACCAGTAGCACATACACTGAAACCAACAATTAATAAATGGGACCTCTTGAAATTGAAAAGCTTCAGTAAAGCAAAGGATACAGTCAACAAGGCAAAATGGCAGCCCACAAAATGGGAATAGATATTCACTAACCCCACATCTGACAGAGTGCTAATATCAAAAATATACATAGAGCTCAAATTATAGAATTCTCAATAAGGAAAATATAATGGCTGAAAGACACTTAAGAAAGTGCTCAACATCCCTTTGGCCATCATGAAAATGCAAATCAAAACAACTCTGAGATACCATTTTACTCCTGTCAGAATGACTAAAATAAAAAGCACCAAAGACAGTTTATGTTGGAGAGGATGTAGAGAAAGGGGTCTTGCACTACTGGTGAGAGTGTGAACCCATACAACCACGTTGGACATAAGTGTGGTGGTTCCTCAGAAAAATGAGAATCAGTCTACCTCAAGGTCCAGTAATTCCACTCTTAGGCATATACCCAAAAATGGGAATTTATACAAGGACATCTGTTCAACTATGTTCATAGCAGCATTGTTTGTAATAGACAGAACCTGGATACAACCAAAATACCCCTCAACTGAGGAATGGATGGAGAAAATGTGAATCTTGAAATTCACAGGCAATTGGATGGAACTAGAAGAAACAATCCTGAATGAGGTAACTCTTGACAAAGTAGCAAACATGGTATATACTCACTCATATGAGTATTAGACATAGAGCAAAGGATTGCCAGCCTACAATCTACACCACCAGAAAAGCTAAGAAATAAGGAGGAACCCAAGAGGGACATACATAGTCTCCTGGAGAAGGGGAAAGGGACAAAATCTCCCAAGCAAACTGGGGGCAGGGGAGAGGGAGTTAGGAAAAAGAGAAGGGGAGAAATGGGCATGACAGAGCAGGAATATTGAATCAGGGAAAAAAACAGAGCAGAGCAAGAAAAGGGATACAATAATAGAGGGAGCCATTAGAGGTTTTAAGAGAAATCGGGCACTAGGCAAATGTCCAGAGATCTAAAAGAATGACCCATACTAAAAATCTAAGCAATACTGGAGAGGCTACCTGAAATGTTCTTCGATGATAATGAGATTAATGACTACCTTATATGCCATCCTAGAGCCTTCATCTAGTAGCTGATGGATGTAGAAGCAGATACCCGCAGCTGAAGACTCAGCGGACCTGTTGGAATCCAGTTGCAGAGAGGGAGGAGGAATGATGAGCAAAAGGGTCAAGACCAGTCTGGAGAAACTCACAAAAAACAGTTGACCTGAACAAGGTGGAGCTTAATGACTCCAGTCTGATAGCTAGGAAACCAGCACAGGATATGAGTCTTTGAAGACTCCGCATGTAAGGCCTCACCCTCCCTGGTGAACAGAAAGGGGATGAGATGGGGGTTGATGGGGAGAAACCAGGGAAGACAGAAAGGTGTGGGAACAGGGACTAGCAAGCTTGTTTCATATGTGTGTGTGTGTGTGTGTGTGTGTGTGTGTGTGTATTCTTATTTTACATATAGATCCCAGTTCCCTCTTCTTCCCTTTCTCCCTCCCATGCTTCCCGATCCTGCTCCCATCTCACCCCCTGCCCCTACACAAGTCATTTAGAGTAGGGAAGGCCATCCCTCTTGCCTCTAGGCTAAGGGAGTATGCCTTCATGGGGAATGTGCTCCCAAAGTCCTGTGCTGGTTCACTAATGGAAGCCTAAAGTCCTTGTCAGGTGTTTTCTCTACTGTTCTTCACTTTTTTTTTGTGACAGGGAATTTTATTAAATTTTGAAATCACTAATTTGTGTATACTGGTTGCCCATCCAGCCCTTTGGTTTCTTCCTATCTCTGCCTCCCCTGATGTATCATTACAGTCACACATCACACAGGGCTTTTCCCAAATAGTCTCCGTAGATAAAACTCAATTCCTCCAGCTTATATGACAGGTATTTTTCTACCTGAGTGATCTCCCAAGCCCCTGGACCCTTAAACATTGCATGTCATTGTGTGCCAATGTTTCAGTTACATTATATAACTTGCACTATATTCTGCAATATCAAAATTCAACAGGATCCATTTAATGATATACAATACACTCTCAAAATGACAAAATAAGCACAAAATAAAGTTAGTATCTGAGGTGTCGTTTTATAATAATTTCAAAGGAACACTCCAAGCATCACTAATAATAATATTGCTACTAAAATCTGTCAAGGCAATATGTTTGGGCTTCCATGGGAGACCGGTGTGTTTGCTATGTAAGTGTGCAGGCATGAATTTGAAACTCGGAACCCATATGAACTGTGGTAGGTCTTACTGCAATCCTAGTGGCCTGAACATAAAGTGGGAGGTAGAAACAAAGAGTCACTAAGGGCATATGCATTACACTTACTGTGAACAACAAAGATTCCTTGCCCTAAACAAGTGTGTCTGCTAGCACATGAGTACCTGTTTTCACACATGAACACAAACACACACACACACACACACATACACCCTATTTACACACAGAGATTTTAAAAAGGAGCTAGTAATAACAGTAGTACCTAAGCCACTTATTAATAAACTATCCCATCAAAAAGACTCTTTAAATGGATTTCTTACTGTATCATTATTATTTTTTATGAAACACATGACACTACTGAATAAAAGTACTGCTTTTGATTCCTATATTTTAAAATTAATAAGATATCCGTTAGACTAAACATCACAAATACACAACCATGAAGTTTCACCTCTATGTCATTTGAAAGTTAATTATGGGGTTTACTTAAAACTTAGACTGCAGTTTGGGAAACTTTGAGTTAAAGAGTAGCAATTTTTCTTCCTTAACAAGAGAGGTGACCTCAGCCTTCAGTAAGTGCTTGGAGGAAACATTTAGCACAGCAAAATTGCAAGAGTGTCCCAGGAGAAAATGAACTGCCATTGATACCAATGCCCTTTATAAAACAGGAACTTCAAAACACATTCTTACCTTACTGAAAGAATGGAGATAGAACTGATTAACTCCAAACTAATCAAAGAGTTGGCCAAAGCACTAAATGCAATAATCACAAAGCCTTTCTAAAAACAAAAGTAATTGGGAAGCTGCACCACACTAATGACTTTTATCATAAGAGCCTGAAATCTCTGTACACTTAGTTAAAGGTGTTATTTCAAGATATAGGCTGTCCTTAGCTTCTATTGTACAATGAACTTGGTTTACATAATGGTATAGTATGAAGTTGGAAGACCTTTATTTCAACAAAAGTTATAATATGTAAAACCACAGAGAGTGCTAAGTGTTGTAAACATACCATAAAAAAAATGGGCACACACACATACACACAAGCACAAATGCACCTGCCCAAATCAAGGCAGGAAAACAATAACAACTTTTTATATACATATATAATGAATAAAAGCCTCTTAAATTCTCAATTTAAAGCATATTATCTTAAGATTTGAATTCCAAAATTTCAGAACAGATTTTGAATATTATTTACATGGATATAACAAAGTCAGTCTACAGTAAGTAAATATGATCCATATGAGAACCTCACAGAAAATACATGCAATAACAGCTTAGGCTACTCTTGAGAAGAAATGTTTTGTGCTGGTTTAAACTGATGAATCTGAATAATCTGAGACCATTGCGATCCCCAGTAGTCTACATAAAAAGAAATAAAGACAACATTAAACAAATCAAGGTCTATAGAAGAATTTGATGCTTAGCAACATTTCATATGATGTTGATTGGAATATGAGATGAATAATGAGAATTACACAAATAGAAAGGGCTTAGTGACATTTGGGTTATCTACCACATATAAGTGATCACAGTAAATTTTCTATTGGTCTTTTAATCTGTCCTGTAAAAATATTCAACAATTGAACATTACAAATATTTTTTCAGGCTTTTGTTAAATTGAACTGTATTTCAGAATATAAGAAAATGACTCTCCATGGTAAAAATTATCCTGGAATCTTGTGGTATATTGCATATAAAAATATTATTTCTTCAAAAAGTATTGGAATTCTTGATGTGTGAATACAAGCACTGCACCACTGTACACACACAGGCAAACACAGAAAACTTATTTTTATCACACATCCTCAGAAAACCATATTTCATACTGATGGATTACAGCAGAAATATGTTTTCAAAATGATGTGAGGAAAACCTGAGGGCGAGTTTGTTGTGATTAAAAGGACAAGGGAGTTCAAAATAGGAAACAAGCATCATAGATGGCAGTGGATACACTTTTGAAATCCAAATTCCACTGGGGTATTTACAGAGATTTCTACAGAATAAGGTGAAATTCGGAAAAAGTGTACTACTGTGGATTTTAAATATCAGCTACAAGAAAACAGCAATATTTCTTTATTTAAATGTAAGGTTGTATTCCTGTCTAACAGACTTCATTTTCTAATAACCTGATTTAATGTTTTCTTTTTTTTTTTAATTTAGTACTTTTTCCTTATTTTACTTATCGATCCCAGTTCCCTCTCCCTCACATCTTCCCATACCCTTCACAGACCCACCACCCATCCCTTGCCCCATCCACTTTCCAGGTAGAGTTAGGCCTTCCATGCAGGATCTTCAAAGGCTGTCAAAGTCATTTGGGGTAGGGCTTAAACCCTCCCCTGTGTCTCTAGGCTAAGGGAGGATCTCTCCATGGGGAATGGGCTCTTGAGGTCCATTACTGCACTAGCAATACATCCTGGATCCATTGTCAGAGGTACCATAGACATCCCTGGCCTCCTAACTGGGATCCATGTTCAGGGGGTCTGGGTTGGTCCTATGCTGGTTTCCCAGATATCAGTCTGGGGTCCATAAGCTGCCCCCTGTTCAGGTCAGCTTATTCTGTGGGTTTTCCAGCCTGGTCTTGATCCCTTTGCTCATCATTCTTCCTTCTCTGCAACTGGATTCCTGGAGTTCAGCTCAGTGTTTAGCTGTGGGTGTCTGCTTCTTTCAGCTACTAGATGAGGAGTCTAGAATGCATATAAAATAGTCATCATTCTCGTTATTGGGGAAGGGTATTTAAGGTAGCCTCTCCACTATTGCTTAGACTGTTAAGGTGAAGTCATCCTTATAGGTCCCTGGACATTTCCCTAGGGCGAGATTTCTCTTTAAACCTATAATGACTCCTCTATTATAGTATCTCTTTTCTTGTACTCCACTATTCTTCCCCTTAACTCCTGATTTAATTATTTTTTAATTTTTTTATTATTTTACATATCGATCCCAGTTCTGCTTCCTCCCCTCCCCCATGCCCCCCCAACCATCCCACCCCCCATCCCATTCCCTATCTACTCCCCAGTGATAAGGAAGCATTACAGGAGAGATCATCAAATCTGTCAAGTCATTTGGAGTAGGGCCTAGGCCCTGATTTAGTTTTTTAAAAATTACCCATCACATGTATCCAAGTGTCATTTAGAATTTTTAACTGAATTTTACAGAAAGGGAAAGTATTTATTTCCATATTTACAATGTATAATGTGGTTACTAAATATAAAATTGGATTATTATGTTGTTTGAAACAAACTGAAAACACCATAAAGCTGGAATGAGAAGATAGTCTGTTATAAATAATAGTCTGTTATAAATATTTCTAAGAATAATTTATTTTATATACAGAATGATATAATAAACTATCACTTGATAAAAACATGTCTTCCTAAAAAATATTTGATGACAGTTCTTCATAAAAATTAATTCAGGACTCAGGAAAATTAATTTGAAGGTCAGTTCACTTTATTTTGTTATATTGCTTGATTCTTTTCTTGGTATTAAGGATTGAATCTCCATCATCCTAGGCAAGCATTCTACTACTGAAGTATAGTGGAATCTTTCTCCCTTTAAAACTTATGTATATAAGGTAAAAATAAGTAAAAATAAATAGTATTTTCTCAGACATAGTCACTTATTCAAATTATCATTATTCATTTTGTGTGACAATAATACAATATATTTTGTTAATATTCACCACTCCTCCAACTCTTTCAAGGCCCTCCACCACTTTCACACTCAAACAGTTTTGATTCTAATTTTCTTTAAATTCCTGTGTAGTAAGATATTCACTTTGACCACATCTGTGGCACTGGGTTGGACCCAAGGGCAGAAGTGACCTATGGAACTAGGTCTCAGGAGGAGCCTGGGAGTGCTGTCTTGCTGGCAGGTCGGGGAGAGGAGAGCATCTGATGAATCTGCTGGTGTTCATCTGTCTAGGTTGTAAGTTATTTCTCCCTGAATAAACATCTGCTCAGCCTATTTGTTTAACCTGATCCTTATTAAACCGCAATACGCCTGGAACCCAAATCATGCTGTAACTGTAATGTTAATGTTGGGTGTGCAGCTATTTAGAGGAACATGTTTGATCTACTTGTGATCACAACCTTAAAGACAATTATCTTTCTCTCTCCCAGGAGTTATTAATTACCAGTAACTCCTAAGCTACTTGTAAGATTTTGTCATTCCATGTACTCTTCCCCCTTGGCCATAATCTGAGAGTCTGGTTGGATGGAGCTTGTGCCAGTCTTCTGCATGCTGTCATAATTTCTGTGAGTTCTGTGGGTGAATGTCTTACTGTGTACACTGATGGTCATTCAACATTCTCTGGCCTTTACAAATTCTCCATTCCTTATTCCAAAATGATACCTGAAACTTGGACTACGGGAATGACATGTGGATGTTACGGTTGAACATTCTACAGCCTATTATTAATTCTTTTCATATTGACTAACTAGGGCCTCTGTACTGATGACTACTGTAAAAAAAAATAAGCTTTAATGAAAGTTGGGAAAATCATTGGTCCATGGGAATAAAGGTATTAGGAGTTGGCTTAATACTTGATCCATTTAGCATAATAATAGTAGTAGGTTCTCCTCCAAGCCCTTTGAACCATAAATAAGGTGGAGGGACCCCTGCACTGCCTTGCCTTGTCAAGAATAGAGGCAAAAGGAGTATACATCAGCATCATAAATGAGCAGTGTTAGTTGAGTCTTGTTAATTGTTGTTTCTTAGTTTGAGCGTCCTCTATTTTGATTTTACATGTGTTTTCTTGGTTATATTTAAGTTGAAGTTTGTATGTTTTTTGGAGGGATATTTTCTGTTGTTTTCTCCTGGATTTCTTTTTCTTTCTCTATTTTTTTTATTCTTGGATTATATTTGGTCTTTTCCTAATGTTCTGGATTTCCTGAATGTTTTGTCTGAGGATTGTTTTATATTAAATGTTTTTTTTTTCAAGTTATCTTCTTTTCTCATGTCCTCAATGCCTGAGATATGTCCTCAATGCCTGAGATTCTCTCTTCCCTTTCTTGTATTCTGTTAGTGAAATTTGTTTCCTCTGAGGTTCCTGTTCAGGTTATTAGATTTTTCATTTCCTTATTTCCTTCACTTTGGGTTACTGTTAAATGTTCTATGGACTTTCAAGTCTTGAGCACATGTATTCATTTCCTTCCACTGTTTGTGTTTTAAGGTTTTATTCATTTCTACTTCAAGGAGGAACTTGGCCATATTTCAAAAAAATATATTTTAAGGTCTTTGTCTTATGCTTCATCTATGTTTCAAAATACAGATTCTACTATGACAGAATTGTTGAACTCTAGTGGAGACATACTGTCCTGGCTATTATTGGTTATGCTTGTATGCTGGTGTCTATGTATATGAGTTTAGAAAAGATGCTGATATCTGCTCTTCTCTTTGTTAAGTAGTTGTTTCACTCCTTTTCTTATTTCTGTTGTCCTCTCTGGTTCTTAGGAGAGTGTGGTAGCTGTGTGTTGCCAGAAAGGGAAATCTTCTGGGATTCTTATAGGTGTGGCCACTGGGTATTCTGGATAAAATATGTTATTGGTATTGCAGAGGTAACACTTAGAAATGACTGTACGCTAGGAGGGGATGAGTTGTCCCACCAAAGGGAGGAAAAAGGGTACTGTGCAAGGATTTTTATAGTTCCCTAGGAGAGTGAGGAGAAGACACAATGGAAAATTTGCTCCAAAGCTTGGGATGTTGAGGGGAAGAGGGAAAATTAATGTTCTGGAGCTTACCTAGCAGCTTTGCTGGCCATTTGCTTATTTCTTAGGCTTGGTTGATGGTTTCCTGGAGAAAGCCTGCTAGAGTTGGGACCTAGGAAAAAAAGATGAATCTGAGAAAGGTTGGAGAAGATGTCCATGATACCATGGAGTTGTAACAGAGAGGAGGGTTTGGCAAACAAGTGGTCTGCTGCAGAGATGAGACTAGAGAACTGGATGTGGAGGAAAGGATGGAGAGGTGAAGATCAGTAGGTAGTCTGTATGCCTCCCTCAACCAAGCAAACTGTGGGGATCTTAAAATACATGACTAATTATAGTTACAATACCTATGCCTGCTTTGTTTCTGCTGGCCCCTTTGTGTGAGGACCCAAGATTCACAAGTACTGATTTCTGCATAAGGTCCCTGTGCTTTCAGATCACTTTCCAGAAGAAGTTGCCATAATTATATCTGGAGAGTAATTAGCAGAATGGGACGCCATTTTGGCCTTATAAAGTAAGGAAATAAAATTGCCACCATTGCCCTCATCACCTATAATCAATGAAATTTTAACTACCAGTTGTGGTGCTAAAATGACAATGCTGGATTAGAAAGGCAATCAGGCAGCTCCAGATCCACACATGCATGAGGGTTTCCTGTAAGACATGGTAATGCACTTCCTGCTGGAGTTAAACTGTGTGGATTTATTTTTTATGTATATTATTGGCCGTCTCTTCTTTTTCCCAGTTACTTTCCTTTCATCTAACAAATATACAGCTGCTTTCATAGTGTCTTACTATTCATAACCATATTTTATATACTGCGATGGTGAAGTCAACAAATTTTAAGCAAATAATCTAATTTTAGGTAGCTCAAACCTAAGAGCCTTCTTTGTCAAACCAATGATATTTTTCAGGTCAAAATATTTTCAGTCAGCACTGAAATAGTTACTTTATCTAAATTATTTTGAACTCTCCTTGAAAGCACAGCTGCCGCTGACAGAAAAATGGTGCGACTAATATATTTCTACATACCCATATTTCCATTATATAGTTTAGGTTCTTTTTGAATTACTATCTTTATTTTTGGAACTTTATTTATTCATACAGTGAGACATGATTACATGGAACTCTACTTCTCCTTTTCAACTCTGCCTAAATTCGATACCCAGCACATACGAATAATTTATTAGGAAGAATTGTAAACAAATACATTTATTATAAAACTCAGCAACAGTTAGAAACAGATATGAAAGCAAGCAATAAACCATTTATTATTTATGATAATAATAGCTTCATTGTAGGCTTAAATGTATTAGCATTGACAGGGTGAAGCTAAAAGATAGCATGGGAAGGAGCATTCAAACTATGTGAACAAGATAGCATTCATGTGAGAATATTACTCACTTTCTATTGGAAAGGAAATGTTACCCTATTGAACATCATAAAGAAATATTATAAATTAAGTATATACTTGAAAGTGGAAACACTTTTTTTTACATTTTAGAGCATGAAAAATATTAATAAAATGTATTTAGAAGGAAAAAGCCCATTAGAATGAGAAAACTAAAAAAAGGTATCAACACAGATATATGTGGTAAGACATTCTAGACGTAACTCATTTTCAAGTGCTCATAAATCAAATACTAAGAGGGCGATCCGTCTGCTTGGCGGAAGTACATGCCAGACTGATTATAAATTTGGGGTGTGTGTCAAATAAAAAAGAAAAGAAAGACAATTTTACACGTAGTTAACTACATCAAAAGGTCTGCTTCTGAGAAATGATATTAACTCCAGAGCAGTGCTTATCACACTGAAAATGGATCACCCAGAAAGCAAAGGGTTTCTATTAGACTGTGGCAGGCGCTCAACTTCCAAGTAAGAGGCAGAAATTGCATTTGCAGTATTCCCCAGAGCGTTTCTCAACTTCTATCACTTTGGTCTTGGCTGCTCTGACAGTGCAGTCTTGCACAGTCCTTTACTTTATGAAAAGCTCGAGGAGGGTAATTGAGTACAAGGAAAAAAAGGAATTGACTTCAAGGTTATGTTCAAACTATTTAGCATTGAGTTCTACCAATAAGAAATCTGCTGGTTTGAAGCAAAGTTGAGCTAAGCAAAATAAATGAGCTCTTTGAGGCAGATGGCAGAATTCTGTCTTACATGAACTTCAAGAAGAATGCTTGATATGTGCCTACCAAGAACAGGAACTGATCAATTTAGCCTAAACAATACTTAGTAAAAGTACTGAAGACTGAGAGGAATCAAGGAAAGTATATATAAAATGGTCAAAAGAATTCAATTGAGTTTATTTACCATTTTGTACACACATGAGTCAGTATCAGGAGGCTATCTATCCTACATTTTATATAATAAACATAAGTTCAGTGAAGTGAATAGTAATACAGATGTAGCTAATTGCCATGCTACTGCAAATGTATTACTATTGTAAATAGAAGTACCAGATGTTTTCAGAAAGAATGCCAATGTGATAAGGGAAACAATAACAATAGTTATATGACAGAATAAAATATCTAAGCTCTCATCAAATACTTAGAAAAATGAAATACTTACTTGAACTAAGCTTATTTCCCAATTATTAAGCAAAACACTTAGTCATTGATTCATATTATTTCTATCACTCAAAAAATTAGTATTTAAAGAATACTAATTCACTAATTTTTAGTGAATATTAAAATGTAAATGATCATCTAGTAATTGTTGCAATATACAACATTATGATTTTGGTACAAAAATAAACCTAAACACATGGGTCCTCAAAGTTTCACATATTTTAGAAGCTATTATTCTAATAAATTTCGGCATAATTTTGTTTTTAGAGCAGTAAGTAAATGCAGGTATGAACTATGCAGATGGTGAGAACTTTGCAAGAAACAGACACAGAATGGCTACTGTGAGAAATTTCTCAAAGACTTTACATAATAAGAATGACCTGGTATTTACTGGTACTAAATTAAAGCAACTTAAAATAAAGGTGCTAAAAAAGAGTAGTGTGTCTGTTGCATAAAATAATTAGACTTAAAACTATAATGAGTTTAATTTTTGTTTAATATATAAGAAATTATAACAAATCACCTTTACCAATATGATAAATCCTCAAATGTTTACATGGCCTCACAGTTGCTGTGCGGCTTATATTTGTATGTGATACATGGGAGTACTACAGCTTTTGTCACAGAACAGCATCAAGAAGATCTTCACCCTTACTTCCAAGGCATATGTCAGTCTAGTTGGACTATAAGCTTCCAGGAGTTCTCTGCTTTTTTGCATTCTCACTGTACAATATGGATGGTGCTCACTCTTTCTCTTTGTCAAGACTTTAAGTAATTATGGAATTCATACTCAATTCCTCATGCTTGTGATGCTAGCCCACAGTCATAGTTTAACTGATATATTTCAAGCAATGGGTACCAGATTTATGTGTTGTTCCCACCATATACACTGGGTATGTGGTGCCATTTTTGAAAATCAAAGTCATTAGTAAGTTTCCTTTGGTCTATAGTTTCAGGGTTTAAATGGCTTCAGGTGAAACAAATTTTCTCAAGTTAAATTAACTACTTTTAAATTAATAATGATATTGGAGTAATAATTGAGGACTAAAATGTACATTATCATGTCAGTCTATTTTAGGTCAGTAATCAAGTTTCATAGTTAATCTCTGCATCAATAGATAATTAATACTTAAATATAATAATATAATTATTCTTTACACTATTGGATACTTGGATGAAATTTAGATTGCATGATCTTTCTGATAATATTCAAAAGAACACAAACATAAAGAAACACTAACCTATGCCATCTCATTTTCAAAAAGATCTGCAACGTCTATTACAGATTTGTAGAAACATTGTTTAAAGGATAGCATTATTTTTATAAAGATTTTGAAAGAAGAAAATATCCTTCCCTTTTCACATTTATGAGCTAAGTTTTTCATTAATCCCACATGAAAGAATGAGTGTCCTCTTTAACAATGCATACTATGTTCTTAATCACATCTGGATAACACTTTCAGATCACCTTCATGATGTTTGTCCTTTTTATTTACTTATCTGACTAAAGGAGAAGACAAGTTGTCAAAATTATGACTTTATTTTTAATTCGTGAGTCTGTATAAATATAACTCATCACTCATCATAACCCTGTTATTGCTCTATGAGAAAGTTTTCATAATAATAACATAAATGAAAATTAAAGCTTCTTAAATTTCCAACAAAAATCACATTATCACTATGGCACCTGCAATCATTAACAGCACATCTTTCATTCAAGAAATAAACATAATGTGTAATAGGACAAGTATTTTAGTAATGTTATTAACACTATGATTTCAGTATCAACCAAGTATTTTTGATGGTCTGTAATTGTAGTACTTTTTAATACTAAAAAAGGAAAACACATACTACCATATATTGTAGTAGATTATATGGTAATTGCACAGGGACAGAGTTCTTCACTGGTGATTGTAGAGTGAGATATAGAAATATTCGTAAATGTTTATATAGATCTAAAGTTTTTTGCCTCTGTTTTCCTTAAGAGAATCTATGGTGTGTATTCAATATAGAACAAAATCAATTGCACAGAAATGTATGGAGATCCTTCAAACCAAATAAGAGTACACACTTTGTAAGACTTATTTAAACTTGAAATCAAATTACTGAGTTTCCATAAAGCAGTTTTCTGTTTTGTTTTTTTCAACCATAAATTCCCATGTGGGCCTCTATTTCCTCATTCACTAATTTGTTACTTGAATATAAAGTGAGTTTATCACGTAATGTGTCATTCCCAAATGAAATGTCATCACCATTTTTAGAGGAACAACATGGAAATGCAAAAGAAATGTGGGTTTGCAATGATAAGACCAGGCTTCTATTTACTGGTATCTTCTAATACCAAAAGGACATTCATAAAGCAGACAGGTTCTATATACAAAAATAGAGTACAGAAATGAAATGACCATTATAATACTTTAATATAACAATGAGTTGATATCCTGAAGGTTATGTAGGTAACTTTCTTCAATCTTGTACAAATGAAACTTGTTTTACTTTATGATATTAAAAATATGCTCTTGGTTTTTATTTTATGGAACATTACATTCCTAATATACTGCTCATGTTTCTTTCCAGAAAGGGCACATTGTGTCAAGTGTTATAAATAGAGTGTTATCAGAAGAAGCCAGGTCTACTATGTCATAATAGCCTTTGTGGGCTTGTTTAGCTATTTAGTGTTTTGAACAGGACAGAGAAGCTGTGTTCAGATTGTCAGTGATACAGAGAATATTGTTAGGAAATTAAGTGTTGGTTAGTCAATTTTTTTTTATTTAGAATGTTGAATCTCTGTTGACTTTTAAAAACCCAGACAATTCTTCTACCATGAGTGATAATCAGTAAATAATTAGAAAAATCATTTCTTGCAATGTACAAAAGCTTACCGAACATTGCAATTACTGTTGATTGTCTACAAACATTTTTTTAGGCGAAAAGTGTTCCTATGTTTATAATTATAAAAGAAAATATCTTATTACATGCTACAGAGATTCTGAATAATTAACAGTAATCGGATCTGAAACTTTAATAACTTGTGTCTCAAGCTAATTCTGTCCTCATTGAGACTGTCCACTCAGCCATTGAAGGATGGATTCCACAACATGGACAATCTAGTTTTTCTAGTCCTGCAACTCAAATTAAGCACATTTTATCATGTAGGATTGATTGAATTTGTACTCTGGGGGAAAAAAAAAAACACCACACATGTTCAATCCCAAGCAACACAGAAAATTGCAGAGATTGTTGTCATAACATGATATCCATTTCTCAATGCAATGTTATAATTATTTCTAGTATTTTACTATGGTGACTTAATAAAAAGTTATATTGTGATAGGAAATACTAATATACTGCCACCAATTTGAATTGAGTATATTAAATCAGTTATTTACTTTGGTCCTTTTTAGTGGCCCAATAATTTAGATTCTCAAGGCTATGCATACGTAATTAGAGGTTTCCAGGTACTATGAGCACTACCCTAAGAAAAGTCCTCCATTCCCAGCTAGCCACACTGGTTAAACATAATTGATTTCATCCATTTCATTAGGGGTGTTCACCTTCTGCTTAATTGTGTTCACCAAAGGTCTAGTATGGAATTCATGCTCATATCCTGTAAGTTGTACCTCTGGGTGAAATTGTGTTTCAGTAACAAATACAGGATGAAGCCCCTAGTTCATTTGCGACAACTTTACTTCTACATCAGGTCCAGGGATATAAAACAGAGGTTGACTCTGATGATAGAATCAGCCTAACATATTTCCAAAAGTTTATTGATACTCAGTTCCACAGAAAGTGACTTTTGACCAAATAGAACTCCCTTAGAATGTTGGAGTATAATTTCTTGCAGAAAATGGTCAAATGTACTCAGACTCATTACTAGAGTCTGCCAATATAATAAAGTATTACATATATGCTTTTCTTACATTTATATCGACAATTGCAGTATAAAATTTTATTCAACTAAATCTGCATTTTTCTTTTCTTATTCATTGAATGATGAATAGAATATAGCTGACATATCTGTATCTATATATTCTTTTTAAAAATCTTCTTTATATATATTACAACATTCTTTTTTATTTATCAATTATATTTGCAGAAGAAGGGTACCTATTATTTATTCTTATAAAGATATTCCAAACATAATATTTGATATTATTTACTGTATTTACTGTGTACATGAATAATAACTAGAGGAAATAAACATTAGTTAATGATTGAAAGCAGATTAATTGATTGATTTTAATGATAATGAAGATATTCTACTGAAGTCAGAGTATTTAAACTATTATAAATGAAAACAGAATTTTAAAACTTACTTTTCAATTCCATATATACAGAAATTGGGCTTTCATTTTGTTCCAATGTGGATACATAACATATCACACGTTGATTTCAAGTTCCAAATATTATTATTACAAGTTATTGTCATCAAACTATTTCTTCAGATGATTACTACATTACTGCCAATGTTAAAGCTAAATTTTTGACTCATCAAAGTTGTTTTGATGACATATAAGCCCTACAAATGTCACAATATTGTATCTTAATAAAGTCTTGGCTTTTATAAAACAATTAGAATAACTCATATAAAATATAATAATTACCTAACTATATGCCTAATTCAACTAGAATTCAACTAGATATTTACACTCCTGTAAATATCATTTTTATGTGCATCTATAATATATCAGGAGCACCTCCTTCCATATTTCTTAAATTGATTCATAAATTTGCTATTTTTAATTATGTTGGAGGTTTTATTTTATGACCTCTTTTTTATAATATGTCTCTAACAGCATCAATTTACATCTTAAGTTCTGTCTTCATATATAACTCTGAGCTTCTTGCAAGAAAGAACCTAGCTCACCTCTTTAGTAATTTAGAAGAATAAATTAATGTCAATCATGGAAAAAACACCATTGTTTAGGGTAATTAGCAAAATATACTTATTAGATGTTATCAATGTTAAAGAGAGAAATTCTCAGGAACACACAAGGAAGACCCCAGCTAGGACTCCTAGCAATAATAGAGAGGGTGTCTGCATGGGCCTTCCCCTTTAATCAGATTAGTTACTACCCAAATTGTCATATGGAACCTATATCTAGTAACTGATAAAGCAGTGACCACAGCCAAGCAGTGGGAGGAGTTTCTGTTTCTGGAGTCCATTTGAAGAAAGGGAGAAAGGATGATATGAATAAGGGGGAAGATTGGTCAAGATAATGATGAGTAAAACTACAGATACAGCTGACCCAAGCTAATGAGAACTCATGTACTTTGGACTGACATCTAGGGAATCTGCATGGAATCAAACTATTCCCTCTGAGTGTGAATGACAGTAGCTTGATCTGTTGGGGGTTGGGCGGCTGGCATTGTCACCAGTACCTAATCTGATACATGAACTGGCTTTTTGGAGTTCATTCTCTATGGCAAGATACTTTGTTCAGCCTTGATGCAGGGAGCAGGGGCTTGATCTTGCCTCAACTTGATGTGCCAGACTTCCTTGACTCTATAAGGAAGACCTTACTCCCTCTGAAGAGTGGGTAGAGGTTAGGAAGTAGGGGAGGGGGAGAAATAGAGGCAGTAAAGGGGGAGAGATGGGGAACTGGGGTAGGTATATAAAATGAAAAATAATTTTTATATTAAAAGAACAAAACACCATGCCCAATAACAACTTGGGGAAGGAAATGTTTAGTTCATTTCACAGTTTGTAGACCAAAATCCAGCCCAGTCAAAGCAGGAGTTGAACATACGAACAAAGAGGCAAAAACGGAGGCAGAGGCCACAGAAGAAACTGCTTACTGGCTTGTTCCTTATGTCTTGTTCAGCATGCGTTCTCATGCAGCCCAGTGTCATCTACCCAAGGATTGTACCACGCACAGTGGCTGAATGTTCCCACATCAATCATCAATTATTAGTCAAGAAAATATTCTGTAGTCTTGCTTACAGGTAGTCTTACAGAGGCATGTTCTCAATTAAGATACCCTCTGCACAGATATGTCTGGGTTTGTATCAAGTTGACAAAAACCAATAAACACACACACTCAGATATATATATTGTTTTAAATATACTTATACAGAGCATAAGGTTCAGACCATAGATCTGTCACTTATAAAGTATATGACTTTGGGAGAATTATTAGGTTATCTATGCTACCTTTATGTGTGAAATAGAGACAATGATAATTATTGCCTTATAAGGTTATTACATAATACTTAAAATACTTTAAAATTATAAACATAAACATAAAATATTATTATCTAAAATTAATATCACTTCAGGTTCCTTTAAATAATTTGAAGCATTAAACAAAACCACCTATTTGCCCACTCGTTCATGTATCTAGAAAATTCTAGGTAGAGGTGTATTCTTCAGCTACTCAGACCTAAAAAGATAAAGCAGTCAGAGGCTTGGAAATGAGCCAAAACAATAGTGAGCTATGATGGCTTGAGTGTGATTCCCTCCATATCTCGGGCATTTGAAGGTGTGGTCCCCAGCTGGCAATGCAGTCTAGGTAGGACCAAGAGTGTATGTCCTCAGTGGAGGAGGTGTTACACTGGGAGTAAGCTTTGAGTTTTCAAAGCCTTACACCACTCGCAGTTCATCCTTTGCTTCCTGATGACAGTTAAGGATGCAGGTCCCCAGATGCTCCTGCTGTGCATTCACTGCCATGATTCACTCTGCTTCCTCTGGAATTGTAAGCCCCCAAATCCCTTTCTTCTAAAAAAAATGAGAGAGAGAGAGAGAGAGAGAGAGAGAGAGAGAGAGAGAGAGAGAGAGAGAGAGAGAATGATACTTAACATTAGTATGGCATGAAAAGCACACTGGTAGTTTGTTGCTTTTTGTTTTAAAATGTAAGGAACTTAGAAATCATCACTTGTGTGAAGATGTTAAACAAAGGAAAACCACATTCTTTTATTTGTCTAAGTACCAAAGTCCCCAGGCAAAACACACCTAAAACTCAGGGAGAGGTTATAGAAAGTGAAATGGTAAAACTAATTCTTGGTAGCTATTGAAACAGAACCACAAAGAATTTTGCACTGACAGGAATGTTAAAAAAGAAACCCCACCACCTTGGTGGGGTTGAAACATGAGCAGGTGTGATGTAAACCACCTGAGATGCACAGATGAAGCGCTCCCACACACCAGTTTCAGCTTGAGGGAGTCAATATACTCACTTGTAAGAATTGAGGAAGATGTCTTGTGTATTGATAAGGAAAAAAAAAGAAAAGAAAGGAAGAAAGAAAGAAAGAAAGAAAGAAAGAAAGAAAGAAAGAAGGAAAAGTGTAGCCACAGTGAATGCTCCAGTGTCACTCATAACAAAGACCTCTGACTCACAAGAGACACAGGCAAACCTTGACTTACCTGCAAATGCACTCTTCCTTCTATTTTGTTCCCACCTCAAATCCCAAATCAAACAAGGAATGAATAAGAAGCATCTTCAAAGGCTAGTGCAAGACACAGACTTGTTTATAAAACCCCATCATTTCCTCTGCTGTATAATTTACACCTGAAAGGACTCTGGAGTAACAATGTTATGGTTGAACAATCAGGATGACAGAATTATTATGCAAACGGTACTTATAGAAGTCCAAATTCAATAAGGACACAAGCCCCTCCCACCCACCCACCCCAAAAAAACCTTAGAGAATAGCAAACATTGAGCTTATTCTAATTCCTACACTAATTCGCATAAACAAACATTGCCCTGTCCCCATCAGGACAGGGAATGATTGTAGGACATGAGGTACTGAACCTTGTAAGGGAAGCCTATCTAAGACCTCTGTGAGATGTTTTCATTTCTGTGTTTATATTTTATTATAGCAAGAATGAGTCTCACGATGCAGTCCTGGCAGGCCTGAAACACACTATGTCGACCAGACTGGCTCTGAACTCCCAGTCTTTCCACTTACTCCTGAGTGCAGGGAATGAAGATGTGAGCATCATGTCAACCCATTTACATATATAGTAGCATAAATCACACAAATCTACAACAATGAGATGTATACCAAGAACAGAAAAGGGTGGTATGTATGTGCAATTCTTTATAATTCTTTATTAAGGACGCCAAAGAACAAAATTCACTAGTTCAATGCCACTTTCAATTTCCTAGCAAATACTTGTCTCAAAAATATGAACTGCAAAGTAATAATAAAAACAATACTGTAAATAAATAATCCAGCTATACCTCCATATGGCTTTTCTTCTTGTTTAAACTATTTACTTTTATTGATATACAAAAAACAAATGATGTACAAGTTTACATGAGGTAATGAGGCATTTACATATATATGCAGTCATGTTTCTATGGGGCTCAACATCAATTGCATAACACATGTATAATTTCTTTTTGTTGGAAACATTTAAAATCATTCTCCCATTTTCTGTAATACATAGCACATTATTATTTCACATAGACTTAATGTACAAAATCTTAGAAATGGCAAAAACATATTAAGCCATAGGAGATAAAAAATACTAAAATTAAGAAGTATTCAATATTCAGGTGATACAGAATTTTCAAAAATTGAAAAATTTCCACAATGTAGTAAGAAACAGAGCCAATAAAAATCTGAAAGGACATAGTTCCAGGTAGGATGCAAATAGCAGATAGGGCCTGAAGGACCAAAGCTTCAGGGTAGTGGAGAGTCCATGGAAGAATTCTCTCTACCTGTGTCATGTCTCTTTTTTGATCACGGAAACTTGATTGGCTAATTGCCATGAACCATGTTTAATTTAATAAAGTCACAGCTGCATTGCTTTCTGACCAGGAACTCTCCAGAGTCTGCATTGCTGGAGGGTATTAATATCCGTAAACCACAGCATTCTCTTGCCTGAACATGAACTTGAAGTAGCTAGAGAATGAATGTTATCATGAATTTAGGGACTAGATGCTGAGAGTTTGATTTTGAGTGAATATTTAAAAGCCCCCTGACAGACATTATTTCTTTGTTTCATGATAAACATGTTTAGATTTTGAAACAGATTAAAATATTAGTATTATGCAACATAATGTTCAGTGAATTTCAAATATTCCATCAGAATATATGATTATATCTTTATATATCCTCACTATGCAGGTGATCCTAATGCCTTAGCCTTGAAGTGCCAAGACTGAAGGTATATCACTGTTAAATAATTCTTAACTAAGTGAGCAAATTGAATATGAAGAGATCCAAATCACTATTAATAAAAACATTTACACATATTCATATTTGCTCAAATCATATCATAGATAATTTATTATAACTAGTAAGAAATAATGCTATGTAAATATATAGTAGACATAATAAATTAAAATGTTGAAGACTCCAGTAAGATGGAAATATATTATGAGGTGTATTGCATAGCCAGCAAAATGGGTTCCAATGACTAGATGTTTAAGGTATTTTCCTTATGGAATTTAAAGTTTTTATTTGATGTGGTTATATCCTTTTATACTTTTCCTGGGTAAAATATCGCCAGAGAAATTTGAATAGCAGATACATTTGAAACTGTAGAGTTAAAGAAAATTGAGAGATGATTTTGTATTCATTTCAAGCATCATATTATTATCATAGCTGATCACAGCTATAAATCTTCCCAAAATTGTATGAGATTCAAATCCAGTTATTGCCCCATGCACCTTGATGGCAGTAGAGAGCAAAGAAGAACGATCAGTGCACCATGGGACAACCGAAAGAGGGAAGGGGAAGCACAAAGCTAGCACAGAAGGACTAGCTGAAGTTCATTGTAGTCTTCTCTAGGAAAAGTGACTATAGCAAGACTAAGTAGCTAGAGAACAGATAATGGTCTGATTAATTTCATAGGGTGGTGATTAACTCTGTGAATGAGAATGGTCAGGGATGACTATGCAATCCTTTCTTAATCATGAGTACATAGAACGAACAAGGTGGCAACACCAAATCCTTATTGTAGTAATTCCCTTTACTTCATAATCTGTAGAATACATAGAATATGTAAAGCCATGTGTAACCGGAATAAGTACACTGTTACCTTTTGGAAAATATAAAAATTATTTCTAACTGTTGAATGATGACAGAAATTTCAGTTAAGAATGACATCACTAGTTTTTTGGTTAATGGACTTTGTACATACAGGACAGCATTACACAGTAAGATTGGTATGTCAGGGACATAATGACAATGCTATGAACATAGTTGACAGATATCCTTGTTGCATGAATGTGGATCATATGGGTATGGGCCTGTGGTAGACTGATTCCCATTTTCCTGAGGGGCCACCATACTAATTTCCAAAATGGCTGTAAAAGTTTGTACTTTCAACAGCAGCATTATTTATAATAGCAAGAACCTGGAAGCAACCTAGATGCCCCTCAACTGAAGAATGGATAAAGAAGATGTGGTACATTTACACAATGGAATACTACTCTGTGGGGGAAAAACAATGGAATCTTTCTTGAAATTATTAGGCAAATGTATGGAATTTGAAGAAATCATCCTGAGTGAGGTAACCCAGTCACAAAAAAGATGAACACGGTATGTACTCACTCATAAATGGATGTTAGACATAGAGAAAAGGATCACCAGCCTAGAATTCACACTGCCAGCAAAGCTAGAATACAAGGAGAAACCTAAGAGATTCATACAAGGTCCCTCACAGAAGGGGAAAGGAACAAGATCTCCTGAGCATATTGGAGTGGGGGGGAGGGCAGTTAGTGGAGAGGGAGCTAGGAGAAAAAAAAAAAAAACAACAATAACAAGAAAACAAGAGAGATACAATAAAAGAGAGAGCCATTATAAGTTTGAATAGAAAACTGACGGGCTATAGAGAAATGTCCAGAGACCTACAAGGATGACCCCAATTAACAATCTGAGCAACAGTTGAAAGGCTAGCTTCAATGCCCTTCCCTAATATTGAGATTGATAACTAATGTATCTGCCATCATAGAGAGCTTATCTAGCAGCTGATGGAAACAGAAGCAGACAGGCATAGCTAAACACTGAACCAAACTCCTGGAATCCAGACACACAGAGGAAGGAGTGATAGGAAAATGGGGGCAAGACCAGGCTACAGAAACCCACAGAGACAGCTGGCCTGAACAAGGGGGAGCTAATGGACACCCCAGACTGATAGCTGGGAAACCAACATTGGACCGAGTCAGACCTCATGAACATGGGTCTCAGAAGGCCTGGGCAGTCTAAGGGACCACTGACAGTGGAACCAGAATATATATCCCCAGTACACAAAAGGACTTTGGGAGATAATTCCCATAGAGGTATACCCCCTTAGCCTAGAGGCAAGAAGGGGAGCTAGTCCATACTTCAAATGACGTGACAGATTTTGTTGACCCCTCCTGGAAGGCATCAACCTCCCTGTGGAGTGGGGGTGTGTGGGATGAGAGGGTGGTCATGGGTCATGGGAGGGAGCGAGGGAAAGGATATGTAAAATAAGAAAAAATAATACAAAAATGACAAAAAAGACCTCAGATGTAAATTATACATGTCGGATTTAAAGTTGCAGATATTGCATCTTGTGAGAGCAACGGCTTCTTTTTTCCTCAAATTATTTAAAATTGAATCATCAAAATAAGATACTTTTTGTCTCAATTTTGCATCATCTACTCCCGTGTGTAATTCTTTCTCTCATTATATAAATAAGACACAAGTATGTGATATGTCCCTTTATAAAACTAGTGAATTCACTTTCCAGTATTTGAACAGCGATTTGTTAGTGCTTGAATATTGCAGGCATAAAAGTGCTTCTCGTAGTATTTAATTTTTTTTCCAAATGGTTTTCAGTGTGCGTGGATAGCTAAAGCCATCAACCTAGATGTATCCTATTAAATAATACCAACTGAAATCTTGTATGAGTCACAATTTTAAGATAGAAAATGAGTTTTTAAAAGACATTAAAAAAAAAAAATCAAACGTTTCCTAGTTTAATCAACAGTGCCACCAGGTGGTTACATTAATGCAAGATAATATTATTTACACGATTTAATTTTACAAAGTCGGTGGGGGCTTATAATTCACAGCAAAGTAGCGTAATTACAACCTGAGCACTTGTAGCTAATAGAAAGCTGCCTAGATTTTCTTGACCTAACTGCTATTCCTTTATAGTAAGCCATTGTTAATTCTCTAAGTTCACAAAGGCTCAGAAAAACCTCATTTTTTTCTTTTCTTTTCTTTGTTTTTTTTTTTTTTTTTTTTTTTTTTGCAATCTGTTCTTTGTTAGTGCGCCCCATCCCCACTCAGCCACTTCTGCCATTTCAAACAGTTCATAGATTACAGAAGTTCAAAATTACCGACAACTAATACATTGAACAGATCAGTCATAGTGTAATACAGTGAGTCATTCTTCCTGCCGTTTTCCCAAAACTGTACCTGAGAATCACTCATGATATTTTAACTTAAATGGGATCCTATTTCCTCAAAATTAACAGTGACTTTTTTTTGTGAGTTGTGCTTATTTCTGAATTTTGATGTCTTTCTTACCTCCATTAAATGCATGTCTGATCACTGCTACTATTTGTTTCTGTTGCCTCTGGTCATTAGTAACTGTTGTTCCACTACTAAGAAGAGGAATTAAATTGGTAATTTGTACAATTTACTGACTATAAAACTTATGTGAATATTTCCACTGCTTACTTTTCTGAATAGAGCCTCTTTTAGCAGAAGAGAGGCTTTGATTTTCTTGTTTTGAGTGAAATAATTTGGATTTATAAATCTGTGGCCTTCCAATAGTATTGAATCCTAGATAATTTAGGAAACACACAAAACAAAAATGTGAGGTATATTCTGCTATTAAATATTTTCAATAAAATGTTAATCTTAATACCTTTCCTCACACATTCATTTTTTACCAATTAGATCATGTTGTTCACATAGAGGAGCAAAATATATTTTATTAATGTAAATGAATGAATGCATATATTGAGTGCATCACGTTGGGACTGGCCCCAGAAAACAGTGGTAGTAAAGGATTGGGGGAAAAAGTGATTGTAGTTTTAAGGCACTGGATTCTGGGAAGATTTCTACTAAGAGTCAAAATAGAGGATAAATAAAGTTATACTGTGTTAAATGGAGAAGAGGGATTTAATCAGAGAGAAGGGAGGTCAAAAAATAATGGATAGAGAGGAATCAACAATACCAAGGACATTTGAAAGGTTGAAAGATATAAAATTATTCTATACTACTAAAATTACACTGTATATGTATATATTATGTATATAATGCCATTTTATGTGAAACTAAACATTAGTAGTCATTGTGACACAGTAAAATGCTTTAAAGTATCACCCCATAAAGGAGCAAATATCATAGACCATTTAAGAATCTCAGATGCACACACACACACACACACACACACACACACACACGCAGGCCATTCATCCCAGGAAAGTTGGTAGACTAACTTCAGATCTTCACTTCTTCTTACTTCCTCCAAAGGCAGGGGCATAAACACCAGCACAACAAAACACAGTCAATAACAGAAAAAAAAAAAAAAAAAAAACAAATCAGTATGTCTCCACTAAGACCCAAGGATTCCTACCAAAGTAGACCCTGAAAATTGCAACACTAAAAAACTAAACAAAGATCTTAAAATAGTCTCTATGAATATGATCAAGTTACTTAAAAGGGAAGTGAATAAATCCCTAAAAGAAATCTAGGAAAAGACAAGCAACCAGTGGAAGGAAAGGAATAAAACAGTTCAAGACCTGAAAGTATACAAAGAATCAGTAAAGAAAGCCCAAACTGTGTGAAAGCTGGAAATGGAATTGAAAAATAGTGGAACTCGAAGAGAAATCTCAGTTGCAAGCCTCATTGACTGAGTATGAGAGATAGAAGAGAGAAGCTCGGGTGTTGAGAACATGAAAGAAGAAATGGATACCCCAGAGAAAGAAAAAGTTAAATATAAAACTTTCTCACACAAAACGTGCAGAAAATCTGGGACACTATGAAAAGGTGGTAGAAAGTGTGCAAGAACAGAGGACCAGGAAGTCTATGGGGAGTTCTTTTCTCCAGGAAAGGAGAGGAAGCTACACCCATGGCACTTCAAAGATAACCTGCTTAAACATGCCCTGGACAACCGCAACCCTCTGGGGTTTGGGGAAACCCAGACAAATAATTCCTTAAGAGTAGAAGAATTGATCTTTTCCAGCGTTGAGCCCCATTATTGGCTATTCAGTATCAAATGGAAAACATTTAAATCAAATACACATAAACAAAATTAAACTAAGTCAACAGGTTCTATTTAAACACTTATATGTATAAGAATGGAAACATACATATGCAATAATAATGAAAAAAGAATCATGGATTTAAGGAGGGGGGAGGACATTACATAGGTTGAATGGATGGAAGGGAAATGATATAATTATTTAATATGTTAAATAAAATATAATAAACTAAAAAGTATATCACTTAGTAAGATGTCCTTAATGGGAACATAGTAGGGATTATGTCTACAGCCTAGTAAAATGAACTGGCCAAGTTCTTGATTCTTATGTCATCAAGAGCCTGAGTTGTCTTATTACCATCAACCACATTTTAATGGACAAAATGATAATTATCCAACAATATCCACTGTGAGGAAGGACATAAAGAGACTGTGGAAATAAATAGCTCTTAGTTTGTGTATTAACCATCGCACACAAAATGGAAATTTCTAAGGAGATATGGCATGACATGGATAATCTCCCAAATACTTCAAGACAGAGCAATTAGTATTATTACTAAGATGTAGCTCAGGTAGGCATGCTTTGTACCTGACATTTTTTTCTTTTCCTTAATGATGCTCTACTTTTCCTCTTGTTATGTTTATTGACATGTTCTCCTCAAATTTATGCTAAGCATTGTCTTAGAAACAGTTTTATAGACACACTGTGTAGTAAATTTTTCTTTAATTTTTTTAAGTGTTCATGAGAAATTCCAACAAAAGCTAAACTTAATTCTGTGTACTTGTTGCGAAATTATACTTATGTTAGCTATAAGACAATAAGAGAGTTGTAAGAAGTATTAAAATGTGGTTGTTTTCCCCCACACTTAAAAACACAGCTATCAGAGTACAGACAGTTGTGGGTTACCTCAATTGAGGACGACATGTGTGTTTTGTTTGTTTGATTTTGTGTTTGCTTTTTTTTTTAATAGTTAATTTGAAAAATAAGCAATACAATGCCAATAGTAAGAGTAGATACTCAAATATATCATACACCTAAAAGATAATAAAATATAGATGATAGGCCAAGATACATATGGAAAGTTTAAGATTGTCACATTTGACATCATATGCCAAGGAGTATTTAATTTAACATAGTCAATAAGAAAGAACTAGGAACCTTTCTTGTGTATATCCCGATCTGAAAAAAAAAAAAATTAATGAGATTATCCAGCACAGTTTTTCTTTATTTCTGAAAACTGTACTGAGCTCATCTAGCCTATTAGAGAGGCTAGAAATTTGGGAAATTTATATCAAAAAATATTCAACAGCAAAAGCAAACAAACATAATTTCAGTCAAAATAAACTTAAATCCTCCTTGGCAGAAATTTATTAACATACAATCATGAGCACATCTTGGTTGTGTAGAGATTAGAATCAAAATCAAGAGCAAGGATTATGTGATAATACCATAATATGGCAGAAATAGAACAGACCTTATGAAATATCTGTGACCAATATCTCAGAGTGACTTGGAAGCTTATGAAGTGATTCATGAAAAATAATAGGAACAAATGGTAAGGAAATTCAGGGAAGAAAAAAGGAAACCTGATAAAATAAATAATTTGAATGTGGGAATGACTCATTGAACACTGTTTTCAAGAGATTATGATTCTAAACTAAATGTTCATTCCAATAAAGCAAGGCAGGATCATGCCCATAACTTTGAATTAATAGCGGTAACTATCTCTCAAGAAAGCCTTTTATATTTATTTTCTTTTTTGTTTATTCCCGTTTTCCTTTGTTTTTGCTTTGTTCATTGTTTGTATGTATTCCTTGTAGATGTAGGGTCTCACTGTGAATTTCTGGAAGCCCTAGAACATACTATGTTGACCAGCCTGGCCTGGAAATCACAGAGTTTAACATGCCTCCCAAGTGCATGTTTTCTAGCCTATATTAGACTAGAAAATCTTACCAAAGAACAATGTTTATTTTCTAAAAATAAAGATGAATTTATTTATTTTTAACAAATATTTTAACTGATATTTGAAACTATAACTTTCTGATTATTTTATGTAATACTTATATTAACACTAATTATTGAAATTACACAAAACAATTCTAAGTTATCAAGAATATTACCTATTTGTTTCTATGAAAACTAGCTTCATTTTAGAAAATTTGAGAACCAAGTCAGTCTAGTTTTTAGCTCATAAATGTTCAAGCATTTCAAAAAGTAATCCAATATGATTTTTTTCATAATTTGTAGGTCACTAACAAAAATAATAACCCTGCTGAATTCACAAAGAGGTTGCAAACCATTAATGTACAAAATTAATAAAAAACATTTAACACAGACCCTGGAGGGAAACCAGATGTTCCTGCCTAATTAGAGGAGACCTGACCTAAGATAACAATACATTTCATTCACATTTAAAAATAAGCTGAATCCAAATTTACTGATTTAATGGAGCCCACAGCTACAAATTATTATGAGTAAGGAAGAGTCAAATCTCTGAAAAGGAGAGAGTAAAATATTAATACCATCACAGGCATACAAACTTCCTCTCCTTGTCCTTCTAGCAATGTACAATGGTTTTGCTGTATAATTCAGTCTTTATGAATGATAAAACATTAAAATAAAAATATGAAACATTGAACAAGGGATGAATACAAATAAAAAGCACACATTTTGGAAACAACATATAAAAGATTACAGAATGATTTTAAAAATAACATTTTTTCAAGAAAATATTTTAATCCCTGAAATAGAAAATGTTAGTTAGGAACAATATTAAATGTTAAAATATATTAAAATTTGAGAGTCTATCCAAAAATTTATGAAGCTTAATTGAAAGAACAAAAATGCTATGTAAACAATCAGGATTAGCTATTGTAAAGCAAAGGAAACAAACATTAAATTAAGTAACCATAACTCAAAAACTCCAGAATATAGATTGGCAATGGGTGGTTCATGTCACAGTCTCGTTCCTTTAACTTCTTTCTTTCATTACATCACCAAGCTAGCAACGTATCTGTTCATTGTAATGAGCTATACTTGCAGTATGAACTACCTGTTGCATTCCAATGGAAAAATAATTATACTCAGGGTAGGATAAATGTGTAATGTAAGAAAAAGACTAAGGGAAAATAATGGTGATCATAATAACTGCTAAGAAACACTTGAGTCAGTTCAGCAGAATATTTGGATAAGTAGAATTCCAAGTAGTTTCTGCAACTGAAAATGTTGACGACCATCAGAAAAAGAATAGATGTTACCTACAATGTAGCACCAAATATAAATAGTTCATACCAAAGATAATACATGTTTGATAGAAGATAGAAGATAATATTTGTAACATACACACATACATACATATATACTAAGGCACAAACTATAATAGAAAGATAACAGCTAAAATAGTTTTAACTGGAAACATATAATTCTTTAGGAAAATGTGTTACAAACAAGAGAACATTTGAGAAATGTGCAGTTTTTTACAGTCCTTAAGCATAAGGAAATTATGTTTAAGAAACACTCATAAAATATGTGTGTGTGTTAACAATTATTATAACAAAAACAGTAGCTCTCTAGTAGGCATCATTTCCACACATGTAAGAACTCTACCATATCCCCAAATATTAATTGACAAGTTTCCCTCGCCAAGATAATAGTGGCTCTTTCTTTGCATTCTGAAATATGTGGTTAAAATTTGTTCTTGAAACCTGATGTATAAAAGTGAATAGTCACCTCTTTATGTTACTGCTTTTTCAATATCAGGAGAGTTTTTATTGGACACTTTATAGCAATTTTCATAAGGTTATTTAAGGGATTTAAAATTTCAGTGAGGTTTTTCGTTAATGGATGTCAACGGTAGTTATTTTTCTAATATTTAACTTCTAATAGTCATTCTGACTAATACTGTTATACAAAATATTCCATTTTATGAATTTTCTTGTAACATGAAGTATGATTGTGATGCATGCATTTTATGGTACTGCAGATTGCACAGAAATAAAATCTGATGTGTAAAAACAAAAATCAGAACAAAAGAAACAAATGTGAAAATATCACATTTGATTTTCATTAAAAAGTGTACAGACAACAAATGACTTTATAGATAAAATAACCAATATAGCATAAACCTAAATTAAATCATAGGTGCAAAGGAAAAGTGACTTTAAGGGCAATGCAAAATTTCAGCTATGTTACTAACTAGAAGCCTCTATGTTTCTAATATGTTTTAGTAAAAAGAAAAAAAAAGTATTCATATTGTCATTAAATCCAACAGAACAAGGCAATTTATCATGGATATTCTGCACTTGGAAATAATGTGACTGGAGTGATGGACACAGAAACACAGTGAATAGAAAACCAGTTTCCTAAAATATATACCTAGACATGTGATGCACAGTTACACTTTTAATATAAATTGATTTTCTTAGCAGGAAAGCACTGTATCTTCAAATTAAGCTGGTAAGAAATCATGACAGTCTCTTCCTCATTCTTGGTATAAACATTAATGTTTTAAAATTGCTGTTTAACTCAATGCTTAACATCCTTTAAACATTCATTTAAAGATAATATGAGAGCTATCTGTCACCTCATAAATTTGTAATTAAGAAGTGAGACAGGACTGCAGCTATTGGAAACTTTTGATAGCTCTATCGCACAGCTTTGGCTGAAGGCCTTATTTCCTTACTATATAACAATGTCACTTGAGTATTTCTGTGGCATGACAACTATGTTAATGGGACATGGGTTATCCAAGAGATTGACATAAAGTAGATAGGAGCCTTGAGGTCTTCCATGCCCTACCGTTCATGAACGTATGATGAGTCATCACTGGCACACACATTAGTTCTTACTTGCTTTGGTTGTACACACATTTGCTCAATCCTAGTTTAAAGAAGCCTGTGGGAATGACATTCTGCTTTTTATGAAAGAATAGTTGGGAGTTTGAAAGGTATATTTTAAAACCAGGAGGGAATAAAGTACAGAAAAGTTTTGTATGTATAATAATGTATACAGTAATTAGGTAAGAGCAGTGAAACCCAATGGTGGTTTTACCCAAATGATTATAATGGTTACTGAATGCCTTTCTAAGAAAGCATTTAGTAAGCAAGCATAGTAATTGCTGGTCTCATTTTTTTTCTGTGTATTAATAATAAAGTAGTAATTAAAGGGTGATTATTGATTTATTTTTAAAGACAGATCAGGTCAGAGACTGGAGATGGTTCTTTTGGTAAAGGGTTTTGTGTTGGCATGAGGAACTGAGTTCTGATCATCAGACCCCATTTTCAAAAGATGAGTATATTGGTACAAAGTTTTCATCTCAGCTTTGGGGAATGGAGACAAGAGAAAGATAGTGTTTCAGGTTACCCTGCTGGGACGCCCCTTGAGGGAGAGGATGAGAAGAGGCAGCATCGAAGACTCAGGCACTGGGAGTCAGTGAGTAGCAGTGCTGCAGACTCCTTTATTAAATTAGACCTGCCTTTATATCCCCTCCCAAGATCCTACTGTCTCAGGTGGCTGAATTTGCTGCCTTGTCCTTTCCTCATTGGTGTCTCTGGGTCAGGTGTCTCTCCTTCAGCAGTCTCTAGATATAGAGACAGGCTTGGCTCAGGTAGAAAGTACCTGATAAACATGTGCAAGCCCATGTGGGCTGGCCTGGGCACCAGGGGCTGGGCAACTGCCCCTTGGGTAGGCTAGCAGGAGTTTCTCTTACAACCTAGAAATGCCTAGTTGGTTCATCCTGTTGAATTGGTGAGTTTTAGGTTCACCTAGAGGATTTCTCTCAAATAAAAGAACATTAAAACAAACCTAAGGTTTGATGTGGTAGAAGAAGACAACAACCACAATCTCTGGCCTCTTCAACTCAAAGCAAATGCTTGTGTGTTTACCTGTACAGACACTTGAACACATACAGGTAACATCCATACTCATAACACGCATTTGAACACACATGTGCATGCACACACAATCACACAAACACACACAGTTCTACAGCCATCCAGATAGAAGGCTGATGTTAAAAATGCTTGTTACTCTTGCAGCTGACCCAGATTCCATTCTTAGAGACCAGATGTAGTTATAGAAGATCTAGTACCCTCTTCTGGCCTTCATAGATTCCTGTACATAAATCCACATAGGCTTCCACAGATATAGACATTAAGGAAAAATTTTAGAAGACAAACTATAGTTTTTACTATCTGTAAGTAAATATCTTATAAATCAATCATTTTTAAATCATGCATCAATCCTCATTTCTCTATCATTTATTTACCATTTCTTTGTTACATGTCTATCCACCCATCTGTTCATGTTTGAATATGAAATGTTCTCTCTAAATACTCAGACCATAGTCATAACGTATGGTTTTATTTTGAGGCTGTGATGCCTACAAGAGACTGAGCTGGTATATGAAAGTAGCTCTCTCTCTCTCTCTCGTGCTTCTTTTCTGGCTTTTGTTATGAAGTGTCAGTCTCTCTACTACACAATATCATTTTCATGTACTCTCCATGTCACCCTTGTAAGATGGACTGAAAGCTTTCTAAAACCTATCCTTTTGTTATTAGTTGTTTTTGTCACAGTAATACATAGACCTCTAAGACACCACCTATATACCTATGATATATCTGCTAATGCTTCAATCAAAACAATTTTGACATACCATTAAGCACTTTTATGCAGAACTTATCATATTAATTAATTCTCATTTTATTGTCTCTTTCTTATTTATGTATGTGTATATGATGGTTGAATTTGTGCTCATGTGCGAGTGTGAGGCATTGTTTGCATTTGTCCATTGGGAGACCAAGGCTGAAATCCATAATTTACCCAGATCTACCTATTTATTGAAGCAAGGTCTGTCACTGAGTCCTGAGGTCAGCAATTACTACCAGTCTATCTAGTTAGCTAGCTTGTGCAAGGCCTCTCTTAGCCCTTCTGAGAGCTAGAATTATAGCCTAGTAGTCAAACCTAGCAGACAATTATGTGGGTTCTGGGATTTAAGCTCTAATGCTTAAATTTCCCCAACAAATATTTCAACCACTGAGACATTCAAGCAGAATTCATTCATTTTAATGTGCATCTGTATGCCTCACACATAGTTTGGAAAGTTACTACCTCTTAATATCAACTAGATTATCAATGTATTGAGTTTACAATAGAAATTACATAGTGCATACATGATGCAATTATAGTATGGTGATATACAAGAATTTAGTACGCAAATTTGTAAAATACATAAATATATTCATGAGTGAAAGCAAAAAGATTAGGGTCATGATGGGAGATGCCATTCTGTAAATATGTTTCTCTTATTAGTTAATGAATAAATCACTGTTGGCCAATAGGAAAGCAAGATAGACAGGACTAGGTGAGAAGGAGGAGAGAGGAAGTAGTAGGGAGGTGTCAGAATGGAGAGAATGGAGAGAACAGAATGCTGACCCCTCTCTCCAGTAAGATGAGACCACATGGAAATACTTAGATTAATAGAAATGGGTTACTATTTAAGACAGAGCTAGCCGATAAGAAACCAGTAACTGGCCAACAGCTCTATACCTTGTTAATTGGTGCTGGCTCAGTGGTGTGACCAGACCAGCAGGGAAAAATCTTACTCATACCAGGGTCAGGTTTCTGACTCACATTTTGGCAAATGTTCATAAGCTTGTATGTCCTATTAAATCCCTAAAACAGTGACCTTCTTGCACCTCAATGTAAATTCTTTCCCCAATCATTTGCTATTTGACTGCCATGTCTTTGGACGGATCTTGATTTTGGATATGTTAAGCATTGGTGCTTGGAAATGTGCTATGGGGCTTTCAAGGTACAAGTTCTTTGGCTTTTGTTAAAAGTCACAAGTTAAGAAAGTCTTTATAATTATGCTTACATTTTTTTGTTGTATTGAGACCTGGTTTCTCTGCATTGCTTTGGAGCCTGTCCTGGAACTCACTCTGTAGACCAGGCTGGCCTTAAACTGATAGAGATCTGCCTGCCTCTGCCTTCAGAGTGCTGGGACTAAAAGCATGTGCCACCAATGCCCAGGAGAAATACAATGCCACAACATTATCACTCAAAATGCAGACATTTTTTTTTTAAACAACAGAATGTTTTATTTTTCTTTTCTTTGGTATTTTAATTGAAGGAGCTGTAGGTTATTTTTTGAAAGGCCACCATTATCTAAGGCATGTATTTTTGCAGTAAGGAAAACACATATTGTTTCAGGAACAAGTGCACATTGAATTCCATAGAAAAATAAGAAAGACACAAATATTTGAAAGATAAGATATGAATGCCAGATTAGAAATACCGAAACCTAGATTATGTTTACTCAGTGAAAATAATCCCCTTCCATCTCTATAACCAGTGTATTCTGTACAACTTTGTTCACTGGCCATTGTTGATAGAAAGTTATATTAGCATTAATGATGACAGCTGTGCATGACAAGTTTGTTGAACTATACTTCATCTCTTGATTATCTAGGCTGCAATCCGCCAAGGTAACAGTGAGGAAGGTGTGTGTGTGTGTGTGTGTGTGTGTGTGTGTGTGTGTGTGTGTGTGTGTGTGTGTGGAGAGAGAGAGAGAGAGAGAGAGAGAGAGAGAATATTTTGTTCTGTGTGGCAAATATTGTTGAGCATTTTATCATTAAAAGCCCAGGCTAGTGAAGCAGCTCAATAGAGAGAGATAAATTGCCAAGCATATCCTAAACTTGGGGTTCACTTCAAGTACCACCAAGGAAAATAAGGAAGAAAAGAGCAAGATCAAAATGTCACTAGACTGAGGATTCATATGAGAAAAGTGTTCCATGCCCTGAGACTGTATCTATTGAAACAGAAGCATTCCCATTAATCTCCATCACACCTCCTTGTAATGAAATATTTGTTTTTGCTCTTGAGCACTTAATTGTCCAGAACAATAATCGGCTCTTGTAGAAATGAGTCTGTATCAGTATCAGGTTACTTATTTCTAAAAACCACAATAGCGTGATGCTTAAATTCTGTATTGCATATTGATTTGCTTCTCTATTTTGGAAGACATTTATTAAGACTACTTAGATTTATCTTTAAACTTTTCTTGTTAGTAGAAAAGTATGATTTTAGCTGGACAGTTTTCTTTTCAGACTAGATTTCCATTCATATGTATCACATAATAGAAAGCTTTGATTTCTTTTCACCAACAGAGCACATAGGTGATCTCATTCTGTGGTGTATCCTCTGTGTGGATAGAAGAGTATTTTCAATACATTTGCCCTGTCTAACATCTAACATTTATAGCATCTAACTGGGGGGGGAAGCCAGCTCCATCTTTGATTTTTATATAATAATCCTTATATATTCACACCCACAGCACCAAGATACTGAGTCAGCACAGAGAAATTACATCTGCAGTAAATAAGTTTAATCTCCACGACTCATGTTCAATTATCCATGGCTCCTAAGCAAGATTCTGGGTTTCATAATATGTCACCCATGTGCTTCTCTTAAACAGAAGCCACTAAAGAAAACCACAACTATTTAAAGTAGAATTACACATTGGAGTTCCAATGGACACAACCACAAAACTCTCCTCAGGGACATGGTTTGAAAGTTTGTGAATATATTTATGTTAGACTTCATGAACTCTATTTTTTATTTAAGTATGAATTTAATTACATATAACATTATTTATGATGTACCTATGAGTCCCTCTGTGGATGAAACTAGCATGTGAAACAATGGAAGGAAGGATTCATTTTCACAGCCTTATTGTCTCCCTTCTTTAGATTGGGACTCAGTATCATGGCCCTTCTCTTAGGGTAAGAAAATACAGAAAAGGTACATCAAGCTTGCTTGTCCTCTGATTTGCAGATGTTCCCTCATGATAGCTCTGTGTCACTGCACTTGTATGAGACATTTATCCATAATAATTTTTTTCAAATGTGTAAGAGTTGCTATATATTTATTCTCAGTATTTATACCTCAGTAACACCATGACCTAAATAAAATAAAAAGATTAATTTTCAAGGACTCAATTGAATATTTAATTACTAGTTATGCACAGTTTATTTCCCTTGTACATTACTGTTAAATTTTTATTGCACCTCAGACTTTAAGGTCCTGCCGAGTGTGGGAGCAATGTTCAACACACAGAGACTTGTGTCCAGGGTGTCAGCTGAGATGAGACAGATGTAATGGATCATGACCTTGAAAAAAGCAGAGATACACAGACAGTTTCAGTGTGATGAGAATCCACAGAGTACAAAATCAGCCACATGCATGGGTAACAAGCTGTGAGATATGAAGAAACAGCTAGAATCCCTGGAAAAAGCTCACTTTAAAGTGCATGTGTGATAGCTTCTATTATGAATTAAATTAAGCCTTGAATGTTATACCTTTTAAAGGGAAATGATTGCAGACGGTTTAGACTATTGACATTTATTTCTAAGAATCTCTTCCATCTGAAATTCTTCTAAAAGTGTTCTTTCTTGGTAGGTTATAAAGCTCACTACAGTAACTTGGCCTTTATTTCCAATTATCTTGAGAACTTACCTTGTAAAATACTAAATGATCAAAAACCGGTACAGTTACTTATTAAGTATATATCGTCTAGTCTTTCGGTATAAATACAAAGGGAATATAGCATATTCTTAGGATTGTTTACATTTGCTTTCTTCATTTTATGGATTCATGGCAAAGCATATGAAGAGAATTTACATGTCATTTCCCAAAGATAAAGGAGTTTAAGTAAATAACTTAATGTTAGTTTAAGAAAATATTTTCATCTCACACAAATAAATTTTCTGCTCATGAGCAGTAACACTTTATTTAAGCATTTGTAAGACTAATTTCTCCTACACCAGTGTTAATTTTTGTTGTCATTGTTTTGAGATAGCCTATCCCTGAGAAGCCCTGGCTGCTTGGCATGAATCTGTCAAACTGACTCAGTCTTACAGTGATATTTCTACTTTATCATACAAGATTTGGGGATTGCAGTATGTGCTAATTCTAATTCACAAATTCAAATATTAATAACTGTTGAGTTTCAATATACTTGACTCAAAACCATCATTGATATTTTAAATTCAATAAAAACATAGTTTTCATTAACAGAGAATAAGTGGGAAGATGTGATTTTGTAGTAACCAACATTCAAGAACACAGAGTGTAGAGCTAGGAATTAAGATTAACATATAAACGTGTATGACAAAATGGAATGATAGAAACAAAAGAAAAGGAAATAGTAGCTGCAATTATGAATGGCTACTTTCAGTTTTATTACTTATCATATTGATATCAATCCGTGCTGTTTAATTCTGTTTATAAGCCCATTTTCTAAAATTTTGTAATTGCTTAATGTAACAATTCACTGAATTATGTCTCAAGGCTATTTCTCACTCTTGACAATTTCCATCTTGTAGCCCTATTAAATTTGTATTCCTAGTTTATATCTTTTCTTGCAATGAGCGACTATATGGTCTTATCAAAATTATCCTAATTCATGCAATTGATGCAATTCATGCAAATGATAACTTACAAATTCGCATTGACATTTTGAGACCGGTTTTTAGTGGATATTTCTGAAAGAATATCATATGGACAAACAGACTAAGTGTGGTGCAGATACTTTCCTGGCTGCATTGCAGATCTAATACTCAGGGTTTCCCCTCATCATCCTGATTTACCTCCTTTTATCATATTTTCTGTTAAAATTCCCCTCAATTCACATCGTCAGAAAAGCTAAGAACAAGGAAGACTCTAAGAGAGACATATAAGGTTGCCTGGAGAAGGGGAAAGGGGCAAGATCTCCCAAGCAAATTGAGAGCATTTGGGAGGGGACAGTGAGTTAGGAGAAAAAAAAGGGAAAAATAGGAGGAGAGAGGTGGGCATAAGGGAGCTGGATGATTAAGATAGGGACAAAAGAGTGGGGGCTATTATAGATTTAAGGAGAAATCTGGCATTAGGCAAATACCCAGAGGTCTACAAAGATGAACCCAACTAACAATCTAAGCAACAGTGGAGAGGCTACCTTAAATGCCCTTTCATGATAATGGGATTGATGACTACCTTATATGCCATCCTGGAACCTTCATCTAATAGCTGATAGAAGCAGAAGCAGACACCTACAGCTAGACACTGAGCTGAATTCCTTGAATCCAGTTACAGAGAGGGAAGAGTAATGAGTAAAAGGGTCAAGACCAGGCTGGAGAATACCACAGAATCAGCTGACCTGAACAAGTGGGAGCTCATGCACCCAAGTCTGATAGCTGGGAAACCAGCATAGGACTGACTCAGACCCCCTGAACATTGGTGTTAGTTAGTAGGACTGAGCAATCTATTGAGCCTCTAGTAATGGATCAATATTTACGAATGGACTTTGGGAGCCCATTCCACACAGAAGGATATTTTCTCATCCTAAATACATGGGAGAGGATCTAGGCCCTGCCCTAAATGATATAACAGACTTTGAGGACTCCACATTGAAGGCCTCACCCTCCTGGGGAGCAGAAAGCGATGGGCTGGTGTTGGGGTGATGTGGGAGGATGGAAGAGCGAGGGAACTGGGATTGACATGTAAAATAACTTTGCTTTAAATGTAAATAAAAAAATAGTTTAATCTTTTAAAATATTTTCTGGTGTTTCTAAAATATATTCAAATTTCATAGATATGAAATTGTATTTATACATAAAATATCATTATTTTGTACTTTAAAATAAATGAATCCTAAGCTGGACATTTAGTTTTAAAATACCAGATGACATAGAGTAAAGTGGACAGATTAGGATTGGTAACTGAGATTGATTTTGTTAAAGTAGACCAAAGAAATTTCAAATGTTTTCTTGCTTTATGGTGTGTTTTTCCTTTTCTTTTAGTGTTTTCCATGTGGGCCTTCTGTTGGCAAGAGCATGATATCATGTTGTGGAGAACAGTGGACAAAATTCTAATTTGGAAAGTTTTAACTTGAAGACACCTACCTATTAAACATTTAAATGGAGTTACCAAAAATGAATTTGGCAGTGAGTCTAAAGTTCAGACTCATTGAAAGCATAAATATGTAAATCTTCAGCCAACTTATAATTATAAATATGTAAACTCAATTCATGAGCTTCTTGTCATGGTAGGGATACATCCTTTTCCATACACAAGCAGAATGAGAATATACATGCAGAGATGGGAACATGTATATAAATATAAGAAAGAACTAAATATATGTTGGTGATCTCTAACTTAACATAAATTGTTTTTATGCTCTAAAAATATAACAAAACATAGCTGTTGGATTTGGGGAAGGAAATGTTTGGTATTTACTGTATTACATTCCAGTAGAGAGGAGTAAGTGAAGGGGAATAGCAATATATACAAGGGTACAGAATCTGACTTCCTGGATCATTTGAAGCCAGACCTCTGATCTTGAAAGGTGGCTAAAAGGGAAGCATTGACAAACCCCATGAAGATTTAAGAGTACGATTTACAGTAGAAACATTCAGAGTTCAATAATAAAACACTTCTGTTTATGTAGAGATTGAAACAAACAAACACACCTCAACTCAAAAGCAGGAAGTAAGCCAATGAAATTCACAACTAAAATACAAAGCTTATTTTAAGGTCAAATAAACGTTTTAAGTAATTTCATATAAGATGGTTTGTAAAGATAGGAGAAGACATTACAAGTTGAATTAAGAGAGCCACATTACACCATAGTAGGAATAAGCAGAATAAGTGAGTTAAAAAAAAAAATTGTAAAAGTAATATTGCCAATTGTTTTCCAGAATAGTTAAAAAATCCCTTATTTTCTTATATGAAAAAAAAAAAAAACAAAAAACGCAATTCATATATTAAATACAAGAGCAGATAAAAAGTATGAAGAATTCAATAGACAAATACATTATTCAGGACTACTGCAATGGGAATCAGTACTATTGCAGTATAGGGGAGGGATTAGATCGAACTGAATTGAAACAAAGGGAAAACTGTGCAACTTGGTGTGAACTGTTGAAATTGCACCAACATGTGTTTTAATTAAGAATTCATTCCTGTATAAACACATAATAGAGCATTGGTGTCTCAGTCCACCTGTGACATGTTTCTGTAGCAAAGAACTGTACACTGGGTAGCTGCTAAATAAATGCCGTCTTGGGTGGGTATCACTTCCTTGAGTGAGGAATTATCAGATTTGCTCTCAGTTGACCTTTTAATTTCTGGGTCAAAAACAAACAAATAAACAAAGCAAAACAAACAAACAAAAAAACAAAAGAAAAAACAAGGCCGCCTTTGTTTTCTGATGCTTTAAGAGACAAGGGATCCCTCTGTTAACTCTTGTGCCCTTCATGAGAACATGAAATCTTTCATGGGCTGATTTCTGATCTCCCAACAATCCTAACTCTTAGTGTCATCACTATGAAAGTTAATGATAGATTACATAAGTAGAAGATTAGCACGCATTCAGGTCATGGTACAAACATATTTCTCATTCTTATGTGGGATTATTAAAATAGGAAGGTACGACTATAGATGTACCTCAGAACAGACAATCATTTTACATATTTCATTTTTACAATGAATAAAAGATTAAAAGAGGAAGTAAAGTATAAAATTCAAAAGTGGTAGATCAGTATTAATAGAAATCTTGCTGTGAAAAAATTATAGTTTGAAAAAAACAAAGTGCATGATCTGATGTGGAAGGCTCTAGAGCAGTCTTAACACAGATTATAAAAAAACAAAATCACAGAGCTAGGAAGGACTTAAGTTACTTCAAAAACAATCAAGACAGAAAAAATATACTAATTAACAACTTATTATTAGGGCCTAAATATTGGAAGCTTGAATCAGGAAAGAAAGATAAATATTTTTAAATACTGTTCATTTCTTCTCAAATATTGGGTTAAGAAGCCAATATAATGTTAGCCATTAATATTTCCTCTGAGGAATAAACAAAAGCAAACTCTTAAATGACCTAGTACAATTCTGAGTCAAATTGTCATAGTGAGAAACACATGAATCGATTAGTTCCAGAGGCAGAAAACCAGTTTGAGACAGACAACTAGGAATTGTGGGTTCTAGCTAGCTACAAAGCAATGGTCACCTTACTGAGTTAGGCATGGGACTGGAAGAGATTTTCTAGGGCAATCTTCGAAGCTGAAGCAATGAGGAACCATTCACAGTTTTTCACTTATAAACTGACTCTAAGTGATGAGAAAAAGAAAGTGCTGAGTGAATGGGGGAGAGGAGAATAGCCGAGTGTAGTTCCATATAAGGCATATCAAGGACTACATGATTGAAGGAAGGAGGCCAGCAAAAGAAAGGAAGAAAGATAGAAGTGAGTAATGGGGGAAGAAACGCTAAAATACAATTACTTGAGTAGGCAAATGTCATGGCTAAAATCTGTTACTTCAATTGTCAACAAAAACGTAATAAATAAAAAAGAAAACATGCCGAAATCTTAATTTAAAATGCTAAATAAAAACTATTAGTTAAAAATGGTTTGGTAGAAATTAATTTTAACCAATATTTGAAGAGAAATATTGTGCATTCTGACTCCAGATATACTTCAAAAATTAATCTGTGACTAGTTGTTAGTACATTTTGGAAGGGCAGGATGCGAAGCAAGCACAGCCACTCATTAACCCAGAATATGTTTATTGTGCAGTTGCTTTGAGGCAGAAACTGTATGAGTCACTGGAAGTATATCAGCTATATGGTTTAATAATCTAAAGCCTATTTTGTATTTTTAATTTTACCTCTAAACTAAGAGCTAAATAATGCATGGATAAAATATACTGCAAAAATAAATAAATAAATAAAGCAATTGGCAGCATCTGTTATATGGAAATCAATATGCAAAAGCATGCAAGGGGCGAGAACAAAAAGAGGTGACAGTGACGGTTCTGAGAAAAAAGGAAAAGGCAGGCTGAGGACAAATAAATCCCAAACCAGAGAGGAAAGTTCCAGAATCCCGATGGGAACACCTGTACTGCTCTGTTTTGTGTTGCTGTTGACATTCCCAGGCTTTGCAGGGTTTCAACAAGCACACATTTCTCTAAGCTTTTATCCTTCCTCTTACTTCACAAACAAACCAATGAAAGGAATGCAATCCCTTCCCATGAGGGCAATGGTGCTCACATGCAGTAGCCAACATTTCCCATCACTCCTTCCATCCACCTGCTCTTAGGACCTTTCTGAGATAACAGCCACTCTTAGCATGTTTCGTGCACTAATTTCCCACTGTAAAAGGAAGGTGTTCAAACAAGTCCAAGAAGAGCAATATTTTAATTACTTCTCTGAAAGTTTGAGATTATAGTTACATAATTTTCCCCTTCCTTTTCCTTGCTCCAAAACTTCACATACACCTCTCCTTCCTCTCTTCCAAATTTATGTCCTTTTTTTTTCCTTTTGCTAAATGTATCCTGCTCATCTTGCATATATTACTTTTATGTATGTTTTCAGAGTTGACTGTTGTTCTGCCCTAGAAAAGGCTGTTGTTCTTGACCCCAGCATTCCATAGTTGTCTCTAGTTCTTTTTGTGTAGGGATGAGGTCTCCAGGTCTTTCTCTGACCCACTTTAGCATATCTATTAGTGTCGTCCTTGTTCAGCTCATGTTTAGGCAACATGTGGAGGAGAATTTAGAGCTGTGTGGCACTACTACGTGGAGACAGACTTTTCTCTTACAACCTCTCTGCAATGCTTTGAGCCTTAGGTGTGGGGTTGTTTTGTAGATGGAACCATTGGTACTGTGTACCCCAACTCTGTATTTTGATTGCTTATGTTTTTTTCTGTAATCATAACCATTTCCAGGCAGAAGTGCTTAGAAGGGGATGTGACTACATGTTCTTTTTAAGTGACCTCTGTAGGAAGGGAAAAGAACGAAGGCTATAATGTAACAGATCTCTCTAAGTAACTATTAATGTAGATTTTACAACTAGTTTTACAACTAAGACCAAAGTGTTTTGAAATATCTGCTTCTTTAGGTTCTTTTCTAATTACAAAAACACTACCTGCCTTTAAAATGTCAATACTCATACCAACCTAGGTTATTTTTCTCATTTGCTGGGATTGTTATCACTAACTAACTCTCCACGTCAGTGATTCGGTACTTAAGGCAAGAGCAAACTTAAAGCTGATTTTGATCTGATTCGCGCTTGTAGCAACAGCTCAAGGGCAATTTCAGGACTATTGATGAACATGAAATCTATTCTTTGTTGAAATTAGTTTTTAATATATCACGACACTGGATCCATGCCGACAGTCATAAATGGATGATCTGTTCCTCTTTGAACATGTCAGTGGTATATTTGAATTAGAATATTTTGCAAATGTACTCTGTGACCTTAAATGCTCACAAAAAAAAATATGAGCAATTTAATCATTTGTAAGAGAAAGTCCATTACAATGCCGGAATAGAAGCCACGGAGAACTTTATGTGAGGATAATGCATGTCTTAAATTGTACATGAGCATTGAGGAAGTAAGTACAGTCAATGGAGCGATTATGTAATGTTCTCAGTTGGAATGATAATCAGGTCTCCATTTACATCCATTCACAGCCAGCAAAATATGCACAGTATTTACCAGGGCCCTTAATTGTCTCAGGAAGTCTCTGGGCAATCTCCTCCATCTGGATCATTCGCTTTCGAGCAGACACCTTCCTTAGTCCCTTGTACCAGTGTCATTTACTGTATCTATAAATAGGACAGACAGCTTGCATTGAAAATTATCTCCTGTATTCAAAGTATTTAATTATGTTCTCATCATTGGTATCATTTAAAGGTAACACACATTTTCAGTTGAAATATCTATAGCTTTATAATGTAAATAGCTCCAATTGTATTCCAGAAATCATCATAATTTCTCCTACCTAGAAATCATCTTTCTGATATTTGAATAGTTTATCTAGCTTTTTTACAGAACCTTACCTCAGTGTCCAAAGTGGAGCTTAACAATACAAGATTCTCTACAAATCTTACTTAGTGAATGATAAATTATTCAATTAAAAAGGTTCAGTTCCAGGAAGAATATAATGTAGTTTCAGAAAGTAACAATTTATCATATTAAAATGTATACTGTTTCAGTTTTGTACATATTTTAATATACATGTAAATATTAGCACTTCATTAGGAAATTATCATTTTTGTTCAGTCAAATTCATAATATTTTATTGGAAGTCTCTAATTAAGCAGCTATGAATAATAATAAATTAAACATATAACCCATTAACAGGATAAAACTTCCATGTCTTATGGAGGTAAACAGAATAACATCCACTAATATTTATGTTTTGTTCAACATCATGATCTAATGCTTCAATTCAGATGACTTCTTTCAGGGGTTTGTTTTATGTGATAATAGTCATTAACCCCTGAGGGCAAAAGATTACCTCTTAGATTAAAAAAAAAGTTAAAGTGACCCAATCTTATGTGTAAATTATCTTCTTCCTTAAAATATTTTTGAGCAATAAAGCTACTCTTTATCCCTTGATGGTCAGATAAAGAGACTGCCTTCAATTGAAAACAAATATAACAATGACATATAGATTATAGATTTCATAGAGTTTAATTAATGCATTAAGCTTTTAATCTAAGTTTTCTTTTAGAAGCAAAAGTTCATCACATCTGTCACAACGTTAAATCACATGTATGGGCCTATAGCTTCTTAAGAATTTGCATATTTCATTTTGTCAGACATATGAAGATATAATTTGACTTTTGCATGCTTATAATAATTTTGAATTATTCTATAGAAATATTTACATAATCTGTGAACATCAGCTTTACTATTCCTTTTTGATTCTCAAACATTTATGTTTTTAACAAAAAATTGCTACCAGTTTAGTTGTCCTAAAGGAAATTCTAATATTTCAATATACAAAGAATGAGATTATAAGTTTAGTATAGACATTGCTTCATTATAAAAGATATTTTTAAATATTCATGAGTGACTATTGAATTTTATCAAATCATTTTTCTGAATTTAATAATTAACATAGTATACTTTTCAATATTAAAATGTTTTCTTGGTTTTCATCTACTTTAAGAAAGTTCCATGGTGTGGGTTCAGTTGAGATATACATAGTTATCTGAGAACAGTAATACATCATTATGAGTCATTTTATGCCATGTCTGTTTAGCAAAGCAATAATAGTAGTTTTTTTACTAGGACTCATGACTTAATGGGCTCTATGTCATGGAGCAAGCCTTAGAACCTATTTTGCCTTGTTTTTTATGTCCATTTGACACAAACAAGTGTCACCAGAGAGGAAGGAACCTCAGTTGAGGAAATGTCTCTTTCTTTCTAGCTATGTGGCATTTTCTTGATTGGTGATCAATGTGGGATGTCCCAGGCAATGGCAGTTAGTACCATCCCTAGGCTGGTGGACTATCAAAATGCAGTCTAAGCAAGCCAGTAAGCAGTACCCCTCCATAGCCTCTGCTTCAGCTCCTGCCCCCAGGATCCTACCCTGTTTGAGTTCCTGTCCTGACTTCCTTTGGTGGTGAGTAGCAATATAGAAGTGTAAGCCAAATAAACCCTTTCCTCCCCAACTTGCTTTTTGGTCATGGTGTTTCTATTTGTATCAATAGAAACCCTAAGTAAGACAAACCCAATCAGAAAATAGTTGGTTATTCCCTAATATGTATGCCACCATTACACTGATAGGTATGTCTTTACAAGGCAGTTAGTCTTATGCCATAGCTAGGTGTGACTTCTTGTTACCCACTTTTCCTTCAGAACCATGGCTATCAACCTCTGGTACTATGAAATTTATCCGATAGAAATGAAGCTTCCGAGGGCATACTGGCTTATTTGTCCATGTTCTGTGAGTCCTTCATGTGTTGTTTCATACAAAAGAAAATCTACTAACAAAGAGACTATCAATGGGCCAAAGTGGAGAGATAAAGCTACTATGCATTAAAAGGAACACTACATATTATATCTCTCGTTTCAGGGCTCAAGAAAGGCAGAAAGTTAGTAAAAGTCAGATGAAAAGTGAAAGATGACTTAAGACACAGAATTTTCTGAACAACACAGGTCAGTTAGACATGTGAACTGACATCAAATGTGACGGCATGTAAAAAATACAGCAAAGTTAAACCACAAAACCATAGCATGGAAGCAGGGATGGAAGTGGACAAACACCATACCATTAAAAAAAATGGAGTGTGTGTGTGTGTGTGTGTGTGTGTGTGTGTGTGTGTGTGTGTGTGTGTGTGTGTGTGTTTTGACAGTCAGTTTTCATTTTAAAATAACCCACCTGGAAGGTTGTCCCTTTAAAAACTCTCTAGATTATTTTACTACAATGACTTTAATTTTTTTCCTTAGTATTTTATTACAATTAATCAAACTGCTAAAATTACAATAAAGTGAAACCAAATCATCAAAATATCATTTCAATACCTGCGTATCTCCAGATTAGTAACAAAAGGGAAATTTTGTAAATAATAAGATTTTTAACTTTAGTGAAAGAAACTGTTACTTTCATACATACCAATTTTAGATAGAAGGATCTTATCACTGTAATTGACTACATAGTTCATATAGAAATATTCTTGGTCTCCTCTGATCTACATTAAACTTCAAAATTCTACTTATCATTTTCCAACTTTAAAATTATTTAACATTAGTTTCTTATAATGAAATGTAGCAAACATAAATGCCATCTTTGTATGAAGAGGTTATACTGTTGAATTGTTTACTAGCATGAATATGACTTCTGTGACTATTATTTTGAGAATTTAAATGACCTTCAACCAAAGATAGTGCACTTTGGAATTATATTTTTTTTTCTGGGTGGTTGGCTATTTTACCAATCTATTTGTAACTTGGAACATTACCAGTTATATCTTTGCTGAAAAATACTATAGTTACAAATGTCACTACAAAAAATGGATAAATTATTCAGACTACATTTTATGTGTGACACATTTTGACTTGAGCTTTCCAAGCTTGTCTTACTGCTGTTCCTGACTCCAATTTATTTTTGGTACAAAAGTACTTACATTACAATAAAATATTGCAGAATTAATTAATACAGTTATTTCAGTGGGATTTTGCTTCCATTGAATATTATCAGTGATGTTGGGGGTCGAATTTCCTGTCATAAACCATCTTACAAGCTCTTTTATAGGTTTAAAACTTCTCTAAAGATTCAAAAATATGTAAATTTGGCAAATTTAAAATCCCCATTTTGATCAGATTAACAATGCAGGATGATTTTTGCTCTTCACAATATTGAGCAAGATCATCACTGTTCCAAAGATAAATTCTGCATGTAGTTTGGAAGTCAGGAAAACTGATTGAAGAGTTGCCAAGAAGCCCTAAATATCACTTTACTCTTAGTCATCTTGTATTGAGTATAAAAGACTATATCATAAAGGTAAAGAGTGTATCACTGTTCCAACATTCTGGTGATGGTGCATTGCCCAGGGCCACTTGGAGAAGCAAACAGGTGTGCAACATTGTTTCTTTATGCATTTTACTGTTATGAAAACAACACACAGTGGTATTTGAAGTCTCTGCAAATACAGTGATGTCAATATACCCTATAATACTAAAAATATGCCATTAGAACTTGCTTTTTACTTGAACAACCAAATTGCAGTCTTTTCTAAATCTAGCTTCTATAAAACCTGGAGTGTCACAGACTTAGAGTGTACAAGTATTACATATCAAGTCTGATGCTAGTACCATTGGTCACTTGTGGGTATTAAATGGAGACATGGGTAAATTGAATTGTATTTACTTATAAATATATGTGGTATTACTATTTTCTTAAAACCCTGTCTGTGTTTCTTTTTTTTTATTATTATTTTTTTGTCAACTTGACACAACAACAAAAATTATGTTATAGCTTCTATGTCAATGTCCCCTATATGTTCATGAGTTGAGGCCCATTTAAAACAACAAAAACAGAACCAAATTGAATGAAGTGATTTACTAAAGAAATGTTCCTGGTGAGTGTATTAAGGACCTTGTCACATTCTCCTGCTTTGCCTACCATCCATCATTAGTTGAAACTCCTTACTAATCCATCACACATTTCCTATCATAGCATTTGCCTTCCATGGGTAGAGACCACTGTAGCAAGACACCATAAAACAAAATTTCTTAAATCAAAAGCAAATGAAGCCTTCCCTTTTTTAAGTTATGTTGTGTATTTTTGTACAGTGATGTAAAATTAATGATCTCTTAGTTAAACTAACCAGTTTGCAAATATCTACACTTCTCAAAATTCTAATTTCTAGCTAACAATGAACTATCATGTGTTCCCCCTCAAAACCTTGTTTGCACGTTTTAGGCAACTGGAACTGTGTTTCCCAGTAACCTACCCAAAGAGCTTAACATGAATGTTCTATACTATTTCATATTTGTTATAAAAATGTTACTGTCAGAGTTATTTTTCTATTGATCGGATAAGACAGGGTGACCAAGGAAATCTTTAAAAGAAAAGGCTTAACTGAGCTTACAGTTCTGGAAGAGCAGAGTCCACCAAGGTAGCTTGAAGACATGAAAACAGGTTGCTGAAACAGCAGATGAGAGCTTGTGCTTTTATTCACAAGAAGGAGGCAGAGAGATATGTGCGAATGGCACAAACCACACCCTCTAATATTTCCCAAATGGTTTTACCAACTGGGGCTCAAATACTAAAATATGAACCTATGAGGGCCATCTCATTCAAACCACCATAGTAACCAAGCCACTGTTGTGTTTCATGATTTAAATTTCAGTTATCCAATTGCTATGAAAATTTCCATTTAAAATAAGAATACTGTTTAATATCAGAGCAAAGGAAAAGCTACCACTGGATCACATGATTTTAAGAAGGAGAGTTTAGGAAAGGATTGTGTGCTATATTTTAAGTTGCTATATGTTTGATATTATGAAATAATTGCATCTACTGCTTCCCTTTCATCCTTTTAAAACATACCATGTATCCCTCCTTACTCTATTCTAATTTATGGCTTCTTTCCTCAGGAATTGTTACTGAATACATAGGTGTGTTTATGTGCATAAGTATATATGATGGGAGATGTCATTCTGTAAATATGTTTCTTGTATTGGTTAATGAATAAAGCACTATTGGCCAATAGGAAAGCAAGATAGGTGGTACGAAGAGTCTAGGAGGAGAGAAGAAGTAGTAGGGAGGAGTTCCAAGATGGAGGACCTACTGGGTAGGATGCTGGGCTCTCTGGTAAGGTGAGACAACGTGGGAGTACTTAGATTAATAGAAATGGGTTAATGATTAATACAGAGCTGTCTGATAAGAAACTAGTAACTGGCCAACAGAATTATGTCAAATACAGTGTCTTTGTGTGTTATTTGGGGCTGTGTTGGCAGTAGGACCAGACCAGCAGGGAAAAACCTACTCACAACATATATAAAATATATATTTATAACTATAACCGGCTCATTCTGTGTAATGGTATGGTATGAATGTTTTCAGGGCTGACTATTTGATTTTGGGTTGTTTTCCTCTGAGGACTACTATTCCTACTGCTCCCAGCATTCCTTGGAGGTCTTTAGCTCTTTCTGTAGGATTGAGGTCTCTTGGGCTTCCCCCTGCTAACATTATCACGTCCTTTTTTGTTACCTTTTCTGTTTGTTTAGACAGTCATGTTGGTGAGCTTTTATGGTGTAGCTTCTGGTATGCTTAGGAAATAAAATATTTATTTCACACATTTAAAGAGTTGGGTTTCCAGCAAACAATCAAGAAACAATCAAATGAGATTTAAATAAAATGTGGGTCAGCTTTACTTAGCTGGTGCGGGGCCAGTAATGTCTGCAGTATGACCTAGTGGATATTCTTCTTGTATTTACACATTTAAACACAGCGAAACTTCGGAAAAATGTTTCCATGTGACAATGATCACAGCTAATCTTAAGGCATGGCTTTATTAAAACTCCTTTTCACAGTGCATTTCTTTAGCAAAGCTCCTATGACTTTCTGTACAAGAATGGGTTCTATTGACTGAGAAGCGCTCTGGAGGCTAAGGCATTCCATGAAGGCTGGCTTTACAGAATAGCAAAGATTACCAGCTGTTAGCACATCCATTCATAGCCCTCTGGTTGAAAGATAGGTGTCTGTTTCTTCTGTTAAAGTAAATAAGTCTGTGTGGTTAACAATGCCAGGGCTAAGTTATACCCTTTACATTAAGGAGGGTGTTTCCCTTGTGTTGCATGGGAAATATTTGTTAAAATAATTTAGAAAGCCATAAAATTGAAATATGAAGTGTTGGAGGAAAAAACACAAGGTCTACGTTAATTCCATGCATATTTCCTGCCCTTGGAACTAATTGGTAAAGAAAAATCAGATTTGTACTAATCAAAGTCTGTGTATTTTCAAAACCAACTCTTTAACCTCAAACACCTATGTCCTTTGAAATCTTGGAAAAACAGTGATACTTTATAATGTTACCAGATGTATAGTTAAATATAATAGAATATGAAACATCATCTATTAAAACATTCCATTTGTGGGGCATACATCTTTAATCCAGGCACTTAGGAGGCAGAGGTAGGAGAATCTCTGTGAATTCCAGGCTAGCCTGGTCTACAGAGCTAGTTCCAGGACAGATTCCTAAACAATACAGAGAAACCCTGTCTCTAAAAACAAAACAGAAAAAAAAAGTCATTTAATTCAATCTACATTGGAGTAAACTCCAAGAGGACTCTGCAATGAGTGCATAGGTTAAGAGCTCCTACTTGAGACTGGGGAGATAAGATTCTGATTATTTTGATAATTCATGAGTGTTAAAAAAATTAGCAGATGTGAGGTCTTAAATTCCAATTAAAGTAGTAAAGGATAAAGTAACAGCAAATGTACATCAGTGTGCCATCAGAAGTTTGGTACAAAGAGTTTGTAAAGAACAGTGAGAATTAGAGCTAGCAAAAATTTCCAAGTCCTTTGGTAATTTTTAAAAGGCTAAGTTACCTTCTGTTGCTGTAAATTCGCAGGCAAGTGGATGGCACTTGAAGAAACCATCCTGAGTGAGGTAACCCAGTCACAAAAGGAGGAACATAGTATGTATACACTCATATGGATTTTAGACCTAGAGGAAAGGATCACCAGCCTATAATTCACACCACCAGAGGAACTAGGATACAAGGTGTATTCTAAGAGATTCATATAAAGTCCCTCACAGAACCAGGAAGGGACAAGTCCGCCCCCCTCCAGAGCACAGGGGAAGTGTGGGAGCAGCGAATGGAGAGAGAAGTAGGAGAAAACGAGGGGGAAGAAAGGAAAACACATGCAACCAGGAAGATTGAGCCCAGTCAGGAATAGAAGACGAGAGAGAGAGAGAGAGAGAGAGAGAGAGAGAGAGAGAGAGAGAGAGAGACAGAAAGAGAGAGAGAGAGAATACATAAAAGAGGGAGCCAATATTGGTTTGAAGATAAAATTGAACACAAAGAAAGATCTAGAGAACTACAAGACTGCTGCCAACTAACAATTTGAGCTTCCATGGAAAGGCTACCATAAATGGATAGTAAGATCAACAACTAACTTATCCATAGAGCCTTCATCTAATGCCTGTTGGACACAGGAACAAACACCCATACATAAACACTAAGTAGAACTAGAATCCAGATGGAGAGGACAAGACCAGGGGGCAGAAATACATAGAGACAGCTGACCTGAACAAGGAGGAGCTAATGGGCCCCCAGACTAATAGCTGGGAAGCCAGCATGGGACTGACTCAGGCCCCCCTGAATATGGGTCTCAGCCAGAAGAACTGAGCAGTCTAAGGGACCTCAGACAGTGGAGCCAGGAAGTATCCCTGGTGCACAAAAGGACCTTGCGAACACATTCCCCCGTGGATGGTTAACTGCCTCAACCTAGAGACAGGAGAAAAGCCCTAGTCCCTACTTCACATGACCTGTCAGATCTACATGACCCCAACTGGATGGCATTCCCCTACATATGGAATTGGGGTGGGGGGATGGGAGGGGAGGGTGGTTAGAGTGCATGTGAGAGCGCAGAGAGGGTAAGAGGGAGGGAGGGGAAGAGGAAGGAAGGGAAGGAGGAAAAGGGAACTGGGATCGAAATGTAAAATAATAAATTAAATAAAAAAATTGCTTTGACTCCAAAATTTAAGTTCAAGGACAAGTTACTGGGGAAAAGGATTTCTATTTTTGTTTCCACAGAAAATGAAAAGATGTGGATTCCTTCCAGACTACCAGAGTACCAGGTGATCCTACATTCAAAACAGCTGGACAAAGCAGCCTTACAGACTACAACCAGGATTTCTGAATCTTCTTCAAATCCCCTTGACAGTGCCCCTTACCAGCTGGAAGTAGTTTGGAAAGAATGACACCCATTCTCAAAGTCAAAAGGAACCTGTTGGGGACATGTGGAGATTGGAATGTTTTTTAGATCAGACCTTGAGATGGAACATATTAACTCTGGGCATGTTGTACATCCATATGTAACCGAGAGAAAGTGGGAATGTGGAATGCTTCTTCTAAAAGAAATAGGCAATAGGTTAGGGGGTTACATTGTGCTCCACCACAGTCTGTTCAGATGTTGTGGTTTGAATGTGACATGTTTCCATAGCTTTGTGTGTTTGAACACTTGATTACTGGTTGTTACTAGTCTTAGCTTTTTAGGAAGGTTCAAGAACCTTTAGGAGGTATGACTCCACTGGAGAAAATGGGCTCTTGGGGCTTGCAGGATCTCTTTTCTGTTTACTCTTCGCCTTCTGGTAGCAGATATAGTATGACCAGGCAGCCTGCTGCTCTAGTCCAGGAGCTTGCTGACTGTTGCTATGTCTTCTTCACTATAATAGGCTGTATCCCTCTGGAATTAAAAACCACACTCAGCCCTCCCCCCCCCCTCAGTTACTTTAGTCAAGTTATTTTTTTCATGCCAAATTATAATTATTTATTAAAAAATATTTTCTTTTCTAAAGAAAACTTCCCAATAAAACTTACTACAGAGTTTTGTACAAGAAACATTCAATATTGGATAAGGCAATTGTACGCTTACAATGCATATACAATTTTGCTAGAGGAAATAATTCCCTGTGGGCTTTGACAGCTTATACCCTCACTCAAATTCCAGTTCAATCATTCTGTTTCATGTTTGTTGCTGAAGATGTGATCTTTCAGCTTCGTCTTTCTGCTTCATTGCTTTACACCATGCCTATTATATGCAGTCATAATTCTCCAGCAAGACAGACTCACTCCACTGAAAAATAAGTCAGATTAAATAGATGAACAGTGCGTGTGTGTGTGCGTGTGTGTGTGTGTGTTTGTGTGTGTGTGTGTGTGTATGTGTGTGTGTGTATACTGGAATTTAAAAATGAAAATGAACAAAAATACATAAAATTCCTCAAATGATATTATGAGACAAGGACCCTCCAAATTCAGTTAAATTCATTTTCTCTTGGCATCGTGTGCTGGGCATGTGGCCTATGCGTAACAGTAGTTGTTTCAGTGAGATGTTCCTGAAAAAAATTAATTATCATTTGTAAGTGGTAAACAATTTGAGGTAGCTTCTGGATTAGGACTGTGGGCATGTGTCCATTTCCTCTTTTAGCTCTAGAACTCTACTGTATATCTATACTCAGTCCTTCAATTCATGTATTACATATATTCTTTTTTTCTTTTTTTATTTATTTTATATAACAAAGTCCATTTAAATGAAAACAAACATTTATAGACAATATTTGGGAATTTGGGTGTCATTCTTTCCAAACTACTTCCAGCTGGTAAGGGGCACTGTCAAGGGGATTTGAAGAAGATTCAGAAATCCTGGTTGTAGTCTGTAAGGCTGCTTTGTCCAGCTGTTTTGAATGTAGGATCACCTGGTACTCTGTTTCAGGTGGTCTGGCGTGATCAAACCACAATAGTCTGGAAGGAATCCACATCTTTTCATTTTCTGTGGAAACAAAAATAGAAATCCTTTTCCCCAGTAACTTGTCCTTGAACTTAAATTTTTGGAGTCAAAGCATTTTTTTTATTTAATTTATTATTTTACATGTCGATCCCAGTTCCCTCTCCTTCTCTCCTTCCCTCCATCCCTCCCTCCCTTCCTCCCTCTCTCTTTCCCTCCTTTCCTTCCTTTTACCCTCTCTGCCCTCTCACATGCACTCTAACCAACCTCCTCTCCCATCCCCCACCCCAATTCCATATGTAGGGAATGCCATCCAGTTGGGGTCATGTAGATCTGACAGGAAATCATGATATTGATAACAGTAACCAAATGAGAGAAGTCCCAAAGAATAAATGACTACTTGGTGATGAAATTCCACCCAATGATATAGGAGAAAACACTAAAACTGTATTGAGTTAAAAAACACAGGCATTAGGGTATTGTTCAGGAGTGCCTTTAATCTAAGCACTCAGGAGGCAGAGCTAGTTCCAGGACAGGCTCCAAAGCAATATAGAGAAATCCTGTCCAAAAACCAAAAAATCAAAACAAAGCAAAACAAAAATCAAACAAACAAAGGAAACCCATAGTGATTTTGTAGCTTCTCTACTTCAGCCAATAGCCTTGAAATGTTTGTACAGCACCTGTAAAATATTGTCAGTAACCTCCATTCTAGTCATTTCTGTAAGAGCCTTGTATTTCACCTGACCTGTTGCAGCTTGAGAAAATATTGTATGACACCATATCAGGAAGAAAAGAAATCTCATGGTTGAAGAATTTATGCCACGGATTTTCCTCCTGGAGTGTTAAGAGTACTCCTATGCTCGGCACTTCTATGCTTTTGGGCTGCTCAGCCCACTTCTCCAAACAGTGCATGCTGAAATCATTAGGAATAGAGACCTCTGCAAAATTTTATGAAATAGTGAAAGCAAAGCTCTCACTAATAATGTCAGTGTCTCTGTAAAATGCCCCAGAGACCATGTAATTTTCCCACCAGATGAAGTCACAGCTCAGAGGCAAAACTATGGAGCATGTATTTATTCTTCTCTAGTAGGAATCTGGTAACACTTAAGATCCCAGCCTCCAGTACTGTGATAAACGGGTGTCTACATTTTTCTGAAGTGCTTATTTTTTGGTGTCTGGTTAAAAGTAAACCAAAAGAAAAGGCACATACGCTCCTCTTCCTTTTTTGTGTAGCTTTTGGAAGTCTGTGCAGCTATGCATGTGTTACAGTTGGCATACTAGCCTGCTGAGCACAGTTTTTCATTTCTTACACTCAGATGTAGATCCATTTAAACATGTCTCTCCCTTTTTCTTTTCTTTCCTTCATTCTTGTGACTGATCCATTGGCCATATAGAACTTGTCTTCAAAGTTAAAACTGCCCGAGTTCTTTCAGATTTCATAGCACCGTCCTAGTGATCCCATCTAGCGTCATACACATGGTGTCAAGCAATTCTTTCTTCAAATTGTTCACAACTACTTGATCAGAGTTTGGTGGTATTTAGTCTCCCTGCAATACCTTTACCCCAAGCTGTTACACAGGTGAAAATCTATAAACGTGCAGCATGATTCAAGGGTTAAGTCAGAGAAGTACCCTCTTTTCTAAAGTTCTTTCCTCTTAATCTAAATTCCAATTAAATTATTTTAGTAATTTTCTTTGGTATTGATTATTCTCTGAAATTATTTCATTGATCATAGTATTTACTGAGTAAACATGCAATTAACGTCTAATGTGTTTACCACTACATAAAGTTAAACAAACATGATAGTAACACATTATTAAATACAGAAGGAAAATAATATACATCTTTAAATGAGTGAAGTAATTTTTACTAAGAAAAACAGTATCAGGAACTGCGGTTTTTATCTAATACTGATTCTGGGGAATACCATGGTTCCTGTGCCTTGTAGATTCAACTACCTACTCAGGTGAAAATACAACTTCTTTTAAAAATATTTTTAAATTTTATTTGCGTTAGTATTTGTCTGAATTTATGTAAGTGCACCATACTCATATCTATTGCCCATTGTCCCAGTAGGCAATTAAATGTTGGACTCTCTGGAAATGGAGTTACAGATGATTTTAAGTTATTATGTATGTGCTGCAAGCTTCTGAAAGAATATCAAATAGATTTAACCAGAGAGCCATCTCTTCAACCCTCAAATTCATATATTTTTAAGGTCCAATTTCAGGAAATAATCATGCCATTATTCTGCGATGGATAATTTTATTTCAACTGGAGGGGTCCACTCTTGGGCTGGTTTCATTGGGTTCTATAAGTTAGAAGGCTGAGCAAGCCATTGAAGCAATCCAAGTAAACAACACACCTCCATGGCATCTGTATCAGTTCCTGCATACAGGATCCTGCAATGTTTGAATTCCTGTCCTGACATCCGTTGATGATGAACACTGATTTGGAAGTGTAAGCCAAGCAAAATCTTTTCTCCCCAAGTTATTTTGGGTATTGTGTTTCATCATAGCAATAATGATCCTAAGACACAGTCCTTAGTAGAGAAGACAGAGGGACAGAGACAGAAACAGAGAGAAAGAATATGAGCCAAAGAGAGAGGGGGGAGAACAAAAGAACTGGAAAGAAGCAGAATGTGGTTATTGTATAGTAATTCTGATGAACATAACAACAGCCTGAACAAAGGTAACCTATCAATTAACTAGTCCTGTGAGATTGGGAACAAAAGAAATAAGACCACATGTAACAACACTGATGAATCCCACCAAAAAGCAACCGTAGCAACAACACTGTCTGGTAAGTGAAAGAAAAACAGCATTTCAAATTCTATGTTCTACTCCATTCCTTTAAAAACATTATCCCAATGGTGGAAACATTTAAACAAATATGTTATATGAATATAATTAGCACACCTAATTACTTACCTCAAGTATAGACATGAAGCTATTCAGTTAAAAGCAATTGCTTTCTGACTATACAATCAAAATAGAGCAACAGTGATCACATGATGCTATTGTGACAAATTTGTTCTATTTCTCTCTATTAGCAAATATGTGTTCATCATATTTTTTAAACTATCTGTTTTATTTCACAAGAAATTCTTTAAAAATTTACATTTCTTTAATGGAAAAATTCTTAAATTTTGTTATCAAAATAAAAATATTAATATATTTTCATATGGAATGTTAATAATTATACAGTAATACTAGAAGTAAATCCAAGCTGCTGATAATAAATAAATAATTAATAATACAAATTAGATTATTTAATTTAAAATTCTAATATGTATTATATGTTTTCTTAGCACACTATTTTAAAATTTTATTCATTTCTAGTTTCTAATTGAAAAAGCCTCAAAGTTTAGAATTCATTTTAGAACTAAATACACAATTTTTTGAACTACTTTTTTATTTATTATATATATGCTTACACACCAGAAAATGACACCAGCTCTCATTATAGATGGCTGTGAACCAGTATGTGATTGCTGGGAACTGAACTCAGGTCCTCTGGAAGAGTAGCCAGTGCTGTTAACCTCTGAGCCATCTCTCCAGCCCAATATATACACAATTTTAAGTAGTAGAAACTTTAACATATTGATAGTGTACCTCACAAGAAGTGTTCTACTTTGTGAATATTTTAGTAGCTTATAAACTATTATGCAATTTATAAAATAAATATTATAATTACATAAAATTTGTATTTTACTGTATATTAAAATGACAAATAAAACGGATTGTATCCAGGATATTTGTGCAGTGCATGTTAGTTGAATTCACACACTTCACCTCCCTGTATGTTGAAATGTTAACAAAAGCAATCTAGAAAAGCTTACCTTTAATATTACAGTTTCTATTCTGACTTCCTTCAGCCTTCATGCTTTCTGAACTTACCAAGGCAATGACTTTAAGCTTTCGTTTGGTATTGCTTACATTAAGACTCCATAGCTCATGTTTTACTCGGATTGGTGTCTGTAACAGATGCTTTTTAAAATGCCAAGGTAGTTTTCAACTGCAATCAGTGAGTCAGAGTTTAAATCCAACATCTGGCACTATATGTCAGCACCTGAGGTAAATAACACTTTTACTGATGTAGTTGTCTGGCCCAATAAATTTATTCATCTGAAAGTGTCATTGAGAGATGTCATGATTTATTACAGCTCAAGCATCCTCAAAACTCACTGTCATCCACTTTTCAATAGAATATTTTCATCAAGAACAATGCTGGTAATTCCATCATGTATTCTGTAATCCAAGTATGGGGAAAGACTGATAAGCATATATGGAACTGAGTAATGAAGTACAGAATGCTGAAAGGAAGGCACTTACATAATGACAAGAAGAAATAAAGTAACAATCAAGCCAGATCCCTGCCTCCACTGCTCCTAGTTTAGTGTGGACCTAGTTACCTACTCTGACTTAAATGACAGGTTATTAAACCAGTTTACCAGCAATCCCCTTGTAAAACATGTATCTTTCAGGTATATTTTTCATGAAAAACAACTTCTAGAAACAACTGAAATAGGAAAATTACTTCTTCTAGTGGCGTGATTGACAGAATACAATACATTCAAATGAAGCAGTTTGGCAAAATAGAATGAAACTCACCTTCACAAGCCAAATAGATAATAGCTGGGTCATGACCAATATGTAGACAGGCATTTTGTTGTTAAAAGTACAGAATTTAAGCAAATAAGTAATTGCAGATTTTTTTTTCTTGTCATAAAGAGTGGACAAAAACAAGGTATAATACTTTACTAAACCAACCTGTTGAATATGGGAATTTTCTCAATGATTCAGGCTGGGATGCACTGATAGGTTATTTTCTTTTTATCCCATTGTGGCTGCTAAAATGTGTCATTTCTTTATTCACCTGATTGCCTCATGATTTCCACATGAGATTCCTACGTATCTGAATTTTGGAAGCAAGTCTGTATTCTTAGCTAAATATTTTCTGACTATAATCAATCTTTAAAATGATAATCTACCTCTATTATTATTGTAACTGTGCTTCTAGTTTTGTTAATGGAGGAAACTGTCAAGTGCATAAAAATACAGGTGCTTAAAAACACAGTTGACTTATACAAATTCTGTCCTGTTAAAAGCACAAAGGACAGAGCTCTCTGTCATACACCTGCACCAAATTGACAAAAATTACAGTAATCAGTGACTAATCTTTTTAATATGTAAATGACCATTGTGGTTACCAAATGGAAAGCTATTCTTTCTATTTCTGTGTTTATAAATTATTATTTGTGTCAAATGAGCAAATGTTTAGCATGAATTCAGAAACTATTAGTCAATTCACATACATATAGATATACTTGTTATGATAGTTATTAATGAACAACTGAATATTTCTAATGAACCAGAAAAATGAGCCCCACAGAACAAAATGATTGGCTTTCAAATTAAAACTAATTCATAACCATTACATATATTTAGTTATGACTGGTGGCCATAATTTGAACATAGTTATTATTTAAGGTGGGTGCTATTAGTGGGGTGTGTGTGTGTGTGTGTGTGTGTGTGTGTGTGTGTATGTGTGTGTGTTGAAAGTATGAGTTGGTAATCTATTTTAAGCTTCATGCATGGAGTAGTGATTCTTATCAGTGCTTGTTTTGATTTTGAAATAGAATTTCAATATCCTTAGTCTCAATTCTTCATATTTAAATCATTTTCATGGTCTTGATGAACATTAGAAGATGTTTATTTAATCAATGATTATCCATTAAAAGCCATTAAAGTGTATGGCCAGTTATATTTTCTTGGAAGAGTTCATTATAATTTCACATATGAAAAGCTGTTGCTATTTTAAATGCCAGTGAGATTTTTTTAAAATATACCATGTGACTTTAAGTCAGTAAAGAAACCTAAGAAGTTATGAAAGGCTTTTCTCACTCCGTGATCACATATAAATTCATTGCTATTCAAAGTCAAGCATTCCTTGGGAAGCAAAAAATACACCTTTGATTTTCAAATCAGCCTATTATAAACTGTAGAGGCTTCAACACAATAATTCTAAATTTCTAATCTGGTATTAATGCTTTCCCACATTATTAAATTATGAACAGGAAATAATAATATTTTCACTCCTTCTTCTGCAATGATTCTGGATTCTTCTATGTGGGAATTGTTTGGAAATCGTATCTGTTGGGAATGTGTCCTACAATTCTTCATTTTGATTGGTTGTAATTTTATGTAATGGTTTCTATCTGTTGCAAAGAGAAGCTTTGTTAATGAGGAGTGAGAACTACACTTTTGTGTGGCTACCAGAATATTTATATTCTTGCTAGGGATTTTTTTTTTTTTTTTTTACTAGTACTCTTTTCTCCAAGAACCATAACTTCACTAGGCCTGGGTGAATGAATAGAGATCTAATTCCAGGTACAATTTCCATATTTTCCAGTTGGTCTTAAGCCTAGTTAGAGAGTTGTTGGTTACCACGTGTGTCACTATTGCAACATTAGGAGTATAGAGCAATGCCGGTTCTTGTTTTAGTTCATAGGCACCACAACTCAGATACTTTTCTCCCTTAGAAGCTAGTGAGAGGTCTTCTGGTACCATAAAAGCTAGTCCTCATGAAGTAGGTATTCAGTTTAGTCAAGCCCAGGAGACTCTTCACCAGAAGGGACTTACATTCCATCTCTGTGGAAGAAAGCAGGGACAATAGGAATACCCTGTAAAAGGGGGCTCCCCATGCTTGATATATTTTCACTTGTTATATATCCTTAGCATGGCATAAGATGGAGACTTATGAGTAATAGTGACAGAAATCATGAATACAATTAACAGTTTCTGGTGACCACAGTAGCACAGAAAGAAACCATAGTCATTTTCATAAAGCTAGTCATTTCTGTCTCATGGAAATTCTACAAACTACCCAATAACTTTTAACAAATCGCTTTTGGATTAGGCTAAGTAAACATAATTATGGTTCTTCATTAAAGAATATTTCTCAGCACAGAAGACACACAGATGGTGAATAAATATAGGAAAAAGATACCCTCTGTTTAATGTCATCAGGGAAAAGCAAATTAGATGGGAAAAAAAAAATGAGTCACCACCAAACACTCATTAACATGGTTAAAATCCAACTGACAACACCAAATGGTAATGAGCATGTGGAACAAGGGGAACAATCATTATTTGATTGTGGGATGCAAAATGGCACCACTATTTGGAAGACAATTTGGCAAAGATTTTTAACAAAACAAATCCTGACTATACTCTCTGGCAGTTGTATTCCCTGGCATTTATCTAAAGAAGTTAAAAGTGTATCCTCAACAACAAATTGCATACTCATGGTCAGAGAAGAGTTTATTCACAATTGCAATTACACTAACTTTCAGAAAGTTAGTGTATATTTAAGTTGTGCTTTAATAAAGACATAAATATTATTCAGTCCTAACATGTTTTCTTGTCCAGTACTTTAACTATGTAAAAGAAATGTAAATCTGCATCATTGTTATAAGAAACTAACCTCAAAGGAGAACATAATACATGATTCCAGCTATTTTCAGATCTGATTTCAATATGCCCCATGTTACTTCCTGTTCAAAGCTCTCCTGCTCACCACAGTACTCACCACACCTGGGAGAATAGTGCTGTCTATTCCTCCAAACAAATGAAGATAGGCATTTATAGGAATGAGGCTGACAATTAATCAAGATTTACTTGCAAGCATCTGGGATGGCTTTAAATTATATTGTTTGACATATCTTAAAGAAAATAATCCAAGACTTTGAATGGTAGGTAAAACAAGATGTAAGTATAAATAAACTTTAGCCTCCCCAGCCACAATGAACATGATCTAGTAAATCAGATGCAGTTAATGTGCCATTCCTCAGTGTCCTGCTTAAACTCAAAATAAGGAGAAAATGTGACACATCCTGGCATGCTTCATTTTTTGTGTCCCAGCCTCAGCTTGGGAAAAAAAAATCTCAAAAATTCCAATAATGCGGTTAAGTTTACTCCCTTCATGTTTCTATAACTTCTTTTTCCTTCATGATAATATATTGGAGGGCAAGAGTAAATGAAATGTGAAGAATGATGAAGAATAAAGAAACAAACAAAATACTACAAGAAAATTTCCCTGATCTGAAGAAGGAGATGCCTATCAAGTTACAAGAAGTATACAGAACAGTAAGTATACTGGACTGGAAAAGAAAGTCCCCATAGTATATACACTAAACATACAGAACAAAGAAAGGCTATTAAAAACTTCAAGGGAAAATAAAAAGCAAGATAACAAATAAAGCCTACCTATTAGAATAACACCTGAATTTTCAATGCAGACTCTAAAAGCAAGATAGGCTAGAATAAATGTTCACATTCTAAGAGACTACAGATGTCAGCAAAGACTACTAAACCCAGCAAAATTTCAATCACAATAGGTGGATACAGAAAGATATTCTATAATTTGATAATAATTCAAGCACTGGTGACGGCAGAGATTACAAATGGTAAAGTAAGCAGTCTATTAAAGTATGCAATGGAAGGACAAACTCAGGGATATACAACAAAGTAGAACCTGCTGCTGCTCCAATGAAACCATGAAGCAACTTGTTGTCCAACCATCCCAAGCACAAGTCAGAGAAAGAAGGCACCACTGATCCCCTTCTTTCCTTTAAAGGAAGTCCAGTCACAGTAAAGGAGCTCCGCTTCTATTAGGTCAGACAAAAAGGGTGACATGAAAACAGACACCACAGAAATAAAGGTAATCATAAGCAAAACTTTAACAATCTGCATTCCACTGAACTGGAAAATGTAAAAAAAAAAAAAAAAAAAAATCAGATAGGCAATTGAAACAGATCCATGGCTTCAACTGAAATATAAACATTAAATAATCCCCCCACAAAAGTCCTGGACCAGATGGCCTTTACATAGAGTATCCACCATCATAGAGCCCTCATCTAGTAGCTGATAGAAACAGAAGCAGACACCCAGGGATAAACACTGAGCCGAACTGGAATCCAGATGCAGAGAGGGAGGAAAAAAACCAGGATACAGAAACGCATAGAGACAGTTAATCTGAACAAGGAGGAGCTACTGGGTCCCCAGACTGATAATTGGGAATCCAGCATTGGACTAACTCAGATCACCTAAACATGGGTCTCAGTTAGAAGGCCAGGGACCTCTGACAGTGGAACAAGGATGTATCCCTGGTGCACAAACGGACTTTGGGAGCACATTCCCCATGGAGGGATACTCCCTTAACCTAGAGGCAGAAGGGAGGGCCTAGTCCCTACTCCAAATGACTTGACAGATTTTGTTGATCCCTCCTGGAAGGTATCACCCTCCCTGTGGAGTGGGGGGGGGAGGAGGATGGGATGGGAGGGTGATTGGGGAGCATCAGAGGGAGGAAGAGAAAAAGGGAGGGAGGGAGAGAAAACTGGGATCTATATGTAAAATAAGAAAAAATAAATAAAAATTTTAAAAGAGATTATACAATACTTTCAAAGAATTAATGAAAATACTTTTCAAATTAATTATCCCTTTAAAAAGGAACAGAATTAAGATTGCCCAATTCTTTACCTATCCTGATAGGTAAACCACATAAAGAGACAATAAAGAAAACTACAGACCAATTTCCTGATGAAAATAGATGAAAAAGAATCTCAATAAGACACTTGTAAACTGAATCCAAGCAAACATCAAAAAGATCATCCACCAAGATCAAGAAGCTACAAGAGATGCTAGGATTATTGAAGATACCAAAATGAATAAATATAATCTACCACATAAACACTCCGTAAGAGAAAAACTACATCATCTCCTTAGACAAAGGGAAGGCCTATTGCAAAAGTTATCACCCCTTCATGATAAAAGACATATCAATTCTAGAGATAAAATATTTAAATGTCAACATAATTAAGGTGACTTAAAACAACCCCATAGCCAATACCAAATTAAATGGAGAGAAACTTAAAACACTCTCAGTAAAATCTGGAATAAGGCAAGGTTTTCCTCTCCATATCTCTTCAATATAATTCTAGATGTCTTAGCTAGAACAATAAGACAATAGCGGGAGATAAAGGGGATGCATAAACCAAGAGAAGAAGTGAAAATACCTTTATTTTTAGATCTTATGCATATGACTCTATAAATTCAACCAAGAATATTTTACAGTTGATAAACACTTTCCAGAAAACTTCAGGATACAATATTAATATGAGAAAATGTATACTCTTCCTATATACAAAAGACAAACTGAATGAGAAAGAAATCAGTAAAACAAGACCATTTGTAATAGCCTCATAAAACAAAACCTTGTCATAATTCCAACTAAGCAAGCTGAAGATTTGAAGAAACTGAGATGTCAGAAAATGTAAAGATTTTCCCATGCCCATTGATATGTATGATCAACATAGAAAAAATGGCCATGTTACCAAAAGCAAAAACAATCTACAGATTTAATGCAATCTCTGTCAAAATTCCAAAGTAAATTTTCACAGATCTTGAAACAATGATTTTGATGTTCATGAAGAAACAAACACAATACAAATGCTAAAACAATCCTGAATACTAAAAAAAATGCTGGAGGTGTCAACATTAAAGATCTCAAATTGTACTCAGTGTTATATTAATAAAAGTATATGGTATTGGAAGTAAAACAGAAACACCTGTCAATGGAATTGAATTGAAGACCCAGGCACAAATCACACACCTGGAGACACCTAGTTTTCAACAAAGAAGCCAGAAATACATATTAGAAAAAAAATAATGAAATATTTTCAGCAAATTGTGGCGTCAAACAGGATGGCAACGTTTAGAAGAATACAGATGGATTCAGACTTTTCACCCTTAACTTGAAATGGATCAAAGATCCCAAAATAAGGCCAGATACACTGATTCTGATAGTAGAGAAAATGAGGAATAGCCATAAATACATCAGCTCAAGAAAATACTTTCTGACAAGAATACCAAGAGATCAGTCACTAACAAAAATTAATGAAAGAGACCTCATGAAACTAGAAAAGTTCTTCATGGCAAAAGCCCCTATTATTCAGGTAAAGAGAATGATTACAGAATGGAAAAAGAGTTTTGCCAACTACCCATAAAATAGAGGCCTCATATCAAACATATATATATACTCAAAAAATTAGATAACAAAAAAATAACTGAGTTTAAAATTGAATACAACCCATATATATATATATATATATATATATATATATGTATATAAAATTCATTTTTATTTTTTTCTTATTTTACATATTGATCCTAGTTCCCTCTTCCTCCTATCCTCCCATGTCTCCCAGCCTACTCCTCCCCTATCCCATTCCCTATCCACTCCCCAGGGAGGGTGAGCATTTTTAGGAGGGATCATCAAAATATGTCAATTTATATGTGGCCCTACCTAGTGTCTCTACGTTAAAGGAGTATCCCTTCTCAGGGAACGCACTCTCAAAGTCTGTTCCTGCACTAGGGATACATCCTCGTTTCAATCTTAGAGGTCCCATAGACTTCCCAGGCCATGTAACTGAGACCCATGTTCACCGGGTCTGGATCAGTCCTGTGCTGGTTTCCGAGTTATCAGTCTGGGTCACTGAGCTCCCCCTTGTTCGGGTCATCTGACTCTGTGAGTTTCTGTGGCCTGGTCTTGACCCATTTGCTCATCACTTCCCCTCTTTCTGCAACTGGATTCCAGGAGTTGCTCTAGTGTTTAGCTGTGGGTGTCTTCTTCTGTTTCCATCAGCTACTGGTATATCTCTTTCTTGTGTTTTTATTTTGGCTCCTTTTCTTCTGTTAGTCAGTTTAGTTATTCCAATTTTTGTTGCTTTATCTTGTCTTATCCATTACTCCATTAATGTTCATTTGTTTTCTAAAGAGAGACAGAGAGGGTGTGACTCTTGACTGGAAAAGACATGGGAAGGAACTAAAAGGGGATGGGGAAACCTTAAACAGAATATATTAAAAAGATTTATGAAAAACATAATTTGCTTATAAAAAAGGAAAAATATTAACCAGTAGGGATTCCCAAGAAAGTAATCAAACCGTGTACATAATTCAGATTTTATGCTTTTCTTAAAATGTCTGTTATTATGTTCATGGCTGTTCCATTTTAATATAAGAAAATTATAATTTTTGGTAATATCCTTTCCAATTACTATTGATGAAAAGTGATAGGATGTGCAAATCTCATTCATAATTGTGCTCCTAAATGGCAGTATTAATTAAATGATGAACTAACAGGCCCATGTGCCCCGCAGCACTTTTTCCCCACCAGAGCAGATTGTGGAGGCGGTCTACTCTTTAATGGTACAGTAACACAGAATGCAGATGGCTGCTTACCACTTTAACTTCATAGGGTGCAATGCCTCCCTGCGGTATTTACTGCAAAAAAACATGAATGAAAAAAGCCAATAACTTGTTTTTGTTGAGCAGAGTATGACAAGTATTGAAAACTGATGGGTGTAGAAATAGTGGAAACATTTCATTCCCTTATAAAATTCTCAAAAAATTAAAATTGCAGTAAAAGCAAATAGGTAAAGATAAATTTAGATTACCAAATGCTAATTTTTCATGAAAACATGAGGATCTCTATTCGCACCTTTACATCCCATGTTAAGCTAGATGCTGCTTCTTTTATCCCGGCTTCATAGAGAGAAAAAGACAGTGACAGGGGACCTCACAAAACCCCATTAGTCAGCTAGCCTGGCACATGCATTAAGAAATAAGAGACCCTGCCTCAAGGTGAAATAAGATCCAAATATCAGGATGTCCTCAACCTCCCCATTTATACCATCACTTGCATATGTACACACAATGAGAGAGACAGAGAGAGAGACTGAAAAGCATTGTATACCTAAAAGTAATATCACCATTGCTTTCTTGTGAAAAGTTTACTCTATGGATTTGTATTGCCTAGTTCTATTTATATTATGATTTATCTGGCCATATACCATTTACCACTTCAGAAACCTAAGATTTAATTGTGTTCTCTACCTAAAAGAAAGAATGTTTATACTGTAAACAAAAAGACTGCATTCTGTTCTTTTCCATACTGTATCTTTATGTATACAAAATGACTTTATTTTGTAAATTCACGTACATGTACAATTTTAGTACTCATTTATGATTTTATTTTCAAAGATAATCCTTGGGGTCCCTTAAAAAGAAAAAAGCAACAATTTAGATATTTTATAAGAGACACTTTTTCTTCTGAACGCACTTTGCCCTGGATACACTTACACTGGGCATCTAAATGACTACCATTCATATTATACAGAGTGAATACATTGACAAAGGTCGAGTTCAAGCATCTCTTTCATTACATACCCCGTTAATCAGGGAATTGCAGCCTAGTTCTACTTGAAAGCTCTTGATGTTATGTTCCTTTTTCATCTTTTAAATAAGAGCTTATGTCTTTTCTTGTTTTAGTTTATTTGTTAGCTGTTTTAATATTTCTAGATTTGTCAGTTCTTGATGCCCTGAACTCAATTACATGAGTATATAAAAGTTCATAATTTTCTCTGCCACATCCATATGTCTTCAAAAGATATTTTCCAGAAACACAAAAACTATTGAGCAACTAAAAAATGCTTGGCCAGCAATTTTATTTCTTTGTAAATGTAATGCCTGTGTTACTGAGCAAAACTATTGGTGTTGCATTCTTCAAGCCAGTTTAAAAACTTTGTCTTAATATACAATTTCACTTTTACCTTAAACCATTACTTTGCTTTTACATCAATTGTTTAATTTCTCTATTTTACAAAACAAGATAGGAACTTTTAAAATGATAATTTCTTTCATGATATCCAGGCCTCACACAGCTATGTAAGATAAAATAATTCATTATTTCTCTGCATTTTTATTCTAGACTCTTGTTTTCTTGAATCTACTCTTCTTTAGTCTGATGCTATATTCTTTAATTTCATCTTGCGCAGCCATATGTGTGTAGCCCTAAAATCTTAGACCACCTCAACAGCTGTTTTGTGCTTATGGCATTATTTTTTATTTTGGAAAAGAAGCCTGTAAATTATATAAATTATTGCACTTCATTTCCATTGTAATTGAAAAGCTGTGTAAAATTACAGGCTTCTAAAAAATTGTGCAATTCTGTGTCACTTTGCACTGGAATTACATACTATTCCAATTTCCAAAATGTATAGATTAGTGTATAACTGAAATATTTAATTTACTCTAGTCACTTTCTTAATAATTTAGATCAACTAAACATATTCTTTTATGAACTGAGAAATAATATTTAGAGAAATTATCTTTGGTTATAATTTTTAATTTTGATAATGCTATTTATTTTATATCACAATAGTTTCTGAAAGAGATTGTACTATAGTTTATAATTTCTGACTATAAGATATGTACAATGGTGCATTTACAAATTATAATTAAAAATACTGACTCGTGGTCATCACCAAATACATTAGAGAGTCTAAATGCTATAAAGAAAGCCAAATAACTACTAAAAGGATATTTACACATACATGATTTTTTATAATTCACATACTTATATGCAGTGTAAATATCTGACTTCCTAAAATTTATGAGTTGAAATATTAACCTATAAATTGATGGCATTAGGAAAGAATGACTTTGCTAGGATTATAGGTACCCAAAACATTATATGCCCTTATAAATGATTCCTAAGAAAGCTCATTTATTACTTCTAAGCTATTATCCTGTGAAGTCATCAGAAAGGTCTCTGTCTGTGAACCAAGCAGGATCTCATGCATCCAAATTTGAATCGGATATAAACCAGATCTTAAAATTCACCAATTTAATCTTATGAGAAAAATATTGAAATGATTTCACATTTTAAAAATATGTTTCTAGTCCATTTGAATTAAACTTATCATTTAATAATTTCACATATATACACAATGCATTCTGCCCACATATTTAAACCCTCAAAATTTCCATAGTTTCTCAATATAAGACTTTTTTTTAATACACAAACAGCCTGTGCTATAAATACTCTAGCTGTCTGGTCTGTGTACTTCACCTGAACATAATATTAAGAATTGGTGGAAACTGTCAAGAGTTAAAACTTCTAACAGAAAAAATATGACCAAATTCTCCAGTATCTTACTGACTCACCATAGATTAGTTTGTGAGACTGCAGTTGGTGTTTATGAGCCAGAAGAGATGCCCAGATTCACAGAAGGGTACAGTTAGCTGCTCTGAAAGTTACCAAAATAAACAAGAGCTAAAATCCAAATCCTATGGCCCAGTTTCCCTTTAGGAAGCCACTGAGAACAACATATAGACTGGGAGGAATGAATGTGTGTTCCTCTTTGGGCTTTTTGGTCTCTGTTTCTATTAGCATAATCTTACATGACACTAGACAGAAAGAAGAAATACAGCTTGAAAAATCCTGTCCCTGGAACTAAAAGGTATGTGTGGAAAGTATAGATAGAGGTGGATGATTTACCTTTAAATCACCTACCATTTACTGGAACATGAGTTCAATTTCCAGCACTTCAAGAAACAAATAATGTAAAAAGAAAAGATGATGACAAACAAATAAGATGTAAATCACTGGATTTTACATTAAAAGAAAATAATTTAGCAACTGACAAATAACAACCCAAGAGATTTATGGATGCAACAGGAACAAGATCTCTTGTCTTTGCCCAAAAACTCAGTTTTCTCAACCCATTTACTATCAGTCTAGCACTAAATCTGGCATGAATGAATCTCAGTCGGCTCTCCTACCTCTGCTATAGGAATGCCTATGACAGACGGCAAGCCTCAGTTCCTCCTCTAGTGTGAAGCTGTATTTGTAATCCTTAGATGTTTTCTTTATTTATATTTGTAATTCGTAATAGTTTATGGTATTGATCCCAAAGAGAAAAGTCACCTAAAATAATGTAACTGATGAAGCAAGCCAGAGTTAGACATGGTCATGCATGCAGAACTTCTTTGTTCTCTACTTAGAGAATTCACATCATATTTTTGGTATTAGAAATTTTTAATTATTATTAATTAATTTAGAAATGACAACTGTATTTTAATATAGATCAATGAGAACAGGTACAAAGTGACGATTAAAATAACGTATCCTAAAGCTTATTTCAAACAATTAGCCAAACCACTACTTTCTCGGCATACTGTTAATTATCTCATCTACAGTCTCAGTCGCATGACTCCGAGTTCAAGTTAATAGAAATGAATTAATGAAAGTAATCAACTGAGTTAATATTGAGTCTTTACTCTTCTGGGATATTTTCCTTTATTGAAGATGATGTTCATGTCTGACAGAACTACTACAAATTCAATTTTGCCGGTCTTTTAACCTAGCCCAAGACTTAAACTCCATGTGTCTATGAAATAGAGGTGTATAAAAAGAGGAACTGAATGAAATTTAGTTTACGCTTATTATTTGAAATACACTCAGTTTTTCTGCTAAAATAGAGAAAATATTAAAATTTGCTAATACATTTGTTTTTTATAGGAGTTGCTTTATAATTTACCACTTAGTTTAGATTATTTTTAAATTGATTTGTACCAATTAATTATTTAATCAGTTTTGCCCAGTCTAATCCCAGTTTTCTCTCCCTCTCTTCTCCTAGTACTTCTTCTCAACCCCTCCTCCATTCTCCACACATCCACTCCTCCTTTTTCTTCAGCAAAGAGCAGAACTCCTATGTAAATCAGCCAGCCATTATACATCACACTGTAGTAAGACTAGGCAACTCATCTCCTACTGACACTGGACTAGGCAACTCATATGGAGGACAGGGTCTCACAATGAAGGTAACAGAGTCAGAGGCAGTCCCAGTGCTCACTATTAGGAGTCCCACAAGAAGACCAAGCTACACAACTGTAAAGCATGTACAGACGGCCTAGGTTAATCCCATGTTGTTAGTTCAGTCTCTTTGAGCTCCTATGACCACAAATTAGTTGATTCTGTGGTTTTCTTGAGTTTTGGCATCCCTGGCTATCACAATCCTTCCTCTTCCCTTTCTACAGGGTCTATGGGTCTCTACACCTGTTTCCATCAGTTTCTATGTGAAGTCATTCTATGGCAATTGGAATAGGCAACAATCTATGAATATGGCAGAATCTCACTAGGAATAATTTCATTGATTTTTTTTTTTTTGTTTTAGTAGTCATTTTGGTTCTATTATAGGTCTCTATACTACCCAGCTAGTTGGTTCTGGCAATCCAGGCAGTGTCAGGGTGAATATCATAAATATAGTCACACTGAGACAAGATTTAAATATATATTTAATAGATATGTTTAAACATATCTATTATATATATTTATAGATAATTTAAAATTATGAAGGACAGCTTGCCGATGATTTTGAGTAGATAAATTGTAAACATTGAAATCCCTAAATTATTTGTTGGAAGATTGTATTAAAGGATGTTCATTGTTTTCCTTTCCTATAATAATGACTGCATTTGACTTTCACACTTTCCTGAAAATAAAATGCCTTTTATGTTAGATTAATGAAACAAAATGTAGAGAACCTGCAAATGTTATTTATCCATAAAATTCACTGGTGAGAATTCCACAAGGAAATGCTCTAAAGAAAAGGTCTTCTATGCTTTTATAGCAAATTATGATGCAACAGGAGCTAAAAAATTAGCTTTTAATTTTATTTTTATTTGACTAAAAAGATAGAAAGCTTAAACATTAAATTTTAGAAATGTTAGCACTTAACAGCAGAGATATCTCTAGGTTTAATAGTTTTACCATATTATAGAAAAACTGAACTCAGTACCAAGAAATTTCTTGGAATTACATTTGAAAGTGATTCCATACATTTCTGACCTTCATTGACGCTCACCTGCAGATATATACCAAATCACACATGCATAATAAATAAACAGATGAATAATAATTTATATCTATATAAAACATTATTAGATCTTACCAAAATAGAAAATTTAGAATAACACAACTACCGAATGATAACTTAAAGTAATATAAAAATGCTTATCTATATGATACATAATTAAAATCCTAAACAACCTTATTATCAATGGAATTTTTTTAAGTAGCATGTATAATTTTTATGGTATTTATTTGAATGTTAGTAGATGGTTTTTAAATAGACTGTTTTCTCCATATGATCTAGTTTCTTCGAAAATGCATGTGTGCAAAAGGTAATATGGCATGCTATGCTGCCAAATAAGACACTCAGCTTCATTATCTGTGTCTTTGTGTGCATGCTGTTATATTTAAGTTAATGCTAGAAAAAATGGAATACAGTACCATATGGTGAACAGTGGAAATACCTATCATTCTGTGTCTAGGATACCACAGTTGTGGTCTACACTATTTTCCTCCTCAAAGTCAAGTCCCAGTCACCCTTAATGCTGTTGTTTGTGAACAATTTGGTAAAAAAAAATCATTTCTGTATTTTTGTATTTTTTCTCCCACTCACAAGAATTCTTACTATAATTTCTGTGGTTTTTCTCTTATTTTCTTGTTAGATACTTGAACTGTTATATTTTTTTCTTTTTTTCTTTCTTTTTTTTTTTTTTTCTTTTTTCTTTTTGGCTTTTCTGGAATTGTGGACACTTTGTCACAGCAAGTACAACATGCAAGGAAATGAAATCTTAGAAAGAGACTGATTTTGAATGTTATGTGAGATGGACAAATTAAATTTCAGTAAGAGGAAGTACATTTATGTGAGAACGTGTACCATGAAAAATAAAAGACCCAGAGACAGACATTGCAGTTCAAGCTTCAAGCTGAAGACCAGAAAAGCCTCTACCTCAGGCTGAAAGGGCTGATCCAAGAGCTCTTCCCCAACCCTTAGACAGCTGCCTCTCCTCAGTGTGGCTGGAGAGAATGCTGAGACTTACTATCTTCCTGTCCTCAATGTTGCTGGAAAACTAATGCAGCTCTGAGAATCTGTTCCTGACTTGAATACCTTTCATGAGTCCTGAGATTAAAGGGTTGTGATCCCAAGTGCTGGGATCATCTTTGTGTGAATTGTTTCTTTTCAAGAGTAGATCAATTTTGTAATGTCATTGGATCGGTATGAATTTGTGTTATAATCACAAATATGTCATCCATAAAAACAATAAAATTAGGTCTCAATTAAAATAACATACCTTCATTTTGAGCAGTTGGAGGTCTTCTTGACCACTAACCCTTCTCTTAAGTACCAACTATTGTTTTACTTTGTTTTTAGTTTTTCTAGACAGGGTTTCTCTGTGCAGCCCTGGGTGTCCTGGAACTGACTCTGTAGACAAGGCTGACTTCAAACTCACAAAGATGTACCTGCCTCTTGACTACTAAATGCTGGGATTAAAGGTGTGAGCCACCACCTACTGACAGTGAATATACTATGCATGATAATGCGATAATGCCATGCAGGATAAGTATCACCAGACATTTGTAAGAATGGATGTAAAGCATTAGAAATCTGGTTAGGTTTCCAGTACTAAGCATGATTCTTCCCATGTTGAGTGGGCACCAAGTCCAATTAGACATCTGTTGGTTGCCGTGTGAGTGATAATTCTTTCACTTTATGAATATCTTGCCATTCTGGCAATTGTGTTGTCACTAGGTAGACTGCTTAACTGCCCTCCTCTCTGGGTGACTTGCATATACAATTCTGGAGCCATGGCTAATAGATCACAAAATGGAGGTTTCATGTCAGGTTCTTCTTGAATCATCAGTGTCATGTGTCTTAATTGTGCAATGTTTTCAGCAAAAGAGTCCCACCTCAACCCTAAAGGCAACCAAGGGCTACACTGATGATCTGTATTGTTTTGGGGAACACTTAGACTATCCTGACAAATCACAGGAAATGATATTTCTTGTACCTGGTACTTAAATACTTGATATTATATGAAGTCATGGGCCTGAGGGCAGGAACAGTGAGGAAAAAACTACTATCATAACTCAGCATGAATCTGTGTTATAAATATTATCTTTACACCCACAATAAGTGTATCTGCCACACCTTATCAAAGAAGGCACCATTAACTAAAAATGGACACCGCACAAAAAGTCACAACCCACAACTAGACAGGAAACATAGATTGGCAGATTATGATGAGCCCACACCCAGTTTATATATCTACTTCATGGCTCCCTCATCTGCTAAACAAGGTCACAGAAAAGGAGGCAGATTGTACAAACCAAAATAAAGGGATATATAACATTAACTCTCTCCTAGAAATGGCATCATATAGAAGGCAGAAAAGGCAATATTGATGAGTACTAATATGGAAAGGGGAAGATTTGTGGAGCCCCACCACTAGACAAAGAATTACAGTCAAGTAATGACTACTTTCAGTAGAAAAATCCACCTCTATTGCTTCTAAAATGTAGAGTAATCTGTCTCAAATGTACCTAATATGACAAAAACAGACCCATAAGATTGTGTGCACTTGTGTTTGTTCCTGTCTATGTAACAAAAATAATAAAAGGAAAAAGAGGCTATCAGTTTTAGAGTAGAAGAACATTGGAAGTGTTTTAAGGAAGGGAATTTTGAAGGGATGGAGGGAACAAGTAGTATATAAGAAAATTGGTAATTCTGTTTTAATTAAAACTACACTAAAATAAATAGGACACCATAAATAATTGACCCAAGTAAATCTATGATCTTTTAAAGCAAGTTTCATAACATTATTTCCTCAATTTCAGGATATATCCTGAGCTACTAAGCAGATGGATAGAAGGATGTGAGTAAAATCATCTATGACAATGTTCTGCATTCCACTTGGATTTCTATAACCTCATACCTGTAAAGTGAATATCTTTTAATATAATGATCTTAATATTTTATATAAAGTCAATATTTTGAGTCCTACATATTTTCAGTGCTAAAGTTCATCTCTCATAGAAACATTATATATTCTAATCAGTTAAAATACGAAAAAATGTACCTGACAGTTTTTGAGTTTGTGCAACTTTTGTCACTTGGATTACGAAGTCCATAGAATCTTGGACTAGATATGGTATTAAATACATCCCCTTATATATTCCCTGTCACTGAGAAGAAATCTTTCTGTAGGTATGACAATGAAGTCAAATAACTTTATGAACAACACACTTATCAAACTATTTCTCTGTATAGAAAAACAGTGACTCGATTCCTCTTCCTGAGTTTTACAGAGTGGTGATACACACTGCAAAATTACGATTATATTTCCAAAAATAAGAAATCAGTAGATACAGTGTGAACATTCTGCATCCTGATTTGGTTAAAACAACCTTCATAGGCAGAAGATTCTGTCCTGGAAGTTGCTCACAAGTAACCACATGGAGTCTTAATATTAATTATAAATACTCAGTCGATAGCTCAGGCTATCCACATCTCTTATCTACACTTTGCCATGTGAATGGATTTCCTTTCTCAGGACTGTAGACCCACTGTGCTTCTATTTGCATCAGGTGCACATGTCCTCTGACTCCACCCTTTTTCTTCTCAGCATTCTCTGTTTAGCTCATCTGTCCAGTTATTAGCCAGTCAGCTTCTTTATTAAACTGATCACAAGGACATATATTCGCACAGTGTAAAGGAATATTCCACAAATCTTTGAGTGAGGCATGGTGGTATAGATTAATGTTTGTGACACTGCTGCAAACTCTGTGACCTACAACAGTGGCTTTCCTGCAATATATACTAGCACATGTGTTTGGGTAACCAAGCACTTTTGGTTGAGTTTAAGGCCCATTTGAGGAGAGGAAACCCACACCAGTGATCAAGAACCTGATATCAGATAGGTTATGAGACTTCAGGAAAACCTAATATTCCTGTTTGGCTAATGGAACATAGCAATGTGATGACTCCCAATGGCATACTGCTATCTCCATAGACAGTGCTTCACTTAGACCTCATCAGAAACTTTCTTTTCAAAGAGAACTGAACTCTTCAGAGAGAACTGAAACTAGACAATGTGGAGTGATTAAGAGACTTTTGGGCACTCAGTCTTAAATGGGATATCTTCACCATGCCATCCTCTCAAGGCTGGGGAGTACACAGAAAACTGGTCAGAACAATTGCAAGAGTCAGAGGTTGTAGCTAACTCATAAGAAACAGTGTCTTTTGTTATGAGCAGTTTTCCCACCAGCCTGGTCCCACAGCCACATCAGCTCCCCCAAACACACAGAGATGCTCTATTAGATATAAAGCTGTTGGCCTGTTATTAATATTTCTTATTGGCTAGCTCTGTGTTAAATATTAAACCATTTCTATTAATCTAAGTGTTTCCACATGGTCTTATCTTACTGAAGAGAGAGTCTGGACCTCGTCTCTCAAGTCCCTAGATCTTGACTCTCCTCTAATACATCTCCCAGAATTCTCCTTGTCTCCTAGTCCCACCAATCTTGTTTTCCTATTGACCAACAGGGCTTTATACATTAACCAATAAGAGAAACATATTTACGGAATGACATCTCCCATCAGTCTTTAGACATAATAGGACTGACATAAAATCAGAGAGACCAGGCAGCATACACAAGTCCCACAAAGCTTCAAACCAGAAAGGGTCCAGCACTGAAAGAGTAAAGATGAAAATAAGCCCCTACATCTAACCAAAAAGTGATCTCCAGTTGAGACCTACTGGCAAAGAACACCAAATTTTCACCATTGGAATCTCATGGGATATATTAATCACAATTCCGGGTAGGCTACATGCCCAGGAGTAGTTGCCTGTCCCAAAACAAACTCAATAATATTTTTGTAAAGTGTTTATCTCAATTGACTTTCTTTTTGGCATTATTTTGTCTTATTGATCTTCTACTTATTTACTTTGCTATCTGTTTTGTGGGTTTTGTGTGTGTGTGTTTTCTTCATTATGTATTTATTTGTTAATTTGTTTGCTTGAAAAAGACACAAAGAAAAAATATAATTTTTGGTGATTAGGAATGTTAGGAGATCTGGAAGGAATTGGAGATAGGGGTTAACATGTTCAATGAATATTTTGAGAACATTTTTTCAATAAAATATGTTTAGGGATAAACATGTTCAAAGGATATTTTTAGAAAAGTTTTCAACAAAAAATATTTAATCCAAGGCAACAATAATCATTACTTGTGAAGATACATTTATTGCTATGCAGATAAAGAGAAAAAAGTAATGAAAGATTAATAGCTATCACCTACAAACTAAAAGACAAATTTAATATTATATATCAATGAAAAATAAAGCAATAACTCAGAGTACCTTACTTGTAAGTACTTTTCAAACAATTCTTTAAAAATCCCATTTCAAGGGATGGGGATATAGATCAATTGATAGAGTTTATTTCTTATCATGATTGAAGCACTATGTTCTGTCTAAAACTCACCTAAACCCAGACATGGTGGCATGCACCACCTCTCCAGAGGCAGAACAAGTGGATGAAAGTTCAAGGTTATCTTCATCAACAGAAGGAGCTGGAGACCCTCATTATTTCCATGAGGCCCTGTCTCAAAGCTTAAAGAAATAATAAATAACTTAATTATTATTTTTTAAAAATTATTTTAAAATAAATGACTACTTTTTTTCTAATCAGACAATCATATCAATGTATCTCACAATAGCATATCACTAACATGTTTAAGTGTAAAGTTAGTCTCAGATTGTCAAACATAAAACATAAAACAGCTAACTTATATTTTCCAGTATTACTTTCTTCTATACACACAAAGTAGATGAGGTCCAATAAAGTAAACGTTAAATACATAGAAAGTAATATGGCACGTAGTTTCATTTAAAAAAGACATGAGGGGAAAAGTAGTAAATATTGTCAAATCTAAACACACTATGTAACACTTTTGTGGCTTTAGAACAACAAAATATTTTTTCATAAAACAATATTTTTTTCTCAGATAAGACCTTCTTGTAGTTCCATTTTTAGTGTGATATATTCCATATTCTTAAATGTCAAATTTTTATCATGCTGATGGAGGAAGAGCTATTACATACCTCTCATCTGTCAAAAAAATCCTTGTTTTCACAAGATGATTAAAAGTTGTTTAGCTCTAATAAAAGGTTAAGACACTTCATAAGATTGTTTTTGATTTTAAAGAGAAGGAGAAAAAGAGAAGACAAGCCTTAGGGGTAGCTTCATAGAGTTTTGATTTTTAAAAATGCACTTTCAGTATTGTCATTTGTTCTTATGTATGATGTACTCTGATAAGAACAGATTTATTCAAGAAAACACTGATACTGGTAGTAGGATGCCTCCTGCTAGCAATTGAGTGGGCCCAAGTTGGCCAAAAGTCATCTTTCATGTGACCCAGACCTTATGCATAATTCTACTTATTGACATGGGAATGAACAAATATAAAGAAGGTAGGTTGTAAAAGGGAACATTTTATTCTATATTAGAATGCGCAGTTGCACATTCTACTATAGAAAGGAAGCTTCATGTTCAGATTATAAATAGCTCCATGTGGACATATGAAAATTCACTTCTCAGTGTTCTATCCCATTTGACAACCCAGGATGAATGCATAGAATAACCAATGTCATGGATCTTAGACGCAAGGGTAGTCGCCAAAGCAGGGGCGTGTGACATAAGCATGGGATAAATGATATCCATTACATTTGCTTACATAATCTGCTACTAAAGATGATGTATAAGACTGACCCTCCAACACTGTGAAAGTAACCTAATAGCAATAAGGCTTCCAGGCCACTGGCCACTTGATCTCTCCATATTTATGATTAAAACGTATGGTGCCTTCAGTTATAGTATCTTACTATAATGGTCTAGATTGTAAGCATAAGAAATATCAGTGTCTTGCAATATTTAGGATCGGGGACAGGCTATGGGAGTCATTGGCCAACAACACAGGGCTAGTAAACCCCTTCATGATATGGTAATTTTTATTTATGGCAATCACACAAATATTACAGTATTGTTCCCTTATTGGATAACTGCATTTACAGATTTTTGTTTTGTTTTTTTTAAGTTGTATGTAATTTAGGAAGCTTCTACTTTCTAGTAGGATTCATTATGGCTGTTTTTTGCTGTTGTTGTATTGTTTGTTTGTTTGTTTTTGAAATGGAATTAACTGTTGTCCCTTCCTTCTTCTCCTCTACCCTTCTTTCCCCTTCCAAATCATTTATTTTCATTTGATCAAAGTAAAACCAGCTATGGTACAATCAGTCAGTTAAATGGTTTGTGTGTGTGTGTGTGTGTGTGTGTGTGTGTGAGAGAGAGAGAGAGAGAGAGACAGAGAGAGAGACAGAGAGAGACAGAGAGAGAGACAGAGAGAGAGATAGGTTGTAAAACTTGCATTTTTAGAAAACATCAAATAATGTGGCTACACATAATGTGGCTACGTTAAGAGTGATTTCAGACTGTCCAACCTATTGTAACCCTATTATCAGGCAGCCTAAACACAGACTGCAAAATGGGAATTTCTTTGTAGCAAGTGTTACTGCTTCTGTGACCCTAGGAAAGGGCACTATGACCCTTCAGAGTTTCAGCTTCCCCAGACATGTAACTATTCTTAACCTGTTGTATCTCTATCATGAACATTCCCTGTCTCCTGGTATTAATATTTCAGTTTACAGGCAACTTCCATACATGAATAAATAGCATGTAAAGACAGAGAGATTCTCACCACCTGAGCTGCAGGGGGCAAATTCAGGGACATGTTAAGCTGCCTGCCAATGATGCTGTGAGCTCCAGGGATGCAGCTTTTCTGCATCCTCACCTGCATTGGGGTCAGCTTTTCATAGACCAGCTATTTATTCTGTGCAGCTGCTGGTGTAAGTAACCCCTCACCTATTGTCAAAACTCCTATTACTAACACCAATAACGTCTTATCGCCTCAATGAACTGGAATTCGTTGTAATCATTACTCTGGGATGTTGTAATTTTTTTTTTTTTTTGGTTGAGCAGACGTGTGTGTGTGTGTGTGTGTGTGTGTGTGTGTGTGTGTGTGTGTGTGTGTGTGCGCGCGCGCGCATGATCATATGTTTGTAGGAAGAAACTCTCATAAAACACTCATTCATCAAAATCTGGTGCTAAAAGTTTACCGTTTACCTCCTGATGTTACCTACAACAGATCATACTTTAAGAAGAGGTTGAAAAAAATAATACTGATTGGAGCAAAATTCTCTTTAAGCCTGAAGTGAACTGAAAGTTTCTTAAGAAAAAACGCATCCACCATCATGGAGCCCTCATCTAGTACATGTTGGAAACAGAAGCAAACACCCATAACTAAACACTGAGTCGAACTAGAATCCAGATGCAGAGAAAGAGGACAAGACCAGGTTGCAGAAACACATAGAGACAGCTGACCTGAACAAGAAGAGAAGTTAATGCCCCCCCCCCACTGATAGCTAGGAATCCAGCATGGGACTGACTCAGACCCCCTGAATATGGGTCTCAGCTAGAAGGACTCAGCAGTCTAAGGGACCTCAGACAGTAGAACCAGGATGCATTCCTGGTACACAAAAGAACATGTGGACACATCCCCCATGGAAGGATACTGCCTTAACCTAGAAACAGCAGAGCAGTCCTAGTCCCTACTTCAAATGACTTGACAGATTTATATGACCCCCACCTGGAATTGCCCTGCCTGTGGAATTGGGGTGGGGAGATGGGAGGGGAGGGTGGTCAAGGTGCATGTGAAGGGGCAGAGAGGGTAAAAGGGAGGTAAGTAGGTAGGGAGAGAGAGGGAACTGGGATCGACATGTAAAATAAATAAATAAATAAATAAATAAATAAATAAATAAATAAATAAACTCAAAAAAAAAAAAAAAGAAAAATCTTCCAAAAATTGTAAATTCAGGACAGAGTTGTTGCTCATGCTGCAGAAGCAGGGGGACTTAGGTTCAATCTGTAGCACTCTCGAAAAAACCCTCTGTTGTAGTGTGCACCTGTCATTTTTAGCATTGAGGGAATAGGCATTCGACAGCCAATATAACTAAGTCCATGAGTTCCAAGTTCAGTGAGAGCCCCTGTTTCAAACACTAAGTGGAGTATGACTGAGGAAGAAATCCTCTGGTATCTACAAACTTGTGTAGGCACATCTCCAAATGCATGAACCACCAAACACACACACACACACACACACACACACACACACACACATCCATGAATTATTACAGAGTGACAAATTTTTGAAATGTGACGTCACTGGCATTAGTGTACATGAAAGTAATAATCAAGACCAGAGAATCCCTTCAGAATATATAATTTAATTGTTAAAAAGGCTAAAGGTAAATATGTGTGTCATACAAGATGAAAATGTAGATATAATTATCTTAATCTGCTTAAAGAATAAAAGCAACACATGCAAAAAAAGAATCATCTTGAAAGCTTTTCCACTCAAAGACATTCTGACAGTGTTTTCTGGAGTGCTCAGGATGAAGCAAAATAATCAAGTGTCTTAAAGCAGTCTGGGGAGAGAGACTTGCTGCAATTTCAAGGTCCTTTCCAGACCTGTAATTTTATGAATTCTTCATTAGATACATTCATATTAAATAAAAACTGTTATAAAACAAAAATTCATCTCACAGTCATAGAAGTTCCTTTCTTTTTTTGTCAAGAACCTTCTAAAGATTTCAGGAAAATAATTAATTACACAGTTATGTAGAAGAAAAAGTATCAGTTAAAATAAATAATACATTTAAAATTAATCAGTAGCAAATTAGGGTTCAAAACTTGACATTAACTTTACGTAAGCAAAAATCTCTGATCGTATTAGACAAAAGATACAAAATATGTCCGACTACGTGTGCATAAACATGTATAGTTTGATTTAACTAAAATTCTTATTTACTTGTAGATTTTTTTTATTTTTTAATTTATTTATTTTTATAAGCAAGTCCATTTAAATGAAAACAAACATTTAGAGACAATATTTTGGAATTTGGGCATCGTTCTTTCCAAACTACTTCCTGATGGTAAGGGGCGCTGTTTCTAAGAAGATGCAGAAATCTTGGCTGTAGTCTGCAAGGCTGCTTTGTCCAGCTGTTTTGAATGTAGGATCACCTGGTCCTCTGTTTTAGGCAGTCTGGCTTGATCAAATCACATTAGTCTGGAAGGTAGATTTTATTTTAATACTGCTTTTCATTTTTTTAAGATTATGATTTAATTACAACTTACATAATCATTTATTCTACTATAATACTTACACATAATTGAATTTTATTTTAATGTTTCTTTAACAATGGCTTTATAATGCTTTGCAATTAAACAAATTATTCTACTTATGTTTACAAATTCATATTCCTCAATCCATCTTTAAACCTATATTTCAAAATGCCCTTTAATTATCCACAAATTGTTAGCAGCATTCTATGAGGCCACTGGCAGTGGGACCAGGATTTATGCCTAATGTTTAAACTGGCTCTTTGGAGCCCATTCTCTTTGGAGTGTTACCTTACTCAGATATGTGGGGGCCAGCCTTGGCATGCTGGGGAGAGTACTAGAAGAGGAGGGAGTAGGAACTGGGGTTGGTTAAAATATTGTTAGTATTACTCATGCATTAAACTTTAATAGAATACTGGATTTCCAAATCAGTCAGCTTCCAACTTTCTATGATTTAATAATTTAAAGAAATTTATGTAATTTTCTTTAGTCCTTACTCTTAATGGTAACATTTTTAATGATACAATAAACATCATTAATTGAAACAACATCAATATTTTATGAGGTAAGTGAAGATGGCTTTAAATAATTAGAGGAAAACCTCAGCCTGCTCCGTTTCCTGATCAATCAATAAGAAATGGTCGTACCAGGGATGAGGTATCTCTCAGTATCTGTGCTGATGTTAATGAAGTCAGACAATCTCCATTCAGCTTGACCTTATGATGATATTAGAATTGATTATGTACTAAAATGTTGCAATTACTGTTTAAATAAAATGCTTTCATATTTGGAATTGAAAATTCACCCTGTTTAATATTCAGGTGTATTTTCTTTTTCTAGTGAAATGATACAGTAAAGGTTGAAATACAATGAACACACAGAAAAAGAGAAGGCCAACATTACTAATGCTATTCTCAGTTGTGGTGGCTGAATTCATCATCCAGGGTGGGTTTTATCTGTTCTTTAGAACGGTTGTGAGTTAGCAAACTTAACTGTTCCTAAGGCATATTGAAGACTGGCTTAGGTCCCCAGTATTGTCTGTTTCACATTTATATTGATACAAGAACTAGTAAAAAAGGCAGATTGTTATTAATCAAACTCTATTAACAAAAGAATGTCAAGCCCAACTGATGGGAGATGTCATTATGTATATATGTTTCACATACTGGCTAAAGAATAAAGCACTGTTGGCCAATAGGAAAGGAAGATAGGAGGGACTAGGAGATAAGGAGGAAAGAGGAAGTAAAAAGGAGGAGCCAAGATGGAGAGTCTGGAGAGACAGAACCGCCATTCCTCCGCTCTCAGTAAGACCACATGGAAATACATAGAAATGGGTTAATACTTAAGACAGAGCTAGCTGATAAGAAACAAGTAACTGGCCAACAGCATAATATCAAATACAGAGTCTCTGTGTTATTTGGAGCTGGCGCGGTGCTGGGACAGACCAGGCGGCAGGTAGAAAAACCTTAATCCTTACACCCAACTGCTTTAAATGAAAAGGGAGTAGGGAGCAGGAGAAGCACCAATGACCAGTACTCTTTGAGTGTCTACACAAGCTGTCTCAGGAAAAATGCAGCACAAACATCTATAAAAAAAAAAAAATATTGATTAATTTCCAACTCTAATTGAAACTGTTTCCTCTTTCTTGAGAGAGGAGAGCACACAAGTAAACTTTATGTAAGTAACAGCAAAATGAGCTGCAGATTCACCGAGAGACCTTTTGTAAAAGGAAAAGATTGGAAAGTACAGGAGCTGACCTGATATCTTTCCCTAACCTCCCTGTGCACAGGCATGCACAGTCCATACTCATATGCACACATGTGAAGTGGCCACACATATATTTAAAGGAGAAAAACATTTTTCAGAATAATGTTTGTAAAAGTCAAGTAAATTAACAGGTGTATCATCTTTTTGGGAACTTAAATCATAATTACAACTTGAACAAAAAAAGAAAGAAAGAAAGAAAGAAAGAAAGAAAGAAAGAAAGACTCCAAACTCAGCATGCATTTCTATTTCTTATTTTCATTCAGCAACATGTTAATTTTCTCACAAGGTCTTGATTCCTGCTCTTGTGGGCAGAGTGCAGGGATCAGCTACCACAGATCTTGCTAGTTTTAATGGTTGCAAGATCTGTGGTTTGTGTTTACAATCCACAATTTCTGGCTCTTCATCTCTGCCTGTAACCTTTTGATTTCATAGTAAAAATTATACAAGAGGATTAATTATTTGAGTATAGTCCTGCCAATAGTATCATGCCTAATTATTCAGGGTATTTAATTTTGAGTAATAACATTTAGATATGTTTTCATAACTATTTACTCCAAAATTAAGATCTTGAAATTAATGCCTTAAATTCTTTTTAAAATAATACAACTCAATGATTCATTTATTTTTCTTATGTGCATTGCTGCTTTGCCAGCATGTGTATGTGTGAGGAATTTTGGATCCCCTGGAACTGGAGTTACAGACAATTGTGAGCTGCAATGTTGGTGCTCAAGAATTGAACCTGGATTCTCTGGAGGAACAGCCTGTGCTCTTAAGCACTAAGTTATCTCTTTAGCCCCAACACCTTAAAATCTTCTTGTATATTTTTACTGGAGATTTGAGAAACAATGTTACCTGTAGGTTTACCCAAAATGAGAAAATACATGAACATTTTAGAGGAAAACTAGCACATACATTCAATGCATCTTCTTGCCTTAAGCAAACATTTATAAAATGTAAAATATAGCCAAGCAGATAAGATTACTTGTAGTTGTTCTTTTTCTTATCTTTACTCTTTTTACTCTTTGCTTTTTGGGGGACCTGCTACCCAGCTCCCAAAGAAATGCATGGAGACTTATTATTACTCATGAATGCTTGGCCTTAACTTGCTTGCTTCCAGCCAGCTATACTTAACTTAGATTATCCCATCTAGCTTTTACCTCTGGGCTTTTCCCTTTCCCTATTCCTGTAAATGCTTTCCTTCTTATTCCATGTCTTGCTGTATGATTGGTTCACAGCATCTTCTTCTCCTCCTTTTATACAAGTCTTGTGCACATAACCAATCATATATCAGTTGTGTACTAAAGATGGCAAGCCTATATATTTATAAGTGTTTTATTACTTGTATATATTTACTCTTACACAATTATTTAGGATTGCTTAGCTTCTGTACATAATTATATAAAAAACTATAAAGTAAAAAATAATAGGAGGAATGTATAAAGAAATAGAGAAAAGTGAGTAATACTGGACATCAATATAAATTGTAGGAGAAAATCAGGAAAATTATCCCTAACATTGAGTTCTGTATTTTTTACACAGATGCATGAAAGCAGTATGTATCTCTTGGTATCTGCAAGAAACTTAAAATTATATAGTTTTAGAAATATGAAACAGATGTCTGCTCTGTTATTTTTTTCTCTCAATTGGAGTGAACTAGAAGTTCAGCATTGACATTCCATTTAGATAACAAAGGTAGGGCATTCCAAAGGCAAAATCCCATCAGAGAATAAAAATTGCTTCTACATCTCCAGAGTTCAAGAGTAATAACCATTTACAAGAGGAATAGGAAATATCAGTCGCCATTGATATTGCATTCACTTAAGGAGGACATCAAAGGGAACCAGAGTTCTTACCCCTTCATGATTTATCGATTTAGCTCAAACACTGATAATTAATTCCTTAGCACAAGATAAGTAAAGATGCATGTAGCAGAATGAACAAGTCAAGGTTCCAAGGAAAAGAGATATAGAACTCAAGTTTTTATTTCTGAAGACTTTCAGGGTAATCTAGTAATAAGTAGGTACAAATGTTATTTCATGCCTCACATAAGAGGAAACAAAATTATATCACAAAGGCTACGGCTTTTTATCAATAAGAAAGCTTCTCATTGTTTCTAGGAAAATACTCAAGAAAAGCTTTCATGAAATAATATTCTATTGGCAATTTTTTTTATCAGAAATGGGGCTAATTATATCCAAAGAAATATAATATTAGCAATTTTAAGATGTGTATAATGTCTTTTGTACATATATGTGTACATATATTTATTTGGAGGTAGGTAGGTGCTACTACATGGTTGTCCTCTTCAACCATATGGGGGCTAGGGATTAAACTCGGGTCATAGGACTTGGAAGCAGGAAAAATCGTTATTCACTCTCTGAGCCATCTTGTAAACCCAAACATAAAATATTCCAAAAACTTCGGTGTCTAGTAACTAAGAATATATTAGTCATCATTAAGTTTATCGAGAAATAACCAACTACCACCCACACATACAAAATCATCAGTAGTTTGTAAAACCAGGAACTAAAATAGTGCAATTCTGACTATCAGAAAACAGAACAAGACCTGAGTCCTCCCTCTAGCATAATGGTTCTCATCTCAACCCTTGGGTTGTGACCCATTTGAGGTAACATATCAGATATTCTGCATATCAAATATTTACGTTTCAATAAATAACAGTAACAAAATTACAATTATGAAGTAGCAACAAAATATTCTTATGGGTGGTATCACCAGAGCATGAGGAACTTTGTTAAAGGGTCGCAGCATTAGGAAGGTAAAGAACCATTGGCGCTAGATGGAAATGTAACATTCTAATTAACCTTGACTATTAGAAGAGCACAATTTAGCTAAAGGTTTACAGGTAAAGATCAAGGACATACACTGTCCCTTCCTGTAATGGATAATCCAAAGAAGCCTGTCAAGGTAGTGCTCTCAGGGACAGCTGCCTGCTCCAGAGACTCAGAACTATACAAAGAACATCTCAAATATAGATCAACTCAATGGTCTCAAGGAGGAAGAACTGTTTTACAGTGGTCTCTTTGGTCAATGTTTACCATCACTGCTTTAGAGTATGCCACCTGGGTGTGTACCAACTGTCGTCTACACCTAATCACTGTGTGGCTCATCTGAATTCTTTCAGAAGAGATAACAAGGGTGCAGAGTCAGAGAGGAATCCACGGAGAGGTTCTGCTTACCGTGGAATATAACCATGAAATAAAAGTTATAAAATGACATATAAAATTAGAAGTACTAGGAAATTTCCCAATTTTGTTTCTTACCTAAAAGTGTTGATTGTAGAGGCAGTCTATGGGATCTTAACCATCAATGTAAAGGAAACTGTAATCTTTTCCTTTGGTTAATAAATTAATAAAAAGACATTGGAAAATTAGAGAAATGTACATAATTTGGTGTGTTTGATGTCTTTGAAGTGATTTTGGTATTTGAAATTCACCATGTCGTATTTTTTATTATCTACTACTGTGCATCACAACGGAAATCAGAGCATGACTCTAACGTATGATGTTTTGTCATCCTAAGTACTTAAAATTAAATATTGCAAAGACCTTACAAACAAGGTCTCTTGTAACAAGTAGATTTTTCCTCCCTCCGCTGGTCCTGTGCCACCGCTGCGCCAGCCCCAAATAACACACTGAGACTCTGTATTTGATATAATGCTGTTGGCCAGGTACTAGTTTCTCATCAGTTAGCCCTGTCTTTTTTTGTTAATCTAAGTATTTCCACGTAGTTTCATTTTACTGGAGAGAGGCCACCAGCGTTCTGCTCTCTCTGTCTTCCATCTTGATTCCTCCTTACTACTTCCTCGAATCCTCCTTATCTCCTAGCCCAGCCTGCCTTGCTTTCCCATTGGCCAACAGTGCTTTATTCATTAACCAGTATGAGAAACATATTTACAGAATGTCATCTCCCATCAGTCTCCCAGGCATCTTCCTGCCCTGCACACCCATTTGCTTCCCATCTTCATCCTTTGAAGTGAGACACAAAAACTAATATAGAATATAGAAACTAAAACTATGTCCTGCAAAAGCAAACCAGGAAAGTGGAAAGGAAAACTCTCTTCTTTTTCCCTTGGAGACTCATTCCAAAGGGTCCTGGCAGAGAAAGTGTTCTACACAGTGATACTATGTAAAACCTTGGCAAGCCTTCTGGGATTGCTCTCCCCTCAGCCCAATGTCATGAGGTCATACCCTTCATGAAGTTAAATTTTTGTGTGTCAGATGATTCTCCATCAATACTAAGCATAAAGAAAATGACCTTTTCCCTCATTCTTTTGCCTATTGCTCTTCATTTCTGAATTCAGTATAACATGGGCTTATGACTATTAAGTTTTATGCTTTTTTCTCATTAATCTGTCATTATTCCTAGGATTGTCAGATGTGACTCTATAAAAGGTAAGCAATGATACTGCATCTCTCCTTCCCTACAGTAGTAAAATAAATAAGAATAATAAGTGTAACGTCTTGTAAAGGTTAAACTGTGTATTCAATGTGTGAATGCCAATTATACAGAAAAGGCTGTCTTCCTTCCTGATGAATAAATTGGATGTTAGTGTATTTATCTGCTCTGGTCATGCAGCTATTATTATATTGTCTTACACTTTTCTTGGGCAAATCACTCTTCTGTTATGTTCAGCTCCACAAGGATATGACTTTTGCCTCTAAATTCAAACTGTTTCTTAATTTTTGAGATACTAACCATAGGTAAGTGCAGGTGTACAAATGCAAGCACTTTATACCACTTATTATGGATATATGCACTTATAAAATTATTTAATAATATTTTATCAGTATACTATTGTATTCGTATAAATTATTATATAAACAAAATGAGTTATTATTATAATCATAACAAATAGTTTCTTGATATTTTTACTATAGTGTCCTCAGCCATTGTAATTTAATAGCATGTTTCATTTACTGTTTGAAAATGTTATACATGTATACAAAATATCATAATCATACCTAGGTCCCACTCAACTTGTCCATTTCACCCTTGAGCTCACCAAACACATATCTTTCTTATTTTCATGTCTTATTTTTTTATGTTAACCTATTGAGACACCCCCCCCCCAAAAAAAAAGGAAGGAAAGGAAAGGAAACACTAAAACACTTTGCCTATGCAAATGTTTGTGAGGCAACTTACCACCACCCCCCCTCAAGAAAAACTACTCTTTCTTCAGTAGCAGCCACAGCTACTAAAAACTATTTTAGCTAGGAGAGGAACCTCATTAACCCTTTCCCACTCATGCTAGAAATTTTAACTGGCTAATTCTATCAATAGTTTTTACAAGTAACCGCAGCTGCTGTGTGATATTTTTTCAACAAACATAGCAACTACCCTGCCACCATCTTCCAAGTCTTTCTTTCTGACCCTTCTCCTTATTGTTCCCTGAGTTTTAGGGATAAAGGGGTGAATTGATAAGAATCATAAGTAAGCATAGTTTTTATTTCCAGCACCTTGAAATATTAGCTATCTCTGTATTAATCACTATTCCACAGCAATGGAAGGTTGAAAACAGCACAAATCTATGGACATAAAATAAATATTAAGGAAAGTTTGGTAACCTTACCATTTAGCAAAACAGCAATAGAATTTCTCCCTTTTGAAGGTTCTCCTGAAGTTTTATGATCAAATTTTCAGTACTAGTGCAAAACAAAAAAGTAAAGAACCCCCCCCCCCCCACACACACACATTTGAAATGAAAGACAGTCTGACCTGGAAAGCTAACCCAGACCATTATCAGTTCCCTGGAATTTGCTAACTTCCCCTCACAAGGCCCAAAGATAGCAAGATAAGAATTCACACTGCTCCTCCTTTCAGTGAGTCAGTAGGTGGTAAATAGGGTCCTTAAGAAATAAAGAGACAGCTGAAACTCTGGTTTGCCCAGACCAGATTAATTAGCACACCCCAAGTCCCTAAGGTCTGCTGACCCTAAAAGCCAGACCATCTGCCCTCAAATGGTCAAATGGTACTTAACGGACAGAGGGTCAGATCCCCTCCCTAAGCTTTCGAGTTTGCCTGTACCTGTGCCTGGAGAATGAGACCTCTCTCTAGCCTGCATGCTGAGGGAGCCCATTGGTGCAAATGTTTCCTGTTCATTAAAGCCTCTTGAGTGTTGTAGCAACTGGAATGGCCATTGAGTTCATGGAGGTACCGACCAAAACTGGGAGACTCCTTATTCTGAGGGTCTTACATTTTGGAGGTCCCACTGACAACCCCCAGATTCAATTCCATTGCCAGTTGGAGGTAAGATAGAGCTCACAACCTAATATGTTTGATATATGCCTGATGTATCTAATGTTATGTGTTTTTGACTCAAGTTTGATTTGAATCTGTGTCTGGCCTGCACAGGACTTGTATTTGGTATAGGACCACAGGGGTGACAGAAGTGTCCTGAGACCCTTGATCCCTCCCTGGACGAAAGTCCCAGGCTGTTTGGAGAAGGAGAAGAGACGAGGTCTCACTCCTCCCGGGGAAGGCCAGCCTGGGACTCTGCTTCCCTCCGGCTTTGTAACTTTGGTTTGGGCGCCGTTTGTCTACCGTGTGGATTTGTCCTGTTTGTCGATTGTTCTGTTTGTTGTATCCTTCTGTTCTTACTGTTTGTGTCCATTTCTATTCTCCCTATGGGTCAAAAACTAACTACCCCTCACCAAGTCTGACTTTAGATCACTGGCAAGATGTCTCAGGCCGGGCCCACAATGAAGTGATGGATGTCTGGAAGAAAAAAAGGCATATTTTCTGTTCCTTGGCATGGCCTACTTTCGATGTGGACTGGCCAAGGGACGGCACCTTTAACCTTACAACTATCTTGTAGGTCAAAGCCTGCATTCTCCAGCCAGGATAGCTGGGCCACCCTGACCAGGCTCCCTATAGTCTCACCTGGGAAAGCCTGAGCCACAATCCTCCTCCTTGGGTCAAGCCGTTCCTCTCACCTCCTCCTCCGGGCCCCCACCCCGGACCCCTTCCTTCCCATGTCCCACTCATTCCCACACCCTCAGCCCCTCCTTTGACCTCTTTTCTGTTCCAGGGACCTCTATCCCCAAGCTCCACCTCGGCGCCTGCAACCAGAGGCCCTCGAGACCCATCACCACCATCCACCCGACTGCGACCCCATAGAGATGGACTGCCGGAAGAACCTGACAGCTCTGGGGTCTCCCAGGCCTTTCATCTCTGGTTGATGGGGGAGGGCTCTATCAATACTGGCCCTTCTCCTCTGCAGGTATTTATAATTGGAAAACCCAAAATCCCTCCTTCTCACAGGACCCCCAAGCCTTGACAGGTCTTATTGAATCATCCTCATCATCCACCAACCCACATAGGATGATTGCGAGCAACTCTTACAGACTCTCCTCACAACTGAAGAGAGACAACGATTCCTCCTAGAAGCCAGGAAAAACATGCAGGGACCGGATGGCAGGCCTACCCAACTCTCCAATGAAATAGAGGAAGTCTTTCCATTAACCAGACTGACGGATTGGGACATCAACACAGCAGTCGGTAGGGTGTATCACTGTCTCTATCTCCAGACTCTGTTGGCAAGTCTCAAAGGAACAGGGAGATGCCCCACGAATTTGGCGGTATGTGCGGTAGTTCAGGATTTGGAAGAAACCCCCACAGGCTATTTAGAACGCCTGATGGAGGCCTACAGGATGTACACCCCTTTTGACCCTCAGGTCCCAGACCCCCAGGTCATTCATTAGACAGTTGGCTCCTGACATATGTACAAAACTACAATGCCTTGAGGGGTTGCAGAGATACACCTTTCGAGATCTAGTAAAGGAAGCAGAAAAGATTTTTAACAAGAGAGAAACTCCAGAGGAGAAGGAAGACTGTGAAAGTTATAGGAAGACAGGGAGGACAAGAGAAATAAAAAGCGAAACCAGGAGCTGACAAAAATTTTGGCCACGGATGTAGTGCAGAAATCAGAACCTAGACCAGGCCAGATAGGGAACCTGGGAGACATAAGGAGAACAAGGGTGGAGAGAGACCGATGTGCTTACTGCAAGGAAAAGGGGCATTGGGTCAAGGATTGCCCCAAGACCCTCAGATGAAAGCCCGTCACCATCCTCTCTTTGGGAGGGGCCAGGAGACCCCCCCTGAGCCCAGGGAAACCGTTAATGTAGGGGGGCAGCCCATAACCTTTTTAGCAGATATGGGAGCTCAACACTCAGTCCTAACCCAGACCCATAGACTGCTGAGTTCCCCGACTCCTTGGGTTCAGGGTGCCACTGGAGGAAAGCTACACTGATGGATAACAGAACGAAAGGTCATTTGAGCACTGGACATGTGACCCACTCCTTTCTGCTCGTGCCAGAAGGTCCCTAACCCCTGCTGGAGAGAGATCTCCTTTCCAAGGTAGGAACCCACATTCACTTCATCAGGATGGGGCCACGGTTACGGGAGAGAAAGGTTGGCCCCTCCAGATACTAACTCTACAACTGGAGGATGATCATAGGCCTTTGAAAGACTCATCTCCCCCCCTTGCCACCCATGGAAACTAGTTGGTTGGAGAAATATCCTCACACCTGGGCTGAAACAGCAGGCATGGGACTGGCTAAAAATAGCCCCTGTTGATAATCAGTCTTAAGCCCTTGGCCACACCTGTGGCCATCAAGAATATCCCACAAGCCATGAAGCTAGGGAAGGAATCAGACCACACAAAAATAGACTACTATGGCAGGGCATCCTCAGACCCTGCCAAAGCCCCTGGAACACCCCTCTCCTCTTTCCAGAAAAAAAAAAAAAAAAAAAAAAAAAAAAAACAGGGGACTACAGGCCAGTAGGACCTCTGGGAAGTCAATCAGAGGACTGAAGATATCCATCCAACGGTACCCAATCCCTATAATTTGCTGAGTATGCTGCCCCTGAGCCATGTCTGGTACATGGTATTAGACCTTAAAGATGCATTCTTTTGCCTCAGACTGAGCCCACAGAGCCAGCCCCTGTTCGCATTTGAATGGAAGGACCCCCAAGACCAGATTTCTGGCCAACTCACATGGACACGACTTCCTCAAGGGTTTAAGAATTCACCCACCCTCTTCGATGAAGCCCTACACCAGGATTTAGCGAATTTCCAGGTCCATAACCCTAATGTAGTTTTACTCCAATATATAGAAGACCTTCTCTTTAGAGCAGAGACCGAGCAGAACTGCCTCCAAGGTACTGGGGCTCTACTACAAAAGCTGGGAGAATTAGGGTACTGGACATCAGCAAAAAAGGTCCAACTCTGTAAAGAACAGGTCACTTATTTGGGAGACCAGCTCCAGGGAGGTCAGTGATGGCTGATGGAGGGGCGGAAACAGGCGGTAGCCCTGATCCTACTGCCCAAAAGCCCCCGAGAGGCACGTGAGTTCCTAGGCAGCACAGGGTCCTGCCGCCTCTGGATTTCGGGTTCTGTGGAGCTGTCAGCCCCATTACACCCCCTAACCAAGAGTAAGGCCCCTTTTGCATGGACAGAAGACCTTTGATATAATCAAAAGAACCTTGATATTGGTTCCAGTGCTGAGCCTCCCCAATATAAACAAGCCTTTCACCCTTTACGTGGATGAAAAGGCAGGAGTGGCAAAAGGGGTCTTAACACAGCAGCTCTGGCCATGGAAAAGACCCGTAGCATACTTTTCCAAGAAGTTAGACAATGTGGCCACAGGATGGCCCCCGTGCCTCTGGATGGTGGCTGCAATAGCAGTCTTGATCAAGGACACAGATAAACTGACTCTGGGTCAGCCACTTACGGTAATGGCCCCTCGTGTAATTGAGGCTATAATCCTGCAGCCCCCTGACTGATGGCTTTCAAATGCATGAGTGACCCATTACCAGGTTCTACTCCTTAATCCAGACAGGCTGCAATTCGGGACAACCATGTCCCTGAACCCAGCCACTCTTCTTCCAGAAGCCAATGCAGACACCGCCCCGCCCCATGACTGCCACCAGATCCTAGCTGAGACCTGAGGAACCAGAGAAGACCTGATGGACCAACCGCTGCCTGGAGGCAAATATACTTGATTCACGGACAGGAGCAGTTTCTTGCAAAATGGCATATGACGAGCCCAGGCGGCAGAGGTAGATGGATAAACCATAATGTGGTCCAGTACCTTGCCACCAGGAACGTCTGCCCAAAGAACGGAGCTCATTGCTCTAACCCAAGCACTCAAGATGGCAGAGGGCCACAAAATTAACATCTACACAGACAGCCACTATGCCTTTGCCACTGCCCACATACATGGAGAAATTTACCGAAAACGAGGCCTATTGACCTCTGCAGGAAAGGACATCAAAAACAAGACTGACATCCTGGACCTTTTACAGTCTCTTTTCCTGCCACAGAAGCTGAGCATCATGCACTGCCCGGGACACCAGAAAGGAAATGACCCGATAGCCAAAGGGAACTGGATGGCTGACGAGGAAACCAGAAAAGCAGCTTTGGGACCACAGATTCTCCCCTTAAAAACTTCTGATCCAGCCCCACATACACCACAGGGATTTGAGTACACTGACCAGGACTTAAAAACAGTCCAGAGCTTGGGGGCTGAGTATGACCCAGAAGCAAAGGTATGGCGCTACCAAGGCAAAATCCTACTAACCCAGATAGAGGCTAAAGAGCTTTTGTCCCAGCTACATCGATGGACTCATCTCGGAAGCAAGAAGCTCAAAATCCTCCTGCAGTGAGAAGGAGTGAATATAATAATACCTGTTATATTCATAACCTCCACACCCTCCTCCAGCAGTTCACTACCACCTGTATTCCTTGTGCAAAGATGAACACTGAAGGATGCAAGGAATCAGAGACAGAGGGGAACTGCCAGGTTGATTTCACGGAGTTTCGGGAACAGGTACCTTCTAGTTTTCATAGGCACCTTTTCAGGATGGACTGAGGCTTTTCCTACTAAATGTGAGACTGCCCAAGTGGTTAAGAAAATACTAGATGAAATCTTCCCATGGTTTGGACTGCCTAACATAATAGGGTCCAAAAATTGACCTGCCTTTGTCTCCCAGGTAAGTCAGTTGGTGGCCAAAACATCGGGGATTAATTGGAAGCTACATTGTGCATATAGACCCCAAAGCTCAGGACAGGTAGAAAGAATAAATAGGACAATTAAAGAGACCCTAACTAAATTGACCATAGAGACTGATAGTAGAGCCTGAGTGCAGCTCCTGCCCATGGCACTGTTCCGAGTCTGGAACACCCCCTCGATACATGGGCTTACACACTTTGAGGTCTTATTCGGAGGACCCCCACCCCCGATTCTAACCACCTCACTGATTCCCAAACCCTCCAGGCCCGGCTGTGTGCTCTTCAGATTATTCAGAACCAGATCTGGAAGCCGCTGGCTGCCGCATACCAGGCCAGAGGCCCTGTCGTCCAGATTGGAGACTCGGTACACCTCAGGCGTTACCAGTCCAAAACTCTGGAGCCTCGCTGGAAGGGCCCTTACACCGTGCTCCAGACCACCCCCACGGCACTCAAGGTAGAAGGAATCACAGCATGGGTCCATGCCTCACATGTCAAGAAATCCAGCGCCATCAGAGATCAAAAGAGGGAGAGACACAGGGATGGCGACTGCACACACCCAAAACCCACTCAAGCTAAGATTTTCCCACAATGCCTAATTGTTTTGCTTTGCTTACTGTTCCCCCATTTCCCAGCCCCTATTAAGGGCAACCCACATGCCCCTTAGCAATTGATCTAGCAAGTGATTTCCCAGACGGGCGAGGTTGTATGGTCTACCTCTGGCTATTACCCACCTGGTGGCTTACCTCACCCCTGATTTTTGTCAACTGGCCACTGGCTACTTATGGCATGGACTCCCTTAAGAAAACAATGCCTAGGACAGACCTAGGGGACAAATGGTCTCGGGGCTGTAGCGACCCTAGGGCCCGATGCTACTTGGCTCAATCAGACTTCTATGTCTGCCCTCAGCAGGGTCAACCTAGGGGATTGTGATGTGGGGGATACCAAGAATATTTTTGTAAAAACTGGAGATGTGAAACCACCAGGAGTGCCTATTGGAACCCAAGCTCATCTTGGGATCTAATAACTGTGCGCCGAAATTACACTTGCCCCCCTTTGGGCAGATCTGGCTGTGCCTCTTTTGCCTACTAGGGAAATTGGGCCTTTGTCTCCCCTTGAGAGTTGACTTCACCATCCATGGGATAAAAGACTATTTTGCCTGGCTAAAAGGCAAGACTTGCAGACTGAGATGGTACTTGCAGGGGCCGGAGAGAGGGGTTATCTTTAAGATTCACATAGAGATTCGGGACCCTGCTCCACAAGCCATAGGGCCAAACCCAGTTCTTAGACACCCATGGATGCCTAAAACCCCCATACCTAGAGTCCTGATTCTGGTCGCTACCCAGTCCCAATCGCCATCATCCCCCCCTCGGGTTACCGCCCCCCCGAAGAGAAGATACCCCCTCAACAGGCCAGCAGGCCTTTGATTTAAACCAATCGAACAAGGCTAGATATGACTAACCCTTGCTGGCTATGTCTTGCCTCAGCCCCTCCTTATTATGAAGGCCACTATTGCCACTATTGGGGTGTTTAATAACATCAATGAACCATCCCAATGTGACTGGGGGGCATAGCATATGCTAACTCTCACCCAATTCATAGGAAGAGGCACCTGTTTAGGATCTGTTCCTCAGTCTCACCAGGATCTCTGTAACAGCATTCTCCCACAGCCTCCCACAGACCGGTATGAGCCCCACATACCTAATACCTGACCCTGGCCTATGGTGGGCCTGTGATACTGGGCTCACCCCTTGTATACATACAGGCGCCCTTGGCCTAACCAAAGACTTTTGTGTGTTTGTTCAACTGTTGCCTCGCATATTTTACCATCCAACAGAATTCCTGGAAGAAATATATGGTTCTCACCCAACCTGACACAGGAGAGAACCTATATCCCTGACTTTAGCTGTTTCTACTAGGAGTAGGGATTACTGCTGGGGTTGGCACTGGGCCTGTGGCCTTAGTTCAAGGATCACAACAATATAGCGAACTCAGACAGAGGACCTAAAAGTAAAGGAAAAGTCAGTGACTAGACTGGAAGAATCGTTAGCTTCCCTAGCTGGGGTGGCCCTTCAAAGCCGGAGAGGATTGGACATATTGTTCCTATAAGAAGGAGGACTTTGTGCTGCCATCAGAGAGGAATGCTGTTTCTATTTTAATCACTCAGGAGTAATTAGGAATTCTGTGGCTAAACTCAGGGAGAGACTAGCCCAAAGACAGAGGGAGGTAGAGGCCCAACAGGAATGGTTTGAAGGATGGTTCAACAGGACCCCATGGCTGACCATGCTAGTTTCAACTCTGATAGGACCTCTGTTCATACTCCTCCTGCTCCTAACATGTGGCCCCTGTCTACTCAATAGGCTTTTAAGGTATATACGAGAGAGATTATCCATTACTCAAACCCTTGTCCTTACTCAACAGTATCAGGCTATACAAAACACTGAAGTCCCTTAAGACTTTAAGATTAAAATCTTGCAGAAAGAAAAAGGGGGGAATGAAAGACAAAAAAGTAAAGTTAAGAAACCCCCCACACTTGAAATGAAGGACAGTCTGACCTGGAAAGCTAACCCAGACCACTATCACTTCCCTGGAATTTGCTAACTTCCCCTCACAAGGCCCTAAATTAGCAGGATACCAAGAATTCAAACAGCCCCTCCTTTCAGTGAGTCAGCAGGTGGTGAATAGGGTCCTTAAGAAACAAAGAGATAGCTGCAACTCTGATTTGCCCAGACAAGATTAATTAGCACACCTAAGGTCTGCTGACCCTAACAGCCAGACCCCTCCCTAAGCTTGTTGGTTTTGCCTTTAAAAAATGCCTGGGCTGGAATTAAAAAACCTCATGCTGTTTTGCACCAAGTGCTGATTTCCATTTCCCTGGTTTGTGGGAAGATCCTTGCATCCTAGGATTAGAGTGAGGGTCTTCCCAGTGCGGGATCCAACCCTGGCACCCAGATCCAATCTGCATGGTGCCTAGCAACATGTAACATAGTCAATGCCTTTTCTTTAGGTAATTGTTTGTAGTTATTAAGGTGTTAATATCTGTTTAATTACTTGTGTATAAGGGGTTTATTGACTCCTGGAGGGAAAAGCATGCATCTGTATGAATGGACATTTACACAGGCCTGTGAAGGTCAGAGGGTAATGGATGGGAGTTGTTTCTCCATGCCACTTCCTGGATTCAGAGGAATGAACTCTGGTTCTCCCCATTACTTCCTGGGTTTGGAGCATGGACCTCTGGTTCTCCAAATTACTTCCTGGGATCTGAGGGATGACCTCTGATCCTTAACTGGGCACAAAGCACCTTTATCAGCTGAGCCATCTTACTGTGTCCCATTCAGTGTGAAAGTCTTAAACTAATACATAAATGAAATAGAGCCCAAATAATTGGAATGCAGGGCAGTCTGACCCAGAAAGTGGACAAAGGCCACTGGAATTTGTTAACCACCTGCAACCTCTCCCTTACAAGACCCTAAGATAGCCGGATACCAAGAATTTCCATATGGGACCTAGAGAAACAAAGAGATAGCTGCAACTCACATTTGCTTAGGCAAGATTGATTAGCACACCCTGAGGCCTACGGACCTAAAGAGTGAGACAATATAAGAGGATAAAGAGCAAGCTAGAGCCCTGGACTCTGGTCGCATAATCAATGGTCAGAGGGTCACAGCCCTTCCCTAAGCTTGTGGTGTCTGCCTTTAAAAATACTCATGCCCTGAGAATGATGCTTCTCTCTAGCCTGTGTTCTGAGGGGGCCTATTTGCACAAATATTTCCTGTTCATTAAAGCTGCTTGCTTGTTGCATCAACTGGACTGGGCATTGAGTTTGGGGGAGACTCCTCATTCTGAGGGTTTTACAAGTGTTTTCAACATTTGCAATACTGACTATTTATAACTAGTTCAGTTCACAGTTGTTTATAATTTTATACTATTTTTACAATGAATTATGTCTAAATGTAAACATTTAGAAAATCAAAACGGAGTCTTTAAAATCCTTGTCAGTGTTCTCTTTTCCTCTTGTAAATGTGTTTTTAGCTATGCCAGGGGATCTGTATTTCCCGCTGTCTCTGCTTTCTTTGTGTTATATACTTGAATAGAGATTCCATACTAGCCTTGTCCTTACACTTTCTTGGAGGCAGAAACTCTGGAGGAACAGTCTTTCCATCCTGTCTTATCACTTTTGTCTGGCATCTCCCATCAGCCATTGCATACTGCACTGCCTTACTTTCTAGGTACTTCCTATTCGTGACCCCAGTGTATCCAGAAGATTAAGGCATCATCAGAATGGGGATCTCTTTCTGCTGTCCATGAATCACTCTCTCCACTTACCATCATTTTTATACTGCACAGGGTTGATAACCGTTGCTATTCTGTAGCAAATCAACCATCCAAGAGAAGGGAATTTGTTTTATTTAATAGTTGCTCTAAAACAGTGATTCAGACATGGTCCTGAAGATTGATTTATTCAATTCTAACCTTTGAAGTTTTAAGCTTTCATACTATACTTAATAATGACCTCAGAAAAATCACTTAAATAAATTTATTTGTGAGATATTAACATTACAGAATTCATCATAAAATTTCCTATTATTAAATTATATAATCTTGTTTCTGTCTAGTATATAGAACAGCACCTCATGCAAACAAGCTTTGATTATGTCCTTGCTCTGGTTTTTATTGAGCCTTATGAGTTCCCATGAATGACCTGATACTAAGGGAAAAGCCATATGTTAGAATTTTTTTTTTATGCCCACAGAGTAGGGAGTAGCTTACTTGGTCCCAGTGCTTTTCTAAACAACATTCTGGCTTGCAGGTCCAGCACTGCACATGCCTGGCATGGTGGTATACATATGTACTCCAGCATTGAGAAAATGGAGGCTGGAGTAATTCAAAGTCATCCTCTGCTACAAAGTGAGTTTCAGTCCAGACTAGGATTAAAAAAAAAAAAGTCCTTATTTCAAATAAATAAAACATAAATAAAGGAACTATGTTTCCTCAAAACTTGTACTTTTATAGTCAGTATAAATATGTATGTATGTATATATATATATATATATTTCTATTCCATTTTTATTGACAGTTAATACACATTTCCCATGAAAGTGAAGGAATTTTTGTTTAAATAGAGATATGCAGTAGAATTGATTAATTAATACACTAATTTTCTAATAGAGCTATGTAAACAACATTTTTCTAGGATACAGAACCCAGTATAAAATAAATATGCTTTTTTTTTTTGTGTGTGTGTGTCCCATAGTAAAACCTTTACTAACTTTAGGTTTCCTGGTGGTAGAGATCAAGGCATGCACAAAACAACCTAGTACAATAGTGAAGGACTTAAGGCTCAGAAAACTGACTAAACAAGGATAATGTGTAAGATCTTTATCCACCCCTTCCTTTTTCATGTGGAAAGAGCTTCTAGCCTAGCTCAGATTCTATCATGACATTACATAAGATATTTTGGAAGTGTGAGTGTGTGTGTGTTCACAAATCCACTTGTAAGATCTTAATTCCTACCACAAGGGTGTTTGAAAATACTATAAACATTTTGAAGGTGAGATCTTATAAGAGGAACTTAGATTATTGGAGGGCTTCCCAAGAAAAGTGTCTGTAGAACTTCTCCAGGGCCTTCCACATTCTTTTATTCCTAAATTCCTGACTCAAGACAAGACTTTTGGCCTGATATTTGCCCTTATGTAGATGTTTCCCTCAGGGTATGTCTAAACCAATGGTGTCCCTCGACTTTAATCCTTAAAATTGCAAATTGCATACTCCATGAATTTTCTGTTTTTATACTTTAATTGACTTGTTTAATGATGAGTCTAAGTCTGGCTACTATATAACTTCCCAATCCTAGCAGTAAAATTAAAAAAAAAAAAAATCACACATTTATGCTAAGACAATGTTGAGGTACAACCAATGTTTTAAGGCATAATGAAAGAGAAATGTTAATGCTGATAGTTTTATGAGTACAAGTCTCATAGCATTTCAAATAATTGTTTACAAAGATTAGCAAAACTGAGATATTTATGAAGATAATGCCTCACTTACCTAATCTTTGTAAATGTATCCAATTATTGCTAAGGGATTTATTATAATTAGATTAGACTTAGCTGTTTAAATTTAGCATACTTTTTGGATGGTGAGGTCCATAGAGGGAAAGCATATTCATATCATCTGTGATTCTTGCAAGAGAGCTGCCTTTTCAAAATCATTATAAAGCTCACATACTTATTAGTTGGAAGCACAATATGAATTTTCTCATGGCTTTCATTTACTTGTTAAAGTGATAGAAATATGACCCTGAAATGGATGTACTGCCAGTGCCTATTATGAAGACTCTGTCACTTCCAAGACATTATGATACTGATGGTGTTTAATCATTTAGTTAAAAGTGGGAAAGATGAAAACCTTTCTCTTTCACCTTGACAATGAAAGTATGATTAAAAACTGATTATATAACAAAGACCATAGAATCAATCATTTCTTAGTGTACACTTCTGGAAGAATGAAGTTATCATTTAAAATACTCTAGTGGTTATTGATGAGTACAAAAGATCTGGAGAGTGAGGTTTGCATAGTTTAGCTTCATGTGTTGAACTTTGATACCAGGGCACATGAAAAATACTCATGGTTTTTCAATTCAAGGAAAATGCTTGTCTGGTAGGGGAATATCTGTATTCCTTGTGGCAAAACAAATCCTCCCAAATTTCAGCAGTGATAGTAGATTGCCTGTTTCTTGTGTTGAAAACATGTCATTTATTATGTCTTTCCTAGAGAATTTCCTCAAAATGAACCTTCTTCAAAATGGGGATATCAACTCTGTTACTGAGCCTGTTGCCTGCATTAGTTTAGCTCTATAAGGCTTTGCAGAGGGTGGGAGGTCATGATTCTACGGGGGTTTGTGAGGTTAGGGGTGTGGATTTAGTTATAATTGGTTTAGAAATAGCTCCACTTATCCAAGTGGTTGTAGAGGCTGAAAATGGGTCTTCATGATATTCCTGTGAGATCTTCTGGGGATAAATAGAAGCAAAGTGACAGTATCTAAGTACTGTTAACATTGTTGTTCAATGATGATTAGATCTGAAAATATAGTTGTCATTATTGTGTATACTTTCAAGTAATGTTAGAATATATAATTATCAGTATTACAGTCCTTATTATAGTCTTATAATTTCATGCAATCATGCCTGGTTTTCCTCAGGGTTTTAAATGTAAGTAAAAGTATGAAGAATTTAAAATATGATATGGCAAATGATGTTTTCCCTTGTCTTGGAGATTATATCTGAATTGTCAGTGCTGTATTAACCCTTATTAACAACTCTTTTTTCCCCATGACTCCCAAAAATACTCTGATTTGTTATAGTCAACACTTATTTTTTATAAAGAGCATCCCTATGAACTATTTTAATGATTTAATTTTGGAAAAACTAATTTATATTTTGAAAGGTAGTTGTAAAATGGTTTTAATTATGCCTACTTAAGAGCCAGAATCAGGGAGATATTGATATACCTAGGTAATTGAGTGAGATCCAAGATATCTTAGGCAAGATAGCAAAAGTCTTCCCATTAAAGCTAAAAGAAATATTTAAAACATAGATTAAAATTGAAAAAAAATGTTTCCAGTAGAATTTTTTTAATAGATACATTCAAATTTCAATGATGTTAAGCTTTAATAATGATTTCACATCTCTTAAACAGTATGTGTTTCAAAGTAAATTTAATTTTTTGTTGTCAAGCAAGCATGGCTCCAAAAGATCTATGATAATACAGATAGTAGATATCTTAATAAAATGCCTAAGCTTTAAAAAATAGATCATAAAACGTTTTCATTTAAAAATTCTCCTGACAAAATTACAGACTGGGTTTCAGTCAGTTGTTACTAGGTCACAACTACTATTCACATAACTTCATATTGATTCAGTTTACTTTGAACAGTGCATTGGCTGAAAACAGTACCTAAATGAAGGTGGTTTATAATTGTATTTTGTCATTCATAAAGCAATTTGAGGTGAACATTTGGAAAACGTGTTTCTTTCTCTCTAGCTAATAATAAATCCTTTAGAGTTTTATCAGATACATTAACGGCAGCCTGGAGGATACAACTATAAAATTAATTGAAAATGATTCCATGACTCATATATTTTCAGTGTTCACAAAATGTCTCTTCATGTTTTCCCTCTGTTGTTAAATAGCTTCCCATTTTCCTCGGGGAAGATATGATGTTTACTGACTTTATATGGGCATGTTTGTACATGTGTTTTCCTGGCTTGTATCTGTTATTTCATCACTGTATTATGTAGCTGTCATAATCAAACTAATGTCTTACTGAAGTTCAAACTTACTGAAGTTTGAACACAGCAGTTAATATTTTCTGTATTCTATATTTCCAGTTATTCCCTATACTGGTATTTAGTGAAATATTTATGTGGCTAGCCTAAAACAGCTGTCATCTGAAACTCTAAATGATAGAAACATCCTCCAAGGCAGAGTGGTAACTTCACTTTGTGGATCTGCCTTTCCCAGTTTTCAGCATCTGTAGAGAAAGCTTTGATGTTCTTTGAAATGAGATTGAGAAATCAAGGTGATGCTCCACAAGACAGGATACAATTCATGCTGTTGTTGGCTCAAAGATCATCGAAATTGCAATGCTCCAAAGTACAACAAAACACAGTCTACTTGGAATTACACCCTAAAGGAGCAGGCACCAATATTTACAAATGGCACACATTAAAATGTTAATCTGGGAGACCAAGTCTAAGTTAGAAGCAGAAGGTAAAATAAGAATATATTTGAAAAACTTGAAAATATATATTTGGAAAAGAGACTGTAAGGAGTAGGTTTTTCCTCCCTATGCTGGTCTTGTCCCATGACCGCACCAGCCCCAATTAACACATAGAGACTCTGTATTGATATAAAGCTGTTGGCCAGTTACTTGTTTCTTATTGGCTAGCTCTGTCTTAAGTATTAACCCATTTCTGTTAATCTATGTATTTCCATGTGGATTCATCTTACCGGGGAATGGGCTGGTTTTGTTCTTCCCCCTGTTTCTCCATCTTGACTCCTCCTTACTACTTCCTCTTTCCTCCTTGTTTCCTAATCCCTCCTCTCTTGCTTTCCTATTGGCCAACAGTGCTTTATTCATTAACCAGTTGAGAAACATATTTGCAAAATCGCATCTCCTATCAAGAGACATTAGTAACCCAGGTGAATAGTTGTAATAGAAAGACTCGGAAAGTGATTTTAATAATTGTCAAGTGACATATTATCATAGTATCAGGTATCATCTATATTATATTATTAAATGTTTCATAATTCAGATTTCCTAGAGAAGCTGTAAAGTTTTACATACTTCAAAGAAATTGTAACATTATTGATGTTATTAACTGATAATTTTCAATCAGTTACTAGAAGCATAACAGTAAATGAGCAATAATTTGAATTTATGTGGAGATCAAGACACTATGCATATCACAAATACCATAAGACATAGGTCAAGTATATGAATAAAATAAATATTTTGCTATAACAATTCAAAGAAAATAGCAAACTATATACTGTCTATTACACAAATGAGTCTATAAATTGAAAAGTTCAAAACAAAACAATGGTGATTGGGATATAACTCAATTTGTAGAGAGTCTGCCCAGCACGCATAAGGTACTGTATTTCATCACCATCATCATATAAAAAGGTGTAATGGATCAGGCCATTAATCCTAGTATTGAAGAGGTAAATGTAAGAGGATCAGATGTTTTCAAAATCAGTGTGTACTAGGAAAGACATCCCTTCTTCCCTTCAAAATGCTCTCTAAGCTGAGAAAATCCTATCAGTGCTTTGCAATATAACTTAAAACTGAAGTTCAGCATCTCAACTGAAGAGACAGATGGAATTCAATACAGAAGGAGAAGGAAAAGGAAGGACAAAGAACATCTAGATTGTTTGATAAAGTCTCAAAGAATCATATTATTTTATGTTTACATAAAATTTGAAGTAACATTAATACACATAAATACACACATATTTATATGTGTTCATATATATGAACCATAGACTAACAAAACTTTTTTCCAATTGATTGTTTGGGTGATTCAAATGACTCCCAATACAACATAATCTACTACTATGACCTTTGGATGCCTCTCAAGAGTTTGAAGGTAAGCTCCTATTGCTAAAGACTTCTCACACTTTAACCAAGTACTCAAATTACTTGATCTGGACCTGCTCCGAAAGCCTCCTCCATGCCCTCTAGCTTCAATACTAACTAAAGTACTATGAAAGTTGCTAAGGAAATGAAATAATTTATACTTCTAGCCAGGTGTATACCTGTGAACACCAGCAATTAGTATTATGTCTATAAAGGAGCAATAATAGCACTCACCAAGTATCTTAGTCAGTGTTCTTTTGCTATGAAGAGATACAATGATCTTGGAACATATATAAAGAAAAAATATTTAATTGAAACTAGCCTATACTTTCAGAAGTTTTGTTCATCGTGGACATGTAGGAAGAATGGTGGCTCCCAGGCAGATATGATGCTTGAGACATAGCTGGGAGTTCTATATCTGCATCAGCAGGCAGAAGAAAGAGAGATACTAGACCTGGTTAGAGCTTCTGAAATCCCAAAGTCTACTCCCAGTGACACACTTCCTCAAACAAGACCACACCTACTCCAACAAAGTTACATGTCCTAGCCATTTCACGTAGTATCACCCCCCATGAGTCTATGGGGGCCATATACACACAAGCTATGAAAATGGATTCAGAAGATTAACTATTAATCTGAGAGTAGGGTCACTGGCAGGACTAGGAAAAAGGAAAAATAGCAAGACCTGGTCATGCTCATTCTACTTCTTTCCCTCACTACTCTGTACTTTCCAGATGCCTCCAGTTGTTTTCTCCATCATATCTGAGATAAAAAACCATCCCCATAAACATACCAGGGAGTAGCCATATCATCTGTTTATGCCGAAACCTTAGAATTCCGAAAGCTCATTATGCTTATTATATACAGCTGAACAAGAAAGGGAGGTTATTACATAGAAAACGCAAGGAGTCAGAGGTAGTATAAACATCCGAATAGGGAGGCAGGATCATATAATTTGTGTAGGAGCAGTCCCTGTTTTGGAGCAGGCATTAGGATATAAATATCTTGAAGAGGTGGTGTAAGCTATGGTGGAAATTTTCTATGTGTATCCACACATAGAGCTGAAGAAGGATTTGACATCACTCTGAGCCTCAGCTCTGCCCCTCTCCCCAACAGGGGATTTTGCTACTTCCAATGAGTCTCAGGCACTATAACTTTGACACACATACCAGTGTCATAAATGTACATTTTCTCAGGACTTCACTAATTTAGGGCACACACACACACACACACACACACACACACACACACACACACAAACTTACTCACACTTCTGAACAAAAGATCAATAGTCGAGAGACCGGGAGATGTAGAAGAATTTGGAGGAGGAAAAGGGGAAAAGGAGAAGAAGAAAATGAGAAAGTGCAATTTCATAAGTTCGTGGTACTCATAATTGCATTTTTTTTAATTTTCAAAGCAAATTAGACACAAATAAAAAACCTTTAAGATCACAATGCTTGTTCTCTGCCTAATGCCATTTTTAAAGGAAATATCATGTGTCCCTGGAATTCATCCTTTCCATAGAAATTGTATCATCTCACAGGTGAGGAGTCCTGCCCTCCACACCTCCCTAGAGATGATTATCTTATCTACACTTCCTCTCCAGACTATTGTAATTCTCTTCCTTCCATTTGTGACAAATCTTTACCAACATTTAGAAAGAATCAAGGTGTTACCAAAAACTCTGTTGGCTCTCTCTGACAGTTAGATTGAAAGAACTTTGCTTTTCTCAGTTCAGTGATATATGATGTTTTAAATATTGACATCATCAGCTTTCTGATCATAGCAGGTGAGTTCAAATCAAGCGTGATTCTTATTTATGGTCGTGATAGCGAACTCATCTCCCTTTTTATACATCAGTGCCTTAGTGACAGTCTCTCACTTTGTAAATACTGATTTACTACACATATAACACTTGAAAAAAGCATCTTGAGTGGTATGCTATCTCACTAACCCAATAAATAACATTACACACACACACACACACACACACACACACACATTTCAGAAGAAGCTGGATTACACATATTTGCTCCTTAAATGAACATACACAAACACTTAAAATAAATGACTTGTTTGTTTATTATAACACTGCCTTTAGGTGTAATGCCATAAAATGAGTTGTTGGTATTGCTAGACCTTTGGCAAAAAAATACTCATGAGTTAAATAGAGATGGTATAACAATTAGGATTATTCATTTGACTCTAGGCAATAGAAACCAAAATGTAGAGATACCAGTGTTTAATGAGAGGAAAATATCATTAGCAAGCAAAGGAAGAAATCTGTTCCCTGGGAGCTGTTTGAGGCATAAAACATTGTGTTGTGAATTCTTGATTACCATACATGTATTTCTGTCTCCTACATAAATTGTCTTCTTGTCCTTACAAAATGAGATGCAAAAAGTTACCTCAAATAATTTTTAATTAAGAAAGTAAGATGACAAATATAAACTTAATTTTTCACTCTCATATGAAAGCATATATAGCTATAAATAACTTCATTTTATGATTTAGAAGTTCTCTATTCGGATACTTACATCAAAAAGATGATATAAATCAATTTGTTTTTTAAGTTTAGCTTTGTTATACTTTTTTTTTTTTACTTTTTGGTGGGAGATAAGTGCATTAAAATATCTTTGAGGGTAAAAATATTCAATTCAATGATGTGGGATGAACTTCTGTTTTGGTTTTGATTGTTGTCGTTTATTTATTTTGTTTTTCGAGAAAGGGTTTCTCTACAGCTTTGGAGGGTGTCCTGAAACCAGCTCTCTTAGACCAGGCTGGTCTCAAACTCACAGAGATCCATCTGCTTCTGCCTCAGAGTGCTGGGATTAAAATCTTGTGCCACCACGCCCAGCAGGATGTACTTCTGTATGCTATGAATATGTGTTGCTTTTATTGGTTGATGATTAAAGTCAGGCAGGAAATCCAAACAGAGATACAGAGGGAAAGCACACAGCATCTGGCAGATACCATGTAGCTGCCCAAGGAGTGAGATGCCAGAACGTTACTGGTCAGTCACGGCTACATGGTCAGCTAGGGCTGATATACAGATTGGTAAAAATAGGTTAATTTCATTGTTAGTAATATCCCTAAGCCTTTGGCCAAATGATTATAATTAATATTCAACCTCTGAGTTTATTTGGGAACTGGAGGGCAGGGGAGAAACCTCCATTTACGATTCAATGCGAAGGTGGTTCATCAATTCAGAACAGCCATATCAACTGCATAGAAGTTCATTAAAATGCGCATGCTGCGGCCTGAGAAATTTTCCTGCAAGTAATAGTTTATGTACTTATTTTAATATGCTATATACAATAAAAATATTACCCAATTAAAAAAATCTTTTGGGGGAGGATATATTTGAATATTGGATTCTATGGCATACCAAGATAGTGTAGCACACACGATGTTATGAAAAAGCAATACTATGAGGAAAAATGATGAATTCAGATTTAACAGTAATTTTATAATATTTAAATGTGCACCTGAAGAGTTGTAAAAATTGATCAGTTAGCACACAAATGGGTTGACATAAACTCAACTGAACTTTTGGGAGAAGAAAATAAGTAATTATTAAAGATGTAATTATTAAAACTACTCCTTTAAAAGAGATATCAAGATACCATCATAGGAAGTATCTAAAACGGTAATTAGTTCTCTCCTATTCCATGGTAGCTTCCTTTCAAAGCCAAATCTATAGCTAAAACAAATTAAAGGAGAAAGAACATAATAATAATAATAATAATAATAATAATAATAATAATATTCCAAGCAGTTTTCACAGACCCCAATAAGTTGTCTCTCAAGATATCACTGTATCATGAAACTGATCATTGTAGTTGAAACAGCTAAACAAAGCCTTGCCCTTCAAGTGTGCCATTAGGAAAGCGTAAGTGTTATAAACATGAACTCTTGGAGGAAAGGAAATGAAAAGAGTCTTAGTATGCTGGATGGGAGAAAGAGAAATCTGCCTAAGACTGTTCACTAGAGCTGTGTACGCTACAGATTTAGGAAATACACAGAAGACTGAATTGCTTGAAATATCTCTTTGAGAGAACGAGACAACATGAAAAATACCTCCTACTTATCCATGAGAGTGAAGAGTTACTTACTGATGGGAAATGGCTTCAAATCAAATTGTCTGATATACATTATATAGTTAGCAATTCAGCCACACCCCGTTTTGTGGCAAGTGTTGATTATCAACCTGTGAAATTTTACTGGACTTTGTGGTGGTTTGGCAGGTAGCAAAGCCTTGGATACATGCATACAAAATTTCATCTCTATAACCAATTATTTTTATATATGTCAGCTATCTATCCAAATCATTTATTCAACTGTATAAGACCTAATGTCATATGTTTTGATAGTCAAAGTAGAATGGAACATGTTTTCTCAGTAAGTATACTGTGCCTCATGGTTTATTATGATATATATATATATATATGATTCACTGCCATCCATAGTTTCATATATCCTGTGGTTTACAAGGATTAGGGTTTGGATTAGACCTATATTCAAAACTTCTAGAACATCTAGTGTTGGAATTGTGTGCTAGCTTGTCAAAGCAGGCAGAGCTGAGAAGCCAACTCTTCTACACTCACACACTCAATTGCTACTTTAATGTCTTCAACCCCATCTTGCTCCAGTTCCTCTCAGCATCCCCCTGTGAATTCTTCCTCCCATCCTTGGGAATTTTACTCTTGAAGGAACAGCTTGTTCGTTCTTTCTGGCTTCCTTCACTCAGGAGATGAAGTTCTGATCTGCTTTGCTAACTAAATTATCAGGCAATTAACCTTTTCCCATTTTCTAAATAGACACTTATAAATCTGATACAGTCTTCTCTCGTTCTCGTTTTCTTCATCTCATATTTTTCCCTTTTTTATTTAAAATTGAAACAAGTTTGTTTTACATGTCAATCCCAGTTCCCTCATTCTCCTATCCTCCCCTATCACCCCCACCAAACTCCATTACGTGCCCTTTCTATTCGCCAGAGAGAGTGAGGCCTTCCATGGAGACTCTTCAAAGTCTGTTATATGATTTTAATTTTCAAATGTTCATTGGTAATGATTGGTCAGTCCAGAAAAATACACACAAGTGACATTATACATAGTAAATAGTTATATTTAGGAATGTGTGTGTGTGTGTGTTTTATTTGTGTATGTTTGTGTTAGAAACAGAAATAAATTGAAATAGAGAGGTGTGTGTGTGTGTGTGCGTGCACACACACACCCACACACCACAGCATTTAATAAAGAAAGAGGCCATGAATTTGAAAAAGGACAATGAAGGTCATATGGGAGAATTTGGAAAGAGGAAAGGGAGGGTAGAAATAATGTAGCTGTTTTATAATCTCAAAAGTATAAGAAAATAAATATAAATAATATATAGAATCATCTGGTTTACCCTGTATTCAAATTTTCTATTTCCGAACACTTCTAATATTTTTATTCTGACCAACAATCCAAATAAGTTCATTTATAATATTATTCATATATTAATTTCATCATAGGAGAAGATCATGAGTAAAGCCAAATTTAAGAAGCACTCTAGATATACTACCATTGTTCAGATTGAAAAATAAACCTACATTCAGAAATTTTTGATAAATGAGAAATCCTTTACAATAGATATTTCAATGTGAATATCTTGAAAAAGAAATTAACAAATCTGTCAGAATCATATAGCTAATAACATAACACTCCTTAGTTACTTTATTCTGATATTCATGCCAACCTAATGTTAATACGTCTTTGATCTTATCTTCTCATCTGGAATTTATAATAATATCATATTCAAACCTTGCAAACTAAGACAACTTCTGTGGCAAGCCTGAGTTGCCTGCTACATAGCATCAAATGACTTTGCATATAAAAATAGGCCAGAATCTTTTCATTTACTTTGTAATTTATTAAGAATATTAGTTAATCTTTGAAATCTCCCAGTGTAAGTTTAACTATGATTAGCTATGTCTATGCTTAGTTTATAAACTCCAAAAGAATTTCTCACCAGATATCCTGTATATCAGATATTTACATTACAACTCATAACAGTAGCAAAATTATAGTTATTAAGTAGGAAAAAAGTAATTCTATAATTGAGGGCTCACCACAACAGGCTCATTGTACTAGAAAGTTTGGGAAACACTAACAGGGAGGATTGCAAAAGATGAAGAGTGCAGACTAATAAAACTGATCTCTATGCTTTAACAGAGAAAAATATTATAAAATTAATATTTGGTTAAATTGCTCAAGTCCCTGAGTAGGACAATACACTTATGTTTATGTTTGAAGGAAAGAAAAAATTGTGCAACTAGGAAGATTGAGCCCTGTTAGGAATAGAAGACAAAGAGAGAGAGAGAGAGAGAGAGAGAGAGAGAGAGAGAGAGAGAGAGAGAGAGAGAACATAAAAGAAGGAGCCAATATTGGTTTGAAGATAAAATTGAACACAAAGAATGGTCTAGAGAACTACAAGAGTGCTGCCAACTAACAATTTGAGCATCTGTGGAAAGTCTACCATAAATGCCCTTCCCGGAGAGTGAGATCAACAACTAACATAGATGGAGCCCTCATCTAATACCTGTTGGAAACAGGAGCAAACACCCATACAAAAACACTGAATCGAAATAGAACCCAGATGCAGATGGAGAGGACAAGACCAGGGGGCAGAAACACATATAGACAGCTTACCTGAACAAGGAGGAACTAACGGGCCACCAGACTGATAGCTGGGAATCCAGCATGGGACTGATTCAAGCCTCCCTGAATATGGGTCTCAGCCAGAAGGACTGAGCAGTCTAAAGGACCTCAGACAGTGGAGCCAGGATGTATCCCTGGTGCACAAAAGGACCTTGCGAACACATCCCCCATGGAGGGATAACTGCCTTAACCTAAAAACAGGAGAGAAGCCCTAGTCCCTACTTCATATGACCTGTCAGATCTACATGTATGACCCCAACTGGATGGCATTCCCCTACATATGGAATTGGGGAGGGGGGATGGGAGGGGAGGGTGGTTAGGGTGCATGTGAGAGGGCAGAGAGGGTAAAAGGGAGGGAGGGAGGGAGAGGGAACTGGGATCGACATGTAAAATAATAAATTAAATTAAAAAAAGAATTAATAGTGTAGTACATGAGTTAATGGTTTCCTAATGTGAAGGAAAATTTGGACTGTGTTGTTGGTCTCATGTCTCTGCACATTGATTTGATATTAATATTAAGTAAAATGAATCTCATAAAGTATGGTTTCAGCAAACATAGTAATAACCCAATTGTTATCATATGAAAAGAGAGCAATGTATTCTAAGTTTCATTCAAATTTTTAGAAATATTGATGAGAAATTGTTTTGATTTCTTTCATTTTTTAATGTAATTTTTACTAAATTATCATTTGAATCAGGTATTGGAAACATGTTATAATATGTGTCTAATTACTCTTGCATGCCACTATCAACATGCAAACTATTTTAATTTATCAAATTATTGACTTCTTTGGACAGAACTGGTGTTTTGTTCATCACAAATAACTAACACCTGGAATATTAACTACCATGACATAGGTATAAGCTAATACTAACTTAATATTTACTTACTGGATAAATATTATTACTTTGTACCAAGTGTCATTATTATCTTTCTAAACAACTAGAGACAGGAACGGATATGCAGAAGAACATAAAATCTGCACATACACTTCCTTCTCGGTAGCTGTTGAAGTAGAAAAATTGTTCAGTCCTCTATTTCTGATACTTCTATCTTTCACATTCTGTTAGAGAACGATGGGAAACACAAAAGCAGGCAAGATTAGTGGGAAAAGAAAGAAATGATAAATCTTCCTTTTATTGACTATCTTTGGCACTAAGGCAACATTGTAGCCAGTGATGCTCAATGCTGGGAATGAATGGGAGAGGTTGGCTTGGTCATGTTATGGTGTTAGGCACTGAAGAGACAGAGCACAAACATCTTTTTCTCTATGAAGTGTTTATCAACTACAAAGTTCAAGTACACTTCTAGCTCCCTCTTCTCAGCCTTTGAGATTTTACAAAAAGCAGTCACTGAAGTTGTCAAATCACTGAAGAAGTCAAAAAGACTTCTGTTCGTCACATCTTGGGCCTCAAAGATGGTAGAATTTTCCTTAGTGTGTTGTTTCTTGTAGATTTCAAGGAGACTCTACTAGTTCATGCTGTCATTTTGAAAGAAAAGCCCACTAATATTTTATTTTGTATGTTTTTATTATTCCACTGATTATTGTTTAGTGATCACTTTGGTTTGCATGTTTTGTCTTTTTCATTTTCTTAATATGATTTGCATTATTAGCAATGTTTGTTACAGGTAACAAGTAAATGGAAACTATGTATATATATGTGTGTGTGTATGTGTGTATGTATGTTTATAAATGTATACATACATACATACATGAATTGTTAATATATTGTCTAGAAAACACCAGACTATGTAACTTTCTTTTCAAATTAAGTATTTTCTCTCTCTTTTATGCGAGTCCCAAAATATTGTTGCAGTAACCATAAAAGGTCCATAAATAAAACTCATGGTGCCCACATGGCAGTGCATTCTCTCCCCTTTTAAACGAGTTTTACACTTTAGAGATTGTACTTGTATCATTTCCTCCTTTCTTTTCCTCCCAGTAGACCTTTCCATATAAACTTTGTCATGTTTTCATTGAGATTCATGGATTCTTCTTTTTAATTTCTTGTTACATATATGAGCATATATTTCTAAATATATAGACACAATCTCCTCAATCTGTATAATATGGCTTCTATGTATGTTTCCAGAGCTGAACAGTTGGTATTGATTAGTCAATTTGTGTGTTCTTTCCTTGGGAAGACCATTTCTATTTCTTTCAGCATTCAGTGGTTGCCCATAGTTCTTTTTGTGGGACTGAGGCTTCCTGACTTTTCCCCATTCTTCATTAGTAAACCTAATTATTCATATTTTATAAGGTAGGATTACAATTTCTGTGATGAAACACCATGACCAATACAACCTGAGGAGAAAAGGGATTATTTGGTTTATGTTTGTGCTTCACATTTCATCATCAAAGACAGTCAGGATAGGAAACTAAGCAGGACAGGATTTAATGTAGAGACTAGGTAGGAGTGCTACATACCGGCTTGCTTAACCTCCATTCTTATAGAATTTAGGAACATCAGCCCAGAGGTAGTCCTACTCACAATTGGCAGTGCCCTCCCTCCTCCATCTATCAATAAGAAAATTCCCTATAGGCTTCTCTTCAGCTCAACTTAATGGAGACATTTTCTCAATTGAGCCTCTTTCCTCTCTGATGATTCTAGCCTGTGTCAAGGTGGCATAACACTAGTCAGCACAAGTGTCATTCTTGTTCAATTCATGGTCTAGGCAGCTGTATTGGTGAGATTGCAGGGATGTAGTATTTCTGGCATTTCAAGCTGACAATCTCACAGAAAAATGCCTGTTCTTCTAGTTCTTGCCAATCATCCATCCAGTCTCTTCTGTAATGTTCCCTGAAGGTGAGCTGCAGGGGCTTTGTCATAGGTATAACTGGCCTTTGCTTTTGAAGGGAGGAAGGCAAGCTCTAAACTCTTGCTAGTAGTTTCTCCCACTTTTGCTTTATCTCTCCCAGAGGCACTGACTTGGACAGGGTGATAGAAAATAATGTCAAGAGGGCAGTTGTCTATGGTGTTTCTGTATGTCTGTTTATAGTTTTGCTCAAAATTATTATTTCTTAGTACAGTAAATCCTACAAGATGATGGAACAAAAGGCAAAGGATTTTCTGATTTATAGACAACAAATTTTTGTGTGAAACATTAGGTAGACTTGCTTTGCAAAAGTTGGTGCTTTTTAGAGTGAGAGATATTTAGCTAGAACACAAACCCACAATGTGTTCAATATAACTGTTCATCCTTTGCACGAAACTTATAGAGCTATGGGAATCAAGAACAGCTTAAAGCTCATATTAGTGGTGTCTTTTGATAAACAACGTTATTATCTCTGATCCAGGAATCTCATTCCTTCTGGAAAGATCCATGTATAAAGGTGCCATCTTAAACCTCACTATTCTCAACAATTCTTAAGATGACTGTAGGAAACAAACCCAAATTTCATTTGTTGAAGAATTAATATTTTAGGAAAATTTACTGTACTGTTTGCTGCTTTTGTGCCTGAAGCAGTAGTAAAACATGATGGGTTATATACTTTTAGTTCATAGGATAAATCTTCTCATCGGGGAGATGCAAGGACAGAGGAATGAATAGTCATTATATAGTTGATGTAGACTGATGGGAGATGCCATTATGTATATATGTTTCTCATACTGGTTAATGAATAAAGCACTGTTGGCCAATAGGAAAGGAAGATAGGAGGGAGGAGACAAGGAGGAAAGAGGAAGTAGTGAGGAGGGGTCAAGATGGAGAGTCTGGAGAAAGCAGAATGCCGGCAGGCTCCCAGGTAAGAGAAATACATAGATCAGCAAAAATGGGTTAATACTTTGGAGACCTTTGGACTCCGTCAAATGAGCACACTTTCCCTGAAAAACTACATATGAGCTGGCTTGTGAGTGTCTATTGGAAACAAATGCCCAATGACTCATAACTAAAAGCAGATACCTCTATTTTTTCCTATAGTTAACATCAGATCTGGTGGCTTCAATTCTACAGGATTTTAAATATTACTATATCTAGCAGAACAAAGATGTCAGTCCCTGAGGTTTAACACTCAAAGGCATTGACCGCCCTCAAGGTAGGCAGGGATATTCTTAATGAAGGCTTGCTGTATAGAAGTGAGATGTATACCCGAAGTTGTTACACCTAAGTTTCTCCTTCAATAAAATCAGATAGGAATAAATTTATCCATTTCAGAACAAATTACTTTATCTCTTGCATTTTAACAATGACCTATGTGTTTGAACCACCACTTGGATATATATATCTGTATATATTTTCTCCAGAGATAACAAAGACTTAAAAGAGAAAAATGGGGAATCTAGGTATAACAACCTCTGATTTTTTGTGGGCTAAGCTACATACTCAACACAAGTTTCTAAGATGAGTATTATGCAGTGAAAAGTAGAAATGTTTCCGTGTGTGCTGGGAACTATACACAATAGTTCAAATACTAAAATAAAATCACTTTTCAATAAGCCCAAATTACCATCAACCAGTAAGAGATTAAGGTTTAATACTGAATGATATTGTAATCACATTAGTATTCTTAATTATTATTTCAGCTGTATTAAAATCCAGGCATTTAATGAGAAAATTTAATAATTTTAAAATAAAACGCTCTCTTTCAAAATAATTGAAGTCAGTTAATTCAGATTCAAAATCTGATTATGTTTATTTACTCTCCAGAAACAAAAGAACCATTGAGTCAAGATTGACTTCTGCCTGGCATCAATAAGCAAAGAAGATATCAACAAAGGAATATTAAAATCTGGAGGCTACCTCCTTTAAAGTAAGTTGTTGTAATGGGAAGTAGATTTATCCTTTCACATAAAAAGTACAAAATAATTCAAAATACTTGAAATAATGTTTTTCAAGATGTTGGACAACAAGCAATGAAGTTTAAAGATTCCAAAGAGAAAAGAACCAAATGAAGTAATCTTTGCAATTAGTCTTACTTAATGGCCAGGATAGTATATAGGCTACAGTTCCAGAGACCATAACTCATCCGAAAATTTCAGTAGTGCCCTTCAACAGAGAGGGGATTCTTCAAAGACAGAAAAACCGATCACATAGAGAGTAGAACACTGGCAACAACATACCCTAGACACATTTTTAGAAATCTATTTCATACTCTGCATGTGAGGAAACCAAAGACCAGAAAGAGAACTACCCAGAAAGAAGAGATAAGAATCTACATAGGTCAAGAAATTCTGTACTTCATGCATCCTGTGCTGGATCTGAGAGTGTTTTGTTATAATTAAAAGGAATACAGATTTTTTATTAAGAAGATTAAATTTGCCCAAATATAGTTCACAAAATATTTTTCAAATGAAAATATCTGTTATGCAGAGTACAAAAATTATCTTACATCCCAACAGAAATTATTGTTCATACAAGGCTCCATGAAAACATGATCCATCCCGAGGAGATTCTCAGCATACTGAAGCCATCTCATTGATGGTACACAAGGAAAGAAGACCTAGGTAGGCATTGCTTACATTACACCATTTATCCAAGGCTGAGTATATTTTGTGTACATGTGGAAGCTGTAAAGTTCAAATTAAATATTTACAGGTAGGAAGGAGAATGTCTGAGAAGAGAAACTAGATAACATAGCAGATTATACAATTCAATAATAAGGACAATTGAAAGTAAGAATTACAAAAACAGTAAAATAGGAAACTTTTTAAAGCCATAATGAGCTATAATAATTCCAAGTTACCTTATAAATAAAGAATTGCAGTTCTTTAAAACAATCAGAAACAAATGAAAAACTTAATAAGTGATAAACCGTATGGTACATGAGTGTTTTTCCAACTTAACTTAACTGGGAAGCCATCTCTTAAATTCCTGAGACCAGTGTACCTACTCTAAAAAATGAATTCTGATCTTTATATTAAAGATAGGCATACTATTATTATATTGAAGTTTGAAACTGTATTGTTCAAGTGAAAGAAGGCTCCTGCACAATTCCATTTCTGAATGAGAACAAGCAATTTAAACAAAACAACATTTTATGAGATGAAACTATAAAACACAAAGTATTGTATTATTTATTTTTTTCTTATTTTACATATTGATCCCAGTTCCCTCTCCCTACCATGCCCTCCAACCACCCCTCCAACCTCCCTCCAATCCCACCCCCACCCAATCCACAGGAAGGGTGATACCTTCCAAGAGGGATCAACAAAATCCATCAAGTCATTTGGAGTAGGGACTAGGCCCTCCATCCTGCCTCTAGGTTACAGGAGTAGCCCTCCATGGAGAATATGCTCCCAAAGTTCTTGAGTGAACCAGGGATACATCCTGGTTCCACTGTCAGAGGTCCCTTAGATTGCCCAGGCCTTTTTACTAACACCCATGATCAGAGGGCATAAGTTGGTCCAATGCTGTATTCCCAGCTATCAGTCTGGGGTCTATGAGCTCCCCCTTGATCAGGTCAGCTGTCTCTATGGGTTTCTGTAGCCTGGTCTTGTCCTCTCTCTGCATCTGGATTCTAGTTCGGCTCAGTGTTTAATAGTGGATGTCTGCTAGGCTACCATAAATACTGTTCCCTGATAATGAGATTGATGACTAACTTATTCACCATCATAGAGCCCTCATCTAGTAGCAGATGGAAACAGAAAAAGTATTGTATTTTGAGAAAAGGGCTAGAAGCATATAATTGAGAAGTTTTCATAGGGTGTTTTGAAAAGGGAAATCCAGGGTCCCCTCTCAAAATTCTTAGTCTCATTAAAATAAAGAATTAAGAAATGGAATGAAATCTTTAGCATTGGAATAGAAAGGCAGGTGGACCATTGTGAATTTGAGGCCAGCCTGGTCTACAAAGCAAATCACAGTACAGCCAGGACTATTGTGATAAACAAAAATCCCTTTCCCAAATAAAACCAAAACCAAACCAAATAATAACGACAGCATCAATAACAAAAATCAAGTGGAAACACAAGGACAATTTAAAGTATAATAGAACAGGCTGCCCAGGGCACGCAACCTGTGAGCCCTCAGCTGCTGCCTGGAGGAGGTGCGTGAAGGAGGGAGGGGAATGCCATGGCAATGAAGCTGACCTGCCTGTCAGACACCTGGAAGCAAGAGGGGCTAGAGGAAGACTCAGAAACCTTAAAATCCAGGGAGAAAAGGAAAAGGAAAAAAATGTTATATAAATTATTCTAGGAGAGAAGAAAAGAAAAAGTTACATAATTCCAAATAACTCCAAGGTGAACTGATTTATGATCCTTACATGGCTGTTGCCATTATGTTTGTGACTGACAGGCAGGGATGTGCACATGCGTGTGTGTGTGTGTGTGTGTGTGTGTGTGTGTGTGTGTTTATTTGCATACTAACTCAAGTTACAGAGGCATCCTACCTCGATATTTTGCTTTTGAACACTTTAAAAGTTTCGTCTATATCATAACAAAATCACCAAATAAAAGTTATTGTAGCCAATAACACACCATGGGTAGGAAAAATAAATAGCACATTATTAATATTCATTCAAATTAGGATGCAGAAAGAAAGAATAAGGTATACAGAATAGCTGAGATGAACAGAAAATCTTTGTCAGGTTAATAAATTTAAATGTAACCTTGTCAAGACTCTCCTTACTATTATGTGTTCTGAACTGTGTTCACTACAGGTCTTATTCTAGAGGTTTTCTTCCCTTGTGTCTTTTCTCTGGTACTATCTTTTCTATGATATAAAAGACTTTGTTCATTTTCTGAATCTCTCCCTGATATAGGGGCCCAGCATGGTATTTGTTTCAACTCTGCTCTTTCTATATTTCACACAGAAATAGATTAAAGTTTCATTAAATATATATCAAAAAAGATATTTGAAGCATTATAAGACATTATAAGAGACAGAATAACCACTTGAGTCTCTGAAGATTATTGTGGAAAGAACAAATCAATACTGGAACAGATTCTAAAAATCCTTGGTATAAGAGAAAGTGACCTAAAAATAGTTGTGGAATAAATAAAAATGAAATGTAATATACTCTTGTAACATTAACTTACATAAAATAGACCTTTACTCGAGGCTTATCACCTATAAGTTGGAAGAAAATGGGAAATATGAGAACATATACTGCTGAATATGGAGTTGCTAAGATCAAAAATAAAAATCTCTGAAGAAGTTCATCACAGAAATCCATGAAGCAAATGAATATAGAAGTGAAAGTAAATGTATACTTAGATATAATCTATCAAATATGACCATTTAATTTCTTTCAAATATCTCACCACAGTCAAGTGAAGATTAATTTTCAATTCTTTTCAGCAAAACATGAAATCAATAAAAGGAGTCATTTGTGTGTAATCCCTGTCTGCCTCAGCAATAAGGATCTAGATTAAGTCTTGTTCATTCATGTAAATGAAAACCTTAGATTAATCCATATAGGAATCACTTCCTCTGCAACTTTGTGGCCAGCTTTTTTGCTTGTTTTATCTTTAGAAACATTAAAAAAAACCTTCTATTGATATGTAAATATTAAATGCATTTGGAACAGTTAACTTTCACAGTCAAAATATATGCATATATACATACACATTATAGTTTCTAAAACTTACTCTATGCTTTTTTTTTTTAAAGGAGATACCTTAAAATGAAAGCTTAAAGTTAAATGTCCAGCTCCTTATGATGTTGGTCAAATACTTCAAATTCTATTGAACACAGGGTGATGTGAAACCACTTAACATTGTCTGCAATGAAAAGGCAGGCAACATATCCCACAAAAAAACATTTGCCTATTATGCTTCATGATGTTACACAATGCATGCTGAATGTGAAGCCATGTTATTTCATACAGAGTATCTATATCAGGTACAGTTTTGATATGAAGATTATGTATCGTTCTATAGATAATAACAAAAATCCTGATAAAACATTAACAAGACAAACTATTAGGCAAATAAGTGCAAAAGAATACTATAGTCACATTTGATTGTTAAAATAATGTGGTTTGATTAGAATCAAATCTACTATTAAATTCTTACCTCACTATGTAGAGGTCCTGGTCTTGAGCTCACTATAAACACTTAATTGGACTTGAACTTACAGAGGGCACTAGCTTTAGCTTTTGAGTTCTGTCATCATATGAGCTACCACCAAAGCAAAGTCAGTCTACTGAATCTAACTGTTGTGATGATCGTAGCTGGAAATGAACACAATAGCTTGAGACAAAATAGTCTCTACATAGAGAATAATGTGTAACAGAAAAACAAATTAGTTAACATAATCTTTTACCTTTCACTCCCTAACCAGCAATCATGTGTTTTTGTGATGGATTTGATTTGAAATAGGTTCACCAATTAACCCAGATGACCTTAGGTTTGGGATCTTCCTTCCTGTTTTCCCAATGCAGGGACTACAGATAGATATCACTACACTGGCCATGCCAATAAGTCTTACCCTACTTTTGAAAGAAAAAAAAAGATGGCTTTTAATCCATTTACTCTAAAAAATGAAAACAAAAATACCTTAGCTTTGTTGTTTTGACTTATATTCATCTTAAGGTTAAGTGTATAAACATACCTTACTTGGTTTGTGTGTTTTCTGTGAGCTATTTAATGGAATGCTATAAATGAATGCCTTATATATCAATATCTATCTAATGTATTATTATATGTGTATGTGTGTATAATCCATTAATTTTGAATTAGTACAACTATCTTAGCAAACTAGGAAAGTGGCAAAAGTAAGTCATCCTGGACGATGAATCATTTGTAGCAACGTCAAAGAACACAAGTTTAACTTTCAAGTTACAAAATGATTAGAGCCCTGTTAGTGGTGTTTATGAATTTATATGAATATCTCAACTCCTTCCTACTGCCCGTTCAAAACTGCAGTCCCTCTCCGTTTTCTGTCTACCTATCTCTTCTTGTCCACTAGTGGTAGTTTGTCCTCACAGGGTCTCCTTTGGAAGTCCCTGCTAAGCCTCATTTTCTAGCATTTTCCTGATAACATTTTGCCTCCTTTTCCTGAGAACATTACTTTAAAGGTTATTTGGCCAGGAATGTCTCTGTCAGGTTTTGCTTCTCGGAATCTCATATTAAAAGCAGCAGTAACACTAACCATTGTCCCAAAGACTGTGGTTGAGTGGAGTGAATATTTTGTGTCTTAGGTGACTCTATATCTTATCTGCAGGCTACCTCTTTTAGACATAGCTCTGCTAATGATGAAGAGCTCTCTCACTCTATGTGCACTAACTGGCATCACAAAGTTTTGATGGGTCAGTTTTGATCACGGCCTGCTCTCTGACAGGCTAACTGATACGTGGTTTCAGCAGATAACAAGGAAGAGAAGGGAGAAAAGTCTTAAATCTCTACTCCTGGCAGTTCATCAAAATGGTATAGATATGAATACTTTGTTTTGTAGTGAGATATTTACTTTGTCTCCTTCTGTGGCACTGACCAGGCCCATTGGGGGGGTGGAGCCATGGGCGGAAGTAACTGGTGGAAGGAGGTCTGAGAAAGAGCCAGGGAATGCGCTCTTGCTGTTGGAACTCGGACAGGAGAGCATCTGGTCGAACTTGCTGGTGTTCATCTGTCTAGGTTGTAAGTTATTTCTCCCTGAATAAACATCTATTCGGCCTATTTGTTTATCCTGATCCTTATTTAACCGCAATAAGAAGTCAGCCTACATTTTGATGAACTGAACGTGCATAAGATGTGTTTGGTATTTGAAACTTTTTTTCTTTTCCTCTCCTTCCTCTGTCTTTGCAGAGATTTTTTTCAAAAATGTGTGAAAAAAAAATAGGTGAAGTAGAAATGTACTCCAAAAAGACACCCAGAACATGTTTTGCATGTTTATTTCTGTGACTACAATTGATACATTTCTTCAATGAACATACAGTCTTATTAATGATTGTATTGAATTTGCTCATTATTGGAGCTTCCATTAAATTCCAATACACACCACACATATTTGCATGTATAGATTTCTTCTCCATTTTGTCCGAGTTTAAACCCACATGGAAGTCTTCTTCCTTTACAGAGAAGTCACAATATCTTCCTCTCAATGTTTTCAAACTTATATTGCAAATCTCCCTCTAATCTGGATGAGCTCCATCTTGGCTGCATTAGAACAAGCCTTTTAAAATTCAGCAGTCATATTAACTGACTAGGCAGAGGCTGACATAATCAGAGCATGAAATGTATAGAGTAGGGTCACCTTATACCTCCGATGTAACTCACATTTCAAATAACTCACCTATCATGTTTGTCAGGAAAGCTTCAAATGACTTCCTGTTTGGTTGAGGCAAGTTTTGTTTTTGTAAGTAGAAGTTGTGGGGATTGTAAATACATAAATAATATAAATCTACATTGGGCTTAACATTTGGCAAGTTTCATTCTTCCTTATTATGCAAAAATATCTATCCATTCTGTACAATACTTTGTAGAACATTCACTTTGGTTACTTCTGTTTTCTAAGAGGAAAAGGCCATCCAGTAGTAATTTAATAAGTGTGTGGGAGAACTTGAAAAGTGATGATATTAAATGATTCAAGGAAGATTTTATTAAATTGTGGAGGTATAAACTTTCAAAAACAAATTTTTATTGATCGTTTGGTTTTAAAGAGTACCACAATCATTTTTCTGAAAAATCTTAATGGGTGAAACTATAATGTTGTTTTCCAAAATTTTCATTTCCTATTATAAGAGTAAACATGAGAAGAATACTTGTATTAGAGGACTATTCCATAGAAACATGTTATAAACATCCAGGAGCCCTTAAACCCAACTAGTGAGGTAATTTCCAGGTCCAATGTTTTTCTCATATATATTTAGATCTATAATAATGATTATTTTATAAATTTGTAATAGTACCAGGTAAGTTATCATCAGTAAGAGGGAGGAGTGATGAAAAGGGGTTAAGACTAGACTGTTGAAAACCACAGAAACAGCTGACCTGAGCAAGGGGGAGCTCATGGACTCCAGTCTGATAGCTGGAAAACCAGCATAGGACCGACCCAGCCCCCCTGAACAAGAGTGTCAGTTAGGAGGACTGGACAGTCTATTGGGCCTCTGACGGTGGATCAGTATTTGTCCCTTGTATACGAATGGACTTTGGGAGCCCATTCCACAGAGTGGGATACTGTCTCTGCCTAGACACATGATATGATATGTCAAATGATATGATAGACTTTGAAGATTCCCCTTGAAGGTCTCACCCTCCCTGGGGAGCAGAAAGGGGATTGGATAGGGAGTTAGAGGGGGGGCACGGGAAGAGAGAGGGGAGGGAGATGGAACTGGGATTGACATGTAAAATAAGTTTTCAAATTTAAATTTAAAAAGGGGAAAATGGGACAATTATAACTATTCTTTGATAAAAGTAATTATAATACTATGTTTTACTTATTTAGGAATTTTCCAGTTAATATTTCTGCACCTTGTTTAACCATTCTTAACTGAACATAAATACAGAAAATCTTTTTAATGACTGGGTACTGTGGCATTCCTATCCAGCCAGCAGTTACATATTAAAAACGCTGACCTCGTAACCACAATAATTTCACAAAAATCAGATTGGAACTGTTTTGATTTTCAACCCTGAAAATGAGATTTTCCCAATTAAGTAAATTGTTACTACTGTTTGTTAAAATGTTTCCTAGCAACCTTAATCAATGCACGTGATGAAGTCTGTAGAACAGACAGACTAAAGAGAAAACAGAGCTGGGAGTTCACTGAAGACTTGAATAAAGCTTGTGTTTGATCCTTCTAACAAGTGGATGTAAACAGAGTCAGGGGTTCAGCAGAGCATTTCCTTTGGTGCATAAAGCCTTAAGTCTGTTAATTGTTTCTTTTCTCCACTGCATTTGAAATTATATGGAAATTTAAAAAACTGCTATAAAAGAACTAAAACGATACAAAAGAAATTATTAATGTTGGTGAGCATATTTCATTTTCAGCATCTATGTTTTAAAATGATGAAATATTAGAACAACATTCAAAAGTGAAAATCCACTTCATTTTCAGGACTGTTTGTTTTCTTTTTCTTTTTCTTTTATTTAATTTATTATTTTACATGTTGACTGTTTTCTTGCATTTAAATGTATCTTAGGTAATGTCAAAAATTAAAACTGGACATATATTTTATGTCAAAGTGTTATTTATTAGGGAATGTTTATAGCAAGTCAATAATTTACTATGTTCACCCTCCTTTAAATTTAGAAAAGCTACCCATGTGGTTGAATAAGCATAGTGGGGTAACTACAAAGTTAGCATCATGCTTTTTTACAGGAAATAAAAAAGTATTAATTAGGATTGAATTTACAGTGTAGAAGTAAACTATTTACCATGATTTTATTACCTGCATATATATTAATGGAATTATATCACGGAAATACAGCATATCACAAAATAAACTCCCAAATTTATGGAGACAAAAGAAACTGTTAGAGAAGTATAATGCATGAAAAATTATTCCTAATACCATAAGAATATGTTTTATTGATTTTAATACTTAACACGTTGAAAACAATTTAAATGAGAGATTTTTATGCACCTATTAGTTATTTAACAGGCCCTTCAATTTTAATCTATGAAATAAATTTCTCTTATTTTCACTGTATGAGGTTATGCTCAAGAGTTATATAAGCAATCTTACATTAACAAGAATATTTGTTTCTCTCTTTACATTAAATTTATCATCTAAAATTTATCAAAAATCTTATAGCATTCTAGAAATATTGAAATAATCGAGAGAAGTAGACGTTGTGAATCTCTACTCCATTTCCACTCCTCACCTTCCAGACCCCGCCCCTCAGAAAGCCCACTAAGGGTGAGCTCCTCCCCTAGAGCTGATCAAGACCACACCTACAGCGTATTTAAGGCCTGGTTACCAGTCTTACCATATGCTCACTCTCCTGTCTTCCAAGAAGTCACTGTGAGTGCTTTGCTTTGCTTTGCTTTACTCTGCTCTGCTTATTAAATCTGGATTTATTAATTTGGGCCTGATTTGGCTTATTGTATCAGTGGAGGAAACCCACAACCGGGAATTTTCAAAGAACTTACATGTTGATAGACACTTCGTTAAGTGGTGTTATATTCATTTATCAAGAGTCTTCAGCCATCTTAACACTTTCTGACATGCTAGTGAAGTTATAGTTTGAGTGATATTCACATGGGATACAAGGAAAACTAGAAACTAAACCTAGGAAATAAGGTTCGAATGATTGTATGTATGGTATAAATTTTAATGTAATTTTTTTTTACTTTGTGTCATACTGAATAATGCAAGGCAACTGGGAGTTTGTAACCATACTTATATAAATAACCTGGAAAGAACATTTCCAATAAATTTATTGTCCTTTAAAATGGAAGCCAGTGTTGTATTTAGTGTAGTGGTCTCATTTTGATATTCTATATGATTTCCTCTAATAAATATAAAAATATGTGCTAGACAAGTAATTTTAAAATTAATCTTGTTAACTATTTTACAAATTGAGTAAGACCTTTAACATACTTTTATTCAATTGTAAAATATAATTTTATTAACTCTGAGAATCCCATGCACTATATTTTGATCATATTTCTCCATACCTAACCAACAGCTTCTTTCAGATCAAATTCCTTCCTTCTGACCCCTTTTCAAGGGTGTGCTGTGCCTTTTGTGTTTTGAAATGACTCTAGCTTGTGCTGTCCATATTTCATGAGTATGAAAACTATCCCTTGGAATATATTAACCTAACACGATCCACATCCTTGAGAAAAACTGACTCTTTCCCAAAGCAATCAACCCTCAATAGCTCTTCAGTTAAGGATAGGGGCTAGGGACTCATAAGCCATACCTCCATCTACCATATGATAGTGATGAGGATCTCATGGGGTTTCTATGCAGACAATCATGGCTACTGAGCATTCATGAGTACCTCAGTCATGCCATGTCTAGAAGGCACCATTTACTTCACAATCTCTCACTCTTGTGATCTTTCTACTTACTTGTCCTCAATGGTCCCTGAGCCTTGGTAGTGATAAGGGTGACATATATGTTTCAAGTGTGACTGAGGGTTTCTACTTCTCTGCACTTTGATCAGTTGTGGTTTCCTGTTGTGTTAGCCACCACCCATCACACTCTGGATCTTATCCAATGAGGTCTTAGAGTAAAACTATTTTCAGTATGGAGATATGACTTCTTAAGCAATTTGGTCCTGTGTCTATTTAGCAGAATAATAGATTTTGGTTCACCCTTGAGGACCTGTGAACTCCCTATCCATAGATTTGTGCTCAGATTTACAACGCTGGGTAGAAAATCCCTTCCATGGAACGTCCTTAAATCCCATAAGAGAGAAGTTGGTGACTCCCATAATGTTCATGCTATTATTGCACCTACAGTAATATCTTGAAATGTTGGTCATTATTGCAATACATAGCTGAGTAAGATTGCTGATGACTTTGTTTTTCTTGTCAGACTACATAGAATCATGTAGCACTATGAAGGGTAGCCATTAGAAAGGAAGTTTGCTGATCTTTGCTGACTGGATTTCTCCATGTCCAGGGATGAAACTGCACAATATATTCAGCAATGGTCTGGTGATTAAGAAGAAGTGGTAGTAGTCATCTGTATTTCTTTGCAGGGTTTATAAGAACATATTAAAAAATAAATATGAGTGCCTATGCTAATTATGATTGTCAGGTGGATTAAAGGCTTCTATGATATTAGTGGAAAATATGTCTGTGAATGACTCTGAGGAAATTTGTGAAGTAGTAAAATGGATAGTAGGAAGAAGTTTCCAAGAATGTCAGATTAGCAAGACCACCCATAGCCTGCACTCCGGGATCTGAATAAACAAGAGAACAATGAAAGAAACAGATGCTCTTAGATTGATTTTAATGTTCAAAGGAATCATAATGTTATTATGTTTTGGGTCAAATATTTCTATATTCTGTCATGGTTTGAGTATTACATTCCTCATGTGTTTGAACCTTTGGTCCCATCTGGTGACACTATTTTAGGAGGTTATTGAGGAAGTTAGAAACTGAAGTGTGTGTGTTGGGGAGAGGGCTTTCCTTAAGACTGAGTAGCTCTTCCTTACTTCCTGTTCTCAGTTTCCTGTTATGCCAAGATGAGATGTGAACAACCAGTTGCCTCATACACCCACCCCCAAAGAACCTCATACAACTGTGCATTGCTTGCCATGATAGGTCATATCCCTTCAAACTGTGAACCTAATTAAAACTCTTTTCAAAACAAAACAAAACTGGCGAAAAACTGAGGACAAGATGTCTGACCTTTAAAAAGCCTGGCATGGTAGCATGCTTTAGTAAGCCCAGTGCTGGGAAAACAAGCAGGTGGATCTCTGGAGCTAAGTGGCAAGCCACTCTATCTGAAATGGCGAGTTCCACGTGGAGTGGGAGACACAATCCCAAAAATAAGGTGGAGACTGTCTTTCAGATATATAATTACAGGTAGACACACACATACACAGAGACACATACACATATACAAACGCAGACTCACATACAGACACACACACACAAATACATAGACACACGTACACACACACACACACATATACCACTATGGGGATAAATGTTGCAGCTGAGTATTAGGGATTGTTTCTTGGGGCATTTGAGCAATCAGCTGCCTCACATTTCTAGCTCCCAAGCATTCCAGCCATGATGTACCACATCCTCTCAAAAAGCTTAGCAAAATAAACCTCTTCTTTCTAAAAACACTTCTCAGTTGTTTGGGCATAATAATGAAATAAAGCAATTACTGTGATGCCCAAATTAAATGTAGAAATACTACATTTTGCTTTCAAAATTTAAACACTGGCTTAAAAGGGAAAACCTGGCTGCTTTTCGTTGATTTTATTCAAAGTTGTATTGATCTGAAAATTAGCTGAAGTCTCATTTGGATTACTGTTATTCAGCACCTAGTACTTCCTAGTACCATCAATCATCTGTCTCTCCTTGTTACATACATTTAAAAAATTCTCATGTCCTATCTTCTAAAATAGAGAAAGCAAAACACCTCAAACAGAGGAGATAAGTCTTGAAAGAGTTTGATTGCTTCTGGGAAGTGAAGTGTAGGTCAGCCTGTGAATGTAAAGTGCTATTGGCTACAGCTCTTCAAAGCAGTGTTTCTTGTTCTGTCGCAGAAGTTCAACAAGGGAGAAAAATTATGGCCTACCCAGCGGCTTGACTTGTAAAAAATGTTTGCTTGTAAGGCCATTTGACTGCACTTAGTGTACCAAAGAACACTCATTTGACCTCGTGACTGCTACAAGAGGGACAGAATGAAATGTTACCTTTACAGCAATGTGAAAGGCAGGGGTAAATATGGCCAAGAAAACTCACTGCTAACTTTACATTTAGTAAGTCTGTGGTGACAACTGTAAGACCAAGAACAAACATGATCCATGCAATGGTTCAAAGCCTATGGTTTATTTATTTTAAGATGGTGGTAGGAATTGAATATGTTATAAATTGTTTACTTCCTATATATTTTTTATATTAAAATGTTCTATTTCACCTGTGGAGAGAGGCCATTTATATTTCTTAATTGGTGTCTTTGAAATATAAATCTTTTAGGGTAGGTTCAACTATTTGAAGAATATATTAACTCTAAGTCATTTAACATAATTGAAATTCACTTTCAATTACTGCATTTATTTTAAGATGTACATTCACTATTATATGTCTCTACAATTGAGTCAGTTATTAAAATTAATAAAATATTAGTCATTGGCAGTGTTTTGTCACGCCTAAGATTGTAGTGTATAAATGATATTTAAACCAGTGACTTCTTAGCTTTAATATTTCACAACTGTTAATCAACCAAGGTTATGAAGAATTCTGCACTCTTAGCCTAATGGATGGTCTTTACCGTTATTTTACTAAGTCTGTGTGTAATGGAATTTTGTGTCAACTCAGAACTCTTCTAAAAAAATGGAGTTAATAACAATTATGCCAAAAGCATAAGCAACAAAAGATATCATTCTAATTCAACTAGAACTCATTTCCCAGGAAGCTGAACAAGAATAGTTAAATGCTGATTGTACATAGCTGCACACCATTCTCCTTGCCTTAGCATGTATCGGTATACAGCTAGTCATATTCTATCCAAGGAATCTGAAAGAAGAATTACACCTTATGTGGTAGCTAAACGAAACCCCTCTACAGCTTTTATGAGGAAAAGCTGTCAATAACACATCTGGATATGTAGAAAAATGACAAATAGAGTCATAATATACATAATACATTTCTTAAGTGATGCAAATATACTACTGATAAATTTGTAGAAATTAATTGCCAGTAGTAAAATAGTCCTTTATTTAATCAAACATTCAGTTATTTGCTCATTAAAATATAAATGCATATGTATGGGTGTGTATACACACACGCATACACATACCAAAACTATTTTTGGGAGAATAAATGAATTTAGGTTTATTTAAATGTTCTTTCTATGTATCCATAATTTGGATGTCATACAAAAGGAAACTAATGATCTAACTAAAGCTTTATGATCAAATTCTGAGGGTCAGAAGCTAAACATGCAAAGTACTAATGAACTCAGTAGTGTGTATTGCCTTATAAATTTATTAACACAACATAGAAATATTTCATCTCTTCCCAAAATCTGTCAAATAATAACTTTTAGTAGCTGTATCAGGGATATTGAAATCTATAGGACAATCTAGATGTTCTTGCTGTATCAGGGATATTGAAATCTATAGGACAATCTAGATGTTCTTGCTGTCATGAGAAAATACATGAGATCGAGTTAGTTTTACATTTTAAGATTAATTTTATTAATATTAATTAATATTAATTAATTAATTTTATTAATATTAATTTTATTTCTTGTGTGAGTGTTTTGCCTGCATGTATGTATGTGCAAAACATTTGTGTCTGGTGGTGGTAGATGCCAGAAGAAGGCATCCAATGCCCTGCAACTGCAGTGACAAATGGCTCTAATCCTCAAAGCTGGTGTTGTGATGTAAACCCGGCTCCTTCTCAAGGGCAAAGAGTCTCCTTAACTAGTGAATCTGGTCTCTAGACCCTTAAATATTTCATAACTAGAAGTCATTTCTCAGGTTTGGTCCCTGGGAGTCTAACACTAAGACATAAGCAGATTAATTATTACTATCTCTGATGTCTTGAAGCCATGGCCTCCAGAAAGAAGGAAGACTATGGGCACATATGTCAGAGAGAGAGGAAGACAATATAAAGATTCATGTCTGATTTAGATCTATTAATATCTTATTATCTAATAACACACCACATCCCCAAACTTCAGTCCTGTGGATACATTTCTCAGCCCACAAATATTATACACACATTCTTAGAACATCACTAATGGGCAAAGTCAAATACCATTCAGTGATTAATTAGCATGTGAATTACAAGAGAGTGGAACTCAACTCAACAGTAATAGCAACAGAGATATCAGTAAAGAAATGTACAATGACAGAAATATAAACAATAGTTTATTTAGGAATATTTGCATAGCCAAAAGGAAATCAGTGAAATTATGACCAGTAACTAAGGAGATTGTATTTTAGTTATTCAGACGTCTCATGAGACATCCCTCATGCAAAAGGGCTTGATCTGCATATTTATGTTTTTATTTCATCATTTCTAAAAAGGAGCTAAATTTCAACTAGAAGATACTTGGCTGGTAGATTCAGTAGAAGATATTAGTATGACATTATGAAACTGCTGGTTCTTATATTATTACTGATTACCAGCTTGTCCCTGCACTTCCTAGCTTCTAACACAAACCCAAAATGTTATGGAGAATGTCATTAAGACTAGTTACAATTAAAAGCAAATAAAGTCTTATTAAGCAAATTACTAACCTCTAGAACTAAAATTAAAACGTGAGCTCCAAAGGGACTACACTTTGGGGTATGTAAAGAATGGCAGTTTGTTTTAAAACAATTTGGAAAGGGTTTATTAGATAAAGCAGGTTAAGATCTTACACTAGAATACCTTTAAAATTTATTGAATATTCTATATCTGGCTCTTTCACATAATTTAGCTCACTTTCTTTACCAACAGAATTTGATAATAATAGTAAATACTTTGTATTGTTATTGATGGAATAAAGAAAGTAATGTCTTTGTAAACTCTACATTAAATCTGTTCCACAACAATTGCTCAATATTAGATACTGTTTTTGCTGGAGATAAACAAGTTTACCCTTTTATTAACATGTTTTGTAGTAAAATTCGCTCTATGATATCTGTGTGACTCTTGTTATTTATATAAAACTTTAAATCATATTATTAAAACTTCTATAGCTCATGCTCCCCTCTATTCTTTCCCTGAGCAAGAAAGGAGATACCATAATAGAGGGAGCGTTTATAAGTTTTAAGAGAAATCTAGTACTAGGGAAATATCCAGAGATCTACAAGGATGACCCTACCTAACAATCTAAGCAATAGTGGAGGTGCTGTCTTAAATGCAATTCCCTGAATATAATGATTGATGACTACCTTATATGCCACCATCAAGCCTTCATCCAGTAGCTGATGGAAGCAGAAGCAGACATCCACAGCTAAATACTGAACAGAACTCCTGGAATCCAGTTGCAGAGAGACAGGATTGATGAGCAAAGGGGTTAAGACCAGGTTGGAGAAACATAAGAAATTGCTGACCTGAACAAGGGATAGCTCTTGGACCCTAGTCTGATAGCTGGGAAACCAGCATAAGACCGACCTCGGCCCACTGAATGTGGATGTCAGTTAGGAAGACTGGATAGTCTATGGGGCCTCTTGTAGTGGATTAGTATTTATCCCTAGTATACAAATGGACTGTGGGGGCCCATCCCCCATAGAGGGATATTCCCTCAGCCTAGACACATTGGGGAGGGCCTAGGGCCTGCTCCAAATGATATGACAAACTTTGAAAACTCACCCTCCCTGGCCTCACCCTCCCTGGGAGGCAGAAAGGAGATGGGATGAGGGTTAGTAGGGAGGAACAGGGGAGGACTAGAAGGTATGGGAACTGGGATTGACATGAAAAACAAGTTTGTTTCTAATTTAAGTTAAAATATTATCAAAAAAAGAAAATATTTCTATGATTCTTAAATAGTATGTATTATTTCTTTTATATAAATGAGACACAATTGCTTATAGTATTACACAAAATAATAAACAATTCTATTCTGTTCAGAAGAAAAACATATCATTGCCAAATTGCCAGCAAGGTGGTGGTGGTGGTGTATAGCTTGTCTCCTGTAACAGATAACAGATTGCATGGTTCTTCACCACTTTCTAGCTCTTAGATCCAAGACTTCCCACCAGTACTATTTTTAAAGATATTTTTTTTAAAGAGAAATGAATCAATTTGAAACAAGAAATCAACTGTCTCCACCAACATTTGAAGTTGTGCTTATTAAATTCATAAGATCATGGTGTGTGTGTGTGTGTGTGTGTGTGTGTTTGTGTGTGTGTGTACTCATGATGAAGATGTAAGGCAATATAAAATGTTCATGAATAGTATTTAACTAATTTAAATTCAGAACACTTGTTTCCTTGTTTTACGAATTAACAGTCCATTTTGACTGTGTTGTATAATTTATTCTTTAAATGGAAGAATAAATTTTGAAATTATTGTATGTCATATACACATAAGAAAACAAATGCATGATCAGAAGTAGAAATATTTTTGCCTCCACGTGGACCTTAAATCCTATTTATTTATTATATTATCCAAAATATTTGAATTATTTTTCCTACATGTTCAGCCTTATTTTTAAGCATTATAATCAATTTGTGCTTCTTTTAGTGTATTGAGCCAAAACCATACATAATAAAAGCTTATTTGTAACCAAAAACCTTCATAACTTTTCCATTCAGTTATTGGTAATGTTGTTCTTGATTCTTATATATTTATATTTTTATCTGTGATGTTTTTTATGCAAAGTACTTTCACCTTAATTAAATACAAACATGCACACATAAGGCTCTTATATTGAATACATCTCCTTTCTATTTCCTATCCTTCTTTCTTCTTTCATCTCATCTTTCTTTATTTTCTTTAAATTTTGGTGCCAAATTTCATTGCAAAGTCATAATTACACTACTATTCACATCATATTGTGACTGTCATCTCTTATTCCTATGTGAAGTTATATAAATACTACATTCTCAGCTAAACACAAGGAAGAGGAAAGATGTTCAATGGCTATTATAGTCAGCTCTACCAATGGAAGTTATAATTTTCTTTTGGAGATTGTGTATGGAAGCATCATTTCAGAGTGGAGAGCTCAGGAGTAAATCTAAAAAGAATCAACAGGAAAATAGCTCAAATTTCTATAAGTATTATTTGGCAAACCATGAAAAGATTGAAATCATTTTAACACGTTTTTTAAGAAGACATAATGATGAAAATTAATCCTCAATATGAAGAACAAGACAGTATTCAAAGGACAGTTGAATTTTCAGATCAAGATGAAGATATGGGACACGTTTTCTAGATGGTTCTTTTAAAGATATGATAAGTAGACAGGTTTAAAATGAACTAGAAGCTTAAAATTGGATGTTAGAGTAGGTATGCTTATTTAGCCACACTATAATACACATGGAAAACAAATGCTTAGTAAAATACACCATTTACTTTTATTTTTAGATGAAATCAAATTACAGTTTTATAATCTGATTATTTATGAACAGAAACAAAATCATCTCACAGATATAATATCTAATACATTTCTGTGTTCTTTTATATTTCCAAACACCTTTCTACATAGTGATGTTAAGTTAATAGGGAAGTTTTGTTCAGAAATTATTTATTTTTTAATTATAGTCCATGACTGGCTCTTTATAGTTAACTACTGAGAATGAAAAAATGTCAGTCATCTTTGTTTCCTATGTCTAGAGACTTATCTTTGAATCTGATGAGTAGTTTAATTATTTATCACTAGAAATGATGTATTTTATCAGTATGTGTCAGTCTATGATTATTTTCACACCAGTGCAGCATGAAAACCAATGGGCACTCTCAGTATTAAGACACAACTCTCCAATTAGCTCAGTGTTATATTCTTCAAATAGCTGTATTATTTTTTATTCGCCATATGCCCCCTGTCACTCTTTAAAAACTCCTATTATCTTTCTGGTACTTTTTCTATCCACCTTAATTCACTAGGTTGCCTCATTTTGTTTCATAGTTAGCACATAAGTGATACAGGATGCATTTTACTAAATATTTAAACTAATTAGGCCAATCTGTCCCTTCCATTAGCTGTCTTTTGTGTGATACATCCCAATGGCCCATCTTATCCTTTTCTCTATTTTCTTAAACCCTTCATATAACCTCCAATTCTATTTTCTAATTTCTTGGAACTTCTTTATAATGGATGAGAATCTTAAAGCCTTGAAAGCCAATGTCATTCCTTTTGTAAAAGGGCGTGAAGTAAGGACACTTTTTTACCACTCTGCTGACAAATGATGAGGTCATTATGATATCCAGTATTTGTCTTTCCAAACCTCTTGGCAGTGAAGGATGAGTCTACAGATATTAGTTCTACTCACCAAAACAAAGATTTAGGCCCAATACTTGGGAAAAATCAACCTTCAAAATGGACTTTTGACATTCTATCTCTTGGGCTACCTGGAATCTTTAAATTCCCTGCCAAATTAAAGTAATCCAGTGAAGAGAAGCAGTCAGCAATGAAACGAACCTGAAAGAAAGGGAAATAATCAACAAATAATTTTACATGAGAGGAAGGAAAAGATGAGAAAGTGATGGGAGATGTCATTCTGTATATATGTTTCTCATACTGATTAATGAATAAAGCACTGTTGGCCAATAGGAAAGGAAGATAGGAGGGACTAGGAGACAAGGAGGAAAGAGGAAGTAGTAAGGAGGAGTCAACATGGAAATACTGGGGAGACAAGACTCCGGCCCCACTCCCTGGTAATAATTAAGACAGAGCTAACCAATAAGAAACAAGTATCTGGCCAACAGCATTATATCAAATAGAGTCTCTGTTAATTGGGGCTGGCGAGTCGGTGGGACATGACCAGCAGAGGGCAGAAAAACCTTACTCCTTACAAGAAAGGGTGCAACTATAGGCCAAAAAGGTCAACTTCAGTATCTTAGAATGTGGGTAGTAAAAAACAGAAAATGAAGTAAAACCCAGAATTGTAGTAGTTTGAACTGGTATGAACACTATAGACTCATATGCTTGAATGCTTTACCCATGAAGTGACACTATTAGAAGGAGTGACCTTGTTTGAATAGGTGTTGAATAGGTTGTTGGAGGAAATGTGTACACTCAAGCTATACCCAGTACATCTCTCTCCTTCTGCTTCCTGTGAACCAAGATAAAGAACTCTAAGCTCCTTCTCAAGTATCAGGTCTGCCTTCAGACTGCCATGTCCCGCCAAGATAATGGACTACAACTGTGGTGATATCTTGTTTACAACAAAGGAGAGAGGAATATAGGTGTGAGGAAACAACTTCGTCTCTTCAGTCTGAGGATATAGTAGAGGTAAGAGCTATTCTGCTTCTTTGATCTCTCAGCTTTTACCCCTTTATGTCTGACTCTGTGCTTTTATTATGAAGACTTATTAGGACTCATGCTACGTAAAATTCTGAAACTGTAAGCCAGCCATAATTACATGTTTTTCTTAATAAGAGTTGCCATGGTCATGGTATCACTTCACAGCAAGAGAAACCCTAAGTAAGACAGTGATTTAGATAAAAAGAACCAGAATGAAATACCAGATTATGTTTGGCATAAATACTTATGGAAAATTGTATGTGTTCAAATTAAATTTTGCATGTAAGACAATGGGAAGATATGAAATATAATAATAATATAATGTGAATATGTAGGCTATCTGATATTCAACCCCAAAGGCTTCATACCACACAGGTTGAAAAACAGTGAGAAATAAAATTCTATGAGTTCCTATCTAAGAGAAAAAAATTATAGTTTGCAGCCACAAGAGTCTTGCCAAAGAAAAGCAATAGTCAAATTTTGATTATGCAAATAAATAATATGTAGTGAAAATAAAATAAAAGTCCTCTCTTGGGTATTTAAGTAAGAGAATGTTAATTAAAATGATGTGGAATGCTGAACACTAGAATGGAGAAATTTGCATAGGTTTTGGTATAGTTGATGTCTATAATTATCTTTAGTCCTATTCATTTTATTTGTCACAAGTTGAATCTCTTACTCTGACTGGGTATGTTGCCACATTTGCCTTCACACTGTCTTGGTAGAGGTGGAACCTGTCAGGTGGAAGATGATTGCATTTCCAACTCAAAGTGTAACCCATGGTTTTGTATCTTTCTGTCTCTGAAGTACATACTCAGGATGCTCATAGGTATTGGAAGATAAATAGTTATATGAGAAGAAATGGGAAAGAAGCCAAAATATTTACTAGCTTTTACAAAGTATCCCAAGGATGGGAAAAGGGGAAGAATTACAAATGTGTTACTGGAAGAAAGAAAGTCAGGCCATTTCATGTTAAATTACTCTTGTAGGTAATACCTTCACCGTCATGAGTTGCTCCATTGATGTGCATAGCAGACTCAATGTGGACCTAAAGCAAATAAGGCTGAGATATGAGCATAATTCTACTTTACAACAGGAGAAAAGTATAGCTGTTTACAGGAGAAAAGTATAGCTGTTTAGATAGAGACGCTACATGCAATGGTTTTTACCATGTTTTATTCAGTGATCAAAGCAAATTTGACTTTAAAGAAGAGTGGTGAATGAGTGAGGTTATCTATAGAAGTTTGTTCTAATATCAATTAGCTGAGATACAAAGAAAAGAAGAGCACTGGAATGTCAAATGCCTAGTAGTCACAGGCTATCAAGGCAGCCATTATACACTGGGTATCTTTTGCTTCCATTGTTTACTGTTAAGTAGTTGCATAGGTACTTTAAATGGGTATGGTCTGTAAGGTTCAAAGAACCTCTGCAGCAGTATTGTGTGAAGTTGGGTCCACAAAGTCTTGGCATGTTAGTCTTTCATGGTGCTTTCAGGAATGAAAATATGTGTTGCTATGTGCCAATTTTGGAAAGTTTAACTACATTTACTACAAATCCCTTTTCTTGGATTGAACCATGTGCCTCCTGCATTCTCCAGAAGCTCTTTCCCAATGGGTGACATCCACAGAACTGCATTTACTTATTATTTTGCTGAATGGAGTTGCTATTAATAGGATCTCACTAAGTTGTGTATGCTGGCTCAAACTCATTCTGCAGCCCCGGGAAGTCTTAACTTGTGATCTCCCTGTCTCTGAATCTACTGAAGAAAGACTCACAGGTCAGTATCACTAAACCAGGAAACCAGGACAGAATTCCCTTTTAATTTATTTTTCCTCTTATGGTAAACAAAGGAAAGAAAGAGTAACTGTTTTGAAAGAAAATCAGTTGACTGTCAAAAAAAAAAAAAAAAAAAAGCAAGACGTCAATTGTTTTACTTTCAATCTTCATTTATTTTCTCCAAATGTTTAGCTACCTCTAAGAAGGGAATGTTAAATTTCATAATCCTATAGGATGCTCTGACCATTACTGTTAGAGGAACTGTGAGTCAGTCTATTCTCCGATGATTTCAGATTGTTTTCTCTTTGCTTTCTGCTTGTCAGCCTGTGGACTTTGACCCCCACAATACACAGCAGAACACTCTTGGGAGGACTAACATGTATTCTCCACAACTCTATAAGCTATACCTCATAACAAATGCCCTGAGGTCATCTCACCTCTGATATAACCTATAAAAATAAAATAAATCAAGCAATAAGTCTGCATTGTACAACGAAGTTGAAAAACAAAATACATGCAAGCAGGATACATCTATTTTAAAAATGTCCTCTGAGATAGACAATCAAGAACCTCTAAATTGCACAGCCAGTATGAACCAGTAACGAAGGTAAGTTAATGTTCATAAAAGTAGACCCTTGACATAATCAAAATACTATGCAAGTGATATCAAAATATTTAATAGAAACTCTGGCAGTTACATATTTGAAATGTTTTTTTCAGATTATTTTTGAAGGGATTGGTGAACATTGGAAGCAGTAACTTTGTTTGAAAGGGGAAATATCCAGACTTTTTAAACATTGCTCATTATGCTAGCTTTCGATTGGCATGAATTCCTAATAACCCAGAAGGCCATTGCTGTCCTTTTCTGACTGTGGGCTTTAAAAAGTCAACTGAAAAGTGAGTGTTGACCTGAAACCTTGTGTAGTAGACAGGGTGGATCTGCAAAGCTAGTCAGAAAATTTATTCTCAGTTCTGAATTCATAGCTGAAAGCTTTATGCATTGTATCCATGGGATGCCCACATTGCTTTCCTGGTTTATAGAATATAGGCTATTATGCTAAGAGAAAGAGAGAAGAGTCCTCTCAATTTCATTTTGTCGCTTTGCTAAAACACTGATACAAAACAACTTGGGAAGAAAGACAGTTACTTACTTGGCTTCTGCTTTAGGCCACAGACCCCACTGAGGCAAGTTGGTGCAGAAACACAAGAACTGTAGAAAAATGAGAGAGCTGCTTTCTGGCTAACTCTCTGGCTCACATTTAGCTAGCTTTATCCTATATTCCTTAACCACATGACTAGGGATGGTCCTACTCAGTTTGCTGAGCTCTTTACATCAATCAATTAATACTCAAGACAGTCTCCCATGCACATGCGTGAAGGTCTATTTGATCTAAGCAACTTCTCGATCGAGGCTTTTCTGCCAGAACACGGTAGCTATGTCACATTGACAATTGCTAAGATGGATTCTGATACCATTTTATCCAGAAAAAAAGGAAAAATACTTCATCTATAGCTCAATCCCAAGCAATTATACCACTACCAAGACTCCATAGACACAGAAATCTTTAGTTTTCCTTCATTACAACTCAAAGAGGCTATTGGGCCCTGTGAAGGAAATCAGTACAGAGAGTGGGAGTTTGGAAACTTGATTTGAAATCACCTTCAATTGCGTCAGTAGTTTCATATGCAGTCTATATACTGAATTAAATAATATGAAGTTCAATAGCTGCTGCAAAGTAATTCATCTGATGAATACTTTTATCTTTATATTAATGACCAGAAAATGTTTTTACACTATATAGAGAACAGCAAACATTACAGCATTGCCATAATTGTCTTGTCTTGTCTCAGGTTTTTGGCCATGTAAGCAGTGTTGGTTATGGGTTGAATCTCAAGGAGGGGACCTTAACTCAAATCATGTTTTGGTTGGTAACTCCCATAATCTTTGTGCTGCTATTATACCAGGATACCGTTGTAGATCAAAGAGTCTGTAGCTGGTTGGGTGCTTACATTTCTCCTTTGGTGGTGTGCAGATTGATTGACTTGACCAAGGTTTTTTCGTTGTTGTTTTTTGTTGTTGTTGGTTTGTTTTTGTTACTGTTGTTTGCTTGTTTTGTTTTTGAGCAGGAGAGGTGGTGAATACATTTAGGACTTTGGCGTATAATTGCCGTGGTCTTATTGAAGTGTTTCTGGAGGACCCTGTAACACAAGAATGTTGAAAGACATGAGGATGGTAGAGGACTTTCTCAAATACTCATACTATGCCTCTTTTTGTAACAAATTCTTTAATGATAATCTGTAGACCCAAAACCAAATGATAGTCATTGAAAAAATGAATATATGTTTTATATTTGTATGACATATATGTGTATTATATATGCATATACTGTCATAAATATTAATAAAAAAGAGTCCATAAATAAAATGTGAAAGAGAGCGATGGTGGGTATATGAAAGAGTTGAGGAAAGAAAGAGGAGAAATGACTTAATTACCTTGAAATCCCAAAAGTTAATGAAAAAACAAAGGGAATAGCCTTCTAAAGAAAATCTGAGAAAGTAAAACCTTTGTTTTATTGACACAATGAATGCTGTCCCATTGACCCTGAAACCAAGTTGTGATTAAGAAGAAATTAGCACCCCTAAAGAGAGATAGTTGGGGAGTATTTCTTCAGAGTTAACACAGAAACTGTGGTCCAGAGGAGCCCAAATCTGCATCTCAAACTAGAAGCTATATCTGCAAATGGGTATAATATTCCTCAACATGGTATTGGATTGGAAAGATCAGGGGTCTGGGAAAGCTGAAACTTAGCACTGAATGGCAGACAAAGAGTTCCCAAAGAAAAGCAAGGAGGAGCCATTGGTGAAGGTGCAACCTTAGTTTCAGGAGAATCTCAAGGTCATAAAGAGAACCTGTGTCTTGGCATCATGTAACAAAGTTCCCAAAGAGAGGACTAATAATAATAATAGGTAGTTTTGATTTAGAATTCTGTCTTCTTTCCTTACAAAGGAATCTTTGGAAATATAAGCTCATAAAGGACGATAAAAGGATTGCTTTCATTCCATACTTTCAATATTAATTTTAGTGGAAGGAAACTATTTCATTGAAGAACTAATTATATGAGGAAACAATTTCACTGAGGGTAATCTATGAAACAAAGAGCAAATGAATTATATGGCTGTGTCAACCACACTGGTACAGCTGATTTGTTTTCAAGACATTATTGGCATTTACTGAGCATTATTAAAGGCAGCAATAATCAAAATCCAATAACCTGTGATTTATAATGTTAGCAGCAGATTCCCTTGATTATCTTAGTTCTACCTTTACTCCAGCATCATTATGAATCCAGTGCCCTAATATTTCACAGTTTTTATTTATGAGGTATATTTTTCTAAGCATGTACAGATCACAAACCAAAATACCTTCTAACAGTTTTGTGTCCTTTGTGCTCACTTTGCAAATTTTATGACCTGTTTCTTTTAATATCATTATTACTCAAGTCTGATTTTCATTTGCATACCAAATATAGATGAAATCCATGAGACTTTAATAAACTATATGTGAAAATAAGGATCAACTTCTCATTATTCACTTCAACCAGCAATATAAGTAGCCAATATTTATCTTAAAATATTACTGCCTAGTAAAATCAAAACATATCTGAAGCATTTTACCAAAACTACTAAAATCTTTTGTTAATATACTCATCGTGAAAAACAAATACATATACGTAAAATAAGAGACATCATAATATGTAATAGTTAGAAGTCTAAAATGCCAAGCAATATTTATGTAGGAGTCAGAGTCAGACAAATAAATGATAAAGGCTAGATGGTCGTGGCACACACCTTTAAACTCAGCACTTAGGAGGCAGAGGTAGGCGGATTTATGTGATTCGAGGCCAGCCTGGTCTACAGAGTGAGTACCTTGACAGGCTCTAAAGCTACATAGAGAAATCTTGTATTAAAAAACCAAAAACAAAACAAAATATAAAGCATTTATGCTTACTTGATTGCCACTAATAATCATTTCATTTAGCTACCACAAACAAGGATGTTTCATGTGTTTATGTTATCAGCCAGAAATGGTAGTACATAATTATAAGTGTTGCCCTAAAGTGGCTGAATATGGTGCTTAAGGTCATCCTGAGTTTCATAGTGAGATCTTTTTTGTAATTTTTACTTTTTTGAGAAAAATGAGAAAGAAGCACGTGCATGCACGTGCACGCACACATACACACACACACAGCCAGTTACAATTTTTAAAAATATTTATAACTTTTGTGCATCTTGATCTTTCTCATTGACTTTGGCTACATGTAATTTTCCTAGAGGAACAAATTTAATATCCCCTTTTTGAAAATATGAATGTTGGTACAGATTTGTCTATTAACATATAAAATGGATAGATTTAATGCAATAAACCAAAATTGTATACATATTCTATTTATATACATGTTTCTAACTCTTGGGTAGCTATTCTGCCATGATAGGTTTGCATGTAATGCAGACATGCTTTAATGGCCAAGTCTTTAATAAGCCATTCAACATCCTGTAGGAGCAGTTGCTTCCAGAAGTCCCTGAGTAAACAAACTTAATTCCATGTTGGTAAATATATACATCAGTTCTACTGTCTACTGTTACCTTTTTTCTATATTTTTATACTTGTACATGTGTACAGTGAAATATGATTACATCTATCACTCTTAACCCACCCAATCGCCACAATATCAAACAACACACATTCTTTTCAATTTCATGTCTTTGTCTTTTTTGATAACTGTTCCTGCTTGTTTTTATGTTACTGGTGACAAAAAAATGCTTCTTTCAGCTTCCAGTTAACAGCAAGGAAAGCAAGAGCAGGATCTCAAGGCAGGAACTTTAGCAAGAGTCTGAGAGCAAGTATGTTTAATGTATTACTACCTATAGCCTGCTGAACTGATTTTCTTAAATTAGCCAAGAACACCTACCTAAGGGTGGTACCATCTACAGCAGATTATCACTATCAAATCAATTGTACATATATACATACATGTATGTGTCTGTTTCTGTGGGTATGTGTATCTTAGGGTTTCCACAGCTGTGAAGAGACACTATGACTAAGGCCACTCTTATAAAGAAAAACCTTTAATTGGGGCTGGTTTACAGTTTCAGAGGTTTAGTTGATTACCATTTTGTCTAGGAGCGTGGCAGTGTGCAGGCAAACTTGGTGCTGGAGATTGGGTTGAGAGTTCTACATCTTGATATTCAGGCAGCAGAAGAGATCTGTGTCCCAGATATAGTTTAAATATATGAGACCTCAAAGTCCACCCCATGTACTGAAACACTTCCTGTAACAGGGCCACACCTATTCCAACAAGGCCACATCTAATAGTGCTACTCTCTATGAGCCAAGCATTCAAACATATGAGTCTATTTGGGCTATGATATATATATATATATATATAGGTAGGTAGGTAGGTAGGTAGGTAGGTAGGTAGATTAGATCCAGATTTGCTATTTTGTGATGTCACCCAACTACATGAAAATCCATCTGTATTTCAGATAAGGGCTAGCTTCCCAAATCTTTATCACTGAGAAGGAAACAAAACCAGAGAAAGGCTACTGTAGCCGGAAAAAGTTATAAAATTTTGAGTTGTATACAATGCAAAGCTATGTACTAAGTTATGTACTCCCAGATTCAGGATTAAAAATAGAAGTATAATTATGCCATTTTAGATTTCTAGAAGATCATCACACACTAGTACATGAATCCACTCAAGCCTGTTTAGCAGGTATCAATGATTTACCTGCATATACTCAGATACACACACACACACACACACACACACACACACACAGAGAGAGAGAGAGAGAGAGAGAGAGAGAGAGAGAGAGAGAGAGAGAGAGAGAGGAAGGGAAGGAGGGAGGGAGGGAGAGGGAGAGATTGCTCATCTTTTTCCTTTTAAGAAGTCACTTCTGCATACAAAAGCATGGCCTCTCTCAGGCCATACAGCCCACTACACAAACTCTTCTGCTTTATTCCTGTTCCTTTGGCCAACCTAGTGGAGAATACCTCTTCTTAACACATGATGTGCTGTCTCCAACATCTGACAGCTCAGAAGTGATTGGTAAGGATTCTAAAATAGCTACTTTCTACCCAATTTCCAGTCAGTCTCTGCTTCCAACCAGATATTGAAAAGGTTACAGTCTGTGTTAAAATCAAATGATTTATTGTTCACCATACTATCAGTAGCCCAGAGTTTCAACTTTTACTCTGCTTGACACTCTGTTTACAATGGGTTTCACGACTAAGACATCAAGTGACATGTTTCCACATAGTATATTGTATTATAGGAAGAAGAAAAGTAGGTTTGCAGATTTTAAATTTGTAATACTAGGTAGTATTTTCCTCTATTTTCCTTTAGTTGAGGCTTAGCTTGATAATTAAATTATTACAATATTGATTAATAAGAGACATAAAAAACCAACCATAAGTTGTCATGATTTGGTAGCCATCCTAAATAAATGACCTAGAGAAACCCTCAAAATGTGAAGATGATAATTTTTTTTGTAGAAATTAAAAAAATAAGGTAATGGTGAAAAAGAAAATTAAGTGAAGGGACTAAAGAACAAAAAAAGCAAAGACATTTAAAAAAACAAAAAACCTAAACAAACAAATAGAAAAATTCCAATCCATTCTTTTAAAGGTACTTCTAAGCAAAAATAATCCTCACATAAAAGTGAAATATTTTTGGAGTATGTTTTTGCCCTTCTTTTCGAGTGCATGGGTAATTGTATAATACAAGTAACATTATCATTGAAAGCTGTATGCAAATCTGACTTTGCCTTATTAGGAAGGCACGGAATTGGGAGACAAATAATGTCTGTCATCCAAGGTTGTTTGTTGCATGGGCATTGTTGAAAAGACATACCATAACAAAAGCACTTAGCATCTTCACTGAAAGAATACAAAAACTTAGGAAATGCTTGGATAATTGTTTCTTGATGATAATTCACAATTATTAAACCCTTTTAGATACTTTTAAGGAAAAGAAAATTTAAAAATCAAAGCATAAAAACAATTTTGTTTTTGGTTATTTTTTCTTTGCAACCTCATAAAAACTTATTGTTCTGAAATGTTGAATTGTTACATTGTGCCACAAATGACAATTCTAAACCAAAGGTGAATCCTAAAGAATTATTTTCTACAATTTTATAATAAACTGCAGAGGACAAAACAAAAAGACTGAAAGAGTCAGAGAAATATACTTTGAGATTGGATCTCCTAGAAATGACACAGAAGATTCATCCACGAAGTCTCATTAACATGGCTATCCAACGATACCTGAACAAGGAACAATACCAGTGGACAAGCAAACATAGAAGGAAAAGACTTCACAGCACCTTAGCCATAGACAAATAAGTATAGAGAATTAAAGGATGCAAAGAGCAGGGGAAATTTTCCTACTGAGAGAAGTTTACAGCAATTGGTTATCCAATATCATGTGATCAGCCTTCTTTGAGGCATATACATACTGGAAGTATTGTACATACTTAATAGGTTTGATCTAAATATTTACATACTTTTGAATACACATACACACACATATATATGTAAGTGTATATATACACTTACATATATATATATATATATATATATATATATATATATATACAATTAAAGTAAGAGAGACTGGCTATGTTGGAGGGAGGAAAGGGAAGAGTAAAATCATTCAAAGGCAAAAAGAAAACTATCAAATACATTTAATATAACCAAAAACAAGTATTTGAATATTCCCATTTCCATAGTCCCATTACATTCTAAACTTTAATTATGCTAAGAATTACTGTGCTGTTTGCTTTCCCATGTACCCTACATTTATATCCTTTCATTTGATGAGAAACTGTGAGCAAAGAACTATCAGATTGATATTGCTAATGGATATAGTTCCAGCATTTAGCACAGTGCCTATCTGCTAACATTGTGCCACTTAATAGTGTAGCTGAAAAAAACTAATTTCCATATGTAAAGAGCTCTAAATTTTCTAAATTGATTTTGTTTTGAAAAATTATTTTAAAAGATGAAAAATCATGAGCTCTTTGTTGAAAGGTAGTCATTGCACTGTTCAAAGTGCAGTCTGTAGCATAATACTTGAGAGGTATTAGCTAGCTACTTACTAAAATGTATATGGTTCTTTATATTAAACAATGCCATTGAATTTGATACACTAAAGAATCACAGAATCAAGAGCAGCTAAAACGGGTTTCTACATTTCATGTTATCGTTTGAAGAATAATTGTATATTTTTTACTTCAGAGGAATTATGCATTCTCTGACAGCATTACTCTGAGGTTTCAAGTAAATGTTAATAGTACTGCATGCCAACTCTTCTATGAATATTGGTTTGTGTGTGTGTGTGTGTGTGTGTGTGTGTGTGTGTGTGTGTAAGTGTATATGTGTGGTTTTATATGTGTGCACACATGTATGTTGTAGCTAGAGGTCAAAGTTGAGTATCTTTCTTGCATACTACTTTAATTTTTGAGGGATGTAGCTTTAATTGGTTTGTTAAAACTAACTGGTTAGTTAGGCCCTGGAACCCTCCTTTCCTCGTTGCCATCCCACAAAACTAGAGATATAGTTTTGTGATGTCACACCTGTCTTTTCAAATGGCCATCATTCTTGAACTCTGTTTCTTTTGATTGCACAGAAAGCAATGCACCATTTGAGTCATCTCCCCAGAGCCTTGGTACAAAATATTTTCTTTTGCAAAATTAATATTTTAATAGGTTAAATATGTTACAAAATAACTACAGTCCATTATTAACAGGAGAAAACAATTTAAATATAAGAAAGAAAGGAAGAAAGAAAGAAAGAGAAAGAAAGAAAGAAAGAGAAAGAAAGAAAGAAAGAAATGGTGGAAGGAAGGAACTCAAGAAAGCATGCAAACAAGCAAGAAGTTTATTTTACACAGGGAAAAATGAGAAGAATTGACAGGATAAATGTCAAATTCTTGATGGATAGAAAAGCACAACAAGAAAACAATGGAAATACCTAAGCCTGAAATTATGGTGGCTTGCCATAGTAGCATAACTACTTCATAGAGATCAGACAGTGACACCAACATATCAGGTATAGATACTTGTGATGGAGTAATAGAACACATAAAACAACATCATAGACATATCTATTGCCCTGATGAGGTGAATACTATGCCCTTTGTTGTGTTGCATGGGTGACCTGGATTAAATCTTAGTTCATAGGAGGAAGTCAAGACAGATTCTCACAAGATAGCCCAGACTCACTGCAAATCTCAAACTCGAACTTCCAAGTACCGTAATTATCAGCAAGTCTCACCACTCTGGGTCTATGGGCCTTGTAAGCTAGCAGCAGGCATGTAGCACTGATCAACTATTTTTTTTGTATTTTATATAATGCAAATTGTATATATTTCATAAGCCTACTTAAATGTATATGTTTGTGTACTTTATAACATAGATATATGTAAGCTTATAAAATTATATGTTGAGCTCTGGCCTTTTCAGGCATCCTTCATGATTTTTCTCTTCGCTCTTTCCCTGTGGTACCCTTCTCAAACATTCCCAGTTCAATTGTCCCAGGTTTCTTATGATCCCTTCATAATGCCTGTCTCCTACTCTGTTCCTCGCTACAGCCCCTTCTGGCAACTATGTCCCTGTGTTCCTTTTTTACTTGCCTGTCTTCTTTGGATATTTCACCCTACATACACAAATAAAAAGGAACAAATATTTTTAACAAGTGATACTCAACTTAGGTATCTTATCAAGAAAGGAGATACAGGGCAGTCACATCCTGCTACATTCCCAAAGCATCACTTGAGTGTAAAACTAGGAAACCTGTCAGTGTTGCAAGCCAGAAAAACCTTGCAGCATGATGTCTTCATCAAGTACACACTGAAATCTAGGGTTTGGTACCCTAGAGATCTGCCTGTATCAAAGGGGGTTTTGGACATCACTTCTTTTCTTTCTTTGTTATTATTTATTTTACATATTGATCCCAATTCCCTCTCCATCCTATCTCCCATGCTCCATCCCATCCCTGCATCCCATGCCCCACACACTCCCCAGGGAGGGTGAGTTGGCCATCACTTCTTTCAAATAACATTAGCTCCAAAACCATTTTAGTCGTGCTTTCCAATGGCAGATTAGTCACATTATTGAACATTCTCCAGGACCTTTTGTTTACATCTTTATAAATCCCAAGTGTAAGGCCACATCATGTCTACAAAATTACTCCCCCATTAACATCTATCATTGCTTTCTAATCACTCTCAGTTTCTCATCAGGTTTTTTGTTACCTTCTGTCCTCCAAGTAAGGTCTTCGCACCCTGGCTTATTTTCACTAAGATTCCAGATTTTTAGCTCAGCCATAATCTTATTAACCTGACATGTTCCCATAGAATTTTTCTATCTACTAACCTCCACTCTGTTCCCTGCCAGAGTCCTGTTTCTTCACGATGTACCCAGAGCTATCTTAATCTTCCTACTTTACTGCAGAATTCCACTACGCTCTTTTGTGTTAAGTATACCTTTTGACCTCATAGAATTATTTTTGTCTGTGTTCTCTCTGAGAAATTTCAATGTACGCTGAATTCAGAATATTTAATTATTTATTTTTATAATTCAATAACATCCTAAACAGTAAAGCTTTTTAGTAGTCATCCTCAACCTCCCTAATTCTGTGACCCTTTAATAATGTTACTCATGATGTAGTGCCCCACACATAAAATTATATCATTGCTGCTACTTCATAACTGTGGTTTTGCTACTGTTATGAATCATAATATAAATGTTTGCATTTTCTGATGGTCTTAGGAGATTCCTGTGAATTATATGATTCATGGGTTGAGTACTGCTCCTCTGTACCAATCACATCAATGTCTCAATATCCTGAAATATTAGTAATTGTATATATTGGCCCCTTGGATTCAAACAAGTCACAGATTGCCTCTATATAAATTAATCAAAATTGGACATTGATCTATACCGTTAATTTTATCCTTATAATTCTAGCTAATAATAGAATAGCTGGGCCTTCAAAGTCACCAATAGTATTTTCACACAATATTTAAGGTAATTGAATAATTTAGGGCAATTCTGTTTAGTGATGATTGTTACATTTAAATATAATAGGCTAATTTGTCTAATGCGTTTTAATGGAGTATTAATTGATTTAAGTACGAATTATACTCAAATAATTGCAGTCTCTATAATCATTTCTTAATTGCTCAGGTGCATATAGCCATCATTGCCAATCAGCATGATAATGAAATGGTAACTGTTAATTACGTTATCACCACTTAAATCACATGGATGACCATGACCTATCTCAGGTCTCACAGTGGTTTTCATAAAATCCATGAATGGTGACTGCTTTTACCACATCAGTTTGGAAATTATGAAAACTGTCAGTGCTCTCTGCTGTCCCATCAAGGCTGATGAGTAACTGAGGAATTAATTACTGGCTAGGTTTCTACTTATCTAATCCACATATCAGGTGATTCTGCCATTATGTCAGGCAATACTTAAAAGTCTTCTGGAAGGTACACTTACTCCTAAGCTGGCATATTTCATTTGTTAGAGGAGAGAGAGAGAGAGAGAGAGAGAGAGAGAGAGAGAGAGAGAGAGAGAGAGAGAGAGAGAGAGAGAGAGAGAGAGACTCCTTCTGGCCAAGGGAATAGAATCTCTGACCTGGGTAGAAACAATGCATCCCAGTTGGAGAAAGTAATTGCTTGGCCAGGAGGCAGTCTCCCACTCCAGGAAGGTGGGCTCAGTGTAAGTCATGGTAAAGAGAGAAGTCGAATCTACAGGTATGTTATGGATTACTGTACTTTTTCTTCCCAGAATGCCCACTCCTGGTAAACACAGTAACTTACCAAGACATAGACATGCAGCTTGATAATCGCCAGACACTTCTGAGTCTCTCCGAAAAATGTCTTATTTCCTTGTATTTTCTGAGCATGATTTCCCTAACTCCTAGAGCTTCCTCAGCACTGTGGAATTCCTTTCACTCCTCTGTGGCCTCTCCTGCTGCATTATTGCTGCTCATTTGCTGTGTGTCTGACCTCTATCCCAGCTTTTATGGCCATCCTTTTACCTATTCTTCTCATTCTCCTCCCCTCAGAAGCTCTTGAGTGTTACATCTTGACTACACTGGAGTTTACATTTTAAACTTTAATGAAATTGTCGTTAGGCTGATTTCTGAATCCATTCTTAAATTCCTTCATTAAGAAGACTAAGCGCATCCAAAGTGGATCCTTAATACCCTTTATATCATCATGAGATATTCCAAAGTTCCAGTAAGATATTTGCTGGGAAATATGAAATGACTAGTGATTTGTTTAGAAGATGGAATGTGGTAGAAAAAAAATGTGAATTTTTTTTTGGAAAGTTGTTTATGCACTATGAGGAACACATCAAAAATTTAAGAAAAAATCCTTCCTGAGTAAATTTATAGGTCATGAGTCCAGGAATCATTTCAAAACCAAGTGGATAGGCATGACCGGGAATTTTTCTTTTTGCAAAGATTATGATAAATTATGTTTATTTCACAGCCATAATGAAAACAGAGCTCATTTATTCTAGAATTTGATTAGGAAGTGAGCTCAATTTAAAAAAGAAATATTTAAGACAATTAGTAATGTAATCATTCATTAGATAAAAAGTGAAAAAATTTACAGTTCTCATCTCAAAACCAAAACAACAGACTTACCGGATGCAAGGAAAACAACAAACATATGAAAACTAAAACGATAAATTACATGGAGAAGATCTCTTTCTTATGCAGCCTCACAGGATTGTCCAGTTCTTCAGTAGAATCTCATCAATTTTTGTCTTCTTTATGCAAAGTGTTTGTCTGAGTTTAAATATTTGTTAAAGACTACTATTTTGTTCACTGTTTGTTTGTTTGTTTGTTTGGATATTAAGCCTTCCATAACCCAGATAGTCTGCAACTTTTCACAACCAGGACATCAATCTCTTTCTACTGTATCCACCTCCTGACAACTGGGATTAAAAGTCACGTGGTAGCTCACCTAGTTGAGATTGATAACATTAATGGCAATTTATTCTAAGGCTTTATGAATATTGTATGCCAGAGTATGGATGTAAAATGTCATTGGCAATAATAATAATAAAAAAAAAAGAGCTTGGGTTAGGTAAACAAAGTTGCAATTGCTACAGAAATGACTTAAAAGTTAAAATGAGGTATTCCCATTTTAGAGGCTCTGAGTTCATCTGTTCCAGGTGATAAAAGCAACTTGTAACTCAACAAACACCTTCGACTTCCTGAGCACCTGTGTGTATGTGTGTGTGTGTGTGTGTGTGTGTGTGTGTGTGTATGCACGCACATACACGCATGCACATATACACACATGCTCACATGTGGAAACATACACATACACTGAAAACAAAATAAAATCTTTAAAAAATAAATTCTCCTCCAGAAAGATTTATCGCTTTTATAAAGAATAGTTGCAAGGCATTAAAATCTTTTGAATTTTATCTTCCAATTATATTTTCTCAGAATTAATTGGATAGTTTCAAGAAAACATAGGTAAAATATAATCCCAGTTGATTCAGGTTTTATGAGTCACTGAACATAAATAGCAATTCTAATATCAAGTGCTAATATTGTCTTCATTATAATACAAGTGAAAGGAATGATATATTTCAATGTATGTCATATCATTATATAATTTTGTCCACTAACATACAAATTTTAGCTGTAAACATAATTGGTAAGGGACCATGTGGACTGCCTTATCAGTTTGAAGAATAGAGCTTACCAACTTTAACCCAATCTGCAATTACTTACACTCCAAGAATAATCATTTTTGTTCATAAACTTCTAATATGGCAAAAAGTAATTCAATTAGTGACATTTATTTTCTCCAGTGTCGTCATTGACATTAATAAGACTCATAAAACTGTAGTAAATCCTGGTGAATATTTTGGCTGCTATGACTAGTAAGATGTAATGATTCTCTCTGAATGTCACCTTTGGTTCATTTCAGTCTAAAATGTAGTTCTCAATATAATTAAAGTCAAAGAAAAACCATAATGTATTTTTTATTCAGCTATATAGAATTATTACTTATGATCAGATAGGAGAGTGGCATTTTATTATACCATTATGGATTTTTGGAGAAGTTATTTTAAAGAAAATTTAGTTTAAAATTTTCACATAGGATTTTATTAGCTATTAAAATTTTAATTAATTTTATTTCAGTTCCATTAATAGAGTTAGCATTATTTTCAGACTATATTATAGTAACTTTGACTGAAAAATAAAGTTATTATTGCTTCCATCAAACCTTGAAATGAGAAAACCTCGGGAAACCTACAAAGATGAAAGAGAGAAAATGTCAGTGACTGATTACATGAAGATGTCCAGAAATGCCATGCACCACAATTTGCAGATAGCAACATTTGTGCAGCGGAAACCATTAAGTGTCTTTTTATTTCAAATATGCACTTAGCTTAATGTTCTTTATTATCTTGGCCTCAAGCAAAGAAAAGTTTAACAAGAAATTCTGCAAATATTGATGCTCATTAAAAAATGTTTGACAAATTTAATTTTTTGTTTTTATAGACCACATTTATAGGGTCAGCTTCAAATTTATCAAATACAAGTCAGAAATGTTTCTGTAAGGTAATACCTTTGAAGCATACGTACTTTAGATGGTAAGCAGTTTTCCTCCAGTGTTAACTGTAAGGAAATAATTAGTGTTGGGAAGATGAAGGATGAATTTTATTTGGGATGTTATTCATTAAATCATTTGATTGTGAGATTAATTATTAACTGCACTTGGAATGAAATGCAACCTCAAAATACAAGTTGATCATAATAATGGTTTTTAGTAAGGAGGACACATGTTACAGAATAAGAGTGGAAGGTACCCAGTAGCCTTCTTGAGTTGGAGATTCTACACCTGCATATTGAACAAAATGCAGACTGCTCACACTAAAACTAATTATGGCCATATTTAAAATGTGCAACTATTTCCTTGTTCTGCTTGTTGAACAACACAGTGTAACAAATGTTTACAGTTATAGTATTAAGCATATTTATAAATACTTTATAAATTTTCATATTGGGATATGTACATATGTTACATGTAAATACTACTTGGTGCACACCAGAATCAGTCTCCCAGGTACAAATAAGACATGTGTTTTAATAATAATGTAATAATCAGTTACACACTTTCTATAGCTGAGAACATCGCTCCTAAACTATGTAACATATCTCTCAGGAGAGAATTTGGTTGTCAGCCAGCTGTGTTCTCTGTGTTACAAATTTGTTTGGCTGTGATTATGGCCACAGCAGATAGAAAACTGAACAAGAATCTGTTTTCGAGGTCCCTGTTGTTGGCACTTCACATATTTCTGTTACAGTTTCATTGAGGTCCCAATTTCCTCATACATGGTAGATAAGGACAGACTCCAGCTCCAACGAGGCATCATTCCACCATGAGCTCCTAACATTAAGCTTTATGCAGTATGGAAGCTTTCTTCTTAAAACCAACAACAAAGAAGAAACCTGTAGCTTGTAAGCGTTTTCATCATAACAAGAGCCACTAAGAAATCCATTTGCATTTGTCATGGCCTTTTATCTGATGCCTCTCACATCTACAGAAGGTGATACTGAAGTTTGAGAGACTGGCTATAAAATATACACGTGAAGATCAAGTCTCAAGTCTAATCTATACCTAACTTATTCTTACATATATATGTATATATATGCATATAGATATACATATGTATATGCATATATATGGAGAGAGAGAGAGAAACAACAAAATAGGAAAGAAATTTCTGAGATGCACTAGAAATAAGGTAGAAAAAAATAAGTTCTAACTTTTAAAGTTAGTCCAAATGACTATGTGATGACTGTGAATATTGACAATAGACAATAGCATAATTGGTGTTCCTTGGGGATTTTATTCCTAGGTGACAGCTTCTTTTCTCAGAATCCTGTCACTTAATGTACAAAATATAATATGGGGATTGTGAGATTATCGTATAATTTGCTCAGATGTATGTCAACTATTTTGTTGAAAATTTTATACTTAATCATATGCTTTCCCATCTAAGACTTTAAGCTTGACTCAACAACAGTGACTTTTAACCCTTTTTAATAGAAAAGACACTTTATTTTCTCTGTAAGAAGCAGTGCAATACAAATAAAATGATTAAAATTTCCAGAAGCCCCTTGCTGCAATTTTAAGAGCCAATAAAAGTGCTTTATGAAGCCCCAAAGGGGGAACACAGTGTTCTTATAAATTAAGTTTGAGACATTATTAAATTCTTTCTTAAAGCCAACATAGTTTTGGCCTCCCTTTTCCTCACTCAAATTAAAAGTGAAAAAAAAAAAAGACAAAATAAAATGTCTCAGCACATTGTAAAATGGAAGAGAACTTCCAACACTTTCCAGCTAAGTTGACCTCATGTTGCATCTTCACAATAGCTGTATCTCTTGAGTCTGGTGTCTCTCTCACCTTAAAGCCACCTACACCAGACATAAGATAGTGAAGAACCCAGTGGCTGATTCCTCCTTTGCAAAATTCTGTACTGTAGCCTGGCTTTTCAAACATGCACATCCTAACCGCCCAGAGACATTAAAACTCAGAATCAAAGTCATGTAATTGTATAGTCATTTTTGCTTTAATGAATTTTAACTTTACTTGCATCATTAGTTCAATAAGGAAATAGAAAGTCATTGGGCATTGTGGCTCATGATTGTTTTCCCTTCTCTCGGGAGTGGGGGGGGGCTGACAGAAGAAGATCTCTGATAGTTATAGACCATCTTGGTCTACATAGTGAATTGTGACTAGCCAGGGCTACATAATGGAGACACTCTCAAAAGTAAACACAACAAGACAAATAAACCATTGATAGTAAGTATACTTTCTATGCATTTATTCTGCATGAGACAATATTTTACATTACAAGAGGCAAGTACAAATGTTTTATTGCTAACATAGAGTGATAAAGAGACTCGTGAAGTGTATTATTATGTGTTCACATTCATAAATATTAAGCAAAAATTACCCTGTCATCTTTAAGAACCTTAATAATATTTTCCAATTCTCAATTAAAATTGTTTAGAAGTTAATATTGATGAATCAGTGGCAGGGCTCCTAGTATGAAGATGTCATGGAACAGTTAGTATTAATGTGTAGAATAATATATACATGGCTGAGTAAAGTTAGGTTTCTTTTCGTATAGATTAAACATTGACATGTAAAATAACCTTGTTTCAAATTTAAGTAAAGAAAATAAAAGGAAAAAAAATAGTGGTGCTGCATATAGCTGAGTCAGGCAACTGGAGGCTTCTCATTGCTCTACACAGGAGCACAGACACACTGTATAACAAACATTTCACTGTACAATGCTCCCCAGGGAATGTGGGAAGTCTCCAACGGCCTTTTAATGCAATTGTCATTCAATAAACGTTCCGCAGCACAAGAGTCAGATCTGGTCCCCTAATACATTCATTGCTTTGATAACCTAAAGTGCACTGATGGGAGATGCCTCCCTTGGAGGCGTGGGTTCGTATCCCACTCCTGACACCAGATATCACGGTAAATAAGGATCAGGATAAACAAATAGGCCGAATAGATGTTTATTCAGGGAGAAATAACTTGCAACCTAGACAGTAGAACACCAGGAAATTCAACCCGATCCTCTCCTGTCGGAGTCACCCCAGAAAGAGAGAGCCTTTCCTGGCCCCCTCCGACCTCCTTCCACAGGTCACTCCGCCCATGGCTCCACCCCCCAATGGGCGTGGTCAGTGCCACAGAACTATCTCACTACAGTGCACTTTGGGAAAAGTATTAAATATAGCCTGGCAATCTGGTAAGGAAAAGGTCATTTGTAAGCAATATTCCTGGCATCCAAATGAGAAGCCTAATTCAGGTACCAAATAATCAAGAGCGACCAAGAAAGATGTTTTGTTAATTTTTTTACTCTAGCAAATGACTTTATAGTGTGGGTACTTTTATCTGTTCCACTGCAAAATTTCAAGGAGGTTTGTACACAGCTTCCATTATTCACTCCACAAATGCATATATACTCAGTTACCTTTGGATATTTATTCTTCACTCTGATGATTCAGACACAGCCAAAAAACCAGCGACAAATAAGGCAAAAAGATGTTCCGTAATTTTTTACCACCTAAAAATGTCTTGTAACTTTGCATATACCAAGAATAATTTAATTTCCTCTCATTTTAAAAATCTCTTCCTCCTGTTGGTGCCACACTATGCAAGGCATTTGTGTGCCAACTTTCCCCAGAACACCTGGTCCATCCTTTACTGCCAGATGGACCTGCTGATGCAGAGTGAAATGAAGTGTGGTAATAAATATGTCTGTGGGGGATGTTGTTGGTAACATTACTGGGTGATTCTGCCCTGCCTGACAACTATAGCAATACATAGCCTCCATTTGTCTGTCTACAACTAGCAAATTGCTCAGAGGTTTCAGAGGCAAAATGATATGATAAGGAGTATCCGGCTATAAATCAGTAGATGGTCAATCTGTACTACTCACTTTATTTTGGGGGCTCCCTGTTCTGTCTCTAACAGGAATGTGTTAAAAAAAAATGACACAATTAGATGACATATTTCTTGTACTTTATTCTGGGTTGTAGTTCAAAATCATGGTATGTGAAGATTGCATTCTTTGTCATTGGAAAACAAGAAAACTTATTTGGGATATTTTGAAAAGTGACAACGTACCTTTCTATAATATATGCATTTTTAAAAAGATAGGAAATACTCATATTATTATAAATATACACTATCAATTTTTGATATGATGTTATTGCCAATGGTGGTTATTCATTTTTAACAGTTGTATGCTACCCATATTATATAATTTTTACTGATTTCTTCCGGTTTCATATCATGCTCCCCAATCCTACTTATTGCCCAGTACCTCTATATCTGCCCCTTACTCTGTAGCAACTCCCCACACCAAAGTTAAAAGAATATTAATTAAAAACAAAACAACAACAAAAGGAACCACTTTGTTGTATCTTTCCTGTCTCTCCAACACCTTTTTCATTCATTTTTTTGGCATTGGAATATGAGTGTGTCATGCAGTATACACCTTTGTCCACTGAGCTTTACTTGCACATGTTCATTTCAATGAATTATTAGTCTGCATCAAGGCCCCTAGTTTCTGGTACGGCAACAAAACTTAACCCTCACCAAAATTCCTCTCAAGATATTCTACTCTTGCCCGAGTCATAGAAAGCCCAACGCTATTGTTCTGCAGGACAGTCCCTAAATACAATATTCATGCTGGAGTTCAAAGGTCATAGTTGGGGTAGATGTTGGGGTGGACCACCTCAAAGCTTTAGATGTGGGCTTAGTTGGTAGCTGACTTTGTCATTTCTGGTTCTGAGGCATCTGGGCCCTATTTCTAATGTCTGTGCTGTCTTCAGCAATAGGTACTTACATTCTACTTCTGGGGGCTTTCCTTAATTTAAACTTGTTTAAACCTTTAAACTAAGAATCAAATCTTGAGCATAAATTCTATGAAAAGTACCCTGTTGGACATTGTTTAAAAAATCAGAGTATATTGTATGAAAAATATTTTCAATCAAATATTTTTTTTCAAATTCTGTATTATTACTGGAGTGGTCAATACATTCACATTAATAGGTTTACTGAAAAAGTCATACTAGCTTCTGCTATTCTATTATATGATTTTAATGCATTGCTTTTGTTGTTGTTCATTTTTCTGCACCCTGTCTCTTTTGAGTTTTTAGTAGACTATTATTTTAAGTTTTAAGTTTCATTTTGTTTGGTTTTAGGCAAGTGCTCTGAATTCCTTAAGTTGAACATTATGTTTTGGTTTGTTATCAACTAACTGTAACAAAAATGAAGTTTGGATCAGTTTAGGTCTACACAGAAACATGATTTTAGATCATTAGTCATATATATTAGTTTTACAATGATAGCTTTTGGTGATTGAAGTGTTAAACAATTGTAATTATCTATCTACCAATCTATCTCTTTCTCTCTGTGTCTGTTTATGCATGTTTGTACCATCTCTTCATCTTTGTCCTTATATTCCTTCTCTCCTTCCTTCCTATTTTCCTTCCTTCCTTTCTTCTTCCTTTTTGTCTTTATTTGTTGTTGTTTTGTTTCACTTAATTATGCTTGTGTGTGTGTGTTTTTGTTTGTTTGTATGCTTTTTTTTTTCTAGAGGCAATATCCTCTGTTTAGCAAGAGGAAAGGCGAGTTTATCTTAGGAATAGGGCTTTAGTAGAGTTTTGAGCTTACTCTGCCATCTCCACCATCTGTTTGTCGTCTGTATTTTATGTCTGAATGTTTCTGTTTTTGACGTTGTTGTTTTATGTTTCATACATAATATAGCTGAAGTGATAGTGGAATTTATAGACATAAAAACTAAATAGGATGGCGCTTATGTTCATTTCCTCATGTCAGGACTGGGACTTTTTCTCACTTGAACCTGTGCATGCTGCCATGGTCTTGGTGAGTTCATGTGTGCAATAGTCCATTCCTTTGTGTCTGGAAGGCACTGTTTCCTTGCTTCCACAAGGAATGGTCTAGTTCTTACAGTCTCTACACATATGCTTCTATATAGCTCCCTGAGGCTTGAGGAGAGTAGTTTAATGAGTGCAGTTCCATTTAGGACTAAGTGTTCTAAAGTCTACATTGTTCAATAGTGTCTCTTTGTTAGATAACATATACTGTGAGACAAACTTTCCTCTAAAGATGTAGCCTCATGCCCGATAGTATATGGTCAACATAAAATACAGACCTCAATGACATTATTCTAGACATTTCATCCCATATTATTTTGGAGGACTCTGTGTGTGTGTGTGTGTGTGTGTGTGTGTGTGTGTGTGTGTGTGTGTGTGTTTTACTCGTCTATTTTATTTTTATAGTATTGTTTCTGATTTTGTACTTTTCATTTGCCTTGTTCTCTCTCTCTCTCTCTCTCATGTAGGTGGGGGGTTATGCTTTTTTGTTTATTCTAGTTTGGTTTTTTTTTTATCCTTCATTTTATTGAAAATATTTTTTCTTTAGTTTCAATGTCTGTTTATGTTCTTGAGAAAGGGAGAAAGAGGGCATAGAATTAAGTGAGAACAATATAGGAAATATCTAGGAGCAGTTGGAGAAAGGATAACTATGATCAAAATAAATAATATGAAAATTGTTTCCAATATAATTCCTAATAGAAAAGAAGACAAAAGAATAAGGGGGGGGCTAAAATACTGCCAAGCTCACTGTTCTCAAATATATTTAGCAGTTTTATTTCCTTAAAAAAATCTATTATGATAGAGATAAATAGCATTACCAGAGGCCACACAGACTGCCCAGTCCTGCAAACTAACACCCACCTTCATGTTGTCTGGATTTGTGATATGCTGTTTTCCTAGCTATCAGAATGGAGTTCATGAGCTCCCTTTTGTTGAAGTTATCAGTTTCTGTGGATTTTTACAGCCTGGTCTTGATCCCTTTGCTCATCACTCCTCCCTGTCTGCAACTGGATTCCAGGAATTAGGCACAGTGTTTATCTGTGGATGTCTGCCTCTGTTACCATCAGTTTCTAGAAGAGGGCTCTGGGATGGCACATAAGGTAGTCATCAGTCTCATCGGGGAAGGGAATTTAAGGTAGCCTCTCCACTATTGTTTAGATTATTAGTTGGAGTCATCCTTGTAGATCTCTGGACATTTCCCTAGTGCCAGATTTCTCTTTAAAACCTATAATGGCTCCCTCTATTAGGGTATCTCTTGTTCTCCTGTATTCTTCCCCCATCTCAATCTTCCTGCTTCCTCATGTCCTCCTCTCCCCTCCTCTTCTCCCATTCTCTTTCTCCTAACTCCCTCTTCCCTCCCTCCATGTTCCCAATTTGTTTGAAAGATCTTGTCCCTTTCCCTTTCTCCAGGGAACCATATATGTCCCTTTAGGTTCCTCCTTGTTTCCTAGCTTTTCTGGCTGAGTGGATTGTAGGCTGGTGATCCTTTGCGCTATGTCTAAATTCCATATATGTATGAGTACATACCATGGACTGGGTTACCTCACTCAGGATAGTTTCTTCTAGTTCCATCAATTTGCCTGAAATTTTCAAGATCTCATTGTTTTTGTCCACTGAGTAGTATTCCATTATATAAATGTACTATATTTTCTCCATCCAGTCTTCACTTGAGGGGCATTTATGTTGCTTCCAGGTTCTGTCTATTACAAATAATGCTGCCATAAACATAGTTGAACAGATGTCAATGTTGCATGAATGTGCATCCTTTGCATATATATGCCTAAGAGTAGAACTGCTGGACCTTGAGGTAGACTTATTCCCATTTTCCTGAGGAAATGCCATACTGATTTCCAAAGTGGCTTTACAAGTTGGCACTCCCACCAGCAGTGGAGGAATGTGCCCTTTTCTCCACATGCTCTCCAGCATAAACTATCATTGGTGTTTTTGAATTTAGTCATTCTGAAAGGTGTAAGATGTTATCTCAGGGTTGTTTTGATTTGCTTTTCTCTGATGGATAAGGTGGTTTAGCACTCTCTTTTGTGGAAAGGAGTTAAAATTGTATTTAATAAGATAAATATCAACTGCTGAGTGTTTATGGGCTGAGAAGCTATTCTCATTGCAATGAAACATTAGTTTACACCATGAGATGATATCAACTAAGTACTGAGTAATAGGCCTAGTGTTATTAAGTGCTGTTATTTTTCCAATTTATTTTCTACCGAAAATAAATGGTATGATACACTACTGTGTCGCTTGGTGTTTAAAGTAAGTAAACGCTATATTCCAAAGATTTTAGATTGTGATATGTTGTATTCCCAATGTGTTAAAGGCATGCCTCATTTTGTGAGAGATATATAAGCTCAGCCTCCACTTAACCTAACTTTGAATGCACCATGAAAGAGATCTTATAAAAAAGATGTGTGTGCCCATGAGAACAGGAAAGATAAGACGAATATGTAATATAAGTATCAAGAAAATTTAAAGAATAAAGAAGATGCCAGTCAACCAGAGAATGTGTTGCAATACCAACATATCGAAGGGAACAAAGAGGTTTTATTTTGCACCATCTAAGCAACACATTTACCTGTCACAGGCAAAACAAATATGCCAGAGCTTTCTTATGTGGTAACTTATGTAAGCAACTACTCTTCAGATTCAGCACAGGACAACAGTGTTCACATGGTTGCCTTACATATGACTCTGATTTAGACAACAGTAGTGAATCAATGGTACAATCTGCCTTCCACTCATAATTTAGATACTCAGCAGCCAGCTGGTTTCTACAATAATTTGAAAGTGATTAATTGTATTTTTAAGATAAATAGAAAAGGTAAATGAAAAAGTGAGTCTAGCACAAGAAGCATGGGCTATTTGTTTTTCAGGTGTGTTTAACGCTGAAAGACTACTATGATACATAGGAAGGTATGTAGTTTCATTAAAACAACTTTATCAAGTCAAAAATGTAAAGAATATGTCTGTGATTTTTATGGAGGGCACTGCTATTAAATGAGTAAAATATATGTGCCTGGTAAATAATATTCAGTACTCACTGTTTAATTTGATTCTTGAATTTACTACGGCTTTTAGCAAACTCCATGATTGAGCTTCAAATTCTTTTACTCTGCAAAGGGATAAAAGTGCAAAATGTTTTTGAAATGCAGATTTTCTGGCAGTCAGGATTACTGGTGTTTCTGTCTTCATTTATTCCTGGCCCATGGCATTTCCATGTTCATTTATTTTGGTTAAAATACACATGTAAATATATATATAAAGTTTTATATAAAAAAAAAACCGTTAAATGACTTGGGTTTTCTCTTATTTCCCTTTCATTTCCAACAAATTCTCATCTTATATAATATGCCCTGATTTCTGTTTCCCCTTTTTCTACTCCCCCCAGTTATTCCCTACCTCGCTTCCCATCTGGGACCTGCTCCCTCTGTCTCTCATTAGAAAAGAACAGGCTTCCACAACAATAAAGAAAAATGTAATGAGGTAAAATAAAGACCATCACAACCAACCAAGTAGGATAAGGTAAAATAACAGAAGAGTCCAAGAGAAGGCATTCGAGTCACAGAATTCACTCCCTAACAAACTCAGGATCACATAAGAACCTTTAACTGGAAGACATAACATACACATAACATATACAAAGAGGACCTGGCATAGACCCATGTGGGCCCTGTTCTTGCTGCTTGAGGCTCTGTAAGCTCACATGAGCTTCACCCAGTTGATTTAGAAGAGAGAGATGGGGCTGGTGGAGGGCATTCATTCTAGGAGAAACAGCTAGAACTGAGGGGCATTTGAGGTGTATTATGTAACCCAGTGCAGTGCAAGCTTGTAAAAATATATGCAGGCAGTCCTAAAGACGTCTCCAAATAAGGAGAGTGACAGAGTACCAACTGGTTATCTCTTGTCACCAAATGAAGCTTCCAGTACAGGGACTGGGTTATATCCAATTGAGCTATTGGCCAAAGGGTTCCCATGGGAATCCCCAAACAACCCAGACTATTGTCAAGACAATAGGTTGCTCTTTACAAACTGACAGGAGGATCCCTTTGCCAATTACAACACCTCCACAACTCATTGAATATGGATGGGTCAAGCTGATATTTACATAAAACAGTTATTCTTATGCAAAGTATGGGATCGTATCTGCCCGCCACCAAAAGAGAAACATTCACATCAACCCAATCACAAAACTTTTGACATACAATCTGGCTTGCCAGAAAAAATATGTGTAAATAAACAGCCAATGTCCGACTTGACTTTAGGCCCAGTCTAGAAGATGGAACGCATACTCAACACTGCTAATATGACCAAGAACCAGAGGCTAGGTAGCCCAGAGACCTAGGGTAAAGCCAAATATTGCTACTCTTAAAAAAAATAGATATGTAGTGATAAAAGTCCTGCTGGTGATATTGTGTTATACTCATTATTTGGATTTTCAAGAAAAATTTCTTAATGATTACTAACACCATCGCATTTCTATTTCTCATTCACATCAGTATTTCCTACTGATTCATAGAAACTCATGATTTAATTATCTTTGTTACATCTAAATAAGAATCATTGATACTGGGAATTGGTGACACATACCTTTAATTCTAGCACCCAGGAGATAGAGGCAGATGGATCTCTGTGAGTTCGAGGCCGGGGCTAAAGAGCTAGTTCCAGGACAGGTTCCAAAGAAATACAGAGAAATCCTGTATCAATCAATAAATAAATCATTGATAGTAGCTTAATTAAATTGTTTACCTTCTTGTTTGTATATGCTATAACCTCAACTAAGTAGTCCAGTTTAGAATTTTTTCTTTATAAAACGATATAATATTCAATGTAAATGTAATTAAATTGGCTCTAAAATTAATTTAGCTTCTTATTCAGTATATTTAAGATCTTTTTAACTAAAAGATTCTAAATAACTATTTGCAAATTTCAGAGTTAACAGTTTAATATTTATCCTCAGTTATTGCTTATGAATTGTTCCTTTATAAAAGTCTTTTGTAGAAGTCTTGGAAAGCCTTTCTAAAAAAAAAAAAAAAAAAAAACCAAAAACAAAAACCAAAAAAAAAAAAAAAAAAACCCACCACAGCACTGTTTACTGAAAGACAATGCAATTGGCCCTTTCATCCTAGATATGAAATTTGAAAGCAAAGTGTTATTAAAGAATTTCAAACAGCTTCACAAAGAGTTTGCTTATTTAGATAATTTAAGCAAATTGCTAGTTTAAATAAATATCAGTGTGCCATCTGATCAAAATTTATTCTATATGGTATTTTCATAGGGCCAACAAGATGTTGGAGCAGGTAAAGATACTTTCTATCAGGCCTGATGACCTGAGTTTTGTCACCAGGAGCCACATAATAGAAGGCCAGAATTGACTCCCACAGGTTGTCCTCTGAAATTCAATAGAAAGCGCTGGTTATTCCCACATACTACCAAATTAAATACTAAATGGGACTTTTTATATTGTTATTATTATTTTTACTATTATTATTCTTATGAAGTTTTTTTGAACATATCAACAGCTTTTTCTTGTCCGTTTGCTTAGTTAAAGATTATTAACCTTATTTTAGAATTTTCACTTCCCTATATAATTTAGTATATAATATAGTTTCTTATTAAATGATTTTTTAATAAAACTTTCATTAACTCAATTTCATTGATGTAAAACTTGAACTTCAGAAATACAGATGTAGTCATTTTCTTTTGTATTACAGTATTCACAATACTAATGCTGGAGGCATGAATTGGGTACAAAGCCAACATGATCTGCTCCTGTAGATCAGTCTGGGTACCTTATTATAGCATACCTCATAAAAGGGGGCAATAGGAAATAGCTTATCCTCAGTATTATGCTGCAACTGCACAGCTAAACCAATCTTGAACTTTGATTGTCCCTTTTTGCCTATTGGGTCTTCCTGGAAGAAAATACATGGCATTGCCTATTAGTAATATAAATGATGAAAAGTAGAACAAAATTGTGTCTTTAGAGTTGGGATTCTGACTTCTGGAAATATTGATGTTTCAGATCAGATAAGAATTTGTTATTAAGATCTGCTGTATGTATTGTTGACTTACCAGAATCTCTGGATGTAATGTCCTAGTTGCCTGGAGTATATCTTCCTACTGTAAGATTAATAAAATATCTCCATATAACCCTTCCTATATGACTTCAGGTGAACAAATACCCTTGCACTTTTGTTTTACTTTGGGTAAATACGTTTGTAAGTATTGAGTTGTCTTATATGCCAGGACATGGTAGCTTTAAAGGTAAACATTGGTTTTAAAAGATTTAAAATATGCAAAAAAGTGATATTAAAGAAGGAAGCACAGGATAGATTGTTTCAGCATATAATAATGGATATTGAAGGTTATGTTTAGTTGCCAGTAGTATGTCTTCCTTCTGTAACAATAATAAAATATTTTGATATATTCCTACATGACTTCAGATGGACAAAATACCCTTCTACTTTTGTTTTCCTTAAGATAAATATTTTAGAGTAGATGGGCTAACAGACTCCAGATCACTAGGTTATTAAAACCATTGATGCTTGTATATTCATTTTTCACATTACTGTTATTAATTATTGGATAGAGAAGAATTTAAGAAAATAATGTTTACTTTTGTCTGTTGATTAAGGATATGCCATAAGAAGAAGGTTTATTATTGCTGTGGTGAATAATCATGACCAATAGCAATTTAGGGAGGAAAAGTTTTATTTTGTTCACAGTTTTATATAACTGTTTATTAACAATAGTAACTAGGACAGGAACTCAGCAGGACAGGAACCTGAAGGCAGAAGCCGATGCAGAGATTATGGCAGAGTGCTGATTACTGGCTTGCTACTCATAGCTTGCTCAGACTTCTTTGTTATAGAACCCAGAAACACTAGCCCAAGGATGGAACCATCCATGGTGAGCTGTGCCCTCCCTATTGATGAGTAATTAAGAAAATTATTTACAGTTGGATCTTCTGGAAGTATTTTCTCAACTGAAGAACCTTCCTCTCTGATGATTTTTACACTACTCATGTCAGGATGACATAAAAGTAACAAGTACAGCATGCTAACTGGAGTGTGAAGCTTCCTGTTCCTATCTGAGCAGATTATGGAGTAGAAATAAATGCATGCTGTCAATTATCTAGTGCCCCTCCCCTCCACCTTTTAAAATTGATTCATTAAAGAGCTCCATCCCTTGGGACGCTACTGTCTACATTAGAGTCAGTCTTACCTCCTTAGTTCAATTTTCCTGTGACACATGTTTAGAAAGACACTTCAAAAGGTGTGTCTTAAATGATTATAAATCCAGTGAATTTATTAAGGAAAAATAAACTGTCATAATCCTGTAGTCCTCTACATCTGAAAATATTGCACACTGTTTCTGCATTCTCTTCATGACAAGGCAAACAACACACTTATTACAACTATTATTCTTATCTTTTAGAATTTTAAGGGTGCCTCTGATATCTATTATAGATCTATAATGTAATTTTGTTTATAATGTATTATTTTAGAAGTGAGTAAAAGGATTCAAGAGAATTCTGGGTACTTTATCTGCCATGATAGTCTAAGCAAGGATTTGGCAAAGTCCTCACACTGACACACTTCCTCCAACAAACCAACACCTACTTCAACACATCCAAAGCTCATAGTAAGGTCACTCCCTTTGGGCCTATGGAGATCATTCCTATTAAAACCACCACAAAGTATCTAGGGTCTAACTTTCTCTCTCTTTCTCTCTCTCAATCTCTCTGTAGATGTAGTAGAGAGGAGTCAAAATGTAGGATGTGAGAGGAGAGGTCCGGAGGTCCAGAACTTCTCTCTAGTAAGATAAGACCATGTAGAAACACTTAGATTGATAGAATCTAAGTTAATAGCTAAGACAGAGCTAGCCAATAAGAAGCTCTAGCCATTGGTCAACAGCTTTATAACTAATAGAATTTCTGCGTGGTATTTTGGGGCTGATGTGTCTCTGGGATCAGGCTGGGGGTAAAGAAGTGCTCGTAACAATCTCTCTCTCTCTAGATACACACACACACACACACACACACACACACACACACACACACACACATATATATATATATACATACATACATACATACATATATATATATATATCCCCTATTCTGGGATTTCAAATTGTGTGGCTCTGTCTTGTCCTACATGTTATGTTTTCAATATATTATAAAGATATAAAAATAATCTTTCAAATAAGACTGTTTGAGTACTAATATATAATATAAAGCGTAAAAATTTAGACAACAGAATTAAGAACATAAGGCATATCTTGCTGATTTGGATTGAACATGTTCTATGATATGATCAGCATTTGTGACTGATTCCCTATTTACAATAAAAAGTAATCAATAATTGTGGTGATAAATGTGATTATGTCCCCCATCTTGGATATCTTGAAAACACATCTGAATGCTTCATCCTTGAATGTGGAAAGATTTTGCTATAAACTGCAAAATAATGAGCCAAAGAAGTATATGTGTCAAGTTATTTGAGGTGTTTGAATTAGGAACATCTAAAAAGGCTTGAAAGATTTGGTATGAAATTAAAAACACATGGTCATGGTGTTGTAATAGAAAGAAATGCAATTCATAGATGCCAAATCATACAAAACAAGATAACTGTATACTTTAAATTTATTTTCAATATCTCTACATGTAAACATTGCAAGCCACAAGATAGCAATTTATTTAGTTTTGAATACTGCAGATGCTAAAACAAAACAAGTTATTTGAATATATATTTATATTCATATGATTGTAACATTATGGCCAAAGTTTAATAATGAAGAAATCTCTTGGAACTGGTTGAAATTCTAAGAAGAACTTTATTAGCTTGAAGCTTATTTCAGGAAAAGTTTAGAAAGAGTTTTACAAATCATTTTCTTAGTTTCAACCAAACCTTGAAGGCTTGAATTTAATTGAAAATGTTAAAGTTTCATTTCAGGCTTCAGAGATCAGATCAGAGAAAAAGGGCACAATTTAAAGACAATTACATCCTTTGCAATGTAATATGAAATAATCCTTGTTTTCAAGTTACAGATTTCTATATTAGATCACGTTGAGATTAGTGACTGGCACATAGTATGTTTCTGACATGAATACCTTTGGGTACCTTCAAAATAGCTATAAGTTAATCAATTCCCCACCTCATGCTGGCTTTCTAATGAAGAATGATGCTTTTCTTAAATTCAAAGGGACTCAGTGCTCCGACCCTCAAGATGATTCTAACAATAAAACCATTTTTCTATGGAGCACAACTTCAGTGATATGGAAGCCTCAGAGTTAGCCCCAAGGCTGACACACGATGCATGTTCTGCTAATACTATGCCTGTTTTCCCATGCATCTTTCATTTACCCATGTGGATTTCAATTTATCCAAACATAGTAGAAAGAATATATCTACTATTTTTTTTCTTTGAAGGGCTCTGTAAATTTTTGGTCTCATTTTTCATTAGAGAAATGTTTCCAGGACAGACATATATGATGATCCATAGCATAAAATTAAAGGTAGCATTAAAGGTAGCCTCTCTACTATTGCTTAGATTATTAGCTGGGGTCATTCTCATAGATCTCTTGACATTTCCCTAGTGCCAGATTTCTCTTTAAACTTACAATAGCTCCCTCTATTATGGTATCTCTTTTCTTGTTCTCTATTCTTTCCCCATCTCAGTCTTCCTGTTCACTCATGCCCACATCTCCCCACCACTTCTTGCCTTCTCTTTCTCTTAACACAGTCTCCACTCCCTCCATGCTCCCAATTTGCGCAGGAGGTCTTGTCCCTTTCCCCTTCTCTGAGGTCCATGTATGTCTTCTTACTTAGGGTCCTGCTTGTTTCCCAGCTTTTCTGGCGGTGTGAATTGTAGGCTGGTGATCCTTTGCTCTATGTCTAAAATCCATATATGAGTGAACATGTACCATGTTTGTCTTTTTGAGATTGAGTTACCTCACTCAAGATGGTTTCTTCTAGGTCCATCCATTTGCCTGCAAATTTTGGGATTCCATTGTTTTCCCATTGTGTAATAATTATACATTTTCTTTATCCATTCTTCAGTTGAGGGACATCTAGGTTGTTTCCAGTTTCTAGCTATTGCAAATAATGCTGCTATGAACATAGCTGAACAGATGTCCTTGTTTCATGAATGTGTATCTTTTGGGTATATGTCTAAGAGTGAAATTACTGAATCTTGAGGTAGACTAATTCCCATTTTCCTGAGAAACCTACATACTGATTTCCGAAATGACTGTACAAGTTTGCTTTCTTACCAGTAGTGGAGGAGTGTTCCCCTTTCTCCATATCCTCTCCAGCATAAACTGTCATTGGTGCTTTTGATTTTAACAGGAACAAGATGGTATCTCAGAGTTGTTTTGCTTTGCATTTCCTTGATGGCAAAGGATGTTGAGCACTTTCTTAAGTCTCTTTCAGCCATTATGGATGGATTCCTCTATTGAGAATTTTCTATTTAGTTCTGTACTCCATTTTTTAGTTGGATTGTTTAGTGTTTTCGTCACTAGCTTCTTGAGTTCTTTATATATTTTGGAAATTAACCCTCTGTCACATGTTGAGTAGGTGAATATCTTTCCCCATTCTGTGGGCTGCTGTTTTGTCTTGGTGACTGTGTCCTTTGCCTTACAGAATCTTTTCAGTTTCAGGAGGTCCCATTTATTATTTGTTGACATCAGTGTCTGTGCTACTAGTGTTTTGTTCAGGAAGCAGTCTCATGTACCAATTTGTTCAAGAGTACCTCCCACTTGCTCTCCTAAGATCCATTTGGATCAAGGATAAATATGGATCTATCTCTATCAATCAGCTAATACCAATACTCCTCAAAATAGGATAATAGTTTAATGTATCATTTAGGCTGTGCCATGGTATATTTAGCTATATAGTAAACAAAAAAATCAATATTTAAAATGTGTGAATGTATAGCTAAACATATTTAAATGCATAGTATATATGAGCCACATCAAAGTACCTAAGTACAGAACAGAACAGACTTTGAATTTGACCTATAAAAGCACAGCGAGAGATTTTCAAATAATCAGTGGTTGAGTGGAAACAATTGCTATCATTGCAATTTAAGCTACTTCCTCTATGCACTGCGGTGGTTTTCAGTTGGAGAGTGGTATCATTTTACAAATATTCAATAATGTCTGCAGAGTGATTTATTTCAAAGGGGTGATCCTGTCTATTGAAGTTAGATGTTAGACTTGCTGCTAAATAGCCTCTAAATGCAACCAGTGGGCTTCCAAAGCAAAGAACTGTCTACCCTGAACTATATCAACATGAATATCATTGAGAAATCTAGATCTAGAATCTCCAGTTGGTTGATTTCCTTTGGTCATGTACTCTTCAATTTTATTTAAATGCTGACAACTACATTTTTCATCTTCCTCACGTTCTTATGCATAAAGCCACTTACATTTCATCTCAGATGCCTAAGAATTCTAAGATAGGCATGTTCAAAAGTCATTCCCTGTGTTTATTAAACTCAGAGTACTCCCAAATTGAGAAAAAGGTATTTTTGAACATGAATAAATAATAGGTTGTAATGGAAAATATATGCTTCCCACTAGCATTTCTTGTTTTATGAAGGCAACAGTATATTAATGATAAAACTGGCCTCAGCATTTCACTGACTATTGTAACCATCTTTTTCTTCTATTAAGTCATCCCTTCATGCACTCTTATGTTAATGATCACAAATACTTGAATTTAATGCTTCTTCTCATGCAATTATTTTGAAATCCTTGGTAGATTTCCAAGTTCAACATCCAAACAAAATATTATGTTTTGCTTTTTTACTTCTGTAGACATGACTGTCATCTACATTATTTTCTTGGAGCATCTGCATGATTTCATTTCAGTTATCTGCATATAAGATTATTATATATAATACCTGGTAAGAAAGTTGATAATTTCTCAGCATTGTCTATGAAGTAATATGTGGCTTTCATACAATATTTTAAGTACAAAATTTAAAATGTAGATAAATTATAACCATTACACTTTAGGAAATGATGCACCAAATATTATAAATACTATAATATACACAAAAACAGTGATCCAAATTCAGTACCTGTACTCTCCTAAGACACAGTCCTGATCAATGACTATCATGAATTAATTCATTTTAATGACTTATCATTAACGCTAAGATATTCTGGAGGCTTTAGATATCTGTAGATGCACTTAATAGCACAAAAGTTATAAAGGTTTAATTTTGCTTACCAGTTAAAGCTGGTCATGTGTAACTTTAATTAAATGTTGGAAAATGTGTTTTCTTAATGCTGCAGGGTAATTGGAAAAGATAAAAGAATGTTTCATAATGAAATGTGTCCCTTTTTCTTACCCAGAGACAAATGCAAAATATTATTACTCATACTTTAATATATTTTATTCATTTTAATAGAAAATATGGACCTGGTGTACTCTTAGATAGAAAGATATTAAGAACCTAATTTCTCTAAGTATTTTATATTTTGATATCAGTATATTAGTAATTATTCTCATAAATAGCATAAAATATAATTAATAACTATTCTAATTAAGGATTAGTTTATTGCCATACTCAGTTTATTATTTAAAATACAGCTAACTTCTTCAGCATTATTAACCAAAAAAATCTTATTTTGAAATTAGTGTTCCCAGTAAAGAGTATGAACTTCAGTTCTATAAACATACTCACTTTTTCTTTTTAAAAGATTTATTCTTTGAAAATTAGTTTTAGTTTATTTTATCAAAGTCCTTCCATATCTCAGTTTCCTCCAAGGCTCCTTAATAACCTAAGTCCATTTTCGTTCTCTCTCTTAAAAACAAAGGGAAAAAAGGCACTAAACAACAAGAACCACAGTTTATTGACCATCTCCTGAACATGGGAATACACATTGGTATTCCAAGGGAGCAATGTTACTTTTTCCCTACCAGCAGCTATCATTTCTTCTGGGTTAGCAGTGGGATTCTGTGTCCTTTCAGTCCAAAACAGTGGGGAAGGCATAGCAACAAGAACATAAGGCTCCCAGGGGAAATCCGGAAGCAGAAAGGTCTTAAGGTCATGTACCAGCCCCTATAGGAAAGGAATAAAGGGAGCAAGTGGATCCAGACTATAATGTCTCAAAGCTTGCCTGAAGGGTGCACTTCTTCTAGCAGAAACCCACCTCCTTAAGGTTCCATAATCATCATAGATTACTCCAAATTCTGTGGATCACGTGCTCAAATACGTTTGCCTATGAGGTACATTTCTCAACTAAACTACCACACTTACAATGAGTTTTCTCCAGTGTTAATTATTATTTACTTAAAATAACTTTATTATTAATATTTGTAGTGGTATTCTATTATAGTATATGTTCTTGAAGTTGGTAGACATTTTGATCCAAGTCTTATGACTTTAATGTTACCAATTTTACAAGCCTGATTTCTAGAAATAATCTCTTCAAGTCAATATATATGTATGTATGTATGTATGTATGTATGTATGTATATGTATATGTATATGTATATATAATATGTTGGTGTGTGTGTGTGTATCTGAAAATTCCCTTGTACAATTTTAGTTATTTATTGTTGGAACACCACATAGTAGTGTCAAAATCAATATTAATTATAGTGCTCTAGAGAAGCAGGACCAATAAGAAATGTATTCTGATGACAAAATTTAGAATTCAATTGTTATATAGTTAGAAATAGCAACCAATTTACTTTAAGGAGTGGAGCAGGTCATCAATGCGGGAAGATATCTTGAGACAGAAAGGCTTCTATTAAAGAGGCCTTGATTTTTGCTCTGTATAGTAACAAACCATGCCCATGTTTTCAAAGTTAATTTTTCACATAGTCATACTTCACCACATCCATAAAGCACTATTTATGAAACTCTCAAATAAGTGTTAGATTAAATAACACAGGTTAACAAGGAAGGAGACATGGCTCAGTAGTTATAAGAGCCCTCATTCTTCCAGAGGAGCAGGTTCGCTTCCCAGTAGCTATAATTTTGTCTTTCTCTAATTTCATGAAGAGTGTTTATATCCATGTATTTCTGTGTACTATGTGCATGCATAGTACCATAGTAGGGTACCATAAAGGAGCAGTTTTTCTCTTTTTACCATGTAGGTTCTGCGTCTCACGATTGTTAGCAAGTATCTGTACTCATGTTTTGCATATTTTAATAAGTTGTTTATACCACATTTCATGTGGTATCCATGTTCAGAAAAAACCCTGAAATTTATGATAAAGCTAAATCTTACTACATATGGTATATTCTTTTTGCATCTAAATTAAGCTTATTTAAAAATAAAATTCTTTATGAACTAATGCCAAAATGCCATGCATATTCTAACTTACTATATTTGAAAATTTGATGCTGGATGATTTTCCATTCAGGATACTTCTGCCTTTAGCTTTCACATTCCCAAGATGTGTCTGGTTTTATATCCTTTGATCTGGTCCAATCCAGTTACTCCTTCATTTTGCCTTTTCAAACTCCCAGTGGTAATACAGTCAAAGTAAGTTAACCCATTTGTACTTTCTGTTATGTTCTTAAGTGTTCTATTATTTTAGCATCCAAGATAGCTAAACATTATTTCAATTACCTTTGGATACATGGTAAATATAAAACAAGTTAGTTCATGAGAAATTACTGAAAAATGGAGACATTTTATAATTATTTCATGTAAGTATTTTATCTGGTTCTACTTGTGTACTGCTAGATATGTTCTGGGTATATCTAAAATCAAGGAGGTTTTAGTATAGAATTAATTGCCTAGGAAAATATTGGATAACAGGAAGTTATCCTCAAAGTGTAGACTCTCCTTTTCAAATTTAACAATGTTCTTTATTTTATTTAATACATGGTAATTTACAGATATCATTTGCAAGAATCAATGGTTCCATGCATCTGAGTTTATATGTGTAATATGAATTGTATCTTTGCAGCATTTTACCGAGTGAAATATGCAATGATTAATGGATTATTGTTTGACCTTGCTACTTTTCTAATTACTGTACCTGAGATAATGAATGAGTAAATATTAATCATTTCACAGTTAGGTGCCTCTATGCATAACATGAACTGCTTGTTTCTTGAAAAGTAAAATTGATGGGATGTACAGGGAAAGTTTCTAAAAGCATGGCTGGGCAGAGCCATTACAGCAACCCAATTGTTCCATTTTAAATCATACAGTGGTAAAATAAACATAAGCATAATAAATAAATGTAAGGAATCAGTAGACCTCTGCATAAACACTGAAGGATACTCATAATTACTTTTGTTCCTTGTGAATGGTGGTGATGATATTATAATGCTTACATCAATATTTTGCTGTTAATAACTCTCATCTATTTATGTGGTCTCCTCATCAGAGGAGCATTAATAAGCTGCAATCATTTATTAAATCCCTTCTAATGCACTGAGGTTGGTAATAACTCATATTATAGATATAGAAATGTGCTTTTGTAATAAGTGGGGTGGTAATATACCCCAGTAGTTGTCTTTAAAGGTAAAGAAAACACAAATATGTCAGTCCACTCAGTTGTGCAATGTATTTTCAGACCTCATCTCTATCAGTATACTGATATGCTCAACCACATCACTCTCCTCATCTGCATATAGAAATAGTTGTAATGATACCTATATACTGGTTATGGAATGAAACATACTTGATGTATACAGAATTCCCTGACACAAATTTAGCTTCTGAAATATACCATTAAGAAGCATGAGTTTTTTACTAAGTTATCTCTTTTTTTTTTTGCCCTCATCTATTCTTTCCCTGATTCAATCTTCCTGATTCCTCATGTCTTCCTTCCCCCTCCTCTTCTCCCATTCTCTTTCTCCTAACTCACTCTCCACTTCCTCATGCTCCCAATGTGCTCAGGAGATCTTGTCCCTTTGCCCTTCTCCAGGGAACTATGTAGATTTTATTGTGTTGAACCATCACTGCATCCCAGATATTTATAGAACATTTCACACAAGAAGAATATCTGACTTCTCAGCACCTTATGGAACTTTCTCCAAAATTGGTCACATACTCAGAAGCATAAAATGTTAGCAGAACTGAAATAACACTCTTGCTCTATCTGACCATGTCACATTAAAGCAGGGTATCAAACACAGAAACAACGGAAAGCTTGCAAACTCATAGAAACTGAACAAGTCACTACTGAATAAAAATGGGACAAGAAAAAATGACTTTCTCTAATCAAATGAAGATTAAAACACAATAGGAGAGAAGAGAAGGGGGGAGGAAGAAATGGGGGACCAGGAAGATTGAGTCAGGGGAAGAATAGAGGAGATCAAGAAAAGAGATACCTTAATAGAGGGAGCCATTACAGGTTTAAAGAGAAATGTGGCACTAGGGAAATGTCCAGAGATATACAAGGATGATCACAACTAAGAATCTAAACAGTAGGGAAGAGTCTCTCTTAAATTCACTTCCACTATAATCCAGTAGCTGATGGAAGCAGAAGCAGATACCCATAGCTAAACACTTAGCCAGATTCCTGGAATCCAGTTGTAGAGAGGGAGGAGTGATGAGCAAAATGGTCAAGACCATATCATGCTGGGGAAACCCACAGTAACAACTCACCTGAATAAGGCAGAACTCCGGGACCTCAGTCTTAACAGCTTAGACACCATCATAGGACAGAACCAGGCACCTTGAACATGGGTGTTAGTTAGGAGACCACGGGAATCTATAGGGCTTCTGGTAGTGAAACAATATTGATCTCTATTGTACAAATGGACACTGGGCGTCCATTCCCCATAGAGGGATACTTTCTCAGCCTAGATACACAGTGGAGGGCCTAGGCCCTGTCCCAAATGATGGGAAGGAATTTGATGATCCCCATAGAAGGCTTCACCCTTTTTATGGAGAAGAAGAGGGATGGCATGGGGGTCAGTGAGGATTATGATAGAATGGGAAGGGGAGGGAACTGGGATTTATATGCAAAATAAGATTGTTTCTAATTTAAATGTATAAAGCATAAGTTTTTCAAAAAATATTTCTAATTATCTTCAAACTACTTTTTCAAATTCTTCTTTACTTTAGTCCTCAGTGATTATCCTCTGCAGTCTTGTAATGATTTCTGACTTATTATAAAATTGGAATCAGATACAATCAGCTTAGTATAGAGAATGCCAACCAACAGTCTCAAAGTAGATGTCCTTATTTTTTTATGTATACAGTTTCTATTCTGGACTTCTGTTCATTGACTCAGAAACCACTAAACTATCCCTTTGTACTACAGTTAAAAGACAGTGACAGATGGTACAATTCTTTATCTACTACAAGTACACTTTTTAATGTTATAATTTCCTCATATATAATCCATGACTACAAACCTCCTATACCATTTTACTGATAACTGATATCGGAAGTCTACTTGTGATTTGATATATGTGGTCTAACTTTTAACTGCCAACTTTCCACAGCCTAGAACCACCCAGATAGAGTTGTAATGAAGAATTGCCTAAACTAAGTTAGGCTTTGGCGATGCACATGGACAAATGTCTTTGTCATTGAGTCAGGAAGACCTTTTCTAAATAGGGACAACACAATTTGAAAGACCAGGCTATGACCTTCACAAGAATGAGGAAAGTCACCCTATCATTTAGTAGCAGCTAGCAAGCATGCAAATACTCTCTCCTGATTCTTGACCATGAGTATGATGTAACTAGCTGCTTGAATTCTTGCCCTGGTTGACTCAAAATTATATGAAATCCATACTTTGTTCTTCTCTAAGTAGATATTTATTAAGGTGTTTATCAAAGGAGTAAAAGTAAGATTAGAATAGCAATGGGCATCAAGGAATAATGTTGTTGCTGCAATTACCTGAATATATTGTTATGGAAAAGTAAAGTGGAAGATTTTGGAACTTAGGAATGTGAAATCATTGAGTGGTAAAGGCTTAATGGAATGTTCTTATGGAGAATTGGAAGATGGGAATGCTGAGAGTTTAGTGAACAATCAAGGTTCATTAATGTTTCAGACACAATGGAGACTTTGACCTTAAGTAGGCTAGGAGTCATCTCTGGGGTGTGTCAGCTATGAATCTGTGTGCTTCTCATAATTACAGGAGAGAAGCAGCCATGATTGTAAAAGGGAACAGTAACAAAAAAGTCTAAGAGGATTTAAAAGATTTTAGTTTGATATTTGGACTAACTAAAAATTATTTTGTTAAGAAGGAAAAGTGTGAATGAAAATCAGTCTTTGATGGCAATTAATACTGAAATAATATATTTCTAACTAAAATGGTATATTTTTGAAGTAGAAGATGTCATAAAACAATGTGTAATACAATGAATTGTTGATTATATTGGACATTGAACAGATGAAGGATGATGGCATGAACAGCTGAGGTTGCACTTAGAAAAAAGATAAGGAATGATTGAGAGACTTTGATGGGAAAATGATAAAGTTGAAGAGAGGGAAAGGAAACCTGAAATGCAGCCATACTCACAAAAGCCACAGTCTTACAGTTTCTTAAAGTACTAAGGAAAATGTGGATATTCCAACATAATAAAACCGAAATGACTGACAAACCCAAACTTCGTAGGACAGAGAATGAAAGGTGACCTTTGGCAAAAACATAGGAGAGAAAATTAAATGGGCAGGGTATCATCATAGCTCAATTAAGACAGGGGGAAGTGTTTTGTGAGATGAGCCTGAGCTCAGTGAAGAGTTTGCTGGTTAAGGGAGGAGAATGCAAAATTAGAAAGATCCAGGAAAGAAAATTTACAATGAAGCAAGAAAACCTTAAAGCATAAATCCACATACATAATTGGTACAATCATTTCATGGAGGGGAAGAAAAAAGCTAGACAATAGTCAGTGCTGAATTTAATTCTGAATTTGCCTTTAACAGACCAATTAGTCAGAAACCAGAGGATTTTTGAGGTTATAAACATGGACTGATGGTTTCATGAAGTAATTCCATTCCCCCAACCATATTGTTCCCTAATTTCTTCAGATTTTCTTGTTTTCTAGGAAGACTAATTTCTTGTTTTCTAAAGAAAGGGCTTCTTGATTGTTCCACATATATATCTACACATTTACTCAGCACATTACTGCCAGTAACAAATGAGGCAAATATGGAAGATGTTTGCACAAATGGCTAACTGATGTTGGATATTTCTCTCTGAAATAATGTGACCACATTTCTGTTCTGTGAGATATATGGGTGTTTGCTAACATATCTCTATTTCAGGGTAATAGCATGTTTATTTTGACAATGTTAATATTCATCTGCTAGATATACTCCAGCTTGTGTGTATTTAATGTTTCTATTCAAGTATCATTTGAGATGTCTATAAAGTTTCTATAGCAGAAAAGTTTGCTGAAAATGGAAATAGAAATATTTATAGTTCCAAGGATATATAACTAACAGTTGACATTCTTAGACGACTACATGACTCTTAAAATAGGAATTTTGTGAAGATAATAATAAAATTTTCAATGATTATTTTAATCCATTGCCAAATATAGTATTATCACTGATCTTAGTCTAGGAATATAGATGAATACTCAACAGATACCCATTGATAATATCTATTTCCCCAGAGAACTAATTTTATATTAAACGTCAATAACCATGGAAGATGTTCTATGCAAACATGGATGTGTTAATTTCTCTCCATTGTATCTCTGCTAGTATTTTCTTCAGTCTCCTTTGATGCACCGTCGCATGACTTGTTTCAAGAGACTCATGTGTCACTTTTCTCACTGCTGTAACCAGATACCTGAGAAAGAGGAACTTAAGAAGGGAAGACTTATGTTTGACTCATGGTTTAGGGGTTCAGTACCTAATTATTAGAAAGGACATCAAGGGCAGCTTGAAGCTGTGGCAATATATCCTGCTAGTTTATACCTTGGTGGAATAAGAAGCAGGGAAAAAATGCTTTCTCAATTTGGATTTCTCCGTTTTACACTTTAGGTTAAGGCCAAGACCACAAACCATAGATTGGTGCCTCCCACATTCATGGTGGGTCATCTCTCCTTAGTTAAATCTCTTTGGTATCATCTTCTAGACTTGCCAGGGAATTTAAACATGATTCTGAATCCAATCATTAGATAAGGATGAGACCATCTGAAGATAGTCACTGTGATGTAAGCAGAGACACCAAAAGAACTTGCGTATTGGGCATTTCAATTTGGAATACTTAGGATTCTTGTGAATAGCAGTGATGTTTTAATTACGATGGCCTCCATAGGCTCACAACTTTGAGGGATCCATAGCTGATAGTGTCCTTGCCTTCTCAGATCAGTTATTATTCAGGAATCCCTCTTAAAGAGATGACCACAGGCTAGTCTCCTACGGGAAATCTCTATGTTGAGACTATCAAACTCTATGATCTTCTGTCAAGTTGACAGAGGAGGCCAACTAGAGCAGATGAAGCCTTAGTTCTTCAGTAATGGGTGACATAAAGCTAAAATGAAACATATCTCTGCAGTGGTCCTTATACCAACTTATTAACTATCAGCCACTTAGTCAATTATTTAGATCACTCAGTAAACAGCTGCCCTATAGCTAAAAATCTGTAGGAAATAATACATTTAGGGCAGTAACAGAAATAACACACTTAGGGCAGTAACACTTTCCAGATGGCCTGAATAATAAAAAACTAATATAGGTGCTTTAAGCCACTAAATTTTGGTAGACTGTACTGAAATATTGGACTGCTAAAATTTATGATACAGTAAAATGTGTTACAAAATTGTTTTGTTTTGTAAACATAGTTAACATCTGTTTTAGTTTCCATATGTCACATAGTTTAAAAGTAAAATATAGGAAATGCATAAATTGCCCTTTAAAAAATGAGTCTTTTATTAAAGAATATTTTAACACAGAGATTCAACATTCCTCCTAAGAATAAAACAAGCCACTCCATACTGACTTTTTCTTTAATTTAAAGAACGATAACAGCATAAAAGTTTTATTTTTGGTTTTTATTTTTATTTATTAATTTTTTTTGCAACATAAAAATTATTGTGACAGGTTCTGGTGCAATTATTGCAATGAAATATGAAATCCAACTAGTAAAATGATTTGGATACTAATTGTCTATCTAAAAATCATATATAAAATTTTATAGTATTCTTCTAGAAATTAATTTTATATATATATACATATATATATATATATGGAAATAGAATATCTTTTTTATTTAATTTATTATTTTACTTGTCAATCCCAGTTCCCTCTCCCTCCCACCCTCTTACCCTCTCTGCCCTCTCACATGCACCCTGACCACCCTCCGCTCCCATCCCCCTGCCCCAATTCCACATGTAGAGCAATGCCATCCAGTTGGGGTCATGTAGATCTGACAGGTCATTTGAAGTAGGGACTAGGACTTCTCTCCTGTCTCTGGGTTAAGGCAGTTATCCCTCCATGGGTGATGTGTCCACAAGGTCCTTAGACCTAGAGCAAAGGATTACCAGCCTATAATTCACACCACCAGAGGAACTAGGATTCAAGGTGTATTCTAAGAGATTCATATAAAGTCCCTCACAGAAGGGGAAGGGACAAGTCCCAGGAGCATAGGGAAAGTGGAGGAGGGCAGTGAATGGAGAGAGAAGTAGGAGAAATAGAGTGGGAGGAGAGGAAAGCACGTGCAACTAGGAAGATTGAGTCAGGGTAGGAATAGAAGACGAGAGAGAGAGAGAGAGAGAGACAGAGAGAGAGAGACAGAGAGAGAGAGAGAGAGAACATAAAAGAGGGGGCCATTATTGGTTTGAAGAAAAATTAGATATATTTTAAAGTAAAAAGTAATATATTTTCTTAAAAATTTATGGATACAATTTTCCATTACTTTTAGAAAATAAGCCACAACAAAAATAAGACTATATATAAAGCATTTTACACATATTTGTTAATTTAGTTTCTTTTGTGTCACTTCATCATAAAGAACATCTTCAATAATCAGCATAATGCATTATAATTTTGTTATCCATAAAGAACAATAGGTGAAAAGTCTCTCAAAGCAACTAATTATGCAGAGCAATCATGGATGTTGATGCAAAGATCACAAGAACAGCACTGGGTATATTTCAATTTAGTATTTGGAACTTTGGTTAGTGGTTTGGGGGGCAAAATTTCACCCAGTAACAGTATATTGTCAGATGTGTTCTTTCCACCTGAAAAATTTTATGCCAAAATCTTTCATTTAATAATTGCTCATAATTGCCCCACAATCTCTTCTCTTTATAGCATTAACAGACAGGCTATTTGTTTGTGGTGCAGAACAACTTAAATGAATAGGAAATGGAGGACCATAAAAGCACATTCAGGTTAGAGATGTTCCTACTGTGTCTTGCTTTTTCCTCCTTCACTGAGGCTTATGGAAGAGGATATGTGTGGTGATCCTAGTTGATTAGAACCGTGGCTTCTCAAGAAGACACAATTTTGCTACTATAGCTGTGTTTCCATGGAGTAAATTTACATGGCAAATAGGAAAACTGAACTCTGTCAATATTGTATCATCGTAAGTCATTGTCATTTCCTTCTAGGATATTTTACAGTACATTGTCAATTTAATGAGTTCGATGTTTCACCTGAGACCAAGATACATTCCCCAAGATCATTGGAACCACCTACAATAATTTACCATTCATCCGACATGACTCATTTTATCTGTCCAGGTAAAAGAGTGCATATGAGTTCCTGAATCATGTTGGGTAGAGAATCATCATCTTTCTGTAAGTTCTTCCTCTTGGAACTGGAATAACATATTCCATTAATTTTTCTCTCCTGTCAATTCATTCTATCAAAATTTCAGAGGTACTAGGAGATATCTATCTTTTCCTCTATACTACTGTTAATATTAAGTAGAAAGAAATGCAGCATTCTGAAAATAAAATATAGTCAATCGTGTTCCTATGAAGTAATATTCTTTATCTGGACACTGAACACCATGAGGGTTGCCTGAAACAGTAAACAGAAAATATCATCAAAACAAGAAAATCATCAAATTGGCTACACATCACATACTTTATGTACATATATATTTATCTTTTTCATAACGGAATAGGATCTATATTGCACAATTAGAAAAAATTAAAATATGAGCAATTAGAAACAATGAATATTCAAATTAAATATTTTAAAGATAAAATTTAATAGATATTATATGATATAATGATTCCTCTCTTTCCTAATATCTCATTTTATTTTACTCATTTTCATTTTCTTCTTGTGAATCTATAAATGAGGTATATTGGTAGAATTCTTAAATGCTTTTGTATTGTTCTTAGCATAATGGTAAAAAATTGTGATTTGATCATATATGAATCTGATTAGCAATGTTTGGATAATTACATTACAATAAAATTCCAGTAATGTTGAATACAATTATTTCTGCCCTGCTAAATAGAAACAAAACAACAAAAATATTACTAGTAATTTCACCCGTTATTTTTGAACATTATAAATGTAAACATGTTTTAAAACTATAAAATGTAATTCAAAAATCTCATTTCTCCACTTGGGTAGTCAAATTAGCTGTTCTAAAATATTAATTAAAATGTTGTCTTGATGACATTACACTTTTTTAAATTTTAATAATTTGTTACCAAATTATCTTTTTAAAGAGAATATTTGTCCTCATTATTTCACTATTCTTCAATAAAGTTGACAAACATATTTATTATGTTTACATAAGAATTTACTAGAAATATGGAAATATAATTATAATTCAAACAGAACTAATTTCCATGTAATATTGCAATTTGTTTGATTACTTATTAAGCTTTCATTAATTTGTATCTCATATTTGTGCTGTATTTCTTCAGAAAACAAAAATGTCTATGGACAATGTGTTTTTATTATAGTAAAGCTAAAAGTGGAAAATTTCTAAAAACAGCAATGACAATAACTTCCCTTCCTCTCATGGGTATTCTTCCTTGAAAATAGTGATATATATATATATTTGATGGGAAATGCCATTATGTATATAACTTTCTCATACTGGTTAATGAAGAAAGCACTGTTAGCCAATAGGAAAGGAAGGTAGGAGGGACTAGGAGACAAGGAGCAAAGAAGAAGTAGTAAGCAGGAGTCAAGATGGAGAGTCTGGAGAGAACAGAACCGCCGTTCCTCCACTCTTGGTAAGACCACGTGAAAATACATAGATCAGCAGAAATGGGTTAATACTTAAGACAGAGCTAGCCCATAAGAAACTGGTACCAGGCCAACAGAATTATATCTAATACAGCCTCAGTGTGTTAATTTGGGCTGGCGCAGAGGCGGGACCAGACCATCGGCAGGAGGAAAAACCTTACTCCTTACATATATTGTTGTAAAGGAAGCAAAACTTGACCTCTATGCTTTCAGGTTTACTAGACATATCTGAGAGCTAATTTGTTTAAAAAATTAGTAAGTGAATATACATACTTATAATAATTTACATTGGAACTCTGTTATAAATAAGACATAAACCCTGGCAAGAAAAACACTTCTGTTAAATTGAATTTAAAAATGTAGAAAAGTAACAGCTCTCTCTGAGGCTAATGGGACAGATTTTTTTGAGCAATATCTGTCTGTGTATTGTTCTATTGGTTATGACCTCTACAGATTTTTTTTCTTCTCCTGGTACATGTAGCATATCCCTGGTATTGGGGCATGTACCTCCATTTCATTTACATTTAAAATTTTATCTTTAGAAGAAGAGAATTAAATATTCTTCTTGCCAGGATAGTCAAAACAACCCTGTACCATAAAAGAACTTCAGGAGGCATCACCATCCATGACTTTAAGCTCTACTACAAAGCTATAGTTCTGAGAACAGTCTGGTATTGGCACAAAAATAGACAGGTAGACCAATGGAATTGAATTGAAAATCCTGATATTAACCCACACACCTATGAATGCCTGATTTTCGACAAAACAGCTAAAAGAATACAATGGGGGGAAGAAAGCATCTTCAACAAATGGTGCTGGCACAATTGGACGATGGTGTGTAGAAGACTGCAGATTGATCCATGTCTATCGTCATGCACAAAACTCAAGTCCAAATGGATCAAAGACCTCAACATAAATCCAGACACACTGAACCACTTAGAAGAGAAAGTAGGAGGTACCCTTGAACAAATTGGTATAGGAAATGTTATTATTCCCATCTGCCATCTTTCAAGCATAAAGCTCACAATCATGTTTATGCAAAACTGATATATTTTCAGGGACATGCTCTGCCAAAGCTGCAATGTCCCCTTAGAGTGGCTTGTGTCTGTGTGACTTCAGAGTGGTTTGAGATGCAGAGGTCAAAGATCATGTGGATACCTGTATCAATGCCAACATCTACAGCAGAACTCCTGCACCTAGACTCAGGGAACACTGCAGAGCATGAGGAAGAAAGATATAAGAAACAGAGAATAAGAAGTCTCCTGCTAGAATGTGTCTCCTAGAAATGGAAATGACATGACAACCACACTCATGATATCTCAACAATTTGCCTGCCTAAATTATATATAAAAAATAAAATAACAGCAATAATAATCATAACAAATGTCAATAGACATACTACCTAGGAAGGGAGAAATGGAATAGGGTCCAACCCATATAGAAAGTAACAAGAAAACTTAGTATTTACCTAAGGGAAACCATGTAATTGGTTATCCAAAAATAAGATACTTTATTTTAAAACCATTGGTTCAAATCTGTAATCAGTTTTTTTCCTTTCAATTGATTTACTTTTTGTTAGACTCATTAAGATTTTACATGTCCATGTTAAACAAATATACAAAAGTCTTCTCAAAATCCCTTGTTATCCAGGAAATGTAAACCAAAACTATATGGAGCTCTCATATCACAGTACTCATAATGGCTATTATCGAGAAAGGGAAGTTACAAAATGGTGGCTAAGTTACAAAATAATAATAATAATAATAATAATTATCGATTGCTGGGTGTAATGTTAATTAGTACAGCTATCATGGAAAACAGTATGGAGGAGTCTCAAAAAGTTACAAAAACATATCTATTGGGTGGTATAGCTCTGCAGATCCTGGGTAATTATCCAAAAGGTGTTAAATTAGCATCTCAGATATCTACATGTGAATGTATCCCGCTGTACTTGTCACAAAATCTAGGGATCTAAAATCAAACCATAAGCAGATGAATGGGGAAAGAGGGTCTATACACAAAATAAAATATCATTCAGACACACAGAGAATGAAATTTTGCCATTTTCAGCAAAACAGAACTAGAAAGCACAATATTAAGTGAATAAGCTCCACAGAGTATAACTGACTCAAGACTTCCCTCACTATGTATCTAAAATCTTAGACACGCCTGACCTTATTAATTAATGCTTAGAACGGAGGTAATGGAAATGGGGATATTGGATTTGATCAGTGGAATCTGTATGCATGTTTGGAAATATAAAGTATAACAGGCATTGTATTTAATCAATATGAATAAAAACATAGGTAACAAAAAAATACTACCCACAGAAGTTAATGATTATCTGTTGATCTTTGCATTTTTAAATTACTTTCATTTATCTCTTTCTCACCTTTCTCTCTCTCTCTCTCTCTCTCTCTCTCTGTGTGTGTGTGTGTGTGCATATGTGTGTGTGTGTGTGTGTCTCACATGGGTGTGGCATGGTGTATTGTGGTGCATGTGAATGTAAGTACTGATTCTGGTTCTTCCATATGCATGGAAGGCAGAGAAGAATGTTGGGTGTCTTTCTCTATTGCTGTCTTCTATATTGACTCAAGACAAGTTCTCTTAATTAACACTGACATCTATTTCAGTTAGGTTATGTTTCCAGTGAGATCTTTGGCTCTCCATGTCTGTTCCACCCAATGCTGACATTATAGGCATTTACAACAATGTCTGGCTTTTTACTTACATGGTACTCTTATGCACTAGGCAATCTCCATCTCCCAACCACCTATTGTTTTAGTTTGAGCATCTAAACGCCATTCCTCATTGACATGATATTGGAGAGAGTGTCATAAAGCTGACTTTAGTATAGTTACTGATATCCTTGTTGTTCTATTACCTGCAAAGTAAACGTTAAATATAGTTAATTTATAAAGTTATATGATCAACTGCTATGTAAAATTTATACCTAAATATTAAGCATGCTACCTCCTTACATGGAAGCTAAATAAGCTTTATGAGATTTATTTTCATGCTAGAGTTATTTAAGAAGTTAATCTAAAATTAAAAAGCCTGCAGCAGAGTGATGTGGCCGAGAGAGGATGGAAAGGAGTGCACACACCTTTGAATTGGACTTAGCATGAGATTCATGTTAGCTTCAAAGAAGTTCTATGCTCAGATCTGCTCTGCAGGATGTAGAAACAGAGAGGAACAGCTGGCTACCCACAAGGCTGAAACTGACGACCAACTGAGCTACACACAACTCTAGCAAGTATACTGGTATTATGCAAGAAAAAAAATCTTATTAAAATGTACTCTGTAGTTTCAGAGTACTATACAAGTTTTCATGGAATGGACCAAGAATATTCTAATTTTTTCAACTAGACTAGTTGTTCTCAACCTTCCTAATACTGCTATGTTTTCAGGGCTTCATGTTGTGGTGACTCACAACCATAAAATTATTTTTGTTGCTACATTATAACTGTAATTTTGCTACTGTTATGATTTGTAATGGAAATATCTGTGGTCTTTTGTGGTCTTGTGGTCTTTTGTGACTCTTGTGAAAAGGTGGTTTGAAACCCAATGGGCTGCCATGCACAAGTTGAAAAATACTGAATTATACATACAATAATTTCATAATTTATATATCCATCCACAGTAACAATAGGATAGATATTGAGATTTCTTAATAAACTTCATGAAAACTAAATATAAAACATTTAATGTTCCACATCTAAAATGAGATGTCTAGTTGTTTATTTTCCTCTGCAGTTTGAAATATTTAAGAAAAGTTTGGCTCCTAGCTTTAAAATTTCTATCTTATAACTAAAAAGATTATCTGGGTGTGGTAGTGCACACATTTGACTTCAGCATTCATAATGTAGAGCCAGGTAGGTTTTTATATGTTTGAGTCCAGCCTGGTCTACATAGGTGGTTCAGGACAACTAAGGCTCTTGTCTGTTACTTAACTATGGTAGGTAAATCCTTTTTTAAATTTCTCAAATTCAATTCATTGTGTTGACAGTCTCTGTTTAAGTTACCAAAATAAACAAGGACCGACAGTGACTTAACCATGTGCATGGATAACCATTCTCAACACTCTGTTATTGCTATAATGCAGTTGTTAAACACTGCATTTCCACAACTGCAGACATTTACTTGAACAGTAGATACGATGTTATCCTTCTGCCCTCTAGGAATGCTGCTACGCTTGCAGAGTTGAAGATACCAGTCATTCCTTCCAGAATAGAGGCCAAAGGATGAATGTGCAGCTTTGCTTTTTATTGAGGTGCCTTACCTTTGATATGTTAAGTAGGTGAGATGTTGAGGGACAAGGATGATCAGAGTACATACTTTGCAATAGTCACATAGATAGCTCTTTTACAGAGATGGGGTAGAAGGAACAGAAGTCATCACTGAGTCTCCAGCAGGAGTGATGCTGCTGTAGATGCAATTGAGTACTATTCCTAGATGCACAGTTTCTTTGAGTGATTATTAATCTCTATGAGGTAAGGCATGTCAAATAGCTTTGCATCATTTTCCTTTTCTGTAGACAAACCATTATTGTCTTTGGTTTGATTTATTATATCTAAGAGAATAATCACATGTACAAGACTTTATGTCTACCATACCCATCTAATAGTACTTTAGTAAAAGGTGTCATTCAGAGATTGATTTCATTTTGAAAGTAATTTGAGGTTAAAATGATTCTTGTAGGGTCCTTATTTGATACTTGTCTCCAAACTTGGAGTGTTGTTTCAACAGATAATGAGACTTTTCACGAGATGAAGTATAATTAACAGAAGTAGAATACTAGATGTGGACTCCTATCATCTTTTCGTGGTCTTTGTTATATTCTCTGCCTTCTGTTCCTCTGTGATGCCAAGAAACTCTACCACATTTTCAGATACTTCTACCTGAGTTATCTCCATGCCAGTCCAGAAACAGAGGACTGAATTGATAATGACTCCTCCCTTAAGATTCTATATATTTTGGTCATAGGGATAAACAGTAAGTAATACATTTGAGAGAAATAAGATCAGAATTGTTTCCCTTTGTCTTTCAAATGAAATCATGTCTACCCCATAAAAACACTACATATTTTAAAGTTCCTTATGCACATAAATATTTGGTTATCATATATGATTTCAAATAAAAATTTATAGATTTGTCACTTTGTTTATTTTGCCTTGTCAACAAAGTGTGAGCTGGAAACAAATCTCTTACTTAAGAGATGTATCATATTTCTGATAAATTATAAAGATGGCAAGTTCTGACACTTCTGCTCATTTTCTATAGACGGTTGTAGTGCAGGCTTGCTGAATCACATATTAAGTAGAGAGATATGGAACATAGGAACTCTCTACCATACTCTCTGGGCCTTTTAAAACATGTTATGGTCAAACCACCCAAAAAAATGTGTCAAATGGGTCAATAGTTACTATGCTTTAAAAATACAATTTCTTTAAAGAGAAATTTTGACCTATAGTATACTGTTTTATAGCCTCAAATCATCCTTCTCTATAACAATGTGACTTGTTCCACTGACCTCAAGGTCAGTTGTCTTGGGTCCCTTTATAACTACGAATGACCAAATTTTTGAACTAAGAATCATATTATGCTAAGCATCTTTCTCCTTGAATACTTCTCATTCAGTTTTCGGCTCCTTAATTCAAAGACTATTACATTAGAAACACTTAGAAATACTCAAAGGTTATAGCTGTGTGTGTGAAGAAAAATGTTCTTAAAGATAGTAAAAGACTAAGCCACATATCAAATCTAATGCTTGCTATGCTCTGCGAAGCAAAAGTGTTGCCCACACACTCTTTAGAGCTATAATATAAGTCACAGGGGAAACATGAATTTTAAAAATCACGTATATCATTGCCATAGCAGTCCAAAATGTCCTTTTATGATTTCTCCAGAAGTTTGTATTGCAGGAATTTATTCTTGAGATTTAAGTTAATGTAGGTTTTGCCTCTTACAGTTTAAGCAGATAATTTATGATATCTATATATTATAGTACAAAGTTTTGCTTATTTCTATTTTCCAAGCTAATTATTATTTATTTTATAAATATATATCATGATTTGATTATTCAGTGGGGCATTTAAGTACTAAGGTACCTGAATAAGACAATATACACAAATATCCTTATTAATAAATCATACCTGGAAATCATACTATGAAAAGAAAAACACTGGAAAAATATCATGAATATGGAACAAACTTAAAAAAATTATAAAATACATAAATGTATATTAAATAGATCATATGTAATAGATGTGTCCTATTAGATATAATATTTGTGCTCACATATAAATAATTAATGGAATTTTAAAAGATAAAAGCTATCAAACCCATCAAAGGAAAATGTCACACTCAGAATCCACCTTTTGTTAAAATTTCGAAAGATGGTAACTGGGCCAAGTCCATCTGTTTCCTTTTAGTTTGGTTTATACTCTATTACTTTACTACAGCTCCATTTTCTACCATTTTCGTCCATTTTACATAAATATTTCTGTTTCTTTGGTGATCAAACTGCTAATATGAAAGATACAATTAAGCAAAAAACATTCACATTTCATTTTTCCTCTCTAATTTTAGGCAACAAATTCAAATTTAAGCACATGTTCCATGAAAATTTATTACAGTATTTTGTTCAAGTTGCCTAGTTACTATCCATTCTTATCATTTGCTAGTTTCATAAATGTATGTAATGAATTTTAGTCATTTTTATTGTACCTGTTCTTCTCACACCTACAAGTACATTTCTTCCTGAAATCTTTCTTCCTCCCAACAAACCTCCTCTGCCTGCTTTAATAACCTCTTTGTGCCTATGACCAGGAAAATCTAAGAATTTCTTGCACATCAATTCTTTCTCTTTTCCCCTTCCTTCCTTCCTTCTTTCCTTCCTTCCTTCCTCTCTTTCCTGTAGTCTAACATTTTTCTCCTGCCTGTCAATTCCTGAAGAAGCACTCAGAGGCTTAATATTAATTATAAACTGTTTGACCTATTAGCTCAGGCTTCCTATTATCTTGCTCTTACAACTAAATTAACCCATTAGCATTAGTTTATATTACAAAGCTCCTTACCTTGTGTATTGCTTCCTTGGTGGCTACTGGCATGTTCCCTGACTCCACCTTCTTTCTCCCTATCACTCTGCTTGGATTTCTTACCTAGCTATATCCTGCCCTGCCATAGGCCCAAACAGCTTTATCCATCAACCAATAAAAGCAGCTATACAGGGGACACCCCTCATCATTTCCCCTTTTCCCTCTAATCGAAAAGGAAGCTTTTAACTTTACTACTGTAGAATTATAAATAAGTACCAAGAATCTTTTAGTACTGGGTTAGTTTAAGTTACTACTTCTCCATCTGACAGTGATGTACACTCAAGCCATGCTTAATTTTTCTGTCCATCAAGGCTATGTATCCACAACTTTGACATGTAGCAATTCTATGTCCTTGGACATCTGGAAATGGCTCAGGTGGAATGCTTTTGTCTAAGCTCTAAATACTGACCAAATGCCTGTCAATAAAGGTAATTGCAGATCTCTGCAATTGCAATGGAAAGGGGAACAAGAATCTGATAGTGGGAAACAGGTCTCACACATAGCTAAAGAATGTAATCAGTAAACTAGGACCTGTTAATGGAGAACAGGTTTGCACATAGCTAGGGAGTGTAGTAAGTTAACTCCAAATGCATGGGAGAAATTTGTTCCCAGTAAATAATCAGATAGTGCTAAACTGTGGGAAGAGAATCCCAAGTTTGTTTCAGAAAGGAATAGGCTACCGGAATAATCTACAAGAAGAAACAGCCAATTCATTTACAAGATGTCAAGTACAGCTTTTGTATTGTTTTTACATCAGAATTATCCTTAATTCATCTAAGTTATCTCACCATAAGATAGCCATATAATTACTGTGAGATCTTGTGGCTTGTAGCAAGTACTGAAGGGAAGTAGTATTATAAAAAACTCCCATTCACAGCCAAGCACACCAATATCGATCACTCTTCATATTGTCCAGTTAGGGTTTGGTCTTCATGTTCATTGCTGTCTACTACAAACGAAGCTCTTTTGTAAAACACTGATTTGTAATTAGGAGTCATTCCATTGCTATGTACATTTAAGGGAGTAAGAGGAGATTTATCCCCTGAGGTCAAGACCTACTTAGTCCCTTGTTTGTTAATGTCTTCACAAAGTTCAGGAATGGCCTCCATATTTTGAAGTGGGCCTTAAATATAATTTTTTAAAAAAGTACTTCATTACTTTACTTATCTCATATCCATGCCACTATTTCTGTGGGTATAACATGAAGGGAGGTTATTATTATAGCTCATAGTAGTTATACTTGTGTGAGTATGATGTTTACTTATCTCCTTTGATGGAGTGTATAGCACATTTTAGTACTATGAATTATAGCCAGTTTGGTTGAAAATTCGAGTTAAGTACCAGCTGAAATAATCCATATTATATGCTGTAAGTATGTTGTGTTTTCAGAAATAGGGCTTTATCATTTTATCACTAAACTGTGGAGAGTAACCAATAAAACTAACAATAGCCAGTAATGTTTGGGATATTCTATGAGACCCAGTTGGACAAGGATTCAAAAAAATCTAACCCATGTCTTGCACCTTTTTAAAAACTTGTTAGTATATGGTGTCAAGTTGGGGTATGTTCTCCCTCGTTTATGGTGAAGTCATTTAAATTTCTTTCACATATGTCTATATTTTAGGAATGGTCTACAGATATATCTACATATGTCTTTTCAAAGGGTCTCTAATGTTATTTGTTACTCATATTTTCCTTTCTCTACCCTGCAATTTCATCCTTTACTTTTTTTAAGTGCATTGTATTAGTTTTCCTTATCTTTTGTTTATTCTTAGCATTACATCAGACCTAAGTTTCCCATCCTCCACTCCTCTCAGTCCCCCACACATAAACCTCCTGTCTCCATTAGGACCATTCCTCCTCAGTTTCACTTCAGAAAAGAGCAGGTCTCTCAGCAATATCGACTGAACTGGTCAGTGCAAATTACAATAAGACTGAGCACAAATCCTCATTTCAAGGTTGAAGGACACAACTCACCAGGAAGAAAGTTATCATTAGAGCAAGAAAAAGAGTCAGAGACAACCCTCAATCCCACTGTAGAAGTCACACAAGAACACCAAGATACATATCCATAACATGTATACAAAGGACCTTGCTCAGACCTATACAGATTCCTTGATTGTTGATTCAGTCTTTATGGGACCCAATAACCTGTGCTTCAATGATTCTGTTGGTTGTGTTTTGTGGTGTCCTCAACACAACTGACTCCTATAATCTTCCCTCTCTGTCTTCCTCCGGGTTCCCTGAGCTCTACCTAATGTTTGGTTGTGGGACTCTGAATTGAGGCTTCATATCTTTATAATTTATAATACTATATCCCCTTTTAATAATACATTTATTTGTGTGTGTATGTATGTATATGCATGAATGTACACGTGAGAGAGATAGAGAGAAAAAGAAAGCTACACATGCACATGTGTGTATCTGCAGAAGATAATACAAGGGGTTGAATACCCATAAGGGTGAGATATAATGAGCGTCCCAGGGTGGGCTCTGGGAATTGACACTTTTTTCTCCAGAAGAACAGAAAGTGCTCTTAAATGTTGAGCCTTTTCTCCAGATCATTCTTCAATTATATTTTACACTCATAGGAAGATTCCAAAGTCCCTCAACTGAAGAATGAAGAGAGAAAATGTGGTATATATACACAATGGAGTACTTCTCAGTGAAACAAAACAATGGAATCTTGAAATTCGCAGGCAAATGGATGGAACTAGGAGAATCAATCTTGAGTGAGGTAACCCAGTCATAAAAAACAAACATGGTATGTACTCACTCATATACATAGAGCAAATTATTACCAGTCTACAATCCACACCACCAGAAAAGCTAGGAAACAAGGAGGACCCTAAGAGACACATACATGGCCTCCCAGAGAAGAAGATAAAGACAAGATCTCCCAAGCAAACTGGGAACACTGTGGAGGGGAGAGGAAGTTAGGATAAAGAGTAGGCCCTGGGGTTGACATGTAAAATGAGCTTGTTTTAAATTTCAATTAAAAGGAGGAGATCCAAAAAAATATTTTCAATATTTCAATTATATTGTATGTTAATGTCTATGACTATTAGAAACTGTACATGCTGCATATACCTTATTTACAAAATCTTTGCAAACTTTTCATATGAATGGTAACATTTATAATATATACATTGACCTTTGAAATATCTCTTCACTTCAAATACATGATCCAGAATGATGTTTATAGACCATTCTCACCATGCACACACATGAATTCTTAAATAATTTATACCATCAGTTTGATACTTAAAACAACTGGAGAATGACAGCTGTTTTCCTACTCAGATTGTTTCTACTGAGGCATAAGAAAGGTGCTAAGATAGCAGTCTGATAAGTTTTCCTTTCCAAATTATAAGTGACTATGCTTTACTTCATCCTTGATTTTCTATTCCTTCCTCTGCTACTATAAAAATAAAAACAAAACAAAATAAAAAAAACAAAAACAAAAACAAAAAAAAGATGGAAACTCAGCTTCAAAGAAGTACTAGAAGCTTTTGTAATACGTTCAATATTTTAGCTATACAAATAGATGGAAGATAGGTAATGTTGCTGTAGCTTCCTGAGATTAGGTTCCCAGTACCCTTCATATAGCTTAGTAATATCTATATTACTTTATTGAAAAACACTGACCTGGACACAGTATGAAATGGTTAATGAAACAAACAGGATTCTATTGTTACTATCAAAATGACAAATGAAACTCAGCATCTCACTGAACAATTTTTCATTTTCTATTTTGGTGATGCTGTGATAAAAGAATAAGGAATGAAAGTAAATCACAATTTGGAAATGTTTTCAAAGTCACAGTATACTAAGTAAAAATAATTACATTTCTATTATTTCAGTGTAAACCTATTAATAACAAGAATAACAGTATAAGATAAGCCTAATAATTAAAATTGTATTTTAAAAATACATGAAAGATAAAGCAATAACATTTTTTAGAAATATGCCATGCTTGAACACAAGAAAATCTGAAATACTGACATTAATCCCTTCAAAACATGAACTATAAAACTCATGCAATGTTCCTATCTATTCTAGCTCCGCTTAATGAGACAAATTTTATTTCTTGCTTATGACTTTAGAATAATGGACCAATATCTAATTTTTTTCCTGTTGGCTTGACTAAATCTTGGCCCATCTTAAAATGCTTCCTTGAAAAACCTTAACTGACAAAATACCTGACTGTTCACTCAGCCAAATCCTATGTCTCAAAACCTTTTCCATTCTTTGAGCATTTCTGTGAGAAAATTTATCACAAAAAAAAATCCTTTCTCATTTACTTGAAATGTTTATTTCCTTCAATTTAGCAACATTATCCAAGGACACGGGTGTCAGGTTCAACTTTATTTTCCATAGGACTGTAAGGTGAGTTTTGCCCTAGTTGCAAAATGAAATCTCATCCTATAAATTTCTTTTCTAGCAAAGAACATTGTGTCAAGTAACACAACCCGTAGAGGTATCACCTAAACCCATATAGTAACCTCGAGTCCTTCCAGACTTCCTTCTTTGTGTCCCTGACAATTTCAACCCCCACCTGTTTTTGTTTCCATGGAGTTCAGTTCAATTTACATTGACATACATGTCACCTGTTGGCATCTGGGTGAGTAAAGGGTGTTGCTATTATATGAATGAATTGGTACAGGAGACTGCTTCCTAAAAATAACTCCAGTAGCACAGACCCTGAGAACGACAATTAATTAATGGGACTTTCTGAAACTGAGAATCTTCTGTAAGGCAAAGGACACAGTCAATAAGACAAAACAGCAGCCCACAGAATGGGAAAAGATATTCACCAACCCCACATCTGACAGAGGGTGGATTTCCAAAATATACAAAGAACTCAAGAAGCTAGTCACCAAACCACCAAGTAATCCAATTAAAAAGAACTGAATAGAGAATTTTCAATAGAGAAATCCTTCCATATTTTCTGAAAGACATTTAAGTAGTGCTCAACCTCCTTAGCCATCAGGGAAATGCAAATCAATGCAACTCTGAGATACTATCTTTCTCCTGTCAGAATGGCTAAAATCAGAAACACCAATGACAGTTTATGCTGCAGAGGATATGGAGAAAGGGGCACACTCCCCCACTGCTAGTGGGAGTGCAAACTTGTACAGACATTTTGCAGATGAATATGGCAGTTCCTCAAGAAAATGGGAATCAGGCTACCACAGGATCCAGCAATTCCACTCTTAGGCATATACCCAAAAAATTCACATCCATGCAACAAAGACATCTGCTTACCTATGTTCATAGCAGGATTATTTGTAATAGCTAGAACCTGAAAAATCTGAGATTCCCCACAATGAAAAATGAATAGAGAAAAGTTGGTACAGTTACACAATGGAATACTTCTCAGCGTGGGAAACAAAAAACAAAACAAAACAATGGAATCTTGAAATTCACAGGCAAATGTATGGAACTAGAGGAAACCATCATGAGTGAGATAACCCAGTCACAAATATATGGAGAAAGTCTTATGGAACTAAGTCACTGAAACAGAGTGTCCTTAGAATTTGAGACTGTAAAAGATACCGTTTTAGACATTATATATTTGAACTTAATAAATAGTATACAACAAAGCCAAGATCTTAAAAGTATGCTTACAAAATAAAATAGTGCCTTTGGAATTTGTAATCAACAGATCAGTAAATGGACCAGTAGAGATGACAGTGCCATAAAATTATATCAGATTACTGTAACAGAAATTTATATATCTTTAATGTACAGATGTAGGAAGAAGGAGAATATAATTAACTTTGTTAACACATTTTCTAATGGAAAATATAGGCAGCAAATATTTTGAAAGTTCAATAGCAAGTGGATAGCTTGTCAGGTGTTTTTACACTGTGCAGAATAAATCTCTTCTTTTCCAGACAAGAATAAATGTGCTGATTCTTTTGTATTTTGACTTTTAAGTTTGAGCCAGAAGTGCCACTGAAATCAGCTTCCAACGAGAGGAGATAAAATAAACTCTCCAAAGAGCTGAGCCTGTCAAAGTCTATGAAAAAAACATCTCCTTCGATGCACAAATAATAGATGCTGAATACATAAGTAAAATTCAAGAGACGGCTTAGTCCTTCTCACATTTAAATTAAGTTTTCTTGTTCAAGCCAATGCTGGATTTCAGCATCTTCATTTCATCACTCTGGGCAGAAAAACTGGAGTGGGATCTATAAATATTAGAGCTTTCATTGATGCCACTCTCAATTTCTTTTTACTATAATGAGACTGATTCCAGTAAAAAAGAGATGAATGAAGAATACACAGGACTTAGTTGCTATGGAAACCTGCAATGTCTTTTCTTTGCGATTAGACATTGAAGTACTGATTCCTTTTTCTCTTTTTTTTTTTCATAATACAAGAGGTTATATCCACCACATTGTAAGTCCTAAACTAATAATCTAGCATGTTATCCTTGGGGGAAGAATTCTATTTGCTTTATCAGGAGTCCTTGAATTTCTATCAGATACATAATAAATAAACTTGAGTTCTTTTCCCAACCACTTATATGATAAAGGAAAGTTCTGAGTTTGCATTAATCCCAAAATTGTACCTGTAAATTGTTTGCTTAAGAACAGATAAAATGAAACATTTTTTCTTTAACGCAAGTTCTGACTGTTGAATCTTTATCTATTGTAGTCTTACACATGGGTGAGTGTACTACACTGTTACTGTTCTTTTGTTTTAAAATAATTATTGTTTGTTTTAGTTTTGATATTGTAATATAATATGATATTTGTTTCCCTTTCATAACCCCTTCTAATGCAAAATGGATCCTTGGCACTAATAAATTATCTATCATAAAGAGAAAGTTCTCCTCCTTAAGAGGTGGGCAAAATGCAAGGTAAAGGATAGCTGCTGCAGCCCATGCATCCTTCTATTGAAATACTGCGGGTAATCACCTTTCAACCCTTATGAGCCAAACATTATTTACAAATAACCACGGGCACATGTATAATAACTGGAGTAGGCCAGTGTCAAGCAAGAAAACAGGAAATATCCCTACTTTTTACTCTAATAGAAATCACACATACAATCAATGAATCAGCTGAAACTCAGGCAGTCTCTGATCCCTTGAAGAAATATTTTGCCTGCTATACAAATTGCATTTCCAAAATACGCCCTTTCTACACTACCCTTTGGACACAATCTGGCTACCTAGACAAAGAATTACCCAGAATACTAAGGTATTAGAATATTTTGGAACATCATAGTGTATTGTAGCATATGATGTTTAAAAATGCCTGAGATGCAAGAAGAGGATCAAAACTCGTTTTTCTGTGCATGCATTAAAAGAATTGAGATTTTTCACTTTTTTGTTTAAGATATATTAAAAATAGAATTTAAATACAAATAAGCAATATACATAAAATATTGTGGTTAAAATTTTTCTGAAATGTACATACTCATTGGTTTTGCTTAAACACAAATTTGTTATCCAAAGGTAGTGTTTTCTTCTTTTTTAAGCTGAAAATCAAACATTTTCACTATAATAGCAGCCTTCCAGATACAAAGTTGTTGCACACAAAAAACGGTTTCTGTTAAGAAACCATCTAACTACCCAGTGAAGCCACAACTCTAATGGAGACACAAAGGTGAGGGTCTTGTTACCTATATTTAAGATCTATTTAACTTCTAAGATTTCTGTTAGTGGACAAGGTTTAAGTGAAGAATCCTTGAGCTCTGAGGTAATGAATCATAAATCCCACTTCTCAGATGATTATGGTGGATTTTCTAGAGAACAATCTTGGATATCAGTTGCAACTGCTGCAAGATCTCTGAGCCTATAGATAATAGTCCTTAGTGGTATACCATTATCTTACTTTATCACTGGTGACCACTGCACAATGGCACCAACTCCATGAAAACCTTTCTCTATATTCTGTAAGTAAACATAAATTCCTAACTCTTACTGGAGAAGCCTAAACTAATCCAGATATTCCTTTATCAACCTTTGTCACTGACATGTCTTGTCCCACCGCCCCCCCTATCCCCCAGCTCTTCCTCAGACCTCCTTCCACAGGTCACTTCCGCCCATGGCTCCACCCCCCAATGGGCGTGGTCAGTGCCACAGAAGGAGACAAAGTAAATATCTCACTACAGACATGTGTTGTAGCTATTTGTATTCTTACTTCGTAAGTGCTTATTACATTAGAATTATTATTCTGGCTAACTTTGCTTGAAAATATTTTCCTCAATTAAGTGTTTTAGTTTCAAAAATGTTTTCTGTTATTTATTTAAATCCGTGTTTTATCTCAAACTCAACTTACACATCTCATCACTTCTTTCTGCGTTAATACTTCTCATATTTTTTTATAAGTTTACAAAATGATCTTGCAGAATTCTCCATTTTTTTTTTTGTGGTAATGTCATTTAATGCTTTAAGTGGAGAATAGTTTATGTAATGCTGATTATTGTCATCTGTTAAAAATTTTCTTTCCTGTTGTTCAGGGATATCAAAGTCTAAGATACCTTGTTTCAATTTTCGTTATCAAGATTCTATTCTCAATTTCATACCCTGTTAATTCAACTCTCTGATTGTTGCTTCAATCTGATTGTTGTGGTATGTTGCTTTCTTCTGAGAGTGATTGAAAATGAAGATGATTTAAACTCATTGTGATTGACAAAAATCTATAGTAAAGGTGTTACTTTTACCACAAGTCGTTGAGAAAGTGTAAAGTGCTGATGACAACTCAAGCATTTGACATCTACAAAACAATTCAAGTTTCAATTGAATGTTTTAATTATTGTGGCAATACTTTTCATAAAGTTCAAATTTTCTCAGAAAAAAAAATGACTGATATTCTAATTTACCTGTATTTGGACGATGTGTATTAGAAGTCTCCTAAGGGCATATTTGCATCACCAGTATACTATTTTATAATATTGGGGGCTTGGGTATTCTTTTTTGTTTTTTAGGTCTAGATGGATTTAGAATTTTCCTAAGAATTATTTTTGTTTTATAGTTCAACAGGAATACAAAAAAAGGTGTGGGCCAATGTGTAGCAGCATGGGCAAGGTGATCTTCCAGATGTCTTGTGTTTGATTTGCAGCATTCACAATGTGGTTAACAACCAACTGTAATTATAGTTCCAATGCAGAGGTATATCTATAAGAAGGATCCATATTCAGATGATCATATAAAGAGTGACTGATAACTCAGCACTATCAAAGTCACTGTAATATTGAATACTCAGGCAGGATCTGTCCAAAAGTACGCATGGTCTACACATTACAATCAAGTGTGTTTTCTGAACAATCACAAGTACATACCTCACACATTATCAATAGATAGTTTACAATATAGAACAGTGTCTAGAATGTTTCTATTCAAGCTTATGGAAGATTTTCCTTGTAAAAAGAAAATCCAGGCAGGTAATGAGAGATTTAAAATGTTCATGAGAGGGTAAGAAAGACCAGGTCCTTTTAATTAAGCACTATTTCAATTTGCAGTTCTACAAGAATGAAGCTGCTAAATGTGCCATGAAACTGTATTGGAGAACATAATTAAGTTGAGTGAAAGCATTGACCACATCATGTAGCTCAGAAAATACTATATTCAAGGCTTTGACTTGTATTTTGCAACTGAACACTTGCACACATTCAACTACAGAAGACTTTCAATCTCACAGAGTAGCTTGTCAGGCTAAGTAAGTCCTTAAATATAACTTCACTTTTTACCATGCCTACTTTTCCGTGTTTCCCAAGGGGGTTTAGTTTCCTATTTCTAAAAATGAATGTGTGCGTGTGTGTGAGTGTGTGTGATTATATTGAGGTAAACGAGTTTCAGGAAAATTATATCCTTTCCACAGGTTATAAAGATAATTACGTATGCCAATAAAAACTCAGTTTTAACTAAATGCTATGTGTGTCCCTCTATAAGTATTTGATGTATATTAGCAAACGTTGTTCTAACTTTAGTCCCTAGAGAAAGGCACCCACAAAGGGTGAATTCTGAATGTCAACTATGTACATCTGTAGTAAAGCTTCTCACTACGTACTTCTATGTACTTAATTAAAGATGTGTAATACATCTACAGGCATAAATTAATTGTGAAAAATTGTGTCTGAGTTTTATTTGCTGTTTGACCAGGCGTATACAGTTACATAATTGTTTCAAAGTGATCATCATGTTAGTCTGATAATATCATAAGCTATCAATTATTTATAAATTTCTTCAAAGTATGTAATGGTCATCAGAAGTTCATGTGTTCAGAATTTACAGCATCAGTTCTTATATATATTGCTTTCACTTCTCTCTTTGCACTCTCAGCTTCCTCTACTTCACTTAAGAATTTCAGAGTCAAACCCTAGACATTGCTATTTCTTGAAATTAGAAGATGATAGACTGATTATTTCATATATCTCCCCCTTAAAAGATCTATACTTTTCCCTAAACATCTTACTCCCATGACCCTTTACTCTGACAGTATATTTTTCCAGTTTTCTTGACTTAGCTCACATTACCTCCAATGGTACTTGGAACATTGAAAATGCAAGGGTTTGAAGCTTAGCTCTCTCTCTCCCTCTCTCTCTTCTTCTTTCTCTCTCTCTCTTTCTCTGTGAGTGTGTGTCTGTGTGTTTATTAATTATCACTCAGTCCAAATACACAAACTTCAGTTCATGATACTCTTCATTTTCTATTTGCAAATATGTTGCTTTAGAATTGTTCATTTCATAATTATTACATATACTTTCCATTTTATTTTATTGGCTTTTTTGTAACTTTTTCTTTTTTTTTTTAATTTAAATTTGAAGCAATCTCGTTTTACATGTCAATCCCAATTCCCTCACCCTCCTGTCCTCACCTGTTCCCCCAACAAACCCCCCATACCATCTCTTTTCTGCTCCCCAGGGAGGGTGAGGCCTTCCATGGGGAGTCTTTAGTGTCTGTCATATCATCTGGAGCAGGTCCAGGCCTTCCCCCATGTTCTAGGCTGAGGGAGTATTCCTCTAAGTGGAATGGGCTCCCAAAGTCCATTCCTATACTAGGGATGAATACTGATCCATTACTAGTGGCTCCATAGACTCTCCAGACCTCCCAACTGACATCCACATTCATGAAGTCTGAGTCTGTCCTATGCTGGATTTCTCAGTTATTAAACCGGGGTCCATGATCTTCCCCTTGTTCAGGTCAGCAGTTTTTGTGGGTTTCTCCAGCATGGTGATGACCCCATTGCCCATCACTCCTCCCTTTCTGCTACTGGATTCCAGGAGTTCTGCTCAGATTTTGCTACTGATAACTTTTTGATTTCCATGTCTTCTTATATGCTGTTTATGAAAATACCAGTAAAGTACTTAAATTGTAGTGACATTCAAATTATAAAATGTATATGATATTTACTGGATAGCCCACACAATGGAATTGTAGGATAAGTTAAACGAATTGTGAGTATAGTACTAAAGAATAGAATTTCAGCTGTCATCATGTGTTGTTCAAAGACTTAACCATGAGAATATATGTACAAAAGACATTAGAAAATTATTAGATGCTATTTCATCTTTTAGTTTCAGCTGCACTAAAATATATATAAACATATATATTTATATATAATGCTATTTATACACACACATAAATGCTTATGTATACGTGTGTGTGTACATAAAGTGTACCTGTGTGTGTGACATAAAACTTTACCCTAAGGAACACACAACTCACTATTAATTATTCTGTGACACTCAGCCTCCAAATTCATGTTGACAATTCATGTATCTCATTCTGTGGAAGCAGGAAGGAGAGATTTATGAGAGGGCTTGTGAGAAGGGCATGTCACCCAGATCATTAGAGCAACTTTCAAAGGCTGCCAAGTGGCAATATGCCAGATGACCAATTAAACATCATCTGTCTGGTGTCAGTTCTGAAAATATTCCTGAGTTCACAAGAAGCTTTGAAAACACTGTGTATAGCTGTATACACAGGTACATCTCTGGTTCCAGTGAAATAAGACAAGTTTTGCTATTAGAAAGCCAGCAGAAATTCTAGCCCTAAGAACTACATGGAATGTGTGATAGGGGATTAAAGAAAGCACTATTTATTTTTAAATTTCAGTATCAATAAATTCAATCACACAATAAAGAAACATAGAGGGTAGGAGAATAGAAAACAATGGAAATAATAATAGTAAACTCTCGTTTACAAATAGACATAACACCAGTAGCACAGACACTGAGACTACAATTGAAAAATTGGACCTCCTGAAACTGAGAAGCTTCTGTAAGGCAAAGGACACAGTCAACAAGACAAAACAGCAACCCTCAGAATAGGAAAATATCTTCACCAACCCACATCGGACAGAGAGCTGATCTCAAAAATATGCAAATAATTCAAGAAGCTAGTTGCCAAATCACCAGATAATACAATTAAAAAGTGAGGTATAGAACTAAATAGGAAATTCTCAATGGAGGAATCAAAAATGGCTGAAAGACACTTAAGAAAGTGCTCAATGTTCTTAGCCATCATGGAAATGCAAATCAAAACAACTTGAGATACTATCTTACAACTGTCAGAATGGCTAAAATAAAAAACACCAATGACAGTTTATGCTGGAGAGGATGTGGAGAAAGGGGAACACTTCTCCATTGCTGGTGGGAGTGCAGACTTGTACAGTCACTTTGGAAATCAGTATGGAGATTCCTCAGGAAAATGGAAATCAATCAACCACAAGACCCACAAATCTATCTTAGGCATATACCCAAAAGATGCACATTCTGCATCTGTTCAACTATGTTCATAGAAGCATTGTTTGTAATACCCAAAAACTGGAAGCAACCTTGATGCCCCTCAACTGAAGAATGAATAAAGAAAATGTAATACATTTCACAGAAGAGTACTATCCAGTGAGCAACAGTTCAGAGGATACCTTAAATGCCCTTCCCTGGTAATGAGATTGATAACTAACTTATATGCCATTTTAGAGCCCTCATCTTGTAGCTGGTGGAAACAGAAGCAGACATCCATAGCTAAACACTGAGCGAGCTGAACTCCTGGAATCCAGTTGCCGAGAGGGAGTAGTGATGAGCAAATGAGTCAAGACCAGGTTGGAGAAACCCACAGAAACAGCTGATCTGAATGAAGGGTAGTTCATGAACCCCAGCTGGAAAACCAGCATAAGAACGACCCAGACTCCCTGAATGTGGGTCTCAGGTAGGAGATCTGGAAAGTCTATGGGACCTCTGGCAGTGGGACCAAGATGTGTCCCTACTGCATGAATCGACTTCGGGAGCCCATTCACCATGGAGAGAAAATCACTTAGACTGTAAACACAGAGGAAGGCCTAGTCTTTACCCCAAATGACTTGACAGATTTTGATTTTCTCTCATAGGAGACCTCACCTTCCCTGGGGAGTTGATGGGGTATGGAATGGGGGGGGGTTCAGTGTGGGACATGGGAGAAGGAACTGGGATTAATATGTAAAATATGAAAAATATTAAATAACAAGAAAATTAAAAAAGCAAACAGACATAAAACATTTTCTGTGAAAATATAATCACCTCCATTAAAAATTACTTGTAAGATAACTGATTTTGGTAAAGTATTATCACGGACAACTGATCTTTAATCAATTATAAAGTAAAAACTCAGATTTTACCTCGGAGCGATTTTCAAATAATGTTCCAAATAAAGACTTCAGAATTTCAGACGGAAAACATTTCCCACGTCGGTCCCATTATCAAGAGTGACTATTAACAAATTAACAAATGGGTATGTTAACTTCCTCCCTTATTTTCTGTGATTGCCTAAATTATTTACAAAACTATGTAAGACATACCTTAAATGTCTTTTGTATATGTCAGTTGAAGGGAACTTTCCTTTCACACTTGTACTGATTTATAGATGTATTCATGATAATGACATCAAGTGACTTGAAATTTTATTTAGAAGTTTGAGATAATGTTTGATTTAATGATACACCCTAACACAATCCTGTGTGATTTATAGTTCAAATGAAAGTTATTTTTCAGGTAGTATTTTTTATAGCATATTCTTACTACTTAAGTTTTGAGATGTCAAAAATAAAAGTTTACTATAGTTTTAAAGAATGACAATCCTATTAATAGCCCTTGGAAATGGCTTGGTGCCCTGTTCACATTCACTGTAAAAGTGAGTGAAGGGAAAAGTGAATGACGAACAAATTAGTTGTTAACTTGAAGGAAATTGTACTGATCATATGAGTACTGGTGGGAAAATTGACAAATATTTTCTACTGAATTTTATGAAAAATTTGTTAAGCATATTCTCTTGTGAAATGTACACATAAGTTTTTAAATGATATAGTTTACATCTGCTGGCATAAACCTCACTTTTTATTTTATACCTATGACTCCAAACAATCTTGGATAATCACCTTGAAAGTTCCTTGTGAAATGGGATGGTCTGTTCAGGAGGTTATCTCCTTTCCCAGTATGATTTATCCTAATTATCTCTTAATTGGATATTTCAATAGGATGTCACAGAAACGTACACTTCTAAAAACTTAACTCATTAAAGATTTTTCTAATTACATTGTCCTTCATGACTTTTGAAAGGAACATTCTCTCTTTTTTAAACAGCTTTGAAAACAATGATCATAAACGATGGCAAACCTTAGAAGATACATGATTGTATATTTCATTGAAAGTAGGCATACATTCACAAGAAGAACTTCAGAAGTACAAGATGTATTTTTCACAAGAACTAGGTTTAATTGATGTTCAAATGTTCTCATTAATGATGGATCTTGTTTAGTTCTTCATTTTTACTTTAAATATCTAAGTGAGAAAACAGTGTCTTGTACCATAGAATATTAGTTATAAGAACGTATCAGCTGGCATTAGTTATAAAAACATGTAGGCTGGAAATTTAAACTCATAGTTTTTTAAGTGTTTAGTGATTTTAATGCTAATTATAATAAGTATGTTTGTGCTTTATTTTGAGTTTTAAAAAATAAATGTATGAAGACAGTCTGATTATGAGGCGATAAATTGATACAGACAATGAAAAAATTATAAGCTGAGTGGTGGTAGCACACTTCTTTAGTCCCAGCAGTCAAGGAGCAGATACCACTGATCTCTTAAGTTCACGCCCAAACATGTCTACAGAATAAGTTCCAGGACAGGGCTACACAGAGAAACACTGAATGAAGAACAACAGCACCAAAAATAGAAACATTGGTTTAAAAATAATTAAGTATTGTCATACTTGAATAGACAACATTACAAGATTAGATCATTAAGATTATTTAAAGTTAACTATTGGGATGCATATTAAAATTTTATTTTCATCTCATAAAGTAATGACATAAAATCATAGCAGTCAGTACAAATAATTTCAACAGAAGATAAGAACATACCTATCTCTACTAATTATTAAAAGATAACTATTCATTCTAGAATAGAAAACATAAAATATCTTAAATAGCAAAATAATCAAAATACCAAAAAAGTCAGAATTAAGTCAAGGATTTCCTTATAATTTACCTATTTATTTAAGTTTATTCAGATAAAATTTAAATTTAAGTGAACCAGGGACTAGAGAAACAGCTCAGTGATTAAGTGCAGCTGTTTCACAACCAGTCTTCTGAAGGACCTGTGTTCAGTTCTTAGCATCTACATGGTAGCCAGTAGTAATCTGAAGAAACTCCAGTAATCTGAAACTCCCTTCTGAACTCTTCTATGGCACCAGGAATATAACAGCGCATATATTTATATAGACAAAGTGGTCATATACATAAAATAAAAAAGATTAAAACAACAATGCACATTATTACTCTTACATGTATGTAATTAGACATAACTTTACACTCTTAGAAACTAGTTATGCATACTACACGGCATCTATAACATTGGCAGATATTATGATAGTTGAGTTTTATAGAGTTATCATAAATGTTAATAAAAATTTTATACACAGAATAATTAAAAATAAGATGAGAGCAAAAAAAAGAGAGAGAGAGATACCATAATAGAGGGAGGGCCTAGACCCTACTTCAAATGACTTGACAGATTTTGATGCACCCTACTGGAAGGTATCACCCTCTCTGTGGAGTGCAGGAAGTAATGGGATGGGAGGGGAGGGTCACAGGGAGTGGGAGGGAGGGAAGGAGGGAAGGGGGGAAGGAGGGAGGGAAGAAGGAAGCAAGAACGGGATTGATATGTAAAATAGTAAAAATAATAAATATAAATGAATAATAATAAATAATAAAATGAATTACTTGTAATGTGAATACATGATACTATGAGGATTTTCCAAGTTCTACTTAATTGAATTCAGATAAGTTTTATTCTAATAAGATACTACAATTATGTTAGATATAAATTTTTTCTCAAGAATTTCAAAGGCAAATTACAAATATTTATTAAAATGTGATATGGAATGAGAAGTCAGATTTGCCATGATATGTTTTGAAATATAAATATATTTTGTAAAACAAACAAGCACATTGTACTTTAGAATAAGAAAAATCCAGGTCTAGGTAGTTAAATTAATCAGGAAAAAAGATGAATTATGATGTTTAGTATTTCTACAAATTCACGCTAATCATCATGAAAAGAACAGGCAATACACCAAGAATGAAAACAAAAGTTTAACACATGTAGTCTAGTATCCACAGAGTTCTGTAAATGCCTTAACATTAGCAAGTGTATCCTAGTTAAAATAAAAAAATAAAAACATTGTTACATGCACATGGAATAGCATGTGGCGAGCAGAGGAGGAATGTGAGAGTCTGTCCTAAGTAAGAAACTGGGATGTTTTTGGTTCATCAGAAAAATTCAATAGAAATACTTGAGGAACAATAATAAAGATGGATGAAACAAAGAGAGATGTAAATCCAAGCAGATGAAAGTGTGGACTTCCATTAAAGAGAAAGGGTCGATGAAAAGCCTTAAGGCAACAAGGTGCTATGCCACAAGTGGATGGGAAAAGGCAAGTAAGACACAGGTAAACAGGAAAGACTATATGAATCAGAATATAATTGCTTTGGAAATAAGAAAGATAAAATTTCACATGTATCTAGAAATCAGGATACAGAAGGCTTGTCCATTAAGTAGATGGTTTTGTTTCTTTGTTTTTTGGCTTTTTTCATGTTGGTTTATTAACTGGGTAGAAGAAAGTATAGGAACTATGGATTTTAATTATTTACCATAATAGCCTCTCTCATATTACATTTGTTTACAATTCCTTATACATGTTGATTAATATGAAACTTTTAACCAATAACTTAAAATGCATCAGGCAGAGAAAGAGAGAAAGAGAGGTTAATTGCAATTTTTCTGACAGCCTGGGTCAAGGTGACCACCACACCATGTAGAATGGTTGTTCCCAGAAAGATACAATGATCCTTTCTGAGTCTGAAAGATCAATATCCCATTATTTGTGCGTAATCATGTCTTTTCAGGTTTGTCTTTCTACAATCTTCACTATAACTGCTTTATAGTCTTATTGAGATTTCCAAGCTTTCAATCTGTCCCTTAACTTTTGATCTATTTACAACTGCTGGATGTCAATTTCTTTTCTATCTAGCCCATCACTTCAAATGTTTCTGTTAGAGGAGAGTAAGAGTGACAGCCTTGTCGATGCCCCAGAAGCCATGGTTTTACCTGTGCTTTATGTGGGTTACTTCACAAATTCATTCATTACCCAAGAGTCTAAAGTGACATCTTTGTGACAGGTTTGGTTAGGCAAGATTAACTGCCTTAACTATAGAAATAAACTATCCCCTCCCCTTTGTTGGTTCGAGTGGGCCAAACAGAGTCTTCACACACATATAGACAAACAGGGACACACATACTCAAGGATATATAGGCAAAAATGTACCACATGAAAACTCGCACTCATACATTCTGTATTATTCACCTTACAAATAGAAAAAATAGTACAAAATAGAGATGTTACATATTTCATTACTTTTTACTTATAAGTTAATATATTTCATATGTACATACCTGCCATATTGGAGTGAATATTTCACAACTGTATATATTACAAGATTCTCTGAAAAAAATCCTTGTTTAGCATTACATACAAGAATAATAATGGTCATTAAAGTATGATAGATTTTGAGAACTTAAGGAGAAAATAAAGCACTCCAACATTCTTGATTTGTTTTCTGTTTTCACAGCTTATCATTTTATCATAATCTAATACTGCAAAGCAACGTCTACTAGATTTCTTTCATTTTTTTAATGCTCTATTAATTCTCAAGTGAAGATGTGACCACAAAATATATCAGAGTTCTAAACTATAAATAACAGTTTGAAATTATGTTTTTAATTTTAAAAATTTCCTGTATGTGTTTATATTTTATCTATATAGTATAGTCAAAGCTAAATAAATAGTTATTTAAACAATTTTTTTTAGTTTTAAATAAATACATTTCAGTTAACTGAGTCCTTTAGAATCCCACCGGTTTCTTTTATTTGGGTAACTGTAGGTCCTACTATGAATTGGGTCCCAAAAGTATATCAAATGTGGTATACAATCAGTGCACCCGCAGTTTCTATAACTGCAATATACATTACTCCAGGGCTTACATCGCCATTTACTTTAATTTGATCGGTTTAATTAAATCAAGTAGTGTTATAATCCTCAAGAGAGAAATTGCTCTACTTAGGATAACTCCATTAGAAACACTTGAAATATGAGTATTTTTATAGTATGAGTTAAGAGCTGGCTGAAATGTGATGTTGGAAAGAACTGAACTATAAAATACTAAAAGTTTTAAGCTTTAGGTAATCAGTAAAATGTAAAGGAAGTGTGCTATGTAAATAACCACAGTTGATAAATGTTATAATAGAATATCACTTAACACATTATTGAGAAGTCTTAGCAGATTAAAATAAATCCTGATCATGTAGAAAATATTTACCCTAGACCACAAACTACTATGTCTTGGCTCACAGTGGCAGCCCCAGGGTACAGCATCACCTTCTCATTTTTTCAGTTGTGCATTAGATTCATCCATTGTTACACTCTGTGAGCATTTATTAAACACACAATGTTTAAACACAACTGGGTTGAATATTTACCACTTGTTTCCCAAATCACAAGGAACTCTTTGTCCTACAACTACAATATTTGAATGGCATTATGAAAATAAGGTGAAGTATTTTCCTTGGTACTGTGACATTATTGATATATGCCCCACTAAGACAACATTGAAAATTGACCTGTGTCCCTATCCATATACCTATAAAGAAATTACTGGTATTTATATTATATTAAGAGTTTCCCTTGATGACTGAAGCTCCATCAATTACTACACAACTTACCTAATTTCTTTTACTTTGTAACTTGCAATTTCAACTATGAGAAGACTACTTCGTACAATTACTATCCATTTAATTACATGTTTAATTTTAATATATATGTATAGAAATTTCCTAATTGTTAACCTGTACACATGTAAGGAATAATACTTTTTTGTGCAAATATTCAGTTTTGTGTACATGACACATGTTTAGTCGTATATATACCACCCATTTTATTATATAAATTACTACCTTTTTCCTTACACCATTAATGAGATTATTTCATTATAACAATATTGTTTGCAAAGACAAATTAGCAGTTTCTTATATAAAGAGTCTGCCAAAATGTCCAAAACCTATACTCTTCAATGTTCATGGAAAAAATTTGAACATATGTTTATAGCATAGAAATCTTCATGGAAATATTTATAACATTTCTTTTCCCACAATTTCCCCCAAATAACTTCTGTCTAGACTGCTTTTACTTGAAAATGTTTACCTGACAAAGCTAAATAATACCATGTTCACTTTCTATTGTTAAGGTAAAATATCCTTCTTATTTTGTCTATATACTGTGCAAAATAAAAATGACCTTGGGTAACCGACACTGAAGAGTGAAATGCATTAAACATACATGTGTGTAACGTAATGGCAACTCTGCTCTAACAAATGCACTCTGGCGTGTGCACTCCATACCAGTTCTGCTTGCCATGATTTCTAGATATATCCTAATGTGTGTGTTGGTGTAAATCAACCATCCTCTTTTCACTTTAAGCACTCAATTCCTGATGATGCAGCTGTTCGCTGCCGCTTTCTGTCACCAGCAGACACGGTGACACTCTATTTGGTATATGAAGAGACCAACAGAAAAAGTAACATAGTTAGCCTCTTTTTGGCATCATATGTCAGGAGGAGTCAGTTTCCTTGACAGCTGGATTCTGAGTTGTTTTTTTTTTTTTTTTTTTCATAAGTATGTATTAGTTTGCTGTATCTGAAAGCAGCCTATTTACTTAATAGTGAAAGAATTGTCGAAACTCTCCTTCAGATTCAGCAAACATTAAAACAGTTTTTCAGTCATCACCCATATCTCACTCATGATTAGGAAACAGAGTTAGAAGCTGCAAAGGTGCTCTTTTATGTAACCAAACCTAAAGTGACACGAATAATAGCACAAAGACTTACACAAGTTCTTTGGAATTTTAAAAACAATTACATTACCTCTTGGGACTTACACATACATCTATACAACAGGCATCTTCAGCAAGTATACTATATGGCTTTGTAAATAGAATAGTTCATATTAGAGTGAGGTCATTTTCTTTTAAATCACCTTGACATTTTGGTGATGCATTGTTTTGAAGAAACGTGTTGTTCACTGCCCGGATATACAATACAGAGTTGGATGTCCTGAGACAGGCTGAAAAAAAAAAAAAAAAAAAAGAAAAGAAAAGAAAAAAGAAAAAGAAAAACAGAGTAGAAATTAGCACATTTCTGTGTCAATAATCAAAGTGACCAAGTGACCAGATTTATGTAGAAAATGTACATTGATAAGGTGTATGTATTGCCAAATGAAAAGTTCAGCATTTACTGTATACTCTTGATGGTGTTACTAGCTTTTCAATTAAAAATAAAGAGAGGGTACATATAAAAAAGTAATTTAAATGGAGCTATCCTATAGTGGGACAACACTATACCTACAAGCCCATACAGACTTATAAATAAATAGCCCACTGCCAGTGTTGTGTTTAAACCCTCTATTGTTAAGCAATATTATTTTAACTATGTAAAGATGTATTAAATTTATTTATGTTGCAGAAAATTACTTTAACTATATAAAGGTATCTTATACTTGTTTTGCTACATATGTTTAACGAGGTAAGGATGTGTTGCTTTGCCTGCTTAAGGCACCTTGATTATTCTAGTAAAAGCTGAGTAGCCAAAAGCTAGGTAGCAGGGAGAATGGTAGGGCTATTGGGACAAGAGAATGAGTAGAAGGAGTGATCTAGACTCAATATGAAAGAAGACAGAACTACAAACACAGACAGGGAGACATACAGGACCAGACAGCCACCAACCAGCCAGACACAGAAGAAACAGTGCAAGTAGAACATCCAAAATGAAAGGAAGGTAAAAGCCCTGAGGCAAAAAAGTGAACGAAAAGAAGCAGGTTAAAGTAAGCTATAAGAGCTATCAAGAAATGATTCTAGTCTGTGTCAGAACTTGGGAGCTGGTTAGTAGCCTCAAAGCAAGCCTGCTACATTCCATCTTGGGTGAAAGCTTCTTGAGATGCAGGATGTTTACAGAGAGGTAAAACAACAGGCTATTCTAGAGAGGGGTAAAATTCTTTATCCTACAAGGAAGCTCCTTAAGACAGGAAGTGAACAATTAAGTAGAACTTTAGGAAGTTCCTGAAACTGACCAGATTCACAATTAAATATGGCTTCAATCCAGATTCATTAGATTCCTCCCTTCGCAAGAGTATATAAACAGTTAAGGCTGTTGAGGGTTACCCTTAGACAACTTTAACTATTGGAAGACCTCAGGTCAGGATGCTAAGAAGAAACAGAGACCAAGTGAGCTTCCTGAAAGTGTCTAAGATGAACTGAGCCACAGGAGGAATGGATGTCTTAGAATCTGTACAGCTGTGTGCAGCCATCTCTGAGTCTTTTCTGTTCCTATTAGTAACCCACTTACCAATATATTTAAGTAACTCATACAACAGTCTGTAAGGAATTATCTCTTTTGAACTTGTTGACAATTTAACCTCATAGATCCCCCAAAAATACCGATGTCTCAGTTATACTCCACACTTTAATGCTAAAGACATCATATGCACTTTGGAAAAATAGAGAAATCACCTGAAATTTAATTTCTACTGAGTAGTTTTCATATTGCTGGTAGGTGCTGTCTAAGCTACCAGAGTAGAAAAGAAATCTCCAGTCTGACCCAGCTGTGAACACTATGAGTCATAATAACAATTATCACGGCAAAGCATGGCAATTGATGGAATACGAGCACAAATGTCAGGGAGTAGACAATACTATCTGAATAAATTTAAGACCCATCCCACAAGTTGAAATCCATACCTGACAGCTATATCAGGGCCATGAACCTTCAGTGAGACAGGACACTGGACCCAGGGTAGAAACTGAAGGGACTATGACCAACTTGAGCATGGTGAGCATAGCTCTGGCAGGCTTTGCCCATCTCCCCCATTTCCTCTGCCTTGTTAAAACCCATTAGATTGTGTTACTAAAGCTAGCCACCAACGTCTAATCCCTTATTTGGCCACTGCTTTCTGAAGCTGACTTGCAAGGTACAGCTATCGAAGTATTGGAAGTCTAGCAACAACTTTGACTCACCTAAATAACAAGACCAATTAAAAGTAAATACCTCATTGTAACACAGGGTTTGTCCTTGTACCTTTATAAGGTGACACTTTTCCTATGTGCCAAGTCTGTCTCATCTCTATCCAGAGGTAGTCTTTGCCCCTCCAGGACAAATATCTTTATACCATTTCCCTTGCTCTGCTGTTCCCCTTCTCTCTCATCCTCTATCTCCTGTCTTTTTCTCCTACTCTGGTTTCTGTCCCTCTGGGGCAAATAAATTTTTGTTCTGTAAAGAACTCATTCTTGTGGGTCCTAAATTATAACTGATACTGTCAGAACCTACTCTTTCTTCTTTTATCGGTGTTCTTTATCTGTGCATGGAATCTAGGCATCAATATTAAACAAACTAAACAAGACTCTCTAAATGACAAAATAAATCCAGTGCTCCATGAGAAACATCTAGGAAGATAACCGTTTCTTACCTCTAATTTTGTAATGTAATATTTATAAGGTAGAGCCTAAATATTTGCATTTCTATCAAGGTTTCAGGTAATATTTCTTCAGGTAATATTTTTATTAAAGAAAATAAGACTCTATACATTACATATTTATAATTGTTTTCAATCTTAAAGTGGTAACAAAGCAGGAAAAGGGTCTGGTAAGAATTACAGTGGAATTTAAAGAAAGGTTAACAATATATCTAATATTATATAAATTTACAGCCCTAACGCTTCTAAAATACTGGCTGCTAATTGGTTTTATTATTTTTCTAATGAGTCAAGAACCCATTAAAAAATAAGTAAATAAAGCATCAGTTTTAATTTAGCTGTCTATAAACATACAAATAGAACTTTGGATGTCATTTCAATAAAACATGACCAAATTAGAAAGCTCTTGCTTTCATTATATCTTCTTGTCTTTAATTAAAGTTATAAAAATCAGGGAGCTATTGCAAAAACTTAGAATTATCCAAAATCTGAATTTTGAGTAACCTAAATAAATATAAAGAATACATGTTATTATATGAAATGTTTATACTAAGTCTATGAAGTTGTATTAAATTATTAGAATTTTCCTCCCTTCATCTTGTGAATCTGTTATATTGTGTCATAGTGAGGATAGTAAGTATGGGATTTTTGGTATGATATTATATATTAATGTCTCTGCTAATAAAACTCAACTGTCCTTTTACTTACAGTTTGCATTAACAGCTCATCAATATAAACGGAAATGATTTATTAAAATATTTCTGAATGGAGACCAAATGACTCAGGGGATTGATTGGTAATGGTATATGTAGTCTTTTATTCTAGGTCACTGCTTTAAATTACATTTTGGCAGGGAGTAGAGGCCATTCAGTGACATATGGTGTGTGGAATGGGCTGGTGATGTCAGTCTTATTTTCAGTAAGTGCTGTCCATTTAGATTTCAATGTTTCAAGGAAACTGAACTTGATTGCTTGATTGTAGAGCATGTCCCAAAGGAGTCAAAACATCATTATATATACATATTTAAAAAATGCTCACGAGAGAATTTAATATTATCAAGAATAAGAAAAATATTCACTGAAACATTTTTATTGTGAAAATATTTTACATGACCTGTGTACAAGTTTGACAAGCATGAAAATAACTCTTTCCGATGATTTAAAATTTTTTTCATTTTTTTTTCTAATGACTCTTTGGTTCTTTCTAACATATATTTGAAGCTTATTTTTTAAATAACATGACACGGGCATTTTAGAGAAATGAAATCTTCCTAAATAATAAATAGTATTCTCAGCAACCAATAGAACTTTCTCCAAAATAAATCACTACAAGAACACAAAGCAATTTTGACAAATGTAGGAAAATTAAAATAAAGTTTCACATTCTCTCTGACTACAATGGATTATAGTTGGAAATAACTGGCTCTGTGAACTACAAAAAGTACATAAAGACATGGAATCTAAACAACACACATTGAATATTAATTTCAGCCAGGAAGAAATAAAGGAAGAAACTTAAGAATTCCTAGAATGGAATGGAAATGAAAACAGCACAACAAAAAGCATGGGCCACAGCAAATGCACTGCTGAGAAGAGAGTTTGTATCACCAAGTATCTGCACCAAAATATTAAAATAAAAATGGAACCAGAAGAAACCTTCCTGAGTGAGGTAACCCAGACAGAAAGAAAAGCATGGTATGTCCACACTCATAAGCAGATATGAGACACAGAGCAAGGGATAACCAGCCTACTAATCCACCCAGAGAAGATATGAAACAAGGAGGACCCTCCCTGGAAGTCCTCCCTATCCTCCCCTGCCTTGCTCTTGGACACTCAGCTCTTTATTAAACCAATCAGAAGCAAAGCACTGGGCACAATGAAAATTACACACACACACACACACACACACACACACACACACAAATACTACTCAGCTCTACAGAAAAGTATAATCACAAAATATATGGCAGAATAAATTAATATGCCCCAGAGAAAAATAGTTGGGTCATATGACAGTTCTATTTTAAGTTTTTTAAGACAATTCCCAAAGTAATTTCACAATATTTTAAAAGCTCTTCAAAGTGAGGCAGTAGTGACTCATGCCTTTAATTCCAGCACTTGGGAAGCAGAGGGAGATATCTGTGAGTTCCAGGCCATCCTGATCTACAAAGCTACACAGAGAAACCCTGTCTCATAAAACCAAAACAAACAAACATACACACATACACACACACAAACACACACAAAAAAAAAAACAAAAAAAAAAAACCAAAAAACAAACAAACAAACAAACAAAAAAAACCCGGAAAAATCTGTTCAAGATCTTGATCTATCAGGAAAAGACAAATTTAGTATTTCTTTGATATTTCATCTTACCCAGTTATTATGTTAAAAATATGAAAAAATAGTAGCATGCTTACTACTTCTTCACTATGGGTGGTACAATGAGTGGGTGTAACCACTATAGAAATCAGTGTGAAGTTTCTCCAAAAACTAGAAATAAGTTTAACATATGATTCAGCTATACCACTCATTGACATATTTCCAAAGGATTATCTACAGTCCTACAAAGACATTATTCATAGCTTCACTTTTTATAATAACCAGGAAATAAAAATGTGCTAGCTGTCATCAATTAGTAAATGCTTAATAAAAATGTGGTACATATACACAATGGAACATTACTCAAGTTTCAAGGAAATATTAATTTCTGAAATTTGAAACTAAATGAATAGAGCCAGAAGTAATTATTGTGAATGATGTATAATATACTCAGAAAGACAAACATCATATGTTATCTCTCATATGTAGGCAACAACTCTGAATCTTTGGTATGTGTGCTTGAATTGGAGTAACAATAGATGTCAGAAAAATAATAAGAGTCTGTATGGAGGACAGATATTTTATAAGTAGTCTAGAAAGAATTGATTTATATATCTAACTAGGTTTGTGGCATAAACAAAACAATAATAAAGCTTTTAAAGTTTTTTTTCTTTTTTAATTTGAAAAGTAGGAAGATGAAGTGACTTTCTAATATCTGTGAGTTGCCTTGGGCTGTAACTGAGGATAGAACTAAGACAAAGGTCTCCCCACTGCTTCTTAGTAACTTGCAGTATTAATTCTTTAAATGAACATCAATGCCTACTCTCTTGTGGCAAAATAAAGCAATGAAAAATATGCTAATATAGTTGAATGGGATTCTCTAAATGCCTCCAAACTGGATGTAGCACAATCCTAAATTCTAATAACATATTAAAATGGCAATTCAAATTAGCAGTGTCACTGAGCTGTGTTAACAACAATGGCAATTTTAGTTCTACATACAAACAAAAGGAATGTAATAAATGGAATTGGTTATGAGGCCCATTGTGTATATCACGTGATGTAAAAGCATATTGACTTGAGTTCAGATCTTCAGCATTCATATAAAAATCTGGAAGTAGCCATGCATGCCTATAACCACAGTAATGTGTGGGGTAGAGATAGGAATTTTATTGGAACTTTCTGACCATCTACCCTACCCCCAGGTTTAGTGAGTGACTGTCTCAAACAAGTAAGGATATGTAATATCCTCCTTTGGCCTTTGGAAACAAAATTCTATGATTCATGTACTCATACATTCTCTGAAATGGGCCATTTTACCTAATACATTTTTATTCTAACTCCAGTGAGAGAGAGGGAAAGAATGCCTTTTTTTCCCAGAAATTCAGTGAACAAAGGACAGTGGGTAAAGAATTTTACTGGTCCTTTAAGACAAGTGATTTATAGGAAAACCAGCCAGATAATTTCTTGTGACCAATGAAATGCTATCAGATGGACATTCTTGCTTGCTGAGAACAGACAGAGCAGTAATGTTGTCATTAGTGATTCCTAGATTTAGTTGTGGTGACTAGGAAATACATATATTTTAAACCAAGAGTGAACACAATGATAAGTGAATTTTACATTTAATTGCCACAGTAAATGTATTAGTCACTTTTCTAATGCTGTGATAAAACACCATGACCAAAAACTCCTTCCTAAAGACAGATGTTTTATATCTTATGATTCATTGGGGCAGTCCACTATGGAGAGGGAGATACAGCAACTGTCAGCCAAGCAGGTAGATGGCTTATCACATGTCATCACATAAGATGAAAAGAGCAAACTTGAAGAGAAGTAATTCTATAAACACCCAAAACAGGCTCCCAAGGATGCACTTTCTAGAGCATGAATTCACATCCTACATTTCCATGACTTCCCCCGAATAGTGCTACTCACTAGGGACAAGGATTCAAATCCAAGAACATAGGAACTTTTTTAAAAATCTCCATAGCAAGTCACAGTTGGGTACCTTATAGATGGTGTTAGATGTCAAGGTAACTTGAACCTAAAATAATGAATAGGAAATACATATATAAGAGTTCAAGGCCTGCCACCACTGCACAGCTACATCATTGAAAACCAGTTTGGCACAGAAGACAGATGTAGTATGATTTTGTAAGTCTGTTTATAGCTCTTGGAAATTGGTATGAAATGCATTTCTAAGTAAAATAATGAATGTAATAACACACTATGATAACAAATAGAGACTAAATTATATATATATATATATGTTAATTTAAATTACAAACAAGCATGATTTACATATCAATTTTAGTTTCCTCACCCTCCCTACTCCCCTGTTCCACCCAACAACCCTTCTCCCATCCCCTTTCTGCTCCACAGGAAGGGTGAGGCCTTCCAAGGGAAATCTTCAAAGTCTGTCATTTCATTTGGAGCAGGATCCAGGCCCTTCCCCCATGTCTCTAGGCTGTGGGAGTATCCCTCTATGTGGGATGGGCACCCAAAGTCCATTTGTATAGTAGAGATAAATACTGATCCACTACCAGAGGCCCCATAGACTGCCCAAACATTCAGGGAATCTGGGTCAGTCCTAAGATGGTTTCACAGCTGTCAGATGGAGTCCATGAGCTCCCCTTTGTTCTGGTCAGCAGATTCGATGGGTTTCTCCAGCCTGGCCTTGATCAGTTTGCTCATCATTTCTCCCTGTCTGCAACTAGATTCAAAGGATTCAGCTCAGCAAACAAGGGCACCACCCTAAGAGGCACATGGATGGTCCCCTGGAGAAGGGGAAAGGGACAAGAGCTCCCAAGTACATTGGAAGTACGGGGGAAAGGGAGAGGGAGTTAGAAAAAAGAGGAGAAGAGAGGAGGACATGATGGAGCAGGTATATTGAGTCAGGGAAAGAATGGAGGAGAGCAAAATCAGAGATACCATAATAGAGGGAGTGAGTATATGTTTAAAGAAATATCTGGCACTAGGGAAATGTCCAGAACTCTACAAGGATGACTAAGAAACTAAGCAATAGTGGAGATGCCACGTTTAATGCCCTTCCCTGATAATGAGATTGATGACTACTTTATATGACATCCTAGAGCCTTCATCTAGTAGCTGATGGAAGCAGAAGTGGAGACTAAATGCTTTTTTAACATAATGAAAAGTTTTAAGAATATGATATACTTCAAAGGGGAGATTTTGTATTGAATGTATAGCAATGTCATTATGAGTAAAGCAAATAAATTTAATATATATGTAGTTGCTGATATATATATATGTATATGTACATGTATATGTATATGTACATATATAGCTGCCTATATGTATTATCTATGAACAAACATATAAGCAATAAAATTCAAAAATGAATTTTAATCATTGTTAGATCTCTTTACATGAAAAGATACATTTAATTTCATTTGCCATCAGTATTTCTATGAACAAGAATAATTCTTTTCATTATAGTGAAAGTTCCTTCTTTCTATTAATTATATGCTCTGTGTGCTTACTGTGTCCAATTTATAGAGAGCAATTTTCTTATTTATTTAGATTTCTCAATGGTGTACATATCAATATAATGGACAGCATACTGCGATGTTAATGGCCTACATGTGAGACTTTATTTCCCTTAATCCCTAAACTCTTTTACACATAACCTAATTCATTCAAATTCTAGAACTACTTGCCTTTTTTTCTGGTGAAAGTAATACTGCTCTCCTAAAACTCCTTGAGCTATAATGTAATTAAAATATATTCAAATACATTTCATATGTGTATACACATTGTATAATATTGCCTAGATTTTTCAATGGTCATCTACAATAAAGCTTAGAACATAAGTTAAAAGCATGTATAATCACTGATAGTGTATTAGTGGCATTTTATTGATAATTTCACTTAAATTTGCCCTGAAAATATATTTAAAATTTGAAAGTGTATGTTAATTTTTGACTATTTAGCATGATATGTCAAGTGTCAATATTGACCTATTTTGTTAACCATAATGACTAATATTTTAATCTAATAATTATACTTTATTTCACCCATTATTTATGTCACCTGTAATTATCGTAGTTTCATAACTACACTCAGTACTTTTATATTTTACTAAAATTTCCTGCATTAAATTTATTTTTTACATTAATGTTTATGTATAATTAAGGATTAAACACAACAGATTCTTTATGTAAACCTCCAGTGTATAAAAAAACATAAAGAGTGTCCATGTGATAAAAGTTATGTGTAAGGACTTTCAGAATCTAGCTTATTTGGTTATTGTCTAGTTTGTTAGCTTGAGAGGGGATTTCACATTGCAAACTAGACTGAGATAGAACTCATTATGTAGACGAGGCTAGCCTTCTAAACTATTCTTGCCTTATTCTCTCTAATGCCTCACACATGTGTCCACTTATCTATTTTTAACTTAAGTGAATATCAGTAAACACTAATAAAGAAGGCATATTGGAAATATTTAATTAAAAATCGTATCTGGAGTTCATAGCACAAATTTGAATGTAATTCAATTTGAATTTCATTTTCATTATTTAGGATATAAGAAAAAATCTCATCATCTGCTAGTGAATTTTTTTTTTGCCAATCTTATCTGCGTTCATTTGAAATTATGCAAATACATTTTAAAATTGATTATTTGGAAATTTAGACCTTTAACAGAATTATAAAATTGCATTGCTTTATCCCTTTTTTAAACAGGGTGTCTCATTGACATGGACAGGGCTTGCAAACGAGATCATTCTTTCTAAGGAGCAAGCCTTGGTCGCCTCCATCTCTTCTTCCAGACTGTGATTCCCATGTGTTCCCTTTTGTTCTATTTTTATGTGAATGCAGGAACTGAAACTCCAGTCCTCAGGCTTGCATGCTAAGCACTTTAACACCTGGGCCATATCCCCAGCCTCCACTTCATCAACTTTACAATTCCTAAAAATGACTTTATATCATTATATGGCAGCTAATAGTTGAAACAAACCTCTGACCCAAGCCTTTATATAGTAGTCAGTGAACCGAACCTAAAAAACATAAAATAAAATCATTATTCAGCAGATTGATCCCACAGCTTGGTCAATGGCAGGAAAATAACATGGAGATGGGTTAAGAAGTCCTTGTTCTATGCTATTTTACCTTGGATGGTCCCTGACTAATATAATTACAATTATCAGCAGGAGGTATATTCTCAACATTTTATGAAATGAACTTGCTGCCATCTTTGCAAGCTCACTTCAGTCTAGTGATCAGAAAGGACAATGTTTGGAAGAATACACTGAATTTCACATCATGCAGAGTCGTGCTTGTTGACTCCCTGGAAGGATGAAGATTTAAAGACTATGCCTGCCATCTCCGCTTCTAATTATTATTCTGAAATAGAATTCTGCTGGCATCCTCACACATACAGAGAAACGTAAAAGCCAGCAGGCATTGTAAACTTGCTCACAGCTTGCTTGAGGGCTTCTAGATTGTCCTCTCAGTGTCATTTCATAGACGTCGGTCACAGCTGTTTCTAGATCAACAGAGGAAGACAGGAAAGAAAACTTCATTTAACCTTAGGCCTGTGCAGTACCTTCTGATTCATTTTAGCAGAAATGCTTCAAGGACATATATGCAAATGGTAATTTTTAAACACAGGCTTGTACCCCAACCCCAGCTATTGTCAATTGGGTTGTACCAGGAAGAAAACTAGGATAATCAACACCATTAAAATAGTAGTGGAAATTAGCTACCACATAATTTAAATTACATTAGCAAAATATGGTAATTGTTTTGAAAGTTCTATGCTATACGTAACACGTAAATCAAGTGGTTGCCTATATGCTAGTGAATATTGTAGGGAGCCGTCCCTGCATTCTCCATTACAAGATGGCGCCTGCATCGGGCTGGCATTGAGAGTAAACAAGTCAGTACGCAGGTGCAGGGTGATTTTCCCTCCCTTGAACTCTGCCTCTCCCGTGGTGTCATATGGGCCGATGGGCTGCAGCCAATCAGGAGGTGACACGTCCGAGGCGAAGGTTGTAAACCTATATAAGGGTTGGGATTTGGATGTTTGGGTTCTCCGCTCTATAAGCTTATGCTCTCCTTCTCAAGATGCATTAAAGCTTTACTGCAGAAGGATCCTGAGTGTGCCACGACGTTCTTGCTGGTGAGACAGTAGCACGGGACAGAATAGTGATAGCATTCTTATAATATTGTAAATATTATATCATACATTAATTATGTATGTATGTATCTGTGTGAAGTAGGACTACGTGCCTGTGCCTAGAGAGGCCAGATATGCAAGATCAGTAATTACATGTGCACAGTACCTGATATGTATTCTATCAACTGAACTGGGGTTCTCTAGATGTGCAATATGTCCTCTTAAAGACTGAGAATATGTGCCAGATACACATATTCCTTGAAAAATAATACTCTACCAGGTGATTAGTAGTTTCTCATGCATCCCCCAAGAGATGAAGCTAATACCTGATAAGTACAAGTTCAAGGAAGAAAATGCAATAAGTAGTTTTATCCCATTATTAAGCACGAACTCCACAGCATTGGTAAGCTGTGCCCCAAATAGTGAAATAGTGTCACTTATATCTTCAGAGAAAACTACAGCTGTTTAGGTATATATATATATATATATATATATATATATATATATATTGTCTGTTATTGTGAACTGAGCCAACTACCCATGACTTGAGTGGTCATAGACCCTAAAGAAGAAACTACCAGTAGTATTTTCTTAAATCAATTCAGATTCTAATTGCATTTTCAACTTTTATTTTTATAATCACAGATAAGTGTGACTGATACTGTTACCCCTCACCAAAGAAACTTTTTTTCCCTTTTCTTTTCTTCCTCCCCTCCCCCTATTGGTGGAGGTCATTTCAAAGATCCACAACTAGTCAAACCCAGAGAATTGGTGCCATGGGATGTACTGCCCCAATCAATACATACATAGTGAAACCCTAAGGGCTCTGGAAACATTGTGGACACTTTGTTTAAGGTAGGGCACCCTAGACATAACACGGAAGCTGTGACAATGAAACATTTGCAATACCATTATCTAAGCAAGACCTGCATACTGACTATGCAAAGTGCCAATGTAGAGTAAAGAAGATTTCACAAGAACCCACCCTAAAGAAAAAGTTATTGGTTACTCAGAGAGAGTCAGTTTTCTGCATTGATAAGCCTTCTGAGAGTTTATACCATTCTGAGTGTCAGCCTTAAATGCATGCACACAACAAAAATCAGCATAGAAAGTGTAAAAGGTGTGAGAGGAAGTCGGGAGTAGAGGTGGTGGAATGTGGAACAAAACTATGCTTCGCAACAAGGAAGTTCATCATGGTAAAGAAATCGTAATTTCACAAACCCGAACTAAAATGCGTGATGTCACTGTTATTAGAAAACTGCACAGTCTCATGGTTGATCTTCATCCATCCTGCATACTGCTGAATGACAGTAAAAGCCAGTAAAGCAGCAGATGCTGCCTCACATTCTTGTTGAGTTGTTTTCTTAAAGGGGAATGGTCCATTTCCCTTTCCTGGTCCTCTTGCTGCAAGTGATTCTCTCAGTAATGATTCACTTTTTTTAAATAATATATAATAATCAATAATATATAATAATATAACATTTCTTTATGAAGAAATAAAAAAGGAGCATTATCTCTAATTTCATACAAAAGTCTTTACTCATGATTTTTTTCTCATGGTCTATGAGCAAGCTTTATGGTTCAGATATTTGTGAAATTTATGAAAATACTGTATCTTGCCAAAGTGTTTATTGCTACAGAGTTGGAAAAGAAAAAGAGTAAGAGTTGAAGATATTCACAATATAGCTGTTTGATAGCTTTAAAATAACTATAATTTTACATGCATTTTGGAAAATTCCATAATGTTCTATTCTGACTTACATGTCAAGGCAATTTCATTTAAATCTATAAGGTAAGGCTGCTTTTAGTTTGAATGCAAAATCTCATTGTGGTGAATGGAAAAGTGCCACCACCCCAGCAATAGTCTACATTGATGTATCATTTTTGTTCAGGGTATACAGTTTACACTAAGGTTTGTTCATGGTGTCTTATATTTAATGTATCTTGAAAAATGTATAAACAAATGTGTTTATGATATTGATACAATATACTAATTAATTATTTTAAAATATATTTGCCCTCTGTACATCCCTGCTTTTCCAATAAGTCCTATCAATCACTTGTCCTATTATTATTGCAATAATTTTAACTTTCAGGAGCAGTACACTGGTATTTCTCATTGTACTATTTATTTTGCAGTAGGAATTTATGTTTCCTCAAAAAAATGGGGAAGTCTTTGTATTTTAATGTAGAGTTGCTTTTTCTCTTGTGATAAGAGGAGTGCAATATGATGGCATGTCTTGGTTATTAATAATTGTGCATTTAGAAAAAACTTTAACAGAAAGCATACAAAAACTGAATTATAGAGATAGCTGTAACTCTCATTTGCCCAGACAAGATTAATTAGCACACCTGAGGCCCTAAGGTCTGCTGACCCTAATAGCAGACCATCCGGCCTCCAAGGGTCACGTACTCAATGAACAGAGGGTCCCACTCCCTCCCTAAGCTTGTGGGTTTGCCTTTAAAAACACCTGGGCCCAGGGGAGGGGGCTTCTCCCTAGCCTGCTTGCTGGAGGAGCCCGTTTGCACAAATGTTTCCTGTTCATTAAAGCCTCTTGTGTTTTGCAGCAACTGGACTGGACACTGAGTTCTTGGGGTATCGACCGAACCTGAAAGACTCCTCATTCTGAGGGTCTTACATTTTAGCTATCTCTTGACACTATTTACCACCTGTTGACTCACAGGAAAGGAGGGGCAGTGTGAATTCTTTTTATCTCAGGGCCTTTTGAGAGGAAGCTAGCAAATTCCAAGGAACAGATATTGGTTTCCAGGTTAGTTCATCATTAACATTACTTTTTAGGTCTTTCAATAGAAACAACAAAACTATTTTGAAAATATCATAAAGAATATAAATCAATAGGGAGATGCTTTCTAAGTTCATGACTAATTGGAGTTGGCTGCAAAGAGGGATTTTTTTTTTTTTTTTTATCAAAACCAAGGCCAACATTCCTTCTGTCTGTATGACTGCTGAGAAAAACTAGATTTGCATCTCATTTTTGTGTCTTAATATATGTGCAGTTTTCATTTCTGTGTTTTTTGTTTGTGAGTGTGTGTGTGTGTGTGTGTTGTGTGTGTGTCTCTCTCTGGGTACACACACGTGTGTGTGTATCTATGATGCTGAAGGTTAGTCAGAAATGATGGGGCTTCATCCATGTTAGATAAGCATGGTGCCACTGAGAGAGCCACTGTCCATGCTTACATGGTCTTGAAACCTTCTTTTAGAAACTTGAGGATAGTAATCTCAAATGCTTTTTATTGCAGTTCTAACCATTCCAATGTCTGTGCATATGTGATATGATTTTGACACTTGTTCAATACTTTCTAACTGTATTTTCATAAAGCCTTATATTTGTTTACATGATAATCAGTTATTAAGTATTTAATGAAATAAATGTTCTAAATATAACTTCAATAACATGGAGGGAATTATGGGAGTAAGGAAGCGCTCAGTATTCATAGTCACATCTCAGTCACTTTGTAAGTTATGTATGATGCCTCTGGACTTTGGCAGTCACAAGTGCTTTTCAGCCCATTTTACGTTCAGTGTAGTAGATGGAACAGGATGGTTAGATTGGGTTAGTTCATTTTTCCTAGGATAATTAGGTTCTGAAAACAAAAGCTATTTTTTATGCTCAGTGATAATAGTTCATGGTCATTAAAAAAAGAGGACCTAGTAGAGAATTTAGTGGTAATACAGAAGTATGCTACTGGTTGGAGAATGTATGTGTGTGTTTGTGTGTTCACAATCCTGATTTTTTTTTTTTTTTTGCCTTATCCCTATTTTGTCAGGTACTTGGCACTGTTTCCTGATCAGGATCCTGTTTATACATTGTGGTTTTGGCAATTAACGCTTGTATCCTAAAACAATCTCCACCCACCCCAACTTAAGAGGCTGAATTTGGATAAAAGACTGCATTTATTTGATAAATGTGTTCATTTTTTTTTTTACTTATATGAGGACTTCTGATATATAATATCAGAATTCATAATGTTTCTAAACATGTGTTTATTTCTTATATCTTTCATGTAACAGCAACCAATATTCTTCTTTCTCTTAAGATATATGAAGCATTAAGAGGAATAATAATTTTTAAACACTGATGCTATTTGTAATTTTAAGAATATGTTGTCTTAGGAATTTGATGAAAAATCACTTCTTTTATAGTGATGGGAACAATTAAGGCTCATTTACTTCACACTACAAATGCAAAATTGCTCTACTTTGCAGACATTAGTTAATCTTTCATTCATACTGTGGATGAAATGTATGTCATTAGAGCACTTCTTATTTGGAAAACGAAACCCTGTGGTATTAAAAGCATTGGCCAGCATGGGATGTGTTTATAATATTTTATTTTTAAAAGTAGTCATAAAATTACACTATTGTACTTGAATTTGTATTCTAATATTAGCTTTTTTAAATAACATCTGAAAATAAGACATCACATGTTTTAAAGGTATAGGTAGAAATAAAACTATTTTCAAATGATATTAATCACAAATAGCACACAGGCTAAACTATCCTACATAGTTGCATCATAATCATGAAAAAAAAAATGTAATTAGACTAAATGCTTGCTTACTAAATGTTCTATTCTTTTTCAATTATATGCATGATTTTATGATTTCGTTGCCTGGTAGAGCTATTCACAGGAACAGTCTATATGCTGCTATTTTAAAAGAGAAAAATTATGGTATTTATAAAGTTTTGTGCTGCCTTTTATCATGAATTAAAGTAAATAAATAGGGAAAAACATAGTGGTTATGTAGGCTTGCTAGTTAATAACTGTTTGGTTTTCACATAGACTGTAAATGTTCAGTGCTGATTTTCCATGTGTCCTGACTTTTAAAAACTGACCTTGCACACACTTTTTCAAAGCAGAGCCTCCCAAACCAGCTGTCTATAAAGAGGCTCTGAGAAATTTGAGCCACATAGTAGTTTAAATTTCACTAAAATTTCAAAAGAATAAAAGATGAAAACATTAATTAAAGCTAATTTAAAAGCATTGTGACAGGTCTATATTAAATACAATTGTAGTTTAAAATGACTATAGAGATTTTGTTTTTTATTTTCAAAAAAAAAAAAAACAATAATCACTTGGGATCTCTCCAAAACTGTTCTATAAAACAGTTGCTGCACATAAACCACATAGACATTTATTGAGCACATACTGTCACTACTTTATCTGTTCTTGATGAAAGTATAACTACTAAGCACATTGTGATAAAATTAGTTTCTGAATATGTTTTTTTTCTTTTATTGCTTTATATTGAACTCAGTGCACTGGACACTGGACATGGTACTCTACTCTTCTGCTACTGACCTTCAGCTTTCGCTTGCCAGTGAACTTATTATGGGAGCCTGATAACAAGGCACTGATTGCAAACACTTTTCTACTCTGGCTTGTAAATAAATGCAAAACTCTTTTCAGTGTCTTCTTTTTACTTTCAAAGACATCGGCTACAACTCTATTAAAGTCATCTGATGAAAAGGACTTTATGTGCCGTGACAAACTATGAGGAGTCAATATGTGGGCTGTGTGTGTCCACATGTGTGCATATAGAGATTTCCTCAACTCAGCTGTTGCTTTGTATGTACTCAGAGGACTGAAGCCATAGCCTCCTCTTATAAGGAGAGTTAGAGAGAAAGGTGTTAAGTCAAAGTTCATCCTAAAGCCTAATGTAGCTAACTTTTCTCTAAACAGAGTGATAAATCACTTTTGTTAGCCTTGGTACACAAAGTTTTGTTAAGTAATCGAAATACATACACACAATTACTTATTATGATCTCAAAACTTTTACTTTATTTTAATCCTATGATTAATTTTTTTACTGAAAAATAACATGTTGCAGTAATGAATTAGAAAATTACAAAAGTCTGAGCCAGGCGGTGGTGGCCCATTCCTTTAATCCCAGCACTTGAGTTTGTGACCAGCCTGGTCTATAAGAGCTGGTTCTAGGACAGACTCCAAAGCAACAGAGAAACACTTTCTCAACCCCCATTAAAAAAAAAAAGAAAAAGAAAAAGAAAAATACAAAAGTCAAAAATGTCACTATAAATGATGTTATTTGATCTGTTTTGAGTGATTTTTTTCTGAAAAGCTTGTAAACAATATGATATGAATATCAAATTGTGATGAAACTGATTCTACCTAAATAAAAGTAAATGTTGATAAATGTAAATTCTGTAACTACAGATACAATCTATTTTCTGCAGGCAACATAATTAATCGTTTTTAGCTTTTAAAGTTAAAAATAATAACAAAAAGAAATTAGTTCTTGTCTACTTGAAGTTGCTTTCTAATCATATGATTATTTCCAGCTGAACAGAAAAAAGGAAAACAAGTAACACCCAATGCTGCAACAAGATGGTGACTGAATCGGCTTTTCTAAATCTGTTTATTGTTTTCATTTTCAATTAACATTTATTAGAAAACACAAAACAAGGCTTTGTGTTAAAATAATACCATCCACAAAACAAAGAAGAAAAGATAAGAAAAATTCAATAAGCAATTAAAATGAAAGGGACTGGAAAGAAAACAATGAATTTGTGCTTTGGGCATTAATCCTTCAGAAGGAGTTAGATTAGTGCATTTAATGTGGCAGCAACACTTTACATCGATGATAGACCACATCCACATTGACAATGCCAGGTTTCACTAAGCATATGCATTATAGTCTAATTCCACCCCCCCACAACTTACTTAATCAGAAATTTTCAGTTATAACTTTAGAAATGGTGGATTCACACTAGGTTTGGGTAATGCATGCAAATGGAAATTTCATCCATGTAACATTTTCTTTGAAGTTTCCAAAAACTGTACTCAGGCACATGAACTTCTTTTCCTTGCTGTGTGCTTGTAAGGGATTCTAGCTTGCTTGAACCTTGGCTGGTACAGGTGGGAGGGAGTATGGGGCGCTAGACCTGGAAGTATGACTTCAGCTTCTCCCAAGCCTCCACACCCCCTTCCCCCACCAACTAATGCCATATCCTTATCAAATTGATGGCTTCTTTTTCTTTTTCTTTGATTATTACTATTTTCATTTTCTTGTGTGTGTGTGTGTGTGTGTGTGTGTGTTTAAAGATAGCGATAGATGACAGAGAGATGTGAGATGGTAGGTTTGATAGATAGATGAATGAGAAGAGAGAAAAAGAATGAGAGAGAGGCAGACAAACACACACAAACCTCTGAATTTGTGCTTGTTGTTCGTTTTCATATGATTTCAGGGGTCTGGTCACTTTGTATTAGGTAACAAATGAGGATATTTGTCTTGGGAGAGGATAATCACATCTCTCACAGCAGCCAATAATTACCTGTATTTATTTGTCTACTTGTGACACTTCTCACAATTGTATGCTTTCGGCACTGGCAAACCTACAGATATTGTTACTGTCTGGGTCTTGCATCGGTAGTCATTTCTAGGAGATACAGTCTTACAGCAGACTTCCTGGTCCTCGGGATTCTACAATCTTTCTGCCCTCTCAGCCATGTGAGCCTCCCATGAAGGACTAGGTTGAAGTTGTATCTGACAGGTGTGTGCTACCCCACAATCCATTGATCTTTTACCTTGTGTCCAGTTATCGTTTCTGAATTATCTCCTCTCCTGTAAAGAGGACCTTCATTGATGAGCAATGAGAGCTACACGTTTCGGTGGGAACAAGGATAAGTTTTAGAATATAGTTAGAAACTACATGAGCCAATTAAACTGGTCGTATCAGATTGTGCAAGACCCATGGCTTCACTACACTAGACTGTCAAGTTTTCTGGTTACCAAGCAGGATTTCCCTCCTGTTGAGTCCAAGAGGACAGTTGAGAGTGATTACTAAATATGAGTGATGGCTTTTGACTTTTAAGGTACCTTGCCATGTTTGTTATTGCTATGGTTCACAGGCATCACAGCTGGCCAGAACTTTGGATTCCTACTCTCCCTTGGCATTTTACATATATTTTCTGTTACTATGGAAACATTTCAGATAAGATCCAGCTTTAGTCGTCTAAGTCCTATGTCCTAGGTTTGATGTCTTCAGCAATAAATACAAAATAATTATTTAGCTTCAATCAAAACCTATATTAAATAATAAAGGGTATGCATAAAGCTGACTTACTCCACATTTTCCTTTAATTTTAACATTTTAGAGTAAATATACTCTAAAATTGCCACATTATTCTTATAAAATCAAACACTTTCAACATAATTCCTTTACTAAATCCAGAATATCCATGACCATTTTGAATTTTTCTTCAAATTTCATGTTTCTTGGAGTAGGTTTATTCCATGAATTAATATAAATTCACTTCATAAAAGAATGTAGACTTGGAAGGACTAGTCAATCACAGAATTTAAGGAATGTAACTTGTCCATTTTTTTTTTTACTATTTACAGAGTTCTTCCATGAAGTTAATACAAAATCAAACACTAAAAGTTTTACTATAATTTTCATGAATATATTTTCATATTAATTTAAAAGATAAGTTGCTATTTTTCTGTTGCTAAAAGAAAACTCATAGACTTTAATTTTTTAAAGTCTTAGAAAGTAAAAAGTCCAATTCAAATATTTATAATGTGACACTTGTCATCAAAATAATTTACAGTGAAAGAAAAGTTTTCCGCAAGATTTTTTTCATGACCACTTGTCTATATATATTGTATTACTAAATGAAACATTTTAACTTAGTGATTTAGGTAATATAGAAATCTCTAACTAGCACATGACCAAGTAAGTGTTTTCTGGTATGTAGTACTCTAAAATAGAGAATTCAATAACAAAGCATGATAGATCACAGATTAGAGAAAAGAAGGGAAAGGTGTGAAAAATTTATCTGATGTTTTGTTTATTTTGATATTTACATGCTGTCATTTTACCTGTTTTAAGACGACAACAGCTCAAAGATTTATGATGGTTCCAACTATCCCTGACATTAACATTCCGGTCAAAGAAACCAAAATATTGAATTAATTACTGCTCCAAAAGGTAGTGCATTCAATCAAAGAAAGAAAAAGTAAACCCCTTCCCGTAACACTAATGAAATAATGTCTTGGCTTCCTCACAGACATTTCTATCTTATTTTACTTAGGTATTTTGAAGCTCTTACATAAAAAGTAGAATTTGAGATACTAGGAAGAAGGTTTAATGGAAGTTGAAACATCATCTATAAATCAAAAGTGGCTTTTACAGGATCATAAGGCCTATAATCTGGGTAGACATAACATCAATATGTTGATTGTCATCTAAAATTAGTGGACAGATTTGTTATTTACTGTCAAAGAAAAATAATTTAAGGATCTGTGTCTAAATGGGTGCTATTGAGAAGAATAAGAGAAGAATGATGCATAGATAAGCGTTTAGAGATGAAGTTAATAAAAAGCCAAAAATGCATGATGCAAAGGGACTGCAGAAGCTTTGAACTATTCAAGACTAATCTGAAAACAATTCAGTGAGTTTCTGAAATAATATCTGGAGTATTTAGCACTGCTATTGTCCCACACATTTACTTTTTGTGATATTTACATCCACCTTCTAGAATGGTCGTGTAGGAGTTGTGCTTTAAAATGATGGCAGAAAAATGATGAGAACATAAGGTTTCTGAAGGCTGAAACAATTAGGGAAAAAAGTTTGTTTAAGAAATAGGTGATAGTTTATTTTTATATGTATTCTTATATCTTTAAGACGAAAGACTTCTATTTGCTTATACTTTGCTATCTTAAGCATCTTTTTTTTTTTTATTCTTGGAAATGTTCTACATATATACAATAAAACAAGATCGTATATGCCTGCCAGTACTCCTTCCCACCTACCCTCAAAATGATCCCATGTCTCGCTTCCAGTTGGCCATATATGGAATGATATGGTGTCCTCTCCTGGAGCATAGGATTCTAATATTGGCTTTTTGCTCCAGACAGACTCACAAAGGAATAGCCCAGATTTCCTTTGAATCCAGCTGAAGTTTTGGTCTCTGGTTGATGGCCCTCCTCATTCAGGCCTCTAACTACCTTGTGTTACTGGTATATACTCCCAGTCATAGCTAAAATTAATACTAATGACATATTAAAAAAGAGCACACTTTACTTTTCTTCATTTATTAAATTCAAAAAATACATTTTAATTCTTTATATAACAATTCATAGAAAACACAATAAATCTAATCATTGTGATAGTCAAATATTTTTTCTACTCTGGCTAAATTTATACTTCAAGTTTATTTCATTCATAATCTGAACACAAATATACTCTTCTGTTCTTGTTATGATTTTTGTTCTGGACACATACATAATTACTCTTTTCTAACATATATATGGGGAAAATCTGCTGAGTCAGCTTCTTCATTTTTGTTATCATCATATTCTATAATTCATAAAATAAAAAACGATACAATTTTGTTTAATATTAAATTAGACCAAAATATAATTAGATGAAAATGTTTTATGTAATTTATTAATAAAAATTATTAGGTAATAAATCCATCGTACATTGTTTGCTTTATTATACCATTTTAATTTTAAATTTGGCTTATGAAATAATAGGATTCATATGAGTTTTCACAAATATTTTATTTTTTTCATTCCATTCTTCTAAATAGCTACTCATCTTAACCCAGCTAGTCCTTCAGTGCATTAAGCTTCCCTCTTTAGAGTCTCTATTTCATAGAATTTAGCATAACTTTACCCTTTAATTTAAAACAGGGTATATAAGATGGATGATGTGTTTTTCTACAGGAGTTTAAAAACAGGAAGCATCATGTGTGGTTTTGATTTGTTTTTACCCTAGAAAACTACACTAATTAAGAAAATACATTTCCTTCAGAAAGAGCATGTATGGAGACTTACAATAGTTACAGAACAGTTGAGAATGCAAACTTATTTAGTCTCATAGAACCAATACTCTATGTTAGATTGGTGTTTTATGTTTTTCTCCCTTCAAGACTTTTGACTAAATTGAAAGTGAATAGCCATCAAAGCATACAAGAGTTTAAAACAGGCAGTGGCTTCCAGATGTAATGGGCTGCAGTCAGCACTTTTAATTATCTTATACTACCTTGCACAAAACCATCTATCCACCTGGGAAAAATTGTCCTTGTGTGTAGGGAATGGGTAAATGAAAAATCCCAGGGAAGAATAGACCACAGCTGAAAATAGATCAGAATTTCTCTCTGTTTCTTCCTTCATTATTCCACAAATTGACCGAGTAGCTTCCATATAAATATATTCATGTGGTTTAAAAACAAAGCTGTGTGATCACATTAGTGTTGTCTTAAGAGTGAATTCCAAAGTAGCACTTCAGAAGTATTAACAGACATACAAAGTTATTGCTGTTTTAGAAGATACGAACTTCAAATTCAATAGTTAACTTGACCATGGTCCCAACCCTTACCAGGGACAAGACTGTACTTAGAATCAGAAATTGTGACTTTTGCTCAAGGGTCACATTTCTTGTCTCATAGCTCCTGTGGGAAGAAGCATATCTCTTTCCAGTTAAAGATGTTGCTTTTCTAATTATTTCAATACAGAGTAATTGTACTATTGAGACTTAATTTCCTCTTTGTACTCTTAAGCAATGGTCAGAATCCAATGCTTGTCTAGTATATTATAATCATCAATTAATTATTAATTACATAATCATATATGCCATGCTTTCTCACATATTTTCTGTCAACCTCTCCATCACAGAACAAAAAGAAAACATTATTTTCCTGAGATAGTCATCTATTTCTTTCCAACTTACATTTTTAGTTTCATGATACACTGATATAACATTTGCTCATAATTTTACAAAGTGATAATTTAATAATATCTTATTTTTAATGCTTGTGCTATATCATGAAACAAAAATAAAACAGATATGAACATAAATTTTAAAGTAATATCATCTCAACTGCAATATACGTAGTCATGGTACATTATTTTGAAATCAGAATAATCACTACGTATAACAAGGCCAAAGCCTTGTTAACACAAGAATTTACTGTTTCAATTAACTATTATATAGCTGCTAATGTTTGGAGTTTTCCATGTGACATGGTTTTTCTAAAAATACATACTTTTGCTTGTAGGTGTACTTCTATTTTAATAATCATCATAGATTGAAACCTGAAAATAGCTAGGTTTATCTCCTCCCAATGAACTGATTGCTGCTTTAGTAAAACTAATGAAAACCTTTCCAAGTTTCATACATATATTTCTAAATCTCATTATTTGTGACAATCATCATTTGCTCTTATGATCAGCCACACTTAACACCCTGTACTCTAGTTATTCAGATATAGCAATATGCTGATAGTGCTATCCTCCTATCTGAGTGCTTTTCTTTGATACTGGATAAGATTCAAGTTTCAACTTATGGTTTTATATACACATAATATATATGTATATTATATATGTGTATATTATATATATATAATTTATATATATGAATATAATACATATATAATATAATATAAAAATTATATATATATAATTTTTACTGATGAGTTTTTCATTCATAATTAACAACTATGCTTTCAGCAGATTTTACAAACATTCCATTTTCATTCTTTTAAAAGGCATGCAACTCATTCTGGATTCAATTCTTGTAACAAATCTACTTTATTTTTAATCCCCTAAATCAATAGACTATTAGTAAATCAAATTTCTGTGTCTCTCCCACCCACATAATTTTATCTTTATTTATTTATTTATTTTTGTGAAAACTCTTGATGTCGCATCAAATTAAGCATTTAGACTTCTGGGATTTTCTCAAAGAATTTTCCCCAGTCATTTGTATTTCTCAAGATCCCTAGAAACTGGGTTTAGGCCATATGATTGGTTTTTTTTACAAAAAAAAAAAAAAAAAGGAAATGTGCTTGCTAATGTTTTATGATACTTCAAGATACTCAATATACAACCAGAAAAAAGAAAAGAAAAAGATAACTATCGATATTGTTCAGCTATTAACCTTGCAGCCTACAATGGCAATATGAATACAAGACATACTGGCACAACCTTGGCATAAATGTTATGAGAATGAGCAACAACTTTATTTTATTTGATTTAATGTTGATTCCAAGAGGTGGAATAAACACTTGACCATGATAAAACGGCAAAGCTATTGGGACTATTTAGGTCAGGGAACTAGGGAACAACCTTGAATTATTATTTTGCTACAGGAATATACATACCAATAATATTATCCCTAATGCCATACTGCTATACCCATAGATCATGTGCCATTTGGCTTTTATCAGGGAAGCTTATTGCAGCAAAAGGGAATTGACCCAAAAACACAGAACTAGACAGAGAATGGGAGACTTGGAAGCATCCAATCCTAAAGTGAATGGTTCATTAACCTCATCCTCTCAAGGATCAGGAATCTATGAATGAGAAGAGGCAGAATGATTGTAACAGGCTGATATGATTAGTGACTCCAAAGAAACAATGTATTGCAGACAAAGAAGGACCAATGCACACATAAATTCACAGAAACCAATACATGTTCAAATTGGACAGGGTCCCAGTACTGAGAGAAAGAAGTGGACACAGGGTTAAATCCATAAACAAGAAGCCATTTACAATTGATGTCAACTGGCATATGGAAAATCAGTTTTCTCAAATGGAATATCATTGGAGGTATCAATTATATTTCAGCACAGACTCAATTTGCAGAAGTAGCTACAAAATACAGAATTAACTCAATGTATTTTTTTTTATTTTGTTTTGTTTGGGCTTTTTATTTGATTGTTTAATTTGTCTTTTCTTGTTAATGTTACTTTTTGGTTTTGTGGTTTGTTTTTCTTTTTTAAGGGAAATGGACAGAAAGAAACATAAAGTTAGTAAGGCAGAGAGGTAGAAAAATTTTGCAGGACCTGGGGAAAGGGTAAATCCTAATTATAAATAGTATGTGTAACATAACATAAGGGAAATGTATACCTGTATAGTAATTATTATAGAAACTACCAGTAGAGAGGTTTGTATCACATAAGAGTATTGTATCACATGGCCTGGATCACTATGTTCTAATGTATCCCAAGTTCAGTACTTGATGAAAGAAAAGAAAATTTGTCATATAAAATTTTAGAACACAGCTACCATTGAAAATTGAGTTGTTACAATACAATGGATTAAAGTTTTCATGCCAGCATTTGATCAAAGTCACTGAAACTATTAAATACATAAATTCAGAAAGGTAATTATTAGTATTATTGCCATATATAATCTATATAACTTAGAATGGCTATTGTTTTGAAGAAGCACAATGCTACAGATATAATTATAACCATTTAAAGGATTAATATAGATAGCTTTCATGGAAGAAGAAAGAATTAAACCAGAGAAATGAAAGGAAAGCACAATCTGAGAAAAATAAAAATAAATGAGACTAGCTAGTGACTGTTTCATATGTAAAAATGGAAAAGAATACTTCAAGCATGCAAGCAGAAAGAATAAAATTCGTTCTTTTCAAGCAGCCATTGGAAATTTGCATTTTGAATATCTTCCCTCTGAAAAAGAATATCGTGATGAGAAGTTGCTTTAGCTGTCCTCGAGGGGAAAAACGAAGTTGCTGGAGCCCTGATAAGAAATATAACATGGCAAGCAGCTGTAGCTTAGGAAATGGGACAGAAAGCAGGATTGAAGTTCCTATAGAATATCAGGATACAAAGTAGCCCTGAGTTAACAAGGTCAAGCTTCAGTGGTACTCATGACAACTGCATCTGTAATTAGATTTTCTTGCTTTAAGATGGTTCTTCCTGAAGGTGGTGATTTTGAGTCTTGCGATATCTACTTTAGTGAGAGGAAAACATCTGATATCATAAAGTGGACACTTTAACATGGTACAGTGCCATTGTCAAAAGCAATCACATAGAGTATGTTGGCACAGATCTTCAACATGCAAATTTGTATGGTATAATGTTAACATAGATTTTATAAATATGCATAATTTTATAAATTTCTCTTGTCTGTCATATCTATCCATCTATTACCCAGACTAGGAAATTGTAATCAGTACATAACACTATAAAATTAACTAGATTATAAAACTCAAATTCTAATAAGTTTTGGATAGACCTGTCACTACATTCAAAATAAAACTATGTCCTCACCACAAAGGAACACCTTTAGTGATTCCCAGTTCTAGTGATTCCTTTCTATCTTATAAGCTAACTCATTTCTGGTATATTCTGAATCTCAAAAATCTTAAATCTATTTGAAGAATATCAGATTAATGATCACATATAATTTACAGCATATTTTCTTTGCTTGTAAATTTAGCATAATCACTTTTAGGATATTTCTGAATCACTGCATGCATTTTTTATGATAAGCACTACACAATATATAGATAAATCTGCCTGTATATTGTCGAGGTCCTTCTTAAGATCATTTCGTTTTACCACTTGAAAAAGTACAAAATGTGACTTCTATGAGGTTTATAAATATGTAGTGTGTGTGTGTGTGTGTCAAAATTTTCAACAAATGGTGCTGGCACAACTGGAGGCTGGTATGTAGAAGACTTTAGATAGATCTATATCTCTTGCCATGCACAAAACTTAAGCCCAATTGGATCAAAGACCTAAATATAAATCCAGACACACTGAACCTCTTAAAGAGAAAGTGGGAGGTACCCTTGAATTAATTGGTACAGGAGACTGCTTCCTAAACATAAGACCAGTAGCACAGACACTGAAAATGACAATTAACAAATGGGACCTCCTGAAACTGAGAAGCTACTGTAAAGCAAAGGACACAGGCAACAAGACAAAATGATAGCGCACAGAGTGGGAAAAGATACTCACCAACCCCACATATGACAGAAGGCTGATTTCCAAAATAGACAAATAATTCAAGAGGCTAGTCACCAAAACACCAAATAGTCCATTTAAAAAGTGGGCTATGGAACTAAATAGAGAATCCCAAAAAGGAATCTAAAAAGGCTGAAAGAGACTTAACAAGTGTTCAACATCCTTAGCCATCAGGGAAATGCAAATCAAAACAACTCTGAGATACCATCTTACTCCTGTAAGAATGGCTGAAATCAAAAACACCAATGATGGTGTATGCTGGAGAGGATGTGGAGAAAGGGGAACACCCCTCCACTGCTGGTGGGAGTGCAAACTCATATAGCTACTTTGGAAATCAGTGTGGCAGTTCCCAAGGAAAATGTGTATCAGTCTACCACAAGATCTAGTAATTCCACTCTTAGACATATACTCAAAAGATGTACATTCATACAAGAAGGGCATCTGTTCAACTATGTTCATAGCAGCATTATTTATAACAGCCAGAACTTAAATGTCCCTCAGCTGAAGAATGGATAAAGAAGATGTAGTACATTTACACAATGGAAAACTACTCAGCAGGAAACATAACAATGGAAACTTGAAATTTGCAGGCAAATGAATGGAACTAGAAGAAATCATCCTGAGTTAGGTAACCCAGTTACAAAAAGAAAAACATGGTATGAACTCACTCATATATGGATTTTAGACATAGAGCAAAGGATTACCAGTCTACAATCCACACTGCCAGAGAAGTTAGAAAACAAAGAGGACCCTGAGACCCTCCTCACAGAAGGAGGAAAGGACAAGATCTGAGCAAATTTGGAGCAGGTTGGGGGGGGGTCAAGAAATTAGGTAAAAGAAAAGGGGAGATGAGGATGGGAGAGGAGAATATGAGGGAGCAGGAAGATTCAGTCGGGGGAAAAAGAGAGAAAAACAAGAAAAGAGATACCATAATAGAGGGAGACTTTATAGGTTTAGAGAGATCTCACATTAGACTAGAGATTCCAAGGATGACTGCAACTAATAATATAAGCTATAGTGGAGCCCTTCCCAATAATGAGATTGATGGCTACCTTATATGCCATCCTTAAGCGTTCATTCAGTAGCTGATGGAAGCAGAAGTAGACACCCATCCTTAAACACTGAGCTGAAGTCCTGGATCCAGTTGCAGAGAGGGAAGAGTGATAAGCAAAGGGGTCATGACCAGGCTGGAGAACCCCACAGTAACAGCTGACCTGACCCCAGACAGAAGGCTGGGAAAGCAGCATAGAACTTACCCAGATCACCTGAACGTGGGTCTCAGTTAGGAGGACTAGGAAGTCTATAGTACCTCTGACAGTGGTACCAGGATGTATCCCTAGTGTAGGATCGGACTTCAGGAGCCCATTCCTCATAGAGGGATACTCCCTTAGCCTAGAGACAGGGCAGAAGGTCTGGGCCCTACCCCAAATGATTTCACAGAATTTGATAACTCTCCTGGAGGGCCTGACCCTCCCTAGGGAGTGAATGGGGGATGGGAGGGGTCTGTGGGGGGAGGGAGAGGGAACTGGGATTGATATGTAAAATAAGAAAAAAATATTAAAATAAATAAAAATTTAAAAATAAAAAATTCATTTCTATATTATTAATGCTTAGGACAAGTAGTACGAGTTAAAAATTTAACATGTTCGTGTTCCATTTTTTTATCTTTGAGGAGTCAGGTGTGGGTATACATGCTTGTGGGAATCAGTGGACAATTTGCAGGAATCAGGTCCTACATGAACAAAAAGAGTCTCGTGTATGAAGTTCAGATAATTAATCTTGAGATCTGGTGTGATAACTGAGATAAATTACAAAGATCCCATTTTGATACTGATGAAAATGATGATAGTCTTTATCAACACTTGAATCCTTTTGTCATATTGATGACATGACATTTCTTTAAACTTAAGAAAAGTTTTGACAGTATTTTTCCTATTCTTGCAAAAATAAAAGCTGCACTAAACAGGACTTTGGTCCTGCCACGCTTTGCCTCCACAAGTTACTCTCCATGATTGTCCCAGACTTATATGCCCCTTGTATTCCATGCTAGCACCATGTAGATGATGGTGCCAAGATCTGCTGCCAGCTCAGGATGCAGCCTGTCTCTCCTGGATGGCAGTAACAACAGCTTCTGTGTCAATACTTTTTGCTGGAAAAACTTCAACCCGGATTTCCTGCAAGTGAGTTTCATAAGTTGGAGCCTCCAATAAATTGCACCAGTAGCTGTGGTCTAGTTTGAGGTTTCTTCCAGTTCAAATAATAATAATAATAATAATAGTAAAAGGCTTAAGCAATTTTGTTAAAGAAGCAACAAAACCTTATTCAAAGTCAGACCATAGCCCAAAAAGAAAGAAATACATGCTGCATGGGAGCATGCAGGCAGATATGTAGACAGTCCTATATCTTGTAGGCAACAGGAAGTAGAATGAGACATTGGGTGGTGTACTTACTGAGCACAGGAAAGCTCAAACCTGGTCCACACAATAGCATCCTTCTTCAGCAATGCTATACCATGCCAACAAAGCCACACCTCCCAAGAGGCACTTGCTAAGAGATTATGGGGGCCAATTACATTCAGATTACCACAGTGCTTATCTCTTTTCAGAAAATATAAAACCTTCATCATATGCATGGCCAATTATTCACAGGTATAACATGATAAGTAGGAAATGCACCAAAATAGTTCAGATGTATATTTTGCTTAATCCATGTTCGTCAAAGCAAGTAATATTGGATCTGTTTATCTTATACCTAGACATGTTGGGAGTATTTTGGAGTACTAAGAACCCACGTTTGTTGCTCATTTGTGTGTAGAAATTTAGTCCATTATTCAGAAAAGGACAAACATTCAGCTAGTTTCTGATGAGTGGCTTTTGTTGGTAGAAAAATTCTACATGAATTGCTTGGTTTGGGGTCTATGTGCACAGAATTGCAGGTAAGTCTCAGGTTCATTATTGTTAGAGACAGGGTTTGTGTATAGTGCAAATGGACTGGTATCCTGGATACTAAATCATTTCCTGTGTTTGCCTGCCCTAGTATGGAATTTTGCCCTAAGGGCACTTTTCCTATTATCACAGTGCACTATGAAATTTTTCTCTTTACTGGGTCTGATCTTTGTGACAGTCACAGTTACTTTTTCAGCACCAGGTTGAATGCTCTCCAGACTTGAGGATCCCCATAAAACAAATTGACCCATTATCTTCAAATTCAACTTCACTTAGGTACTCAGGTCATTGAGAGGATGAAGCTAGATTAATGCACAAATAAACATACTAACACCAGTACTGTCTTTCATAGAGTTTCTACTACTACCTGAGACTTTGTGATCTGGGTTTCCATGGCACGTGCTTCTTTCAATATTACTGCAAGACAAAAAAAAAATAGCAAAGCAAAACAAATAATAAAGCATCAATATCCACTACAATAGAAACAGGGAGACCATTTTGTGTTTGCCAAGCATACTAGGATATGTTACATGCCTTGGAATGTGTTTGACATTTTCTCTTCCCAAGTAGGTATTAATCTTGGTTTTGGGTGAGACTTTATTCCACATCCTCTCACAGTGCTGGAATTTGGTCTGTTTTAAAACTGTTTTAAGGTTCTTGTGCATGCTGTCAACATCTCTGAGATACTTGCATTGGTCCTGTTGTGTCTGGATGATACTGTTGCCTTGAAGTCATTACCACCTCTGGTTGCTAAATTTCCCACCTTCTCTTCACAATAGATCTCTTAGCCTTGAAGAGAGGCACCTGATAGATGTCCAAGGTCTTTCACTCTCTACATATTGCTCAGTTGTGGATCTTTCTGTTAATTGCAAAAGAAGCTTCTCTGATGAGGCTTGAGTGATTCTATGATCTACGGGAATAGCTATGTGTCATTGTGAGTCACTTTATGAGCAGAATGGTAGGAGATTTTCCCCCAGTTTCGTGTTGTTTGTGACCTGTCTATACATATTGGTATGTAGTACTTTGTCCTTATTTGCTCTCTCACTTCTCTCCCTAACCTCTCTCACTCTGTGATCCTTTCTAAAGAAATCTTTATAAGCAGTAACTGTGTTGTTCTTACAAATACTTGTGGGAATTGGGAAGAAATGTGTTAAACTCTTTAGACTCTCCTATTGTTCTCATTCTTCTCTGCATCTCTTCCTCACTGTGGCAGCATGTCATAATCTCCCAGTGATGTCCTCGCAAGCCCCGTGAAAAGCCTTTGGGCTGCAATGATGTCACAATGTTGTTACAATCAGCATTCAAAATATTTCAGGGTCTGTGCTGTTCCTAACTAAACAGAACTCAGACCAGCCACCCATGTTATACAACATAAGTTCACCTACTTACCCTTTATAAACTCTTTGATTGAGAAAAGAATCAATGATTTCTATCAGTGTATGCATGCATTTATATCTGTCAGACCAAATCCACTAATGTTTTCTGACTCTCCGAGATCATTAGTCGAGCATGTTAAACTTGGCTAATTTTGTGTCCCTTCACAGAATTTGTCAGCCATGTAACACAGGACACCTGGATTTTATCAGCATTTTACCAGCTCAATTTCAACGCAGAATATTTTCTGCAGATGTATGTAGAAGGCCTACACTGTGTGTGTGTGTGTGTGTGTGTGTGTGTGTGTGTGTGTGTGTGTGTGTGTGTGTGTGAGAGAGAGAGAGAGAGAGAGAGAGAGAGAGAGAGAGAGAGAGAAAACACCCTAAGGCTGAAACATAATTGGAAAGCTAAACTAGAGTGATTTTAGTAATAGAGGAAAAATAAGACATAGAATTACTCAACCCTAATTCCACAGGGGAAGTGCTGTCTAGAATCAATTTCATCCTCTCAATGACTTTGCCTGGTTTACTTTGGCCAAGTAATGAAGAAATACAATACTTCCCTCATTCCACCCAGGAAGCATTTATTCCATTAGTGCATCTGTCCTGCAGACCAGAATGGTCCCCTTCTGATGAGTAGCCACGTAAACAGGCCAGTTCTTTCAAAGAAATAATCTGTGTACTTGACATAAATTGTCAATTATTTCTTTCATCTCAGAATTGTGAGCAAGAGCCACTAAGTTTAGGATCTTAATGATTTTTCTAAAGTCGTTGTTACAGCTCTTTCTGAGTTACCTCAGTGTATATATATATATATCAAACTTCCAGCATCTTGAATTATTAAGAGATAAAATAATGTATAATGAAAGCATATGATTTATGAGAATTCACATCATAACCATGTTTAAATCAAGCCATACATACGGCACAGACAATAACTGTTATCTAATTGTATATTGCATTCAATTTTGATGAAGCAGTAGAAATAAAGGCATCACAAGAGGAGGGATATCACAACTAAAGCAGGAGTTAGTATTTTTTTTTGAAGAAAATGAACCTTGTAAAGAACTAAACATTATCTTTCACGTTTGTAGTATACTTTTTCATAAGATGTGATGATAACACCTTGTATTAGTAAATTATCCTCCCAAGCATAACTACCATGTACAGTCACATTATAGAGCAAAGGAAGTGTAGGGCATTGACTTGTAGACTGTGGCAAAATAGAAAAGAAAACTAAAAGTGAAAACCCAATCTTTATTGGAGGAAATACAGTTTACAACTGGCTACTATAAGAGAGAAATGAGTAGAGTCAAGGGGAACAGGGAATAATTATTTTTTACCCAATACATTTAAAAGCTGAATGTCTACTGTAAAACAAAAATCTCAGCATAAGCCTGTTTGGGATGCAGCAGTATGAGTATCTGTTCTAATATTGGAAAATTAATGTAAAAAATAAAAGAAGCTTAGAATGATCCAATGCTACTAAGAAAGAATAAAATAAAATACTGAAATATGCAGCGATGAAAGGAAGACCTGGAATAGGCAAGAGGAATAAAAGATACTCAGAGAGAAAATTTGTGTAAGCAGAAATCAAAGTAGGGTATTATTGCTGAATATTAAAATAAGCAAAGTTGAGATATGAGGGCATTAGAGCCTCACACAATACATGAAAGGAGAAAATAATTGCCTCTCCATAAACATTTATTTCAGAAAACAGTAATATCACATTTTCATATGTTATGTGGATTGTTATTGGGTAGATGATGCACAACCAAAAATTATATGAACTATTTATGCTGTTCATTACCTCATTGTGTAGAAGCAGAGAGCTTTTATTTCCCTATTGGGTCCAAATGAAGAGTTGCATCCATCCAAATATAACAGAAGTGGGATACAATGTATCCCTGATGAAGTGGAGCTTGGCTTCAGAGCAGGATTTTATCATTTTCTTCTGGGCTTCACAGATGTACACATCTTCTTAGCTTCCTAGATTTTCCCCACCACAGCTGCACAAAACAACCTAAACAGGCAGTCTGGTGATCATTTTCATTAATGCTATGCTCAAAAGAAATAGTGTTGACTACAAGAGATATTTAACTTCTAAACTTTATAACGTGAAGTTTATTTTCTTTACATAGCTGTTACATAATCATATGTCAACGTGAAGAATCGAAGTCAGTAGTATAATGTTTATTTTTGAAAAGGAAAATTTGTGGAATAGTGTGGTTTTAAAATGTAACTAGGTTTGGGGCTGGGAGATACCTTACTAAAGTCGTTCCTTTCCAGTCAAAATTGAGGTCCTGGTTTTGATCCTCAGATGACAAGAACACGCAAATAAGAACACATAGGACACACGCTTGTAGTCTTGGACTAGGGAGGCCAAGGTAAGGGGCCACCACATCTTAGAATGACAAGCTCTAGGCCTGTGATAGTCTGTATTGTGGTTTCATGGGAAATCCCCTTCTTCCACAGTCTTCTATGTTTGAGCATTCATATATAGCTAGTGCGACTTCTTGGAAAAGTTTCCAGCCTTTTAGAGGCAGAAGTTTCCTGGAGGTAGTAAGTCACTGGAGACAAGTTTTGAGATTTCACAGTGTGCCCTCACATCCTAAGCATTCTCTGAATCCCAAATTTAGTGTGACCAGCCAGCCTCCTGTTTTGACTGTCATGATGTTTGAACTGTAGGCACAAATGACAACTTGATAGATGTTACTTTTGTCACTGCTGTAAGAACGTAACAGAAAATTGGCACTGAGAGATGGGATATGAGTGTAGTAACCCCAATCAGTGGATCGTGGGCCTTTGAAATAGGTTTGCAGGCAAAATATGGAGGGGATGGGAAGTCTCCGAAATGTTATTGACAGTGCCTTTCTGCTATGAGTTTGGAATATGAGAGCCTAAGTGAATTTATGAAGGAAGCATAGTTTGGAATGTCTCAGAGGGTGATACAGACTCTCTCGGGGAATGGACTACAGGGCAACTTGTTACTCAGGCAAATAAAGTAGCCATATCCTACTAATCTTTTGGATGAGCCTGAAATTTAAAGTACTGGGCTTGTGTGTTTCATATAAGGAATTCCAAGGCAGTGGGGTATTCAAGCTGTACAATGTTCATATGACACAGTTATTGTTTGCCATTCCTATTCAGGCCTTTGAGGAAAAAAGACAAGTGAAGACAAACAAATAACAGAGAAAACAAGAATCTATTTTGTGGGAAAGATAAAGTTGCCACCCATCTCTGTGATATAAAAGAGTACGTATCTCTTAAAAAGAAACTACTTTAAACTTGGGTACCATGAAACATATCCCAAAGGAGAGGCACTGACCATCAAGGCTTCAGACTGTGGAAATGTAATGTTGTTGATTGGAGAGAGTCGGCAATGAGAATGTACATGAAGGTGTTCCCTGTTCCTGGAAAACAAACTACCTAGGAAGTGTTCTCCCAGTGTCTGACCATAGAATTTGCAGAAACTGTTTCCAGGGGTCCAGGCTCCTTACTGAGTTGGCATCAGACTTTGTCAGAGTTGACCTTATTGGTTGTATAGTCATGTAAGTTCCAAAATTGATAAGGTCCTGCAGTCTTCCTCCACAGTCCAAGACAGATAAATAGGCCTGTGAGAGTAACTTTGCCTATCCTCCAAAAGTACTGAGGCTAGCTAATTGAGGTATTTAAGAACTTAGGTACTTAATTGAGAAACTGCAAAACTCTTTATGTAATGAGAACGTTTTAAAAATCATTTAATCTACACCAAATATAGATATAAACTTTCACCTGATATCAATTAGTTCATAGTACAATTGCAATGAGCCTATTGTTTCTGAAGGTACTGTGAGGCATTCATATGCAATGAAAAACTAAAAGTTAGATGCAAGTTCATGCTTCCTATGAAGCAAAAGAAAATTGAGAAACCAGATATAAATTTATCCTTAAGGGTAAATCATCAGGTTAAGACATGTGAGACTATGAACTTATAGTGTCTGTTTATCTCCTTCTATGTGAACAAGAAATTTGTTTTATCCTTGATCCAAGATATGGGACACTTAAAATTCATCTAGTGCTATTAAAGAAGTGTACCTTAAATCAGTTTGATTTTATCAAGGCAATTTATTTTGCCCTCATACAAATGTAGGGATGATTTACAATGAGGGCCTTTATCTCATAAAATAGCTAAATGAGTTTTCTGCTTCAAAAGTACTTAAATCAACCTAGTTTCTCCATTTATGAAAAATTTATGCTTTCGGGGATACAAGCATAATATCAAAATCTGTTATTTCTGGTATCTTTTTTACATGTTCATTGTTTATAACTCTGTTTAGTCTAATTACTCCTTGTATTTTTCTAAATTCAGTTGTGTGTTTATCACCAGAGGTCTTATCTACACCACTGTCACCATTAATCACCAATGAATTACTTGGCTTCATATGCATTTTTATAGCCTCCATTACAGTTGCTTTCTGGCTTTTTCCTCAGAAGTGGCTCTGAACCAAGAGCTTTCACTTTAGCGTAGCTTTTTTAGCAATAGATTATAAAACTGTTTGAGTCTTTCTTACTGAGAAAATAATATTATTTTTGTTATTATAATCATAAAAAAATTCATTGACTAAATACTGAAAAAAAACTAAAATCAATCAAATCAACAACAAAAACAAAAGCTAGAAGAAACAATGAAAGAAATAGAATTTGGATGTTTTTTGCAACTACTGTAAATGTCTCTTGGTCGCAAGTCATCTGGCGTGAAAGCAACTCTTACTGTTATACATTCATTTTTAATTTTTATATTAGAAAAGGTAGATAGACTTCCTCTGTTAGAGTGCAAACACAGTTATAGCAGTGAGCTATGAGAGGTTGCTGACAGGAGTTAGAAAAAAAATATATTGGCTGTTTTCCTCTGTGTTTAATTAGATTATTTTGGAAAATGACGACATGGGAGACAAACTGAAGTAGTCTTTGTAATGCTTGCACTTTTTATAAAGTTGTATTTCTTTCAGCGATACAAACTGTTCAAAATGTTGCACAGTTGTAGGTACATCAATATACAAATAGATTTTAATGAAAAACTTGTTCACATTCTTTATAGTAATGAAAACACAGAGATATTACGTCAGAAGCTAATACCATTAGGAACAACTGTGATATCCAGCAGATACTGCCATGCATCATCACAGAGGGGGTGAGCAGTTGCCATAGATTCTAACTTTTTGGGGAACCACAACCTTTGTCCTATAGGCTCATCCTAGAAGTTTCTTCAAGCTTTCCTGCAAGTCAGCAGCAGTCTTCCATAGTCATAACCACATCTTCCTGGCATCCCCAAGGTGCAAGGCAAAATTGAAGTCCTGTAATAATTTATTCCCCTTGAAATAACTTGAACAGACACTGTGTTCCTGAAAACAACATAACATGATGTCCTATGTATCTCTGTATGTTGCTCACAATTTACTAAACCATGACATTGACTTCCATGGGGGGAAATTTTAATTAATTTAGCAGACACATAGGAAATCGTGTCAAATTTTGCTGTTAAACTTACTATTCCCAATCCTATTTACCAAAGTAGACCAAAAAAATGAAGAAAGAAAACCAAGAATCAGGTAAAGCCTGTGAGAAGCACTTCTACAGGAAAGGCAGATCAGAGAAGAGACTCCAGGGGATCTCAAGTTGCCTGTGCTGGAACCCTCACTTGGCCTGCTGTCTCACCTACCATTGGGGTGTTCAAATCAAACAGCAAACTCAGACATAGGAAGCATGAAAGAAAACAAGTCATATTGGTGGGCTACATAGCAGAGATTGGTGACTTTATGAATCGCCTTGAGCTTACTTCCTGACCGTTAGTGCTTCTCATTTTGGGATAGTTCTAGATAAGTGTGTCTTGAATGAAAAGGTGCATCTATATGCCTTACATATGGAAGAATGTGAAGATAGACTCCACTGCTGTGCCATTCTTCAATATGAATGTAGACGTGATACTCTCTGTCAAGGCAGGGGTCCCATGAAACTTCAGTTTACATAACAAATACAGCAAATAAATGAGTCTTTGTTTTTGTAGTGTCTTAGGATGTGTGACACCCTCATGGGTCCCTGTGATCAGGTGAAGCATGGACTTGCTCTGTGTTTTATCTAGGGCTTCTATTGTCATGATACCATGACCACTGCAACTCTTATAAAGGAAAACAGTTAATTGCAGCTGGCTTACAGTTTCCTAGGTTTAACCTATTATCTTCACAGAAGCATGGACATAGACACAGTGCTGGAGAAGGATCTGAGAGCTCTCAACCTTCATCTGCAGGCAGCAAACTCATCTGTGTGCCACACTGGGAATAGGTTGTGTGTATGAGACCTCAAATCTTGATCTACAGTGATATACATCCTCCAACAAGGCCACACCTATTCCAACAAGGCCGCATCATCTAATACTATCGACCAAGCATTTAAACACAAGAGTCAATGAGGTCCATACCTATTCAAACCACCATCCTTTACTACAGATAAGGAGTTTACAGTAAATTAAAATGACATTGTGTTTTAGGATATTATCATCTTTTGTCCATTTCATTCTTCCAATAGAATCTGGAATACTTTCTCTTTCCTAATTTCATACTTGAAAATCTCTGAAACAAAAACAAAATTAATAAGCAAATCTAAATTTCAATGGGTGAAAACTTGTAGAATAAAAAGAACTGTTGTCAATAATCGAGGGACCAGGCTTATTTTACTGTTGTAATGGAAGCTGTTCCACCCTAAGAAACAACTAAAGATTCCAGATCATAGTCTACTAAAAGTTAAATTAAAACCACACAGCTTAGTGTTATTTAATGTTTAGAAAAATTATGTTTTGTATACTATTTAATTTTAATGATTACCTTTACTTTAACTTTCACTTGTGTTCCATGGGAGCTCCAAATCTTTGAAGTTTCTATTTATCAGATTAAACTGACAAAATAACTAAAGATAAGCAATCATTCGCAGCAAGCCAAACATAACATATCAGGATAATATATTGACTAGATCATCTCAAGAATATTTATCCAATTTCCTTTATCAGTAAAGTTTTGGATATTTATTTTCATACAAATACACATAAACGAATGCATTTGTTTGGACAAATGCAACAAACTGAAATCTATTAGGATAACACTTTGTGGAAGGTTCTCAAGAGAACTTTAGGATAAAATATAACTACAACAAAGGCATACATGGGTCATTGTTATCTTAAATTCCAATCTAGGTTTGTGTGTGTGTGTGTTGTGTGTGTGTGTGTGTGTGTGTGTGTGTGTGTGTGTGTGTGTGTGTGCATGCGTGTTTGATGGCTATATTTGGTGGTCAACTTGACTCTATATGGAATTAACTGAAACCCAATTGGTCAGGTCAATCATGAGTGAATTTTTAATTCAATCATTTGAAGAGGAAATTCCTTCTGCTAATTTGTATTTTTGAGGAGGAAGATGCAGCTCTAATTCAGACCCTTAGAAGTGGGAAGACACACTGTTAATCTGGGCCAAGCCATCTGCTTGCTGACTATATAAAGGACATGGAAGAATACGTATTCATTTTTTGTCTGCTTCCTTTCCTTCTCACCAGCAAAGTCATTTCTTCACTGGCATTAGAACCTCCACCATTGGGATTATAGAGTTTAGTGAAGAACTGATGAGATATCCTTCCTCATGTATTGAATAAAACTGGATTTTTGGTCCTTCCATTGATAGATTGCCATTGATAGACAAGCTGGACTACAGCTTGCATTCTAATAAACCCCCTTTATATATAATTCATTCTATAAGTTCTTTTCCTCTAGGAAACCACGACTAATGCTAATATTAAACCTAATACTAATACAGTGTGTGTGTGTGTGTGTGTGTGTGTGTGTGTGTGTGTGTGTGTTGTGACAGTGCTACTCACTGAACTTGAAATTCACCCATCTGTCTAGGGTATTTTGCCAACAAGTTGTAAAAGCCTGTCTGTAAAAGCCTGTCTCCGCCTTGCCTTGAGTAGCTTACCATAATGACATGAATCTAAATGCAGGTCTTCATGCTTGCACAATAAACTCTTTGTTTACTGAACTGTCTCCCCAGCTCCCCAAATCTAGAATTTGATTGAGTTTATGGCAGCCTCGTTCTAAAGTGAAATACTATAGTAAACATGAAAGTGAAAAAGAAATATGACCCAATTAACACCATTAAGTTTAAATATCGTGGATCCATATACAAAACCGAAAGAAACACTTCCAGTGCAGAGTTTGTTTGCTCACTTAAGTGCATTGTACACTTCTTAATCTGTATCTGAAAGATCATGTGATAAACTTAAATTCTTTCACCTCACTCTAAATATAAAAGGGAAATCTAACAAAACTCTAGGAAATACATTCTTCAACTTTCTACAACACACACAAACACATACACACACACACACACACACACACGTGTTTTAATATCCTGTCAGGGCTACCAATATAATATTTTTCTCATTTAAATTGACTCTACTGATGTCCCTAATGATAATTTCACCTAAGAAAGAGATTGCAGTCCACTCTTTAAAACAACTGAAGCAAAACTTAATTGCTTACATTTGAGGAAAGATAGTAGGCAGTGAATAACAGATGTTGCTATAGTTGTATTTTAAATAGATGTCTTTGTTTCTTCACTATTAGTAATTAAAGTAACAAAAGCATGTTAATATGTATACACAAAAATCCATAAAAATGAACATTTTTTAAAAAAATAGATTAAAAAGATAATAGTCAGAATTTCTGAATGTATCTTTATAAGGACTGTTATCAAGTAAATTATGCCACAATTCTATTAAATTAGCATTGACAATGTATCAATTATAAAGCAATTTTTTTACTTAGAATCAAATTGTCATTCTGAAAACACTAGAAATCTGTTTCTTGTATACTCAGTAATTGGGCCCAATTAAATGCATTAATGGGTAAGAGTTGGCTGTAGAAATGAACTACTTAACATTTCATTACAATCTAATGTAGCACATGACTTCAATTAAAAATATAAGATCTTGTAATAGTGAGCTAACATTTTATTTATATTTTTAGTTTTCTATTTCACAAACTGATGTCTAAGAGTATTTTATCTCAGAGAATTAAATGGAATAATTCAGACAAAATTTTATTGTGTTGATGATGACTTAGACTCAGAAAGATTCAAATATTGCATTGAAAGTTCTTCCAGAATACTCAGACAACAAATGAAAACAGAGTTCACTCTTCCCCAGCTACTTTACTAGAATAACTTTCAAACATTAAGTCTGCGAATATGTATAGTTAGTTTATTGTTAAACTCAAAATAAAATGCAAAAATGAATAAACTTTTCCCCAGACATTTGACAGATGGCTGAGCATTGATTACAAAATCTGAAGTGTTAGGAATAGGGGCAAACATTTTTGGAAAGGTCCCTGGGGATGTCATTCCGTGTCTTCACAGTCTCACTCCACTGTCTGCTTCCTAAGTACAAATGCAATGTGACCAAACATCCCCTTCCTCAGTAACCATGTCTTTTCCTGCCTAGTGCCATATCTTCTCCACCAGGACAGGCTTTGCTTTCAAACTGTCATCCCCAATAAACTATTAGCTACTTAAGTCACCTATTTAGACCCAACAATGAGAAAAATAACTAATAGAGAAAGCCAGTACTGAGAAATAAGGATACATCTTTGAATATATAACAGCTTTGTTATAAAATCCCTGGAAACTAGTTTGTAGGAGGATTGTAGAAGAGTTCAAAACTTTAGACTAGAAATGCCTTTAAATGCTGCAGTCACAACTGTCCCAGTGGGAATTTAGGACACCAGACAGGAGAATAATGTGAATGTTAGTTCACAGACTCATGATATAGAAGTTTCACTATGAAGTTGCCATTAGGATAAATGGTTTCTAAATCCTTCGTTTTACTTGGCTGATACTCATGGAAAGATAACTCATTCCTGGAACTTCTATTTAATAAGCTACAGCTTCTTCGAGTGAGTTTTCCAGCCATACAGTGTATCTGTGTCGTTATTTTTTCCCTTCACATTAACTAAATATCAGACAAAGCAATTTAAGTTAAACCTATTTCAGTTCACAGTTTGAGGATGTAGTCTATTGTGGTTAGGAGGGTCCCCTCGGACACACAGACAAGGCATAATGGGGATTATAAATCCTACTAAACAGACAACAAAGATTAGAAATTGCAACTTGAAATCCAAACCTTCCACCCAGGCTCCTAAAGTTTCATTTGCATCTGAAAATATAAACTGCATTTAGTACATCACTGAAAAATTTCTTAGAGATTGAGATTTCTGACTCTGTTGAAAAGTCCTGAATCACTTCTGATACTTGGGTAATCTCTAAACTGTTAATCCCTCTAGTAAAATTTATGTACTTCAAATAAGCTGTAGTACAGAAGAAACATTCTAATTTCAAAAAAAGTGTGGCAATGGAAGCATAAGTATATATAAGTGTGTGTGTGTGTGTGTGTGTGTGTGTGTGTGTGTGTGTGTGAGAGTCCAAAGTAAGACAGAAAGCCAGCAGAGCAAACACACATACTATGATTCTATGGACTGCAGTGGATGCTCATGTTGGAACCATGGGAAATACAACGGAGCCCCACTTCTCTCCAGTTCTGCTTCCTGGGGGACATAGGGCTTTACTGGGATAACTTAAGTCTGTCTGCCTTGTTTGCTTCTTTATTACACTCAGAATTTTCACAGAGAAGTGCACGCTTTTCATCTTGATTTGTAGCCACATGACCTTTCTCACTGTGACCTGGAAAATTTGGGCAGGAAATCCATTCTTATTTCTGGACTGCTCACAATTGTAAAGAATTGAAACTAGCTTGGGTTCCCATCAAGACAGGGCTACCACCCCTGAATACAGGTGACAATGGTTTGGCTTGGGCAATATAGGAAGCCACAGGCAGTGGGATTAAGATTTAACTATAATATATAAACTGGCTTTTGTGGAACCCATTCTGTATGGAGAAATTATACCTTGCTCAGCCTAAATATGGGGCAGGGGTCTTGGCCTTGCCTCAAAGAGGTGATGGGACAGACTTGGTTGGCATCATATGAGAGGCCACACCCTTTCTGAGGAGCAGATGGGAGGTGAGATGGAGGAAGGAGAGGAAAGTAGGAGGAGAGGAGTTAGGTGGACTGGAAGTGGAATGCAATAGATAGACGATAGATAGATAACAAGAGATGATTAGGAATAGTATCTATGTAGAGTAAAATATTTTCAGGTGTCTACAAATTAAAGTAATGACTAAAACTGATACAAATATAAATCTTTATGTTGAATGGAATAGGCTATACTTAGAGAAACTAAAACTATTGTGTGTTTATGAGAGAGACAGATGCAGAATTAGAAACAATCATGCACATCATAGAGGAAATACAGATATATAAAAATATAGAGAGATAGATTGATGATAGATAGATAGGTAGATAGATAGATAGATAGATAGATAGATAGATAACTTACAGATGCGGCAAATACAATGATAGATAAAAAGTTTCAGGATATGTAAATGTAAAACCAAAACAAAATTGATACTCTTAGGAATAAAAGAATGAAGAAAAATATATAATATGTACAATAAAATTACTTGTCTCAGTGGTGGGAAAAATATGATGATGTTTCCTGAGATGAGTTTTGATATAAAAATGGTGCGGTTGTAGGCAACTCTACCAGTTCACAGAATTGGAATCAAAGAGAAAGCTTTGCCTCTAAAGCCCAGTCCACTCACTTGTAAAGCAATAATGGCAAATGTTTATTCATCATGTGTTCTCAAGACTAGATGGGAACCTGAATATAAATCATTTAGCATCATGTGCTGTTTAACAGTAAGACTCTGTAAGATGCTACTTGCTTAATATATCCAGGAAATATACAGAAATTTTTTCCTCCAGTTTCTTACAACAAAGTAAAATTACCACAGTGTTAAAATGCATTGTTTTCATACAGTAATTTAAATATATTCATGCTAAAAGTAAAAAGGAAAGATTAGATCAGTGTTTACTGTTGTCCTCAACTTCTCTAAGGACAAGGGTAATGCAATGTAAAGTACAGTAAATAAACACTTAAAATCAAGATAATGTTTCTAAACCATTGAGGAGATGATTACACAATTCAAACACAAAACTACTACGGAAAAATGGCCCACCGGTAGAAAAGCTTACAGTTACAAAATGATTAGCGCAAGACAAAAACATTTGGATGCCAGCATTTTTATCTTTCTTCTGTATAACCAATCTCAAGATAATAATATAGTGCCAGCCACTTCGCAATTTTAAATAATTTGAACACATAGATAGAAGTCTATTTCTAGAAAACTCCAACGATTTAAATATCATTTAGTTGCTACATTTGTAAAGAAAGTTTAAACAATCCTTTATTTTTTTTAGACAAGATTTAATGGTATGAGCTTTGATTTTTTTTTGATAATTTTTAATTTAAATTTGAAACAAGCTTGTTTTACACATTAATCCCAGTTCCTGCACCCTCCCTTCCTCCCCTGTTACCCCCATCCTATCCTCTTTCTGCTCCCCAAGGAGAAGACTTCCATAGGAAGTCTTCAAAGTCTGTCATAACATTTGGAGCTGGGCCTAGGCCCTCCCTCATGTGTCAAGGCTGAGGGAGTAACCCTCTATGTAGAATGTGCTCCCAAAGTCCATTCCTATACTGGCAATAAATACTGATCCATTACCAGAGGCCCCATAAACTGCCCAGTCCTCCAAACTAACACCACATTCAGGGAATCTGGGTCAGTCCTATGGTGGTTTCCCAGCTATCAGACTCGAGTAGATGAGCTCCGCATTGTTCAGGTCAGCTGTTTCTGTGGGTTTCTCCAGCCTGGTTTTGACCCCTTTGCTCATCACTCCTCCCTCTCTGCAACTGGAGCTTTGATTGTTTTTTAACACTTTATGAGATCTTGAGAACATGCTGCAGGAATTTAGATTTTTCTCTTTTAAAAATATGTGAAATTTGGACCTGGAGACACAGCTTAGTATTTAATTGAATTGTCTGCTTTTCCATGGAATCCATGTTTGAATTCCAGGACCTACAAGGTGCCTCACAACCATCTGTAACTCCACTTACAGCAAACCTGACACTGTCTTCTGGCCTTCCTGAGTGTACATACAAACATGACAACATGCAAGCAAAACATTCACATACAATTAAAATAAACATTCACACACAATTAAAATAAAAGAAAGATATAAAATATGCTAATGTATACACTTTTAAATAATGAAGAAATGAAACTAAAACTACATCTTCAGATTCTCTGCTGCTATCAATGTAACAAGAAGTAATGACTTTTTACATTTGGTTTTATTCATATTTGTGTTTAGAAAACTACTAAGCTCGATGATTTGTATTACTCTCCTCCATTCTCTGTGTGAGGGTGCGTGTACATATTCCTGTCTGTCTGTCTGTCTGTCTGTCTGTCTTTCTGAAGAATGGCAATTTCTAGGCACAGTAATATTTATTTTAACAAAATAGAGGGTTACCTGAATAATTAATTAATCAATATTTTTATATTTTTAAAATTTTTCTTTTTGACTGGTTATGTGTATATTTTTGAGAAAGATGTTGCTATGTATCTGAATCTGATCTTAAATGTGTAACAGTCCTTCTGCCTTAGTCTCCAAAATGATAAGATTACAGGTCACGACCATCACTCTGAGTGAAAGAACCAAGTAGTGGTAGACAGTCAATACGACCCACACTGTGAGAAAAGAATAGGAAGTAGTGTGTTCTGAGAAGTAACTCCTTGGTTTTCGTGTTATATAAGAAGTTCACAATCATTTTAAAAATATTTTGGCTTACTCTTTCTGAAAAAGTATGAGTGGTACCTCAGCAGGCTGAAAATGTGTTTGGTTATGTTTTGTTGGGTTATTCAAGCTTTTATTCACAAGGATTTTAAGTTGAAAATGAATTTACTTCTGCTGGGACCTTAACTGAAGCAAATATCATGAAGATAAATGCATTGTTAGTAAGAAGTGGGAAAGCCGTGAAGACAGGTTAATAGGCTTAAACACTGACTAGAACAGCTGAGAAGTGATGATGCCATGGCTGGAGTTACTGAGGGTAATGGAAAAGTCATCTCGGGTAACTGACAAAAGCTACATTGCAAGATACTTTCCCATTCCCAGCAACTTTACCCATATATAACCAGGAGTGGCCTCAGAGTCACATAACTTTTATTGGCTTAGTGGTTCTTATGTCTCACTCCTCTCTCAGAGGTATTATTCTAATCAGAAGTTATGGTTGACACAATATCTACAAACAAGTCTGATTTGACGGGAACACCTAACAAAAGCCACAGGGATGTCACCCTCTTCAGACCTTCTGCCCTATGTCACTTTGTGAATGTGCTGTCAACCTCGAAAAGCATATAAAATACATCTTTTTGCTCTCTACTCCCCTGATGTGTAAATATTTTTTTGTTATAAACTGTTACTAAAGATCAATTAGCTTACTCTCATTCTTTTTGAGTTTTACTGAAAAGTTTCTGTGTTGATAAATAAAATCACACACACACACACACACACACACACACACACACACACATTCAGAACATATTCAGGGACATGCCTAGTAGTGTCCCCTGAGTGGCCCAGTGGCCCAGTGCCTGGGACAAGTGGGGCCATCCACAGTTGCCCACAGTATAGGCCAGGCTCAATGTAACCCTCCTAGCAGCCCAGGGCTTGTGCCAATAGGGGACCTCCCAAGTCTCCCAGGGCCAGGGGCATCTTATAGCTACTGCAACATAGATTTACCTAACGGAATAATGTCTGACTTGGTGAAGAAGCACAGTCTCATCTTTTCCTGTGTATCCCTCTTCATATGAGGCCAGCAAATATCTATGAGTAGTGAGAAGTGTGTGAATCTAATTCATCACAATCAATAAGGAATTGGGAGTCACATACTGCAAGGAACACCTGAGAGACTGGAGAACTGGGAGCAGCCACCAGTTGCTTCCTAGCTATCTCAATCCTCCATCCAAAAGGGCTGAGATCCTGTGTCCACCCCACTTTGTCATTTCCTGTCTCTATCTCCCAAGTGCCAGGACTGAAGGTATGAACCACCACCACCTGGCTTCTATGGTTACCTAGTGGCTAGCTCCACTCTCTGTTCTCCAAGCAAGTTCTATCAGTCAGCACAAACAAAATATCACCCAATGGCAGTGTTCACGTTTGCCTGCTCACTACTCAATATGAAACCATTAGTTAGATAAACCAAACTTTACCTTAGCTGATTATAGTTTTTCATTCAAAAGACTTCTATGTATTAGATTTAAATTCAATAATATTCAACATATGCTTCCAATTAACCATGCTTAAAGGTAAAAATGCATATCTGTCTCAAAGAATATAAATAGGGTGTTGTTCTTTGAACATAAATTTGTAGAAAATAGTTTTACTTAATTTTCTTTAAAAAAATGCCTCTTAACACAAGATACAACTTTGAAATTCTGTTATGATATATTTCTAACATTTATAATTCAGAAATTAAGGAAGATATTTCCCATTCCATGCCCATTTAATTTTATTCTAATTTGAAATTGCATTGAAATAGAGAAAAATTGCATTATTTAAGTTTTTGTTTCCTCTATGCCCAAAGATTGGAGAAAGTCCCTGCAAATCAGTGGGTTTTCTTTATTCCTCTGAGTTCACATTAAAACATTTGTCAATACCAAAGAACCAGACAGGTCAGCAAATAAATTGGGAGAAACTATAATATACCAAGAAGGAGCCGCTCATGAGAGCAAACCTTTTAAGATACTCATTTCATTTTTAACATAATTACTGATGTCATGGACTTTTTCACACTTTTCTAATTTCATACAGTATAATTCTCAGGGTAATTATTGGTTGTCCTAAATGGGCTCTTTGGCAACAGTGTGAGGTTTTCTGCCTCATTTCTGCACTGCACATAAATCAATCATGAACTTAAATCATCAACTGTGCCTGTAATATGATACATAATAGTGATGAAGCAATGCAAGTTCGCTTAGAAAGTCATTTTATCGTGGACAATCTGCACCAATTGATTAGGCTTACTATACTATATGGTGAAAACGTATAATCAACCCCAGGGCAATTCTGAAAATATCAGTTTTATTTTTCTCTTAAGGAGAGTAATTTTTGTCATGCTTGAATCTTGAAGCAAAAGTTTCACTTCTCTTCCAGTTTATGTATAAGCTACTTTCTGAGCTACCTTTCCATACATACAAATATACTGAGAGGATGCACATCAAAGTTATGTGAAACTATCAGGTTTTGTTGTTATCTACAACTACCAGCTAATAGAAAAAATTTGAAGGTATAAAAATACAGATGAAAGCATAGTGAAGACAATTTCAAACAGTGATACATACACATGAATTTTATGTTTATATTTGTAGTGATACATGAAATGCATAGTTATTACACATAGAAACAGTTTATATATATATGAATATATATATGAAGAAAATTAAAACTTATACATACACATATGTATATATGTATGCAGTTTAAGAATTGTGATTTTAACTTTTAAAAAGCCCAGTTACAATTACCCATTGAAGGGAAAAATCAATATTTTATCTGGATTGTGGCTTTAATGTGTATTTTTGTCTATACAAGAGGTACTCATCCAAATATGCTGAATCCTTTCTTTAATTCTATTGTCCTTTTCAAAACACTATTGTTTTGTTATGATAAAAGTTGTGCTGTTGTAAATAGGAAAAAGTCTGGAAATCATTTAGTATTTATTTAATTTTGAAAACACTCTTTTTCTTACATAGAACTAATTTCCCTTGAATGGCTAAAATAAAAAAAATATATACCAAAGACAGTTTATGCTGGAGAGGATATGGAGAAAGGGGAACACTCCTCCACTGCTGGTGGGTGTGCAAACTCATACAGCCACTTTGGAAATCAGTATGGCGGGTCCACGGGAAAATGGGAATCAGTCTACCTCAAAATCCAGTAATTCCACTCTCAGGCATATACCTAAAAGATGCATATTCACACAACAAGGACATCTGTTCAAATATGTTCATAGCAGCATTATTTGTAATGGCTAGAACCTGGAAGCAACCTAAATGCTCCTCAACTGAAGAATGGATGGAGAAAATGTGGAACATCTACACAATGGGTTTCTACTCAGTGGAAAAAAGAAAACAAAAACAAAAAGAAACCAAAAAAAAAAAAAAATGGAATCTTGAAATTTGCAGGCAAATGGATGCAATGGGAAGAATCTATTGAGTGAAGTTATCCAGTCACAAAAAGACAAACATGGTATGTATTAACTCATATATGGAATTTAGACCTAGAGCAAAGTATCACTAGCCTACAATCCACACTGCCAGAAAAACTGGAAGATAAAGAGAACCCTAAGAGATACATACATGGTTCCCTGGAGAAGAGGAAAGGGACAAGATGTCCCAAGCAAACTGTGAGCATGGGGGAAGGGAGAAGGAGTTAGGAGGAAGAGGAAGGGAGAGTTTGGCATGAGAGAGCAGGATGATTGAGTTGGGGAAAGAATAGAGAGCAAGAAAACAGGTACCATAAGAGAGGGGGCCATTATAGATTTAAAGAGAAATCTGGCATTAGAGAAATGCCCAGAGATCTACAAGAATGACCCCACCTAACAATCTAAGCTATAGCGAAGAGGCTACCTTAAATTCCTTTCTCCAATGATGAGATTGATGACTACTTTATATGCCATCTTAGAGCCTTCATCCAGTAGCTGTTGGAAGCAGAAGCAGACACCCATGGCTAAATGCTGAGCCTAATTCCTGGGACCCAGTTGCAGAGAGGGTGGAGTGATAAACAAAGGGGTCAAGAGCAGGCTGGATAAAGCCATAGAAACTGCTGACCTCAACAACACAATGAGGACCTCATGGACTCCAGACTGACAGCTAGGAATCCAGCATAGGATCGACCCAGACTTCCTGAACATGGGTATTAGTAAGGAGGACTGGGCAGTCTATGAGGCCTCTAGTAGTGGATCAGTATTTATCCCTAGTATAGGAATTGACTTTTGGAGCCCATCCCACATAGTGGAATGCTCTCTCAGCCTAGACACATAGGGGAGGTTCTGGGCCCTGCTCCAAAGGATATGAAACATGTTGGAGAATCCCCATGAAAGTCTGCTCCCTGGGGAACAGAAATGGGATGAGATGGAGATTGGTAGGAGGAACAGGAGAGGAGGGGGTGTGGGAACTGGGATTGACATGTAAAACAAGCTTGTTTCAAATTTAAATAAAAATAAATTATAAAAAATAATAAAAAAGAAGTCATTTGCCTCAAATACTGAAGTCACTGGTAGAGCATAATAGTGAAAAAGTAGACAGAGGGATTCAGGAAAGTGATCTCCTGAAGAAAATAGAAACTTAAAATAATAATCAAAGCTGAAAAATTTCCAGTTTTGAGAGGAGTTACAGTTGGACATCTGAAATCTCTTTAAACTGATGAGTAAACATATGTCACTTTGCAGACACATTTGCAACCTTCTAATCTGTGTGATTAATAGAACTGGATTACATCAAAGCATAAGTTTCATTTGAGAACCATATGACAATGCAACCAGACTTAGCAAAACAATTTTTTAGGCTTTCTCTCTGTACAATCTGTTTTCCTATTTCCTGCATTACAAATTTCAGTTACTTTGGGTTTCATTAAGTTTTATGCTAAACACTGGGGATATAGTTATTGATTGCAATACTCTGAATATCATAACTTAATGGTAAAGGTAGAAATACCAATGCATTCTCTAATGGATGAAGAAAAAAAAAGAAACAAGCCAAAAATAACCACAATTATCTCACAAAATTCAGAATCTGGGTGCTGGGATTTGTGAAAATAGTTTTAAAAAGACTCAGGAGACAGAGTAATAAAGTTCTATTCAGGTAGGCTACTTTATTCAATTGAAGTTACTAATTGGAAACTAAAACAGAAAGAAGAGTTCTAGAAATATTCTACGAGAGAAGAGTATTGGTGCTTGTGTTGAGATAGTTTTCAAGTGATCAGTATCAATGCAGAACAATGTTTCAGTGTGAATTGTTTCATGGATTAAAGTTTCCATTCACATACAAGTACATTTTTCTACCGCTTCAGATAGAAACTTTAGTATTCTATCAATAGCAGGAACAAAATCAGATTGCTTCCCACACCAGCTTCTCATTCTAGACATACATTAATCTTGTAAACCTGATTATAAAGTTTCTCTTGTGTACAGCCAGATACTCTTCTAAGATATGGAGATGAATCCATGCTGTGTGCTTTGGAAGTCAATTACAGTGACTGCAATTCAAATGCAATGCAATGATCTTGCCAGAGATTAAGATGTATGTGTTGGTGAGGAAAATAAATTTTTGTGTTTCTGTGCCTATAAAAGATGTGAAATGGTTAAGCTCTGAGTGCTATCATAGTGAAGTTTTTCAAAGAGATCTGATGTTTTGTCAATATTGATTCAGGCTTCTCAGTGTCACTGGGGTAAAAATAATAAAGTTCTGTAGCTTCAGGGACATGAGGGAAAAAAATAAAAGAAGTTTGATTGATTCTTCCATTACCCAATGACAGCTATTATAAAGCAGAGAATAAAAAGGACAATTAAATGTTTGGTCCAAGGAACAAATATATGAGCATAGGTAAAGATTCAGTGAACAGAGGTAGCCAAAGTACACAAAAATGAAAGGAAATACACATCATCCAAATGAATATTATGTTCATTTTATGTTAAAAGAAATTATCTGAATTTATATTCCTAAGTTCTACATCTGACTATAAGATGAATGTTAATTTGCAGTTTTTAACTGAAATGATTAATTATAAAACAAATTTAAATAATTTCATAATATGCCAAACAGTTCAACTATTCTTCATATGTTCAATTCATTCCATATGTTCTAAAACTAACACATACCTGATCTATTTCCTGTTTTTCATTTTATGTGGATAGGCATCAAAATTTTGCATAATTTTGTAAAATTTCAGTGGATTCCATGCTAGATTTAGCTCACAAAAAATGACTTAATATTCATGATTTTTCTCACAAATACATGGAGGCAGACAAGTAATTTGATAGATAAATAATGCTTTTACCATGCTTTATAGAATAACTCTAGTAATTTGGGATGAATAAAACAAAAACCACTGAGGTACATTGTTCAAAGATAATGTTTAATAAATCTACCCATCTCCTCATCTAAGTCTTAGCTTATTATTATGAAATTGGAAAAATCCTTCAAGAAAAAGTAGAAGGTAAAACAAGTAATGTAGGAAATAGAAACATTGCTCTGAAGACATGTAGGAAACACATAATTTAAAAGATCTTAAATAAAAGGTAGAGGTGAAGGATAAAATAGCTTAAAGAAATTTAATATAAGTAAGTAACATTTATTGTTTTACATTCCTTTCAGAGAAAAGTTGAAGACTTAAATATGTAAGTGGATAACTACTCAAAGAGGTTAGTAGTTCTAACAATACCACCTGTATAGAATATGTATTATGAATTAAAAATAAGCTGTTTACTTTCTGGAATTCTCATCAGCATTTGTTATGAATATTTAGAGTACAGTTTGTTTAGCATAATAGCAATCAAGTTTTATACCAGAGTAGAAAGAAGGTTGTGACATTTAGGAGATGGAGTCAACCTGAGTTACTGGTTGATGAAATACTAGGAGATGTTATTTTCAAATAGGCACTTAACATATTCAAGAAATGTCATATTCAAGAAATGTCACTCTGAATTAGAGACACAAATATGCAAATCGTTATCATTCCTGGAAAAATCAGTCAGACTGAAACATGTGACTCCCACAGGATATCATCGAGATTGACTAAGTTTAACATTTCAAACTGAAGCTGGGGAGGAAAGGCAATACAAGACTTGAAAATGTACTTAGAATGTAAGGGAAGAGAAATGTAGCAGGCACTTGGAATGGTTCAAGAGTATGTTATTCTATGATAATCATCCCTAGGGATAACTAAACACATATGTACTGTATTAATTACCATAATATCATTGATTATATTAATGAAATTAGTTATTATAATTTCATATTAATGAAATTAGTCAATAAAAAACCACATTTTACTTTAGCTATGTTGAGCTTGGATTAGAAAGTGAAGATAGTGAAAATACTGAAAAAAATTGGCTATAAAAGACATGTAGCCTATTTTTAATTATTCTCCTTATTTTTAATGCTATCACCAATGTTTAAATATGAAATTTTATTATATAAACTATCAGTTTCATGGCTTTTCTGGAAAATATTGATGATTTATATATGAATTATTAAACATTATTCCATATAAAACAAAATTTAACTCTATTAACTGTTCACTTCTTTCTACTTTAAATGATGTTTTAAATTGAAAGAGAATTATTTCAATTAATTCCTTCCTTTCCTGCCTCCAGCCCCTCCCAGCTAACTGACTTCAAACTCCTACTTCAACCATTCTTCTATAAAATTGATCAACTCTTTTCTTTAATAAAGTCATATATAATACACACATATAATTATATACGTGTTGTACATATAGATAACACACACATATGTGTACACGCACACACACACACACACACACACACACACACATATATATATATATATATATATATATATATATATAGTATTTTTGTTTTAAAACTGACCACTCTGTGTTGGACAACTAATGACAGGACTCATCACTCGAAGATGATACATCTATGTGTAGCAATATATAGTTACCTGTAGTTCATTGCCTAGAGATAGAATCCTGAAAATTTTTAAACTCTTCTACATCAACATGTACTGATGTCTTTGTCCAAGTCTTATCTATCTGTACAACCATTTTTAGGATATTAATGTTTTACAGCCAAGTGCCTTGGATTCTCTTACAATCTTTATGTACCCTTCTCCAAGATCTTCCTTGGCCCATAGATGTAGACATATTGATTGAGGCAGGACTTCTGATGACCCACTTATCTCTGTGTTGAGTCTAGTTGATATGATAGTCTACATTTGCTATAAAGATAATCTTCTATGATAAGGAATGGTAGCTACATTTATCTGCGGATATATGTAAAAGATTTAGAATGTGGTAATTGTAACCTATTTAGGTGACACTTCTAAACACACACACACACACACACACACACACACATTCACATTTAATCTTGCCATACATATAACTACCCTGACACATATGGCAACTGAGTAAGAATATGTTGATTCCCTCCTTTGGCAGCTTACATGATAATTTCTGGAACCATAGATGCTAAACCACAGAAAAGAGGCTTTCAAATCAGATCCTGCTATAATTATCACAGATGAGTCATGTATTTATGTGTGGTGTTTTCCACCTTAGGAGCCCAATATCAGCTTCTGAGAGGCAACTTTGAGCTATGTTGATAATCTTTTTCATTTTGAGGCAAGCTTAGGTAGTCCTGATGAACCTTTTACAAGGAAAATGCAAATGTCTGGTACTATGGTTTTTCCTAGTCTATGATATTTTGAGCCACATTCCCAGCATATGGTTTAACTTCCTTTAATTTATGTATGTTGCAGAAAGACAAGCATGGTATGTACTTGCTTGATAGTGGATATTAGATATAGAGCAAGGAATAAGCAGCTTACAATCCACAACTCCAGAGAAGCTACGAAACAAGGAAGACCTTGAGACACACATGGTCCTCTGGAGAAGGGGAAAGAGATAAGAGCTCTTGACCAAATTGGGAGCATGGTGGGTAGGGGGAAACAGAGAAGAGGAGAATGGGAGGTAAGAGGAGAACATGAGGGACCAAGAAGCTCCAGTTGATGGAAGAACAGAGGAGAGTAAGGAAATACAAATCTTAACAGAGGAAGCCATTATGGGCTTAACAAGAAAGTTGACACTAGGGAAATCTCCAGGAATCAACAAGGATGATCCCAACTAAGAATCTATGGAGAGGCTGCACTAAATGCCCTTCCCCTATAATGAGATTGATGACTTCCTTAAATTCCATCCTAGAGCCCTCATCCAGTAGCTAATGGAAGCAGAAGCAGAGATCCACATCAAGCACTGAGCCTAACTGCTGGAATCCAATTGAAGAGGGAGAAATAACGAGCAAAGGGGTCAAGACCATGCAGGGGAACCCATAGAAAAAGCTGACCAGGGTATGATAGCAGAAGACTGAACCAGGGCCCCTGAACGTGGGTGTCAGTTGGGGCACCTGGGGAGTTCATGGGGCCTGTGTCAGTGGAACCCGTATTTATCTCTAGTGCACGAATGGGCTTTGGGGACCCATTCCATATAGAGGAATACTCACTCAGTCTGGTTACATGGGGGAAGGCCTCAGTCATGCCTGAAATGATGTGACAGACTTTGATGATCCCCCATGGGAAGTCTCACTCTCCCGAGGAGTGGATAGGGGGTGCGATACAATTAATCAGTTATATATCTATTATATAAGTGATTTATTTAAACTACACATGTAATTTTACATAGGTAAATATGTGCACAGATTATTATTCCTATAAATATAAAAAAGTTTGTTTCCCCATATCAAAGTGTTATAAAATACCTTAAAACAAACACCCATTTGTTCTGCATCTCCATTATTTTTAAAGCATGTTATCTTTCCCCTGTAGAGTGTTTTCTTTATTAGTAACATTCTCTGCCTTTCATGATTGAGAAAGCAACTGTGTTCAAAACTCAGGACCTCTCCTTCAATCTGCCACCCCTACTGAGGCTAAGGTTAACTGAAAACAAGGCTGGCTCGGAACAAAATATTGAATCATGTTGTTAAAGGGTGAAAATTGAAGGTATTCATTCCAAGTGCTTGAAGTTCAATTCTGCGTTTGCGATAGTAATGTTTTCGTCTCTTTAGGGGACTTTATATCGTTTCTCTTAGTTTTCCTGAATCTTAATATTTATAAAAATAGAATGAATGATGTCCAAAAATCACTGTAACACAATTTACTGTAAATTGTATTTTTCTGAAATACAATGTTCAGTAATGTTTTCACACAGTCAGCTAGTTGAAAGTGAAGAGCCAGACATAGCCATGATTGCTACAGGCGATGTCATGGAGGATACTGCTGCTGGCTGTCACTCATCCAAGTCACATTGATTTATTGTATATCTTTACTATGATAATTGCACATAAATTTCAAATTACTGGATATGACTCATCTATGAATCTTATGCCCAATCTAATAGAGCTTGAAACATATGATGTTTGAGTTCTAGTAAATACCAAGTGATAGTTATGGTATATTTAGTATTTTCATTAGTTTTACTATTGTTGAAGTGTGAATTAATGTTCAAAGAAACCAAAAAATACAAATACCCCTGAGACAGACAGATTATGTTATTTCCTAGTGTTCATTCATCTAAACCAGCAAAAACAAAAAAAGTATTTATAATTTTCTAAAGTAATTATATCTTTGGCTCTACACCCGGATGTTTAAGCAATATTAAAAGAGGTACCAACAATCATAACTTTTGTCAGAGTGTAAGCCAGAGTAAGTTATAGATAAAGCTAAGATTTTACTGTGGAAGTTTCAGTCTGTTATTAAAGTGAGGAAAGTGATTATATTGCAGTTTGGGTAGCCACCGCTTCATTTTGAAGCACAGAATAATGATTTGAAAACAAGGATGGTTTTCGTTTTTACATAGTCATATTTTTTAGGCTTTTCTGAATGTAGTATATTTTTGAAGAACCTCCAAGGGGAAAAAATGTACTAAATAATACTAAAGGAAACATTTGCTCACTGAAATTCTGCTAGGTTAATAAAAGTAATACTTTCCTGAACTATGATAGATAAGAATTCACTGTCAAAATTGTTTTGTTAAACTTTTAAATTGAATTTTATGATTACTAAGTGAATTTTGCTTCATCCTTTTGAGAGCTGAACTTTGAAACACCAACAATGTATACTCTTTTGTTTCTTTGGTCATTTTAAAATGATATTTCAAGTAATCAGAAAAAATACTATACACTGTTAGTCTCATATCCACATTTTTGCCTTCTTTTGATTATGTGTTTCTATAGTAAGAAATGAACTTGAAGCAATACCCTTCATGTTCTCATTTACATGAGGAAGCTAAAAAGAAATGCTACTATGCTAGACCACTATTGTGTGTGATCTGCATAATAAAAAAAATCCCTGCCCTGTTACTTGAAAAGATGAGAAAAATTAAATTTACATATATCAGAGTTACTAATATTTTCCCCTCTCCACTCAACTTTTTTGTAACATTCTTCTTAGTTCCTTTCATAAAATAGTTTATTGTACCAGGAAGAGTATTAAGAAAGTTGATCAAAATTTAGGTGATCATTGTGACCCAGATTGGTCAAGTCAAAATGTAACCAGTCAAGGTCACATCAATGGTAATCAGTATTAAACTTGGTTTGCCAATGACATGATAAGATTGTTAATGTGTGATGCCCATATATGACAACCTATAATATAAATCTACATACATACACCTTAGAAATATTTGCGAATACAATATTGACAACATATTGTGTAGCATTTTTAATAAGGCTTTCTCCTTATTAAATATTCTAGTTTTACCTTGACAAATTGCAAAACTACCCTGATCAGGTTTCTCTACCTATAACGTGATCGCATGACATAATATGGCCTGCATATTGGAACCTTGATAATACAAAAGAATTCAAACACACACACACACACACACACACACACACACACACACACATATGTTGTGTTTCTAAGTGCTTAGATTGAGGGTGTCAGTTGGGGCCTTTTATTCTTCTCTGCCCACACCCTCTGGAACAGTGTAGCAACACCAAGTGTGCTAAGGTCATGCGCTCAGACTTCTCTGCCCACCTTCTCTCTGGAACACTGTAGGAACTGGGCTTCCTGCAGTCATGTGCTCAGAGAATTTAGTGCTCAGAAGAGATGATAGCTCTTTGGTTAAGTGGGTACCGCCAAACACATCAAATTTCAAAAATTAAGGTCAGAGTGCCAGAAAAATCAATGAAGTAAAAGGAAATTTTCTTACAGTTTATTTCCATTGCATCCTTTTGAGTCCTTCATCAATACTCCTCAGATCTAAATCTCATCCTACAATTGTTTTGGCTTGGAAACCTAATAGTATCCATTCTGAGTGTACTCTTACTTAGACAGTGTGCCTTTTTTTTTTTTTATCCCGTGTTTCTTTGTACATTCCTACTGATAAAAATAAGAAACAGAAAACCAGAGACAATTCCATCTTACATCTATATTTTTATCATTTAATTATTTAAATAAGCTCTTTTCATAAGGCTATGCATACTGATTGAGAAAAAAGTTGCTCAAATCCAAAGTGATTTAAAGGTTTTTTTTTATTTAAATTAGAAACAATCTTATTTTACATATTAATCCCAGTTCCCTTTCTCTCTCATACTCCCATGCCCACCACCAACCCTCATCCCATCCCCTTTCTGATCCCCAGGGAGGGTGAGACCTTCCATGGGGAGTCTTCAAAGTCTGTCATATCATTTGGAGGAGGGCCTAGGTCCTCCCCCATGTATATAGGCAGAGGGGATAACCCTCTATATGGGATGGGTTCCCCAAATCCATTCATATATTAGGGATAAATACTGATCCACTACCAGAAGCCCCATAGACTACCTAGACATCCCACATTCAGGGGATCTGGGTCAGTCCTATGGTGGTTTCCCAGCTATCAGAATGGAGCCCATTGTTCAGGTCAGCTGTTTCTGTGGGTTCTCCAGCCTGGTGTGAACCCCTTGCTCATCATTACTCCCTCTTTACAACTGGATTCCAGGAGTTAGGCTCAGTGCTTGGCTGTCTCTGCTTCTTCTTCCATCAGCTACTGGATGAAGGCTTTATGATGGCATTTAAGGTAGTCATCAATCTCAGTATAGGGGAAGGGTTTTAAAGTGATTTATCTTTAAATACACTTAGTTCCTAGTTTCATTCAGAAAGATCAAACAGATTTTAACATGCAATTTAAATTAGAAAATTTTATTAAAAAGTGAAGTGGTACAATATTGAATTGCATCACAGTGGTAACAATCAGGATATCTATCCTAAAACTATAATGAAAATAAAATAGAAAACCCACATAGACAAATAATCAATGAAATGATTCCTAATGATATTATGTTATACTCTTAGATCAGTGCCTTGTTAGGTGGTCATCAAAGCCTACTTCTTACAGTAGATGGGATCAGGTGCAGGTACCGACAGCCAGACAATATGCAGAGAGAGTCTAAATTGTATGTCTCCATTAGGCATGTCCTCTGGAAGGTTAGGGAACCCCATGGAAGAAGAAGAGGATAGATCTTAGGAGTCAAAAGTGATGGAGGTCACCAGGAGAATGTGACCCACTGAATCAATTAAGCACAGCTCATAACAATTAAACAGTAAGCATTTGACCAGTACAATTCTGAATCATATTCTCTGCATATATGGTGTGGCTCTGAGCTTGGTGTTGGTGTTCTTGTGAGATGCCAAACATTTGGAATAGGTGTATATTTAATTTTTTGCGGGGTGGTGGGGCTGGTCTTGAAACTTTCTTCCTCCTATTAGGTTGTCTTATCTGGCATTGATGTGAGTGCTTTCACTTTGTCATATTTTATCCTGCTTTGTCATTTGGTTGTTGTCTTTTAGAGGCCTGTGCCTTTATGGTGGGAAAGAGGGGGAATGGATCTGGGGGAAGCAAGGAGGAGATGCTCTGGGATGAGGGAAAGAGGGGACAATATAGTCCTGATGTATGAGATTAGAATCTATTTTCAACAAAAATTCTGTTATCATATATTGAATTCTTAAATATTATTGGTCAAATAAAATATAATATTAAAATTCTAAAAAAAAGAAAAATACCAATATAACAACCAGATAGTTGTCATCTTGCATGAAATAATTGGGACAATTTATTAGTGATAACAACTGGGGTCAGCTTCCTATTGTGTCAATGTAATTCCTTTTCCAAAGCTGTCCTTACAGTAGAGTTAGATGTATATGAGATTTCATATAGCAAGTGCCTATGAAAGGTAATAAAGTAAAAAGAAGGGCTCTGAGTGGCAAGCCTCCAGTCCTTGAAGAAGAGTAAAAAAGGGATGAAAATTGCGCAAATGGAATCCCAAGTTGCAGCAATGGTCTGAAGAATCTTACCTGCATTAAGTGAAAAATACTAAAGATGGGATTCTTCTGGAGTCCTACATTAGGCACAATTGGTTTAGCCCTTCTTGTCCTTACTGTCACGGGGTAGGATAGGATTATCACAAACACAGAGGCTCATGTGGGTTTGAAGCACCTTTCAGAACAGAGGCCTGAGATAGACATTCACAGCTTGATCCACTTCCATAGATTGGAACCCAGTCTCTCTTTTCCTTCATGTAGGTGTCTAGTTTCCCTAGCATACTTGTTAACAAAATGGGATAAGGATGAAACATGGATTTGACATAAATTGACACTCAAGCAGTCTTGGAAGTGAAGACTAGTATTTACTAATTTCAAAGCTGTAATTCATGAAAAAACAGAGAAATGGCATTAAAATGTATGCATGACCAAATAAAATAATCAAAAAGTCTAAAAAAAATCAATATTTTTATTCATAAATGGTATTTAGTATTAGATGAAATTATCATTGGATTTTTGACAGAATTAAATTATCTTATGAGCAGGTAAAGAAAACTGGACATTGTGTGATTCTGAAACTCATAAAGCCTGCATCCAACTGCATAGTCCTCTAACGAGACTACACCTTCCAAAACTCCAACACTATTCCACCAATTGTGGACCAAATATTGTTCAAACCATCACATGGCTATTCATATAATTAATTATGAAAATATAGACAAATCACTCTTGAAAAAATATAGACGAATAATTCTTGAAAAAATGTTCAGCTCAAAAGGAAATATGATTGCTTCAAAATAAAAAAAGAAACACATAGATTTCTATAATAAACAACCTATGTAAAATTGATATAAAGTATGACTGAGCTTGCCATAAACAATTAACACTAGTCCCAATGCCCTAGTTTTCCCCTTCAGCATTATAAGAAATAGCAAAATTAACCTATACCCCAGGACAATCTACATACAACCACTCCACAATAAAATAGGAAGACATTTCCACTTGAGCTCTAACAGAACAGTTTTAATTACTTTTGTTTTTAATAGACTAAGTTATAATTTACATATAAGATACCTACCTCGTTGAAATACAAAATCCAGTGTTTCTTAGTATATTTACAAAACAGCTCAACCATCACTCTTGATACATTTCAGCTTTTTTTTTTTTTTTACATTCCAAAAGGATAAACCTTGCATTCAGTACCAGCCATGATCCAGTACACCCCATTCTCACATTCCACCCTTGACCTTGGCTCTTATACAACTAACCTATTTCTTGACTGAATTGTTTTCCTGTTATATTGGTTTCATCCAACTGAAATTATTTATGTCTAGGCAAATATTTTCACTGAATGAGAATGAATAATTTGTATTAATATAGCTTATATTTAGTATTTTACAATAGTGTTTGTTTATTTTGTTTTATATTGTGCCACTTTCCTTAATATTACAGGTCATATCCTCTATAAAATATAAGACATATAAATCAATAATATGTTAATTATTTTTTTTTTCAAGGCATTCTATCACAACACACAGAAAAGTAACTGATAAAGAAATTGGCTTTTCTCCTGAGTGTCACCCTAGGAGGCAGCATTCTGTAGGGTTATTCTATCCACTGGAATGCATGAAAATCATGTAATTAATTGAAATTGTACACTGTACATGTTTAGAAGCTTAAATAAGTAAAAGAAGGGTAAATATAGAATTGTATCTATCCACTCTAATTCTTTATGACTGCCTTAGAAATGCTATACTTTTTGAGCATGAAGTTTTAGGCTTTCAATGGCAATGATTACAGTTCTTCTATAAGAGCAACAGGTATGCTTAACCACTTTGCCATCTTTCCAGAAGGTATCCACAGCTTCTAAAAGACTACTTCTAATAAGTTTAGTACTATGAATGAATCCAATTTAGATAATTATAATTAGTTAACTAATCCTCTTCGTTTCCTTCCTTTTTTACTGTCCCACTTAAAATAGGATTATCTGCCATGCAAAAGTGATTCAATGCTGATCTTGTTCCTGTACCTGCATTGGGAGAGAAATCAAAACCAAGTAGTCTACATACATTGAATTAGTTACATATTTTCAATATTAATTTTGGAGATCAAACATTATATGATTCTGCTTTATGAATATATTTTCTTCTCTGTCATTACATGATATTCAAGACCGTTTGAATAGAATCAAGAGGATGCATTAAGTTAAGATGAGGTGATCTGGGTGGACTTTATTACCAGGAAGGTAATTTATGAAGGATACTCATTATGTAGGATTATGAAGGATAATCAAGAAGATTGCCAACTGCAAACCAGGAAATCAAATTTCAGAAGAAAATAAAAATATTGACAACAAAGTCTCAAAATTGTACTTGTTGTTATTATATGACCCAGAAAGTTATCTGTTTGTGTAAGGAAGTCAGACTTATGTATATAATATAAAATATTATGTGAAGTTATATATTGTATATGTATATTCATGCCATGCTAATAAAATACAAATTTTGGTGAACACCCTATCATCTTACTTTTAAATTCTATGTCTTGTGGCTCTGAATGAGAACATACATTGATGGAATTACAGATTTTGAAATTAGTTTTATTAATTTGATAAGTCACCCAACATTACTGACCATGCAAGTGTCCAGTGATAATTAAATGTGACAATTCTTATTAGTAGGAGAAATCTGACTCTGATTGAAAAACAAATAACTTGTATGATAAACAGACAGCTACATTGCCATTATCTTTTAACAGAAATCTTGATTTGATGTCATAAGCATAAAGTTCTGATTTACCTATAATATCAACAATTAACAATACTCAGAAAAGAGAATGGAAGTCTAATTAGACTGACTCTACATGCCAGCCACTGTGCTCAGGGAGTCAGCTATTACTTTCTTTGATTTCCAAGTAACCTACCAAGTAGGTGGTGCAATCATTTCTGATTAAAAGAAGAACACCGAGACACACAATTTTCAAGTAACTTGCTCAGGATTACTTAGAAAATTAGTAGTACATAGGAAGTTAAAATCCAGACAAATGATTCAGAGTAGATAACTTCCCAGAATCCCATAATTCCCCCTTTCCTCCATTCTTTCTTTCTCAAACTTTAAAGCTTTTTAGAGAACGGTGGGAATATCATATTGAATTGATGTCAGAAAGTGAAGTCAGAAAGACTTCACAATATGATGTTGTTATCTTTTCTCTGTTAAAGAAGAATTATGTCACTTTTATGACAAAAGGATAAATTCTACTTACAGTAGGTTGTATGGGTTTCTCATATTGGGGCTAAAGCCATTATTCATCGGGATGATTATTATATTAATAAAGAAAGGAAAATTGACAAAAACTAGAAATATTTCCTGGTGTGTTTGTATTTTTATATATCATCAATATCAACATGTCACAACCAGTGGGTCATAACCCCTTCAGAGGTGAAATGACTTTCACAGAGGTTGCCTAAGACCATCAGAAAACACAGATGTTTGTATTATGATTCACAACAGCAAAATTGCAGTTATGAATGTAAACAATTTTATAGTTGGGGGTCACCACAAGCATGAGGAAATGTATTAAATGGTCACTACATTAGGAAAGTGGAGAATCAATGATCTATATGGGTTATTTTCAGAGCCTAAGGCGATCTTTAAGTCAACTCTTCAACTTAAAGATGAGGAAGCAGAGTGCTAAGAACTAAGTCAACTACATAGGGTGTTTTAGCATTGTTAACTTACCACATTGTCTTTCAACACAGATTAATATAACTGAATGAGAGAATTGATTATAGCATATATGAATACCTACATGTCCACAGATAATTTAAATTCCCACCTTAACTCTAGGGTCAAGGTAACACCATATCTACAAATTATAAAGATCTGCAATTGATAACAACAAACTTGGTACTTAACAATGACATAGACAATGACCGTGCTAAGCAATATACTTAAATATATTGCAAGGAAGAAAATAGAGTAAAGATCAGTAGCTCTCATATTTTTATTAGAAGAAGGATTGTTATATTATTGTCTATCCAAACACAAACACAGAGGAGTATTTGTTTTGTGACTGAAGTTCTTTCAATGAAAAGTTCACACACACACACACAAATATTACTTTGGTTTCATTGCCTTTGCACCATTTTTTCCATTTATTTTACATACCAACCACATTTTTTGTTTCATTTTTATGTGGTAGCATTACAAGTTTATGCAAGAGTAGAATACAAGAGTAGAATCTATTAATGGACCACTGACACTTATGATAATGAATCAGGAAGCCTAATTATCACAAGTGAAGATTAAAGATAAAGATCTAAGAATGAGGTACAAACTAAGTTATACCATAATATGGTTTATAATTGAATAAATTTGAAATCTAGGACAAGCCAAACATAAGGGATGACAGTAGTAAGTATGTCAAAAACAATTTGAATAATTATATTCTTTCTTCTCTTCCCCTTAGATTTATAAGAGGATTCATAATCCTCTGATAAAATACAAGATAATTTTACAGATGGATTCAAAAATAAAAAGAAGTGAACGTAATTAAGACAAATGAAAATTAAACCAAAAGGACAACATAATTAAAAGTTACCACATATTAGTATAGGAAACAAAAGGCACAATGTGGGACAAAAAAAAAAAAGCCCTCTCATGATTATTAGAGGGAGAAAGGAAAAGGCATGTATTGTTAAAATAAGAAATAAGGATACAGACTAAAATACAAACTATGCACAACTACACGTATCTTGCATCTTTGTATATAAAGAATAGATAAATTGAAACCCTATTTTCCTCAGGCAAACAACATTTTTTTCCAAATGCCAACATTTTAGTTTTAATATGCAAATCATGCTTAGAGAGATGCCTTTAATTAACAGAAAGTAGGTTCTAAATACGTAATTAAATAAAATCAGCAGTAGCACCAGAAAACACAAAGCCCGGGGCTATGTCCCAAGTACTCTAGAATAAAAGAGAAAAAAAAAATGCTGAATTTAACTTAACAACTCACTTCTATCACACACAAATTAAAGATTCCTCGACAATTTCAGAAAGCAATACATGTTCTTGTCAAAATCCAACTGTCTTGACTTTTATTACTCAACTACAGCCCCTCTGCTGGGCAGCTATGCTGAAAGCAATAGCGGGAAGCTGTGGAAAGATACCAAAAGCGTTACCACAGGCCTCTTTGTGCTCTAACATGGGCTGAAGGGGTTGGGTATGTTTTTTAATAGGGTTCAGTTATAAACAGAGGAAATCAATGTGTATGGGAATGGTATTTCATCTGGTGAATTTATGCTTTATTTTTTCTTTTGTTTCCTTTACATTTTAATCGGTATTCTCAGAATATTTGAAGTAGGGTATGACTAGTAAACAACGTAAAAAGTATCTGTATTTTATGCAAAAAAAAAGTAATAAAGAAGTTGCAATACTTAATAGATGCATTGGTACAGCAGAGTCTTTCCTATGGTGGCCACACCCCTTGGGCTTGGTTTCGGTCAGACAGGAGCAGAAGGAGAGAAGCATGAAGCTTGGATTCTCTCTCATGGTCTCTTTCTCTTGGGTCAGTGGATCAATCTGGAGTTCAGAGAAATGCTCCCGGGGTTCTTTATTGTTATCTGTGTAAGTGTTCGCCAAAAAAACAACCATTTATCATTTATCTTGTGTCTAGTGAAATCATTACGTCCTCGCCTTCACACTGTATTAGGATAAAACCATAGAGATATAGAAGGAAAGAAGGAGAGACAGAGACTGTGAGACAGAGATAAATAGAATGAGAGACAGAGAGACGGAGGGGAGGTGAAGGGAAGAGAGGGGAGAGGAGATAGAAGCAAATTCAGGAGGCAAGATCTTCAGACACACATAATCTGTTTCAATCACTTTGATGTTGGTGTGTGTTTTTTGTTTTTATTTTTTTTAAATAAAACGATTTCCTGAAAAGTCATTGTTTTGAAAAGAAAAACTATTCCATTTATGCTATGAAACCAAGAGTGTTAACTTACTCTGAACTACTTCCGCAGAATACTAGCACACCAAACTTCACACAGGAAATGAATTGTGAAAGAAGAGTGCAGGAAGGTTACTATCTCTAGGCTGAGAAGCAGCAGCACACTGAACAAAATACACAGTTCATATAGGGTGTCGGAGGGTTGCAGGGAGCTTTCCAGGGTGGCTTGAGATTGCTGATATTTTGTAGCCTGATTTTGGAGCAAGCTTGGGGATTGGTGGGATTTTGGCCCCATTCACTCTACCATCTTGACATGACTCAGTCGTTCTTGTGTTGATTATCCAAACCGAAGCCATCGTAGGGCTCACTCAATATCAATGAACTAGAACTAAAAATAGCCAAATTGCAAAGGAAGCTCTTAGGACTTTAGTATATGGATATACAATGGAATCATTGCCCTGTTCTCTTGGGAAATTCTAAGAATTTTAGGGATGTTTCTCTGAATCAGGGGGAAAAAGAACACCTGTATCAATTTATTTTATGTTAATATTGGCTGATATTTTGGTTCACTTGGATACATCTGGAGGCATGCCAGTTTCTTGTGTTCCTGAAAAAAAATAATTGAACAAATATTATACAGTTTTAGGTAGAATTTCCAGGAAGAAAATAAAGTTCAAGCAAAGAGGCATTCAAAGCAAAAAGAAATGTTAGTGACTCCATGGAACCTCTCCACAAGGGATACTGCCATTTATATCACATAAACTAGTTTTTGCCTGATTTGTATAGTGTTATAGTGTGACATGTAATTCTATAGTCAACTTTCTATGTCTTATGTCTCATTAGCATCTAACATTTAACTCAAGGTGTGTATTTTTGTATGACATTGACTTTTAGGTTGCTTAGGGAACTCTGGCATGTCTTTTTTATGTTAAACTGTTCCAAGTTAGCTTCTACCAGGAGATCTTCATCCTTTCTCTTCTCCAGCTTCCTTCTCTTCTATTCTAATATTAGTCCTTGATCATTCTTCCAGTCTTCTACTTCAATGCCATAACTTCACCAGATGACATTCAATAATGACACATGTATAGAGTAACACATACTCCAACACTTTTATTTAGTCTGTACGGAGGTCATTTTTTGTGAGATAGAATTCTTTTAAAATGTGTCTACAGATACCTATAAAATTAGTAACTGCAGGCTTCTCTGACCTGCATGAAAATTATCAGCATAAAAATTATGTTCATTTAACATTTTTGTTTTTTGCTGTGTGAATATTGCCATATTATAGTATCACCAGTGTTCTGATGTTGTGTTTTGTTTTGTTTTGGTCAACCTGGCTAATCTTTAGTCATCTGGGTAAAAGAACTTCAACTGAGAAAATCCCTCCATCTGATTGTCTGTAAGCAGTCTGCAGGGAATTTTCTAGATTTCTGACTGATGTGTGAGGGCCCAGTCTAATGAGGACAGGGTCACCACTAGAAGAAAGCACTCTTAGCAATCCACAGGATTCAAGCCAGTAAGCAGCATTCTTCTTTGACTTCTTCAGTTTCTGCTCTGAATGGAAGCCTAGAGAGACCTTGTGTAAAGCTGTAAACTTGAAGCCTGGACGGTTCTGGAGAACCCAATATGTTTGAGATTCCAGAGTCGTGGGATAACTGCTGAGGAAAGCTAGTAACAGGAAGTGAAATCAGCCCAAGAGAGAGAAGTGTGTTGCAGTTAACAAAGGTGAATGGAGTTGGAGATCTGAACAGTGCTTTGACATCAGACATCAAGATGAAGAGATCAGAGTTTTCTCGGCTGAGTTTTGGATTTGATTTGGTCCAGCGGTTCTTCACTATGCTCCCTTCCCTGTTTTGGAATAATAATGTATACCCTGTGCCGTTATATGTTGTAAATATGTGATCTGCTTTCTAATTTTGACTTTACAGGGGATTACACTTGAGAGACTGAATAAATCTTAGAAAGGACTTTGAACTTTGAACTTTTAAATAAGTTTGGGATTGTGATAGACTATGAGGATTTTGAAGTTGGACAGTGTGCACTTTTTTTCTTTATGATTTGTTCATAAGCATTTGGGAGCAAAAGAGTGGAATGTCAGGGCTTGACAGAAAATGTCACCAAAGGGAGTGTCACTATTATGAAGTATGTGGTATGTGTGGCCTTATTGAGGAAGTGTATCACTGTGGGGTGAGCTTTGGGGTCTTTCTTGCTGAAGCTGTACTCAGTGTGATAGGCATTTCATTTCATATTTCATGTGGATGAAGAACTCTCGGTTTCTTCTGCAGCAACAGGTCTGCCTGCATGCCACCATGTTTCCACCTACCCAAATTAAATGTTTTCTATCATAAAGATTGCTGTGGTCATGGCATCTCTTCATAGCAACTGAAACCCTAATTAAGACAAACCTAACACTGATTTTTAAAAAATACTTTTCTTTGAAAAAACATTTACTTTGAAAATTAATGAACATTATAACATTTGAATACATTTTATAGACTATACTATCATCTTTAAACTATAATTGAACGCTTATTTTATTTGCCCAGTTTCTAGTTCAGTATTTGCCTAGTTTCTCAACTGAGTTGTGATCCCTTTGGAAGGCCGAATGACCTATTCACAGGGGTTTCCTAAGACCACAGAAAACACAGATATTTATGTAATGATTTCTAACTAACAAAATTATAGATATGAAGTAGAAATGAAAATAACTTTATTGCTGTGGGTCACCAGAACATGAGGAACTGTTTTGAAGTATCACAGCATTAGGAAGAACAAGAACCACCTGTCTATGTGGTCAAAACTAATAAGTAACAATTGTATGAAAGACAATGTTGAATGACTTGAGGAACTAAAGTGGGTCTACTCATCTATATTCTCACTCTTTGAATTCTACACTTTAACTCTAGAAGAACAAAATACCACTTTAAAATGTGAAGATTTATATAATCCTAATATATTTCATATTCATGATCTCTAACTTAAAATGTTTTTGTAGTTCATTGATATTTTAATTAGTCTCCCATTATACTTCTTAAATTCTCATTTCATAATCAAACTCTAGTGTTCACCCTCATCATGCTGAGGTCATGTTCTAGTTTGTGGGACAAAATAAGATAATCTGTCATTAAGATGGTTTCTATACCTTATTGTTTCTCAATAATGACATTCTTTCCCTTTGCATTTGCATTTTGAGTGACAGTATTTAATGTGAATTCTAGTAATTTTTTTTTAAGGGATGGGGTAGGTCAGACAGAAAATTTGAAGAATTTCTTAGGGCACTGAGATAGAAGACAGAATTGATATTACTGTGACCATTCAAATGGAAAATTGTCACATACACATACCAAGTATGAATATACTAATGTTAACTGCTAGAGAGTTAACTCTTTTGAATGATATGATTTTTCATTTTCTTTTAGTAGCTATGTTAAGAAGACAAGCCACTTTGATCATGTAGTCTCTTCTTAAGGAAGAGGTAGCTAGTATGCTAGTATTTCTGTGAATGAAATTATGAACTTCTGAACTTGGCATTTCAAGTTAGTTCCTTGTAAATTTTAAAGACAAATAATAAAGAATATTTGTCTATAAAATCCTCATGAAATGATGAGGAGGTTAAGAAGAAGCTATGTAGTACTTTATATTTCTTTTCAACTTACAATGTATTAAAATATAAACAGAATGAAACTGTATCAAACATTTTCAAGTGTACTGTTCATTGTGTGTAGATAAGCAAGAGTCTAGGCCTGAAGCTTTCTTTTACAGTAATTCCATTTTATATCTATCAAAGGAATAAATAGAGTTAGCAACAAATCATCTTTGGAAAGCCCCGGAATTATAGAGATGCTATATCTACCAAAGCATACAATTCCTGAGGCTCTGTTTTCTTTCAAAAATAAACCTGTACGATCAGATGTCTATACCACTGTCTGCAGTGGATGAATGGAAGCAAGTTGGGCAGCCTGTATCTTAGTCACTTTCTCCCATATAAAGGTCCACCTACACTTCATCACAATTAAATGTACATATATTCTAGTCTTTGTCTTCACCAGAAATTATAAAAGGAACACAAGAGGACAAAAGTAGATGCTTGTCCTTTGATTAATTGTAAATATAATTTTTGTTAATATCTGTTTCCTAATTTTTTTTGGAATGCCTGGAAAATGAGGCAAGGGTTTAAATAATTATTAATAGATTTGGTGAAACAGTAGTTATCTAGAACTCCACCATCCCAGGTGATATTGGCAGTATTTGTGTCCAGGCCTATGATCACGGTGTGATATAGTCTCCAGAGTGAGTTGGTCCTATGGATAAGGGGTTTGGATATGTATTTGTGCTGCGAGCTTCCCCTCTGTTTAGAGAGAGCATAGAGTACTATAATACTTGTAGATGACTTAATAAAGGAAACATTCTTTTTACCTAGTTTTATTTGTGAAGAATACTTTGCTTGTATGCTTTCATGACTTAGACAGTTACTGTTACATTCTTGTTGTCTGGACCTGTGTTTAACTGGTGAACACCACTAGGGATCTTGAGAAAAATCAGGAACATTTGAAATGCCAGTCATTTGGAAGGAGGTTCAGCTGAGACATGTTCTGAGTAGTTGTTCTTTTAAGTGACAAGAATGTCCAAATTTTGTTTGACAGAGTGCTCACTTGGTTTGCATTTCTGTGGAGCCTGATTTGATATTCATCTTTGGACTATGAATTAATTGTTATCTCCATATTTCAGCATGACACAAATTCTGGCTTATCTTGGGTCACTTCTCATTTCCAGCTGATATGAAATGACTTATCTCCACTGCCTCGGGCCTGAATAGACATTTCAGTTAACTCTAGAAACTGACTTTATGGAATAAATATTGAAGATTAACATGCCAAGGGAATTTATCACTTTCAATTTTAATTTGAAATATTTGGGGGAAAGTTTCATTACAATGTGCATAGTCATTAGAATCTATGCTAAGATGGTATGTATGGGGAACTGTAGGTGACTAGGCTTTTTCAATCTAATAGTTCACATTGAAATAATACAATTGTTTTAGTTTTAATGTTAGTTTGAGGTACCATTCTGCCTGTGTTCAGATTAATAGCTTCATAGAGACTGAAAATCTAATGACCATAGCATCAATCTCATTAGAGATTGATTTGCATGAGGGGCTCCTGAGCTCAATGGAAAGAGACAAGTGTTTGCTGTAGTCTCAGCTGCTTCTGTTCCCATGTCTACCATCAATCTCCTACAGAATCTTGTGAGAAGAACATAGCCTATTCCTCACTTGAAATACATCCAGAGACTCATTTAGAGCTGTACATATGTTTTGACAACTCACACATGGAACTATCACACTGTGTTGGTTCTTCTAACATATGCAATGAGGTATGTAGTTCATTGATGATGCTTTGGAAAGGCATCCCAGCTAAGATCATCTTTTTAACTTCAAATATTTCCCCAGCATTGAAGCTTCCTGTTCTTTACTAATCAAAATGATTCACATAAGGAATCTTAAAACAACAACAACAGAAAACAAACAACCACCAAATTAGCCCTAGAACTTCTAAGTGACTGGTGTATCTACTGATAGTTCTTCTTCTTTTTTAGTTTGCCAAGCACTAAGTTTATTGTTCTTGATGTGCATGATTTAAAATTTGGTATATATGACTGTATTAGTTTTCTGTGGCTGTGAAAAAAACAATAGCAACAAAACAAACAAAAGTATTATAAAAAAAAATCTTAAGGATGAGTGAGTTTGTTTATGCTCATAGATACAGAGGTAGGTCCCCTATAGGTAGGATTGGAATTACTGGGGGCAGGAAACAGAAAGTTCACATTTCGTTATCACAGTGAGCAAAGAAATAAAACAGGTAGTGGGGAGAGGTAATAAATCCTCAAAGCCTGCTCCTAGTAACATACTTCCACCAGTAAGTCTATACTCCTAAAAGGTTTCATACTCTTACCAAAGAGCAGCCCCAGCTGGGAACCAAGTGTTCTATTTGAATGAAGACATTCTTCATTCAAAATATTGTATTCAGGCTTGAGTCTTTATAAACTCATGGATATATTATGATGCAAACAAGGGGGCAGTCAACTCCAAGCCCTGGACACTAATTAAACTAAAGAAAATTAACAAAATAAACACTAAACAAAATGCTTCTATCATGAAACCGTGCATAGAGCATGGGTGTGCTTCAATACAAACCATCAAATCAGTAATAATAATTCATAATTTATTAATAACAATTCAGAATTTGGCAGAGGTACCCTTGAATTGTCCTAAAAAGCCTCCGAAAAAGTAAGAATATAATTCTTGTCATTAATATACAAGTTTAATGAAAATATAAACTTTGGTAACACTGGGTTTGGAGCATTATTATTGTTTTTATTGATTATATGTCTTATGCATTATGCATATGTACCATAGAGAAATAAAATATCTTAGGTATGTAGGAGGACAATCAAAGAAATAATTTAAAATTTCAAGTTTCATATAATGATTTATTAGCTTTTATCTTTTAATTAGGTTAGAAAACCAAGAATTTAGCCTGTAGCTATATTATTATAACTTTCCTCTTAATTATTTTTATTAGATTGAACTACAAATAAATGTAATTCTATTACTATTTTGAATGTTGGAAAATAATTGTAAGAGACCTTTGTCATTTTTTTGACTTTTGTAATAATTTTGTCACTCAAAATTGCTAATTATTTAAGATTTTCTTTCTCCAAAAAATTCTTCAGCTATTCTATTTCAAGTGAATGTTGGTGCTATTTTTTTTGCAAGTAAAATATATATAGTTGAATTTTCCTGATTTAATATTTAGAAAATAGACATAAGAAAAATTTGTATAACTCACTGAGGTCAAAATATAATGCAGTGTCCAATCTTATTCATTAAGAATGTGAAACGTTACCAACAAACCAAATATATTGGTATCTACTGAGATAAGACAAGGACAGATTGTTATTATTGATTTGATAACCCATTTAAAGTATGACACCTCTATTAAAATTTTACATTAAGTGATCTTACTCACAAAGATGTTTGAAATACTTTTCTTTTTATAGGAAAATAATTTCAAAGAAAATTAGATAGAATATCAAAGGAACTGTCTATACTCAACAGGTTAGAACCTCTACACATAATGATCACTGGAGAATAAGAGCAATTATTAGAGTTATAATAAAATATTAGCACTGTAAATGTAAATAATGTCACAGCACTTGTAATGAAAACTATCGATACCATTAGTAATTCCAAAATATTAGAATGATGCTTATTTAAAGTTCAATTCTGGACATAGAAAATAGTAGTAATGAAGCAGTTATGATCTAGTTTAAAGAGAAGTCTATTTTCTAAATATTAATTGTAGTAAACTAATAAAATACTTTTACACTTAAGTCTAATAAAACAGATAAGTAAAGTCTAAATTTTGTATTCATTTCCATATTATGTTATTTATTGTGACTTTGCTGAGGGAATTCACATATTCTTTCATTTAAGAAATAGTAGATAATAATTAAATATAAATAGGAAAATAAGTGTTTTTTTTAGCTTTATGAAGGAAAGGAAAATAAAATATATTATTACATAGATATGCTTGAACTCACTACCTTAAATCAATGTTTAATAGTTGTAAAAACACATTAATTAATTACAGTGTTTTGTCATCTTTATTAACACACTTCATTTTCTTTTCAAAACCTTGCATTGATTAAGTGTCTTACTTTGTAAGCACAATGAATTTTACCTGCTGCTATCTAGACATCCCAAATGATTAAGCTGAGTCAAAATGAGCAATTGCTAAGTAATCATTTCTTCAAATCTCTCCCCTACATAATCAACAACTTCCCAAATTAATTGCATCCCAAATCTTCTCTAATATGGGAATTCATTACTGAGTCCCTATGTGGCAAAAAAAGAAAAACATAACCAAAAACAAGCAAACAAAAAAAACCTTTTAATAATTAACTGGGTGGCCCACTTTCTACAGATGTAAGTCTGTATATCATCACTAAAGTTTTCAAGTAGTTTTCAAGTAGATTGTAGCCTGTGTGCTAAGTATTATAAGGAAATGCTCTATTAGAAGGTCTGTGTATTAGTGAAAGCATGATAAATAAGGTTAAATATACATAATGGGAACTTCAGTGGTTGAAATGTTAACAGGGAGCGTGCTCGTTTTTAACCTCATCCTGCTGAGTTTGGATTCATTTTACTTATTTCTCTATTATGGCACTGTGACTTTAAAGGACACAACATAGGCATGTATCTTTCCAGTTGGAAAATCCTTTCCCATATTTCACTGATTATATATGGATGTTGTTAACACTTTAATGACATGACAGGGATTAATGTATATAACACTGTGCAGTGTGAAATTAGATTAGTACATGTTCAGCATTTTGCTCTGAATCTGCTATTCCTCAGATAACAGATTTACCTTCTAACAACTAGGCGTCAAGTTTTAAGTACCAAACTTTTCAAGATATATTCTCTAAGCAGAATCTTAATTCATTTTAGCTCAATGAATGAATCCAAATGGTCATACAATGGAATTTAAAAGCACAAATAGAAAGTTGGGTAGTTATTTCTGTTTATAACATCCAATTTGTAAAAATATTTTAAACTGTCTTTCAACAAAAATCTCTGACATTTGTTAGACTTTATGATTTCTTGCACATTTTTAATGGAAATACAATAAAAACAAACAAATATGTTTTTAGTTATCCTTATTATTTACACATTTGGTATACTGTTGTGTTTATTTGATTGCATAAAAACACTTTAGAGATCTCTAACGCATAACCAAAATTCATATAATCTAGACAACACTCAGTTATTGATTTCATGATGTCTACCAATCTTTAGTACATCTAAGAAATAACACAACAAATAAGCTATGTGAAAATTTCATTTTATTCATGCTGCTAAATCTTTCAAGAGAATTCTAATCTATGCAATGATATTCCCATCACAAATATCTTAGAGATTTTTTAAAGTCTTTAGATATTTTCAGTTCTAAGAGTTTGTGATGGTTTGAATAAGAATGGCCTCCATAGTTTCATATATTTGAAGGACTCAAGAGTGGCACTATCTCTTTTTATAATTTGTATTAGATAATTAATTGATTAATTAATTTTTCCTAGCCTGATCAGAGTTTCCCTTTTCTCCCTTCTTTCCTCGCAATCCCTCCCTACAAGCTTCCATCCATTCCTCCTCCCTTCTTTTCAAGAGAAGGGCAGGCCTCCCATATCTATCTACCAGCCACTGTACATCAAATGGCAGTGACAAGCAGTACCTCCTCTCTTACTGAGGTTGGATTAGGCAACCCAGTAGGATGAAAGGACTAGAAATGCAGGTAACAGATTCAGAGACAGCCCCTGCTCCCAATGTTAGGAATCCCACAAGCACAAACTACCCAACTATAATGCGTGTACAGGTGGCCTTGGACCTATGCTAGCTTTCTGATTGACTATTCAGTCTCTGTGAGTCCCTATGAGCCCAGGATTGTAGATTATGTGTGGTTGGGGGTTGTGGTGTCCTGGCCATTCTGTCTCTCATAGTCGTCCATCCTCTTAATCCACAAGATTCCCTGAGGTCTGCCTAAGGTTTGACTGTGGGTCTCGGCATTTGTTTCCATCTGTTGCTGAGTTAAGTCTCTGATGGCAACTGGGCTAGGCACCCATCTGAGTATAGAAGAATATTGTTAGGAATGGAAAGAATTAGGAAGGGTGCACTTACTTTGGAAGTGTGTCGCTGACAGTGGGTTTTGAGATTTCGAAAGCCTAAGCCCGGCCTAATGGCCCTTTGGGTCTTCCTGCTGCCCTAAGATCATGATAAGAACTCTCAGCTCCTTCTCAAGCACTATGTCTGCCTGCATGCCACCATGCCACCTGCCATGCTGAGAATGGACTAACCTGACACTGGAAGCTAGGCCCCTCAATTGAGAATGCACTAACCTTCTGACACGGTAAGGTAGGCCCCTCAATTAAATACATTCCTTGTAATAGTTGCCATGGTCATGGTTTCTCTTCACAGCAATAGAGCACTGACTAAGAAAGATGTGTGCAAATTTACAACTTTACACAAAATACATTAAAATATTTTTCCCTAGGAACCCATAAAATAACTGTATTTTTTTAATTTTGACAATTGATTATACTCATAATCATTATTCTTATTAAATCCAACATTTCATGTATATATATATATACATATATATATACAATTGCATACAATTCATATGTAATACTCCTTTACAGTTTTCTGCACAACCTTCAGTGAAGATTAACTTTTGTGTGTATGCATATGATTTCAAAGAAAAAACTCAGGAAATCATTGCAATTCCAGTATACATAGAACAAACTTTCAAGCTTTTAAGGATATTCATGTTTCCCTATATCAATACACAGACAAGTGCACACGAGTAGTTGTAATTAAGTAGTCAGATGTGTCTCCTAAGTGGAATTAATGCCCTGACAGAGATGATTTGTGCTGGTAGCTCAGAGACATCCTGTGGAGCTGGTACGGTTGATGTGATATCACAAATTGCAGAGAGCTCTTAATGATTTATTAAGATTAAGAGGAAAGATTGAATTCTACACTTCTATTCTTTCAAACAGTAGTTTTGTTACCCCTGGAAACAACTTGAATATGATTTCAGCATCTTTCCCTAAGCATTTTGAGGAAATTATAGTTCTGACAGAGGCTTTAAGTTTAGCTAATTACAAAGCTAAGTTCATACAAGATGTCTGACAAAAACACATGAATGTTGAGTGGCTGTCTTTTTTCTTTAATTCTTTTCTTGTGACATTAGTTATAAGAATATACATCAAGGACTCCTCTCTTCCAAAAAGTTTGAGTTTCTTAAAAATATCTCCCCAACTGCCTAATAGTCTTCATTACTAAGTAAAGCTTTTTTTGATAAATGGAAATTAGTCTCTGAGTAATCTTTTTCCTTAATTTGTTATAAGTCAATTTGTTTCTTTTCAAATATTTAAAAGTTATTAATTACTCTCAGTCATTTATTGTCTTTGCCTTCATGTGCTGAGAAAACAGTTGAGTGCCTAATGCCTATATTGCGCCTCATCTCATTCCTTGTATGTTGTTGGGCAACTCATCACCTTCATCCTATAAAGTATTTAGTATTTCTCAATTCAGTTTAACTAATTTAACTAAATAACAAAGGTCAAAATTCCATTCATGTTACGATACATTTCCCATGTTTTGTCTATTTTTAATTAGTAATTTAAATAAACACAAGTGTGGTATATATGTAGTTGCATTTGATTACATGCACACGTGAACATCAAAGTTTATAATTGGATGTATATTTCCACTGATCATTCTTCAACTTAGAGGACTTAGCATTTTCTTGTGATCAAATACATTTATCGTTTAAAAGTTTTTATTAGGTGTGATATCTGTTAATATTCAGGCATCTGTACTCACCTGTCTTTAGAGGTCTAACAAGATAAATTCTCAGCTGCAGCCACTAAGAGCACCACCTGTGTAAATTCACTACTTTCACTTTTAAAAGCACCCTGCCTTTCTTCCATTTCCCTCTTTTCTTTCTCTCCCTCTCTCATTCTTTCTCTGCCCGTCTTTCCTCTCTTGTGCTGCTCCTGTCCCCTGAGTTCAACCCCCCCTTCCTCCTTATAATCCTTTTCCCTTAATAATAATAAGAAAAAAAACTTTGCTTGAGCTCTGTTCCATGGCATCATTCTCTCTCAAGTAGCTTTTTTAAAAAATTTACAATAATGTTCACATATATTAACTACAGGCTTATATTTCAATATTACATAGATTGGTGTGGGTAAGAGTAGCAATTTTTACAAGAAACAGAAGTTTTTAAATAAAATCTTAGTTATTATTTAGTTTAATTATCAGAAAATTATCAAGAGATTAACATAAATGTACAGATATTCAGATAAAGAAGATATTTTATTCTTGACACTTTTTATCTTAATATTAACTTAATAGCAAAGTATCAGCATCTTACACAATATTTATTCTATAATTATGATCACTGTGAATGCTAAGGCCTAGAAAATGAAATAAGTGGTATATTCACATGGATTCTTGCTATTCTCTGTACTACATTTGGAGAAGAAATGATCACTCTACATAGTCTAATAATTTAAGCATATGGGATATGTTGTAATTCCTAACCAGCTTCCATGGAGTTAGCCATAGCAGTATCATGAAAGAAGTGAGTTTTTTTTTGTTTTGTTTTTTCATTTGTTTGGTATTTTAATTCAGAAATTACAGAACTGAGTAATTGTTACACAGAAAAAAATGGTAAAGCACACCCTTTAAAAAATACCAACAATCTAAATTTGTTGAAACAGCCATTACATTAATGTTGCTCCTGATCTCCGCGCCCACCCCCCTATGGAGTTACATTGACTTTCATTCAGCTCCTTGAAATGTTGTCTGTGCTGATAACATAAATGGGTCTTCAGTGTTTTTGACAAAATACAGTGATTTTTTTTTCCCTATGACTTCATTTCTAGTAATAATGTAGCTTCAAGTGCAGTGGCTTCTGTACATGGAAGGCGTGTGTGTGTGTGTGTGTGTGTGTGTGTGTGTGTGTGTGTGTGTGTGTGTGTGTTCGTGCGTGTGTGTGCGTGCATGTGTGTGTTTATATATGCATGTGTATATATATTACACACACACGTGTGTGTGTACTTATTGTTCCCATTTTAAAATCCAGCATTCATTCTGTTTTGACCCATTTTTCAATAGATTTTTCCGAATAACACTTTCTATCATCATCTTTATATATGGTCACTTTATTTTCTATTCTTTCCCAGTAGCTCACAGGTTTTTTATTTTTTTTCTCCTGCCAGACTGTCTCCCTTTCTCACTTACTCTGTCATTCTCCTTTCTTGACACTTAGTTATAAAGCTCCAGTTTCTCTGTTAAAATTTTTATGTTTCTGTGGAACTGGGTAGCTATTATAGTTCTTTTTTTCAAATCATCTATATTAAAAGTGGCTTTGTATTATAGAGGTGAAAACGCATGGTATCTTCTCTCATTGTAAAGCCATAGCCAACACTAAGAAAAGGCTTCATAACAAGACAAAAGACAACAGAAAAATGATTTAGTTTCATGTAATAAAGAAAATTCTTATCATGAAGCCTTCTATGCCAGAAAAACTCTTCCAGAATTAAAAGAGAAAAATAATAATACATAATATCATGTTTATGAAAGAGTTCAATAGTATCTTCTATTCATATGTATGTATTAATTTGGTTTATTTTTCCATAAATTCATGTCAATTATTTAAATAACTATTTATTTCTAGGTACGCCATAGTTTGAACTTCAAAATAACTACTTTATCAGGAGAAAAATAGTTATCCAAGTTGAAATAGAATGTTGGGCTCAACCAGTAACAGTGTTTACAATTATGCATTAGCAGTAATATAAAAGCCATGAAGATATTTATAAAAAGTTAATCTTCCTTGAATATTTCCTTCCAGTTTTAGGCAAGATATAGTACTATTTTAAACTATGTATGCTGAGTTTTACTGATCAATAGTATCATATTTTATTCATTGTGTATAATTCCTAAATTTAAATCAGCAGTGTTAACTATGAGATTTATTCAATTAACTTAGGGAATATACAAAAATATAATACCGAGCACGTGTTGGAGATATGTTTAGAGAGCACATTTATGATAATTTTTTGGTTAATGTTTCTAACTAGTGGTCTCAAAGGAGAAGGAATCAATAGGAAACCCACTGAGATGTTCAAAGAGAAATGCATAGAAGAAAGAGCCAGGACACTTCTCATTAGCTAATAACTGAAAACAGAATGTGACTGTTTCCCAACCAGACATTTGCAGCATATCATATGTACAGCAGACATTTTCATTAAACGGGTTCCTTGGAAATAAATTGTATATTTACTAGGGCTTTATTTGCAGTGTCCCTATGAGATGATACATCAAGTTCAAAAGCATCAATAAATGTGACTTTAATATCCCGGAAAAACTGATGCAGATGTTTGTTTTCCAGACGTGCCAATGACTCATAAATAAAAAGGCCACAACACCTTCTGCACAGAGATGCTAATGCAGCACATCAGTTGAAGGCAGATTTCAGAGAACAGCTCTGCCCGTGCAGGAACTCTTTCATTTACACAAGTAACAGCACCAAAAAAAATTTACCAAAACAATACTTCTTAGGTGAAAGGCATTATTTTCCAGTGGCTGGGAATTCTGGTTAAATGAAAGTTTATTTCAGATTTAATTGTTTCTCTTACATGCAAAGAAAAGTCGTTTTGACATTGTAATTTAATCACACTTCTCCCTTCCCTTTTTGCTTGCAAACCTTCACATACACAACTATCTATACTCCTTTTAAAGCTATGTCAACTGTCTCCATTAGTTGTTATTGTATGCAGGTATGTATTGTACATACATATATATTTCTAAATGTAACCAGTTGAGTCTATACAACGTTACTTGTATGTATGTTTTCAGGGTCTACCATTTTCTCTCTAGTTTTCAGGGGTAAGAGAGACCAACAAAGACCTAAGACAAAGAGACTATGTCCCAAGAAAAAGGTTACTGGTTCTAGAGCTCATGCTCTGTGTGATCTTGAGATAACGCATTTTCTCCTGCTCCACTTTCTCTCCACTTTGGTGTTCCCCTTGCTTTGCTGAATATTTTTAATTTCATGCTATGCCACTTTACCATTCTTAGAACTACCACCTTTGATGCTTTTTGACACTGGGGATTTATATACTCCCCTCCACCCCTCTCTCTCTCTCTCTCTCTCTCTCTCTCTCTCTCTCTCTCTCTCTCTGTGTGTGTGTGTGTGTGTGTGTGTGTGTGTGTACATATATTACAAGAAACTAAGAATGGACTATGAAGCTGGGGCTTGGGGAACAAGAGGTGATAATGAAAATGTGACAAGAAACGAGAAGGGAGGACTATAAAGACTATCTAGGAAAAAGAAGGGAGGGTCAGAAATGAGGACCAAAATAGAGTATGGTGGAAAGGGCAAGTAACAGGAAAGTGTAATGATGAATGCATGAAATCCCATGATGAAATTCAACACTTTGTATGTTACCTAAATAGTAATCAAATTCAAATTTAACTTCCACTTGCTAAAGAACTTAGCATTTTTATGATAATATTTTCTTTATTTAAATTTGAAAGAAGCTTGTTTCACATGTCAATCCCAGTTCCCTTACTCTCCCCTCTTCCCCTCTCCCCCTCCCAACCCCCATCCCATTCCCTTTTTGCTCCCCAGGGAAGGTGACTCCTTCCATGGGGGAATCTTCAAAGACTGTCAAATCATTTAGAACTGGACCTAGGCCCACCCCCTTGTGTCTAGGCTGAGAGAGTATCCCTCTTGTGGAATGGGCTCCCAAAATCCATTCATATACTAGGGATAAATACTGATCCACTACCAGAGGCCCTATAGACAGCCCAGTCCTAAGTGAGATTCACATTCAGGGGGTCTGGGTTGGTTTTCCAGCTATCAAACTGGAGTCCATGAGCTCATCCTTGTGAGGTCAGCAGTTTCTGTGGGTTTCTCCAGCCTGGTTTTGACCCCTTTGCTCATCAATCCTCCCTCTCTGCAATTGGATTCCAGGATTTTGGCTCAGTGTTTAGCTGGGTGTCTGCATTTGCTTCCATCAGGTACTGGGTGAAGGCTCTTGTTTGCCTTTAGGCAACTCCTAGCATCAAATCTTGCTGCTCCAGAGGAAAGAGGTGCAGTCTGAACTGAATCTCTGGAATGGTTACCTCTGGATTCCACCATATGAGATTAGATTCTGTCAATCTCACCTAAAATCTTCCACAAGCAAAGCCAATGAGGAATGCAGTGTCTGACTGCATCTAAGGCTTCTTTTCTTAATGTATGTTTTAGTAGTAGTACACTTGTCTCTGCAAAATCCTGAAAATCATTGCAAGAAAGCAATGACAATGGTGACTACCAGACTCAGAGTTAGAGAAAAAGCAGTGACTCCAAACCTTGCTTAAGGAAATCTTATAACGAAATGCTTTTTGTTTAATGGTATTATACAGTGTTCTGTCTGCTTGCATGCCTACAAGCCCGAAGAGGGCACCAGATCTCACTATAGATGGTTGTGAGCCACCACCATGCGGTTGCTGGGAATCGAACTCAGGACCTGTGAAAGAGCAGGTAGGGCTCTTAATCACTGAGCCGCCACTCCAGCCCGTGATTATTTTTTAAGAAGGATCAGATCTGATATGATTGTTGGTTTAGTGGGGTACACTTACTTCTTGCATTATAATTTCCATCACTTGATCAGTCTTTCTCCTTCTACCAAGTACAGTGCAAGGATATTCAACACATACACATACACTCACCTACTGTTCCATACTATGATTTCAACAAGCATTTTAGCCTTATATGGATGACATCCAAAAGCAAGGAATTCATAAAGGAAAAACAAAAACTCAAGAAATATGGAATCCCTTATCTGCTTTTGTTTAAAAAAAAATCCAGTATCAAAGATTCCTTTGTTCCTGTATGCTTAGTACAAAACGTGGAGATTACCATTGCTGCCATCCAATTTTTATACTTTTGTATACAGAAACTAAGAAATCCTTTAGAAATTGACTGTAGAAAATACACCTACCTGTACTAGTGGTTTTATAACTACAAACTGTGCACTGTTTTTGACATATTATAAAATCTATCATTAGCTGTAGAAAGTTTTGTTATTTAACATTCTCATTTGAAAATTCATGCATTTTAGTGATATTACTTTGGGATATTTCTCTATATTATGTGCATTTTATATATCTGTCTGTATGTAGATGTATATAGAGTAATCTCCAATTTTATCTAGTTGAAAGCTCTGTTAATCTTAATTCACTTCCACCTGTCCAGGGGCTCAACACTAAAGCATGAACATTCCCTAGCAGAAGTTTCCAGCAATTGAGATTGGTGACACATAGCTACCTGTAATTCCATCTCCAGAAGGCCCTTTGGCCTGCCTTCCAAGGTGCCTAAGTTGGCTTCACAAATGTGTAGATGGATACATAGAGACAAGAATTTTAAAAATAAAATTTTTAAATCTACCTATCTAGACTATTTTTAATATATATATACATATATATGTGTATATATATATATATTTATATGTATATACATATATATGACTAATTCTATTGATAAAGACTGAGTCTTAGAAAATTAACACAATACTGATGTCACATCATTACTAAAATAATTTTACTTGACATGTAAAAGCTTTTTAAATATTCTCTAATGTGGTGATCTTAAAATATAAACATTCATTTTATTGATGCTGAAAGGCCCTAACAACATACATCAGATAAATTATCCATCCTATTATGTAATACACTAAAAACCTACAACATCTTTATTTCTTTCTTACTTCTTTCATTTTACTTATCTTCCTCTACCCTCAATTGAAAATTGATCAGTATCATGCCAAGATAAATCGTAAGAAAGAAATAGGTAGAAGATAAAACAAAATAAAATGTTGGGTTACTGCTGTTCCCAGACACGAAAAGAACATGGAAGATATCATGAGATGGATTCTATGTGCTTAAAATGTAGTACCCTAGATGAAATGTATAGACTCTATAACAAAATACACATGCTCACAACATAAGCACATGTGTAAACTAGATTGCATTTCTTAGGGAAATTTAATAAAAATAAGTGAGTTTTTAAATTATAAAATACTGTTGATTTTTAGATGAGTAGGACTCTTTTTGATCTTCACATTTAAAACTTACAGTGGCTTTCTTTTTATTTCTTTTTTGATCTTCACATTTAAAACTCACAGTGGCTTTTCCCACTGTCTGTTTGCTGGGCACAGAATGTTTTACCCTCTCACTCTTTGCCAGTTATTTCTAACTCATTACTCAGTTCTCTATTTAAGCATCATCCTGCCAAACATACCACTCTGCCTCAGATTGTGTCCCCTGATATACGATCACAATGAAAACCCTACTACACAGTTTCCCCAGATTGTAGCTGTATACTTATTAGTGTAATTATTCTTTGGAATTCTGTTTTTTACTAGACTTCCATTTCCTTGTGGACAACTTGTGACTCTATGTTGCTTTATCTTTCTTTCCTAATTTTATGGCATTACTTTTTATACATAATAGACAATCAATTATTCATGAGAGAGGTTCACAAATAAACAAATGCCTTAATTTCACTCCTCTGGAGACTTCCTTCTCCATGTGTATTAGAGTTAAACCTGGTCTTTTCAGGGAAATTATTTTCAAGAAGTTGTTGAGAATCTTCAGAGGGCATAGCTATGTTCCAAATTGTGTGAGGTTGACCTGTTACACATCTAGTACAGCCAATTCTTGTAGATAAGAATGTAAATGCTACATTTTGATTAAACTAGCAGACATCAGTCCTCACTGTGTAGATTATTGTGTAACAGGAATCCTTCCATATGTAGACAGTAAATCACATCCCTAGAAATCCACAGGCAGTTCGAGGTACACCTGCAGCTGCCATCGTTAAACTCTTTACCTTTCTGTGAAAAGTCAGAAATATACTTCAAAGAACTGAACAAAAGAAATCCTCTATTTGTATTACACCATAGAAAACTTAGTGGAAACTGAAATAAAATAGGCACAAGAATAAATGTTGTAATGAAAAAGTTCCTAAGAGTGCAATACAAGGACAGGATTCTATATGGGGAGACATTAAGGTAACAGGAAAAATGCTTTGAAAATTTATATATGATCATAGGATTCAAAGATTAAATAGAAAGGAAATTTCTTGGGAAGTAGAATGAAATGACAAAAAATTGAGAGTAGCTTAGAAAAGATAATTGTTTTTTACTCATTTGTGGGTTAATCAAAGCGACACAGAACATGGAGTTGTGCACAAAGAGGACAACAAAGAATATAATTAAGAATTAACAAAAAATCTTTAAAGCTGAGAAACATTATTCCTCATCTTTACACAGAGGATATGTACTCGGTATGACTGAAACTCCATTTCAATAAGAACTTTTAGCGTCCATGATCATAGGATTTCTCCATCAGCCGAATACTTTGACAAGAAAAACAAGCAAAGTAACAAAAGAAATTATTAAAATACCAAAACTGAATGTAACAATAAAAATCAGTGTTGAAATTAAGAAAGAAAACAAAAAATAAAAAAGCATAAGATCTTGGGCTTTAAAGTTCTGAAAGTAACTAAACTATTATTGGCATTAAATTTAAGTATACTAAAAACTCAGGAAAGTGCAAATATACATTCAAATGTCTTCTGGAGAAAAACCAATAGTTCCTAGGGAAATTCTGAAGAAAAACCTGTGGTTTAAAACTTTGAAATAGGAAGGTGGAGAAGCAAAAAAGACTGGAAGGACAGAGGGAGATAAAGAAAGGAAAAGAAGGGCAATACACATGGAGAGAGGTAAGAAGCAATGGTGGAAAGACTACCATAAATGCCTTTCCCTGATAATGAGATTGATGGCTAACTTATCCACCATCATAGAGCCCTCATCTAGTAGCTCATGGAAACAGAAGTAGACACACACAGCTAAACACTGAACCGAACTAGAATCCAGATACAAACAGGGAGGACAGAAACCCACAGAGACAGCTGACATGAAGGAGGAGCTAACGCCCCCCCCCCCCCCCCAGACTGATAGCTGGGAAGGTCTGGGCAGTCTACAGGACCTCTGACAGTGGAACCAGGATGTATCCCTGATGCACAAAAGGACTTTGGGAGCACATTCCCCATGGAGGGATACTCCTTTAGCCTAGAGGTAGAATGGAGGGCCTAGTCCCTACTCCAAATGACTTGAAAGATTTTTTTGACCCCTCCTGGATGGCATCACCCTCACTGTGGAGTGGGGGGGGGTGGTATGAGAGGATGGTTGGGTGGCATGGTAGGGAAGAAGAGAGAGAGAGAAGAAGAGCAAACTGGGATTGATATGTAAAATAAGAAAATAAATAAATAAACAAACAAATAAAAGAAGTTTTCTCAGTCAAGAAACAAAAATAAAATCTCAGATTGACAGCTGCCCATTGAACTAGAAAGCAACATTCCAGTCATAATTGGAGCATTTCTCTAGATGGAAAAGATGGATTTCTGTTTTCCTTTAACAAAGTAAGTGAGGAAAAAATGCCCACTTTGGATATAGAACTGGAAAAACTTGCATTATAACTTAAATTATTATTTTGTATAAAAGTGCATAGATATTAAATGCGTAAAATTAAACACTCTGCATGTTCTTTTGTATGAGAGCCTTTACATATGGAAATATTGACACAGTACCACGAAAACAGCTCTGAATATATATATATATATATATATATATATATTATAGAAACTGAACCTGCATCTGAACATGCACTAAAATATTTTTTTAAAGTCTAATATTAGAGAAGTTAAAAATTAAGGTGGAAGGCTCAAGGTCAACAAACACTGTTTATGAGGCTTAAATTATTTTATATGCTAATCATCTTGTATTCTTGTAGAACTTATAAAAATTAATCAAAGAATATCCTTAAAAAGATTTCATCTAAGAAGAGAAATTACCAGCACTTTCTTTCCTTCATTCCTACTTTCTTTACCCCTCTCTCTCTCTCTTCCTTTCTTTGCCAAAGTGTAGGGGATATGGCAGGTAGCTATTGACTGTAGTTTTTATATCTACATAGTTAAGAACTAAGTTTTCACTGTGGAACAATTTATCACTGTAGTGGAGAAGGACAGTTTCCTCAGGTTTTGTCTTCAAACATCCCTATTGTAACTGGACCTTGACTACCCTTTCTGATATCTGTAATCTTCACATTTATCAAACTAGGACCTTACTGACATTATCTTATGGTTTTGGGAAGGGAAAATCAAACGTGGATTTCAGTGGTTCTGAGTCACGGGCTATAGTTTGTTTGGTTTGGTTTTGGTTTACATCTTTTTAGCTTTTCCCTTTATTTCTTAAGTGAGACAATGGGCCACAGACAATTATCTAAGTCTTATTCTGGTATATTTTGCGTGTAGAACGTCTCTATACCCTCATGCTTTGAGGGCTGCTCCCCAGCTGTTGTTGTTATGGAGGTGGTCTTGAGCATTTAAATGGTGTGCACAGCAGACAGAACCATCACCAGGGGCAGCCCCTTGCCCTCTTTGCTTCCTCTTTTGTGTGATGTGGTGAAGCTCCACCAGGGTTACCTTCCACTGAGTGCTCATTGCTTTCCCTGACTAGAAGACTGACACATTTGGAGGTGTTATACGTTAATTTGGTCGCGGCTATTGGAAACACTAAATGCACACTTCATAGCCAAGTATGTCAGGCAGTTTCAGCTAACAATGAAAGAGGATATTTTTCCCTTGGTCTCAGCCTGCATCACAAGGAGGCGACTTTATTCCAGTATTCATGCTACTCTCCTCCAGACAAGGCTAGCAACCAAGAATTTCCCTGTGTCTCTCGATGGCCCAGTTCGTCATTCGGCTATTTGTGAGCATTTCCGTTATGTTTCCCTACCCCATTCTGTCACTTGTGTCACTGTTCCTGTAAATCACTCCTTGACTCTGCTTCTTGTACTCAACTGTGCCTCTGGTTTTCAGGGCAGCCGCACGCCTGGTGACCTCAACTCTCTGACAGATCTAAGAAATGAACATCGATTTTTAGTCCTTTCAGCATTGTTTACATCTAGTAAGGACAGAGGTGATGACTTCCAAGTTCTTTATGTATTATGACTAAAACAAGAAATGTAACCTTGCACTTTTATTGAATAATATCTGTGACTCTCACCCTGCGAAGGTTGAGGACCAGGGAATGTTTGAAGCTAGGTCATTTACTGATAAAACAATAACAAAAATAGTAATAAGTAAAGCTTTACATTTTAATCCAGTGAAAATCGGGGCATTTTGTTTAGTCTTTGGTTAATAATATCTTTTATTTCTGTAAAAAGAGCCAAACAAAAAGAATAGTAAACAAATAGTGACACAGAGACACTCATATTTGCAAACTCAGGAAGCCCTTTAAAACCCCCAAACCAGAAGCCATTATATAAATGCAAAGGACTTGTAAAGTAGAAAGAAAAAAAAAAGATGAAAAACAACAACCAACAACAAAACACCCTGTTTTAACATGTTAAGTAAAAGAACCACCAAAGACACGGAAGAGTTCATTTTCTGTTGGACATAGAGTGCTGGGGACCTATATGGAACCTATACGAGGATTGGTTTGTTTCTCTACTGAGACTCCTTCAGAGAATATGAATTTTTCATTTGCAAGAGGCTACCAATTGGAGACAGATTCTGTGTTAGGGATAGAGGCCTGTGTCCGTGATTCAGTTCCAAGAGGCCATCTGGTGCAGACTCATGTCGTCCCTGTGCATGCTGCCTCAGTCACTGTGAGCTTAGGACATGTTTAATAGCCATACTTCATGTAGAAGGCCTTGTTCCCTTGGTGTCTTCCATCCTCCCTGGCTCTTAACAATTTTTCTGTCTCCTCTTCCAAAGGATTTCCTGACCTCTGAATACAGGCATTTGATGGAGATCCTAAGGATTCAGTGTTCCAAGAGCTACCACCCTCTGCATATTTTCTAGCTGTGGATACCTGCATTTGTTCCTATCTGCTGCAGGAAGAAGCTTCTCTGATGATGGTTGAGCAAGACACTGATCTATGAGTATAGCAGGATACTCTTAGAAGTCATGTTATTGATGAGTTTCTCCAGAAGACCAGTATTATTTGTTTTTCCCCCTACCTATATGTTCCATTTTGTCTCAGATTCTCAACCACCCAAATAGCATCAGGTATAGGTCCCATCTCATGGAGGGGGACATGGTTACTCTCACAAGATTTGTGCCTCTATTACACTACCATATCCTGTAAAATGGTCACTCTTATTGATCAAAAGATTTGTGGCTGGGCTGATACTTACTTTTCTCATTGGGAGCCAGCCTCTGATTTGGAGAGACACTGTTGACACAAAGCTTGCTTGCGAAGCCTGAGTCCCTTAGTCCTAGGCACAATGAACACAGTGTGTTAACTCAGCTCAACCATGTGTGCAAGTAGGAATCTAATCCATTAACTTGGAGCTACTGAAAGTTTTGGGTTTGCTTTGTTTTCAAACCACCAGTACTCCTGGTGGTTTACTTTATTAATTTACTTTATTGATAGAAGAACTGTGCATTCCCTGGAAGAACTTCTATAGCAGTTGCTAAGGAGCTGTGTTTTCTATATCACTGACTCAATTCTGAATGCTAAACTGAGATCTCTGACTTAGCATTGAATCGGGACTTGTTCATAGTTCCTTGAAAAGAATGAAACAAAACTATTTTCCAATGTCTTTTTCCTTATGGTCTGATAACCCTCAGCTTACCTTTATATTATTGTGAACATCAAAGAAGGAAGAGTAGAGATGAAAATGCCCTAAACACCATCCCTGGGTCACTTTGTGCTGGGTCCTTTATTGTATACAAATTCTTAGAGAATCTTGACATGATTATGTGTTTAAAGCCTGCAGAATTAGAAACTGAGTCTCAGCAAAGATTCAGAAATAAGGACTTTTTAACGTCATCCTAGAAGTATAGAAACAGATGAAGACATCTGCAATGGTGGTTCTCAGAGCAAATTCTTCACGCCTTTGGTGTCAGCTTTACCGGCTCACTCTCCAGTGATAGTCTCTGAATTCAACTCTAAACCTTGTTAATGTACCAGGAGCTTTGTGCTTCCATCTCTCAGCATCTGGCTTTACTAAAACCACCCGACCGATGGTGATATTAGGCACTAAAGCTGCAGCCTTTTAAAAATAACCACGTTTAATTCATATAAACAAACCTAGGAAATCAGAACCTCAGTCTATCATCTATTTCTTTCCTTTTTATTTTTGTTCATTCTTCTCTCACCCATTACATCATGACGGCATTTGGCCCTCTCAATCCTAAACTAGTAGTCTGCGTGTTTACAGCAATACTGTGGCTTCCAGAGCCAGTTTAATAACAGGTCAGGTGGACCAGATGAAGCCAGTATCACCCCGATGGGTTTAAAGAACTATTGAAATGGTATCATATTTTCAGGAGTTTGTTGGAAGTATTTGATGTAAGCTAGAGAAGCAGAAGGTAGACAAATTATGCTCCTGAAACTACTTTGCCACCAAAGCTCAACTCTAAAAGCACCTGGGACTGTAGGAGAGCTTGGTGTGCTGAAGAGTGTCTGCATGAGGTCTACTGCGAAAATACTAGTCTTTAGCTTACAGCTCGGTTGCATGCAGGAAAGAAACAGCTTAATTGGGCTTTTAAAATCCTAGAACAGGTAATAAGTTAATTTAAGATTTTCAAACAAAGAACCCTTTAGGTCCTGTCACTCACTTATGATTGTAAACAAGAGATTTAGTCTGTTCAGTAGATCAGCAGTTTTCATTTTCAGTTGTTAAGAAGGCAAAGTTTAGTCTCCGACCTCCAAAAGCACATCATTTTCTCTGTTTTCGCAGCGTGTGTAATCTGATAACTGTTACTTATTTCTGTGCTTTAAGTGTGGCTTTGTTCCAGTCTCTCTTAAGTAACCTCCAGCTGTCCTACATCTATGACTTACAAGTATAAGATAATGTCAAGCTTTCTCTCCTTTATAAAGCCATTTGACATGGGCACAACTGTTTATACTATTTTTATCATCTCATTTTTATTAACTGGAAAGTTACTAACATCAGTTAGCCTGTATTTGCAAAACCACTATTGTTGCTAACATTAATGTAGCAAATGTTGCGACAGCTTTTCAAACTTGTATTATCTTTAAAATATAACATTCTTCCTCATAATGAATTTAAGGACTTTTCTGGAAAGTGTTTCTTTTATTATTTTTAACCGCAACTAACTAAAATTACAGGAGACCTGCCATGTCTACTGAGCATTTACATGGGTTCTGGAGATCTGAAATCCAGTCCTTAGGAGGTAAGCATTTTTAAATGATATGCCATTTCCCCGGCCTCTCTAATATTAGATAATAGAGTGAAAAAGTCGAAGAGAAATGAAGCTAGTATTCCTTGAAAACTATTGCAATATTTCACATAAAAGATGATGCTATGGTTTGGGATGTGTCCATTAATAGTTCATAACATTGCAAGGTAGACAATCCAGCTCAGTAGGTAAACTGTTTTTCACACAAGCATGAGGACCTGAGTTAAAAACCTGAGCAAAGCTGTGTGAAATTGTGATCCTAATACTGGGGTATAAAAACAGGTGAATCCCTGGGGCTTGCTGATGAGACATTTTCATCAGATCTGCGGGACTTATGTTTCAGTAAGGGACCCTGCCTAAAAACCCAACACTCTAGGTCCTACAGTTGACATCCGGCCTCCATATTCATATGCATGCTCACATACATGAACATGTGCATTCACATGTTCATAGTAAAAACAATTGAGCAGGATCTCATTCACAGGAAATGCGCTCCTTGGTAAGTCAGTATACACCTATGCAACCAACAGAGTTAGGACCCATGAGAGAGATGCTCGTAAGCCAGTCCCCTATTCTCTTTCTTGCTTTCTATAAATCTTTACCTCTCGTGTGATGTCACTTGAGATAAACTCCCATCAGAGTTAAGCCACTACTTGTTAAAGGGCATTTCAACTTTCAGAATTGTGAGCTAAAACTTTCTTTTCTGTATTAAAAAGCAAACAAACAAAACAAGAATCAGCATTGAGTACTGTACTGGGTCCTCTGTTACCATACCAGAAGACAGACTAACATAAATAAATAACTAGAAGAGAAAAATAAAAGACAAAATTCAAACCTTAGCCTCAACCATAAAACTACTATTAACAATCATAATTTAGATATTAGAGGAAGAAAGACCTTTTTAACGACAGGTGGCAAAGGCATCTAACCCACAAATCCCCAAATAGCTATGCTACCCAACACAAGGTCATAAACTTCATACAACATCCTGAGATCTTTGCAGTCTCTGTTTTTTATATGAAATTAGACTACATGTTCTCAAGTGTGAAATTCTAAATGGTGAGCTTGCCCTTCAATGTCAAAAGGGTGGAGGCCTCTACTAGTCTTGTGTGCTAAGGGAAGGAGCAACTGCAGTGATAGGGAGAGCATGTTGGGGTGTCTGCTAAAAGCAAAGCGAAGAGTTGCCTTAATATACTAAGGTGCATCCATAACCACTCACCGGTGGGAAGTAAAGGGCAGTCAGATGTTATGAACAGTAAGGGCAAAATTTAAGACAATGCAGTCTGACAGCTTATCAGCTGAGATGTGTTGCAAATACTAAGGAATATTTGGTGAGGAACTTACAACAATAACTATCAGCAACAATGGGGTGGAAAGCAAACTAGATATGGACAAAATATGAAGTGGGTTATCAGAATTTTTAATAATTTTGCCAATGTTAATAATTTTGTATTTTTTATGTCTTTGACATCTCATGACATGAACAAAAATTTTCAGGAAAAACTTTACATTGTTTGTCCAAACAAATAATACACTTCAAACTGTTAAAATAATGCCATTCATAAGCTATTGTCTTGCCTTTATTTGTGTGTGCTTTTCCTTCAGCAGCATAGTCCTTTCATTTTCTTTATCAATGTGCCTCTTTGACTCTTTTAAATAAAGAGTGGAGAAGTGCTTTTCTGTGTTATAAACTTTAATTATCTCCATTGACACATTTGAGCCCATTCACAATATGAAAGCACACTTAAAATATAATGTCTGAATATCTTCCTATTGGAACTAGGGGTGAATTAACATATTTACCCACCCCAATCATCTGTTTCACAATATGTTCAAGCTAAAGTTTGAATTAGAAAGTGTTCACTCATTTTTTAGATGACTAGGAACCTAAATATGTCCTGTATTCAACAGAAGTAACAACAAAGAATAGAAATGGGAAAATGGTGTTATATCTGATATCTGTTTTACTGAAACATTACAGTACAGCAAAGGAAGCAGTAAACAGAATAAAGAAACACCTACAAAGCAGGTGAAAATATTGGTCAACTATTTATCTGATAAAGGGTTATTAAATAGAATATATTTTGAACTCCAAAAAATAATCAATAGCAAAACAACCCCACTGAATAATTGAAAATAGATATAAATAGAGATCTGAGTAGAAATCATGTAGTGATCACTAGATATGTGAAAACAATCTTCAACATAACACACAGGAATGTAGATCAAATTACAATTAAGGTATCACTTCACTCCAGAAAGAAAAGTTATCATCCAAAAGGTACAGATAGAAAGTATGGCTAAGGTATAAAGAAAAGCAAATCTTTGCATGACATAAGTATTGTAATTTAAGAAAGATGCCATGCCACAGGGTTCAAGCACAGAGATTTTTATATTATGGAAAGGGAAGGGGGAAACTAGCCACTGGAGACAGGAGCAGCGGGAGAGAAGATAGAGGCAAGACGGGGAAGAGGGGGAGAGGGAGGAACAGATAGATAGAGAAAGGGAGAGAAAGAGAGAGAAAAGGATGAGAGGTGGGCGGGGCCCTTTTAGACAAGAGCATAGTGAATGTGCACAGCTGATGCTATTAGTGGCTGAGCTGAGGGCGTATCCTGACAGAACCCCAAGGACAGGCCAGTACAGGTACTACCTGAATGCTAACAAAAAGTGGGAAAATATTAACAGATAAATGTAGTTATCTTATAAGAGAAATGGAGGTCTCCCCTAAAATAAAACACACAGTTATCATTGATCTCACAATTCCATTATTTTGCATATATACAACAATGAAATATTTATGATGAGAGTGTTATTCATCCTCTCAAGTCTTCTGCAACTTTATATTCATAACAGATGAAAAATACAAACAACTTTCATATTCATTTTCTGATTAATAGATGAAAGAAATATATTTATGCACTATGGAATATTACTCAGTTATAAAAATGAGGGCATCCTGGTAGTGAGATTCGGCTTAATGATAGCATATTTGCCTACCATATGAAAGTTTCTGGTTCTATCCTTAGTATGGACAGTTGAAGGAGGAGAAAGAGAGAAAGAGAAAGAGAAAGACAGAATGAAAGAGGGGGGAGAGAGGGACAAAGGGATGAAAAAGAAAGAAAGAAAAAGGAAGGAAGGAAGAAAGAAAGAAAGGAAAACAGGAAAAAAATGTAAGGAGGGGAGAGGAACAGGAACAATAGGAAGAATAGAGGGGAGTAACTCTGTCACTTGAACAACATGGATGAACCCTGAAATCAATCTTCTATATTAAGTGAAATAAGGCAGATATAAGAAATCAAATACTGCATGATCATACGCAAATGTAGAGACTAAGATGCTCACCTTGCAGTTTTAGAGTAAAATGGTGGCTATAAGAAGTACGGGAAAGTTCAGTGTCAAGGGCTTTATTCATGAGCACAAGTAATTATTGCACAGCAGGAAGAAGTGCCTGAGATTAGGCCAAATTTGTTCAGAGTTTTAACCTAACATTAAAAAAAAAAAAAAAAAGAAAAGAAAAGAAAAGAAAAGAAAGAAAGAAAAGTTGAAAGAGCATCTTGCTGTGTAGCTTGGGCTGTCTTCAAAATCTTTTGCCTCCTGCATCAGCAATCAAAGTGACAAGAATACAGTTTTGAACAACCATATTTTGTTCTTTTAATTGAATACTTAATTAACAGAAGATTTCTCTTCAAGTAAGAAATATTACATCTTTTGATCCATAGAGAAAAGTAAGCCATGAGTGTATGTGTGTGTGTATGTTTGTGTGTGTGTGTGTGTGTGTGTGTGTGTGTGTATGTTTATGTGTGTGTGTGTTTGTGTGTGTGTGTACGTGTTCAGTATGTGCAGTATGTATGTGTGTCCACTTTATATGTGGATTGGGTGGTCAGTGATCTCCATCTCTCTGTCCTCACCCTGTAAAATTTCTTTCTTCAGTCTCACTGATCTAGAAGTAACTTAGCTTTCTCTTGCCTTTGGCTTTTTACTCTTTTCTCCTATATGAGGATTGTAGTAAGATTAATTATAGCATATTCTTTCACTATCAAGGTAAACACATGTCATGGGAGGATGTGGTTAAACGCCCCTATTTCCTTTCAGTATCTCCAGTCATTTTGTGTTTGTGCGTAGTTTAATAGAATAGCACCTAACATTTTTACTTCTATGCTTTGGTTTCTGACACTATTTCCAGTTTCTTAGACAATGAATGGCATCAATAAATGCCTTGAAATTCTGAGTAATATTTTAAAAACATGTTAAGTGCAAAGGAAGGAGTCAGTGATGGTATATAGTAAGTGAATATGAATTAACTTTCCATTAATTGATATGTACATTTAACCTACAAGTACTTGTACTAACGTGACAAATCTGGTATGTTTCCATTCTCTCTGGTACCTTCTTTTTGCCTGCTGTCAAGGATCCAGAAAGGTCAGTTCATTCAAAATCCAATTCATGAGGTGCCCAAACTCCGTATGTTCAAATGGGAAGTGAAATATGAGTTGTTTATTTTCCTTAGACACCATGATAAATCTATCTGCCTGTGAAAATGTCCCAAAGAAAAGGTTTAGACTGTGGCATAGAAGGTTAGATAATATAATAGATTAGGGTGTATTTTGTGCACATAAATAGAAATGTATTCCAAAATACTCAAGTCAAAAAAGAATATATATGTTCTCTAATACCTTAAGAAATATCATATATACTGATGCTAAATTCATTTGAAAATTTAATCAATAATAAAATCATTGCTATAAATACTAATACATTAGCAAGAACAGAGATTTAAGAAAAATAGTCATATCAATATAGCTTGAAGACTGCATCAGATATAAGCAAATGATGTGTTAATAAACTATGAAGTAAAAAGGAAGATATGTCCCAAAATTTGAAACAGATGTGGAAATCATTTAATTCAACAAATATCTATTGCTTGCTTTCTTTTGGTATTTTTTAGGGCTGCAACTCAAAACTACAGGTTCAGAAAATAGCCTAACAAACTGTTACACAACTAAAAGAAGCCTTTCATTCTGAAAAAAAACTAAGATTCTTAGAAGTCCATAAAAGTTTTGTAATATGCAGCTTTAACCAGTGCTTCCTGGTGGTCAAATGGAATCATACACTTAGTGTAGAATGCTTGCACTTGACACAAATTGTTGCAAAAATTTCAAACTTGAAATATAGCCTAGCGTGACAGACTGCATTCCATCTGCTTTTCAAAAAGTATGAACTATGGGAAAATGCCAGTGCACACTGATTCTGTCTAAGCAAGTCACTGAATTCTTTCATCATCAGCTAGTTTTGGTAGTTTGATGAGGTCCCATGGCAATCGGTTATCCTCTGAATTTCCCCAGTGATTCCAGTGGAGAGGAAAGCTGCTCTCCCATATGTGGCTAGCCTAATAAATTAATTAAGGTTATAAATGTCATGCCATCTGCACCTAATGTGTGAAGGACATTAATCAGGCCATACCTCCCAGCTGGGTGCACCTTTAGTGTGTAGCCACCTGGAACACAAACAGTGCAATGTGTCAATGGAGGAGATCAAGAGCACACGATGTGGAAGAGTTAGATCTCTTGCATCAGGCTGTGCTGTGGGGATTCCGTTTCTCTATCAGATTCTGCTTTTGCTAAACTCAATGCATGCTGATAAGATGTTTAACTCTGAATATGCACATGACGATTATAAGTTGCATTTAACCATAAACCATATGAAAACAGGTAAAGGTGATTTCTATAATACAAATATTGTTAGTAATATTCTAAAACATATTGTAAAAATACATAAAATAATGCACAAAAGCGAGTTTTTGCAACGCTGATCACTAAGATTTTCTTTCCAGGAAGCTGGCTGAATTATTTTGAGCAACCTCCAGGTGAGCACAGTTGATGTGTAGTGCTATAAATCTTCAACTTAATACTGCTTTGCCTGCATATGTGTGTTTTCATTTTTAGTTACTTCCTTGTATTTCTTTTATTCCTCTGGAAGCATTATCTCTGATCCATTAGTTATTTGGAAACATATTTTCCCTTTCTAAGTGTTTGGAGAATATCTGTTTATGGGTCTTATTACTCTTTCTCAGCTATACATATGACAGAGGATTCAAAACCACAATATTTAAATAAGTAAAAAAAAAAAAAAGACAAGAAACATGTGAACTGACTTTTCAAAAATGGGGTAAAAAGTTATCACTACAAGAAAATGGTATAAAACATTTCAAAATGTGTTCATCACACTCAGAAATTAAGGAAATGAAGAAAAAGAACTTTGAGATTTCATCTTTCCCCAGTTTGAATAGCGAAGATTAACCACAGCAACAACAAATGCTCACTCAGTTGTGAGAAAGGAAGACCTTCATCGAATGTTGATGTAAACGTAAATTGGTGTACACATTCTAGAAATCAGTATGGGGAATTGACAAAAACATAAATGCAAATGTACCATCTGATACAGTAAGGTGACAAGCATCTTAGACAAGAATATATCAATCTTTTAACAGTAACAATGACCAGCATCCCAAGATATCTAAAGATGAAATAAATGACACACAGGTGACAAGTAAGGTTGTGGATTTTAGAAAAAGAACCTATCACTGCCATTTGCGCGACCAGCATAATCCCTCCTAACATTCTGAATCTTATCTCTATTACCACAGAGAAGGGTAGTACTACGGTTTTTCATAGAAACCTCCCTTTTCTGAAAATGGAGAGCATTGCAGGAAATTACAACTGGATACAATGAAGTGGTAGGCGTGCCTAAATCTACACCACAGACCCTTTGTCTATGGCTACAGAAATATCAAGAGTGTGGGTGTAGAAAGATTGTAAGAATCAGAAAGTCAGGAGGTCTACTTTGAATCAGCCTTACTGTGTTCATAAGCAAGCCTAACAATTTCACTATCAGTGGACAGGTTAATGAAGATCAGGGAGGATTTCATGGGTTCTCACCACTAGACAAAAACTACAGGCATTTAATGACTTCAGAGAGTGGGAGGAATAGTTATCCAATACAAATTGGTTACCATTGAAGGCATATATGCTGTACCAACAAAAATGTACTCAGTATGTTGTATGTCATGCACACATATGTGCGCTCACACATGCACGCACTCACACACACTCTAGGATACCCACAAATTATATATATATATATATATATATATATATATATATATATTGAGGCAATCAGTTTGAGAATTCAGGAACATGAAAGAGGTTGTATGGTGGAAGGGGACCATAAAGGGATGAAATTACCTTTTTAAGTTAAGATGTATAAAGAGATATAAATAGGCAGATAAATAGAAAAAGAAAGAAAGAGTTTAGGGAGCTTAATTTGAGCTTATGATTCCAGAGAGTGAGTGTCCATCAGGGCAGCAATCATCAAGAATGTTAGAAAGAAGCTGGGATCTCACTTGTCAAAACAGAATCATGAAGCAGTGGGGAGGGAACACACTGGAAATGGTACAAGTTTTTAAATTTCAAAACCTTTTATCAACGACTCACTTCCTCCAGTGAGGCCATACCTTCTAGACCTCCCCCGAACACCATCAACAACTGGGGGTGGGGGTTAAGTGTTGAAATACAAAGGCCAACAGGAAGTACAAACTTTGATGTTTAAGAAAGAAGGGATGGATCTGGGAGTAGGGGCTGAATGTGGTCAAAAAACATTGGGCAGAATTCAGCAAGCACTAAAAGAAAGAGTAATATTGATGCTAGGCTGGCGCTGCTGTCATGATCGACATATTTATTTTTATTTTGGTTGTGTGCTGAATTTATAGACACCTGTTTACTAGGGAAGTGCACTACTACTGAAGCGCAGCCTCCAACTGTTATTATTTAATTTTGATACACTGTTTCATAAATTTACACGGATGGTCCTTCAACTTACTCTAGTCCAGGACTTAGTCTTTGGAGGATTCATATCACTTTTTAAGTTTTTGGAGGTCCTAGTAGGAAGCCTATGAAGAGCCTGTGTGTCATTGTTACTCCTGAGACCAGAAACATGAAAATTATAGTTTTGAATTAAGAGAAAAAATAAGTCAAGATAGAAAAATTGTGTTGACTGAGGAAGAGCAAATGAAGGAGAAAGTTGTTTATCAGGCCAAAAAGGAAAAGCTGTCAGTGTTTAGTCAAGGAACATGAGTAATTAGAAGTCATTTTAATGACATATTTTGAACTTAGTGCATTTTTGTTTGAATCTCAGAAATGTATTTTTATGCTCTAATTTAAAGAGGATGGTGAAAAGGAAATTTGGCCAGCATTAAGCCAGGTGGTTTGGTACATTGCCTAGGAGGTAAAAATAATCCCTAAAAAAACACTTGCTTATAATAAGTAGACAACATTTATTCATCTCAGAGATTAAAATTAACTAATTAGAGCAATTTATCATCCATTCTTCTTGAAGTAAAAGGGTCTTTGTTCTGATCTTTCAAGAGATAATACAGTCTAGTCTTCATAGCTGTCTAAAATGTACTTGAGGGTTATTTTTAGTCAACACATTAGACACACTGCTGTAGTCTGCATTTCTCATCAAAGAATATGAATAGGCAGTAAATGCAAAGTACAAAAATTGTCAAGAAAAAAGATTAATAAAGAATGATTTTCATTTACTTTTACATCTACATGATCCATTTTAAATCAAGCTCTAAAATATTAGCTTCTTTCTTTGAATTAGGCAATAAAATATATATTTCAATGAATTCCTTATGTAAAAGATTTTTGTTATTATTGCTTTTAATGTCTGTATTAATACATACAAGCTGAGGTAAGAACTTACTTTGGAGTCATTCCAAAAAATTTTGATTTGTAAGTCATCAGGTTTATAATTAATGTCATCTATTTATGAAAATAAATCACATTAGATCCTGAAAACTTCCAAAACGCATTCCTTACTAGACTCTTTGTCAGTCAAGAGAGCAATTAGTTCAGGAGGTGCTGGAGAGTCAGTTGGTCTTTTTGAAAGGATAACCTAGGATGTAAGATTCTATTACCCATATATATGGTTAGAAAAAACCATCACCACTCTGCTAGTTTATTTTGATTTTAATTAAGTTTCAAAATTTAGATTATTGTGGTAAAACTGCTTATCAAATAATTGCATGTGAACACTTGGAAAGCAATGACTAGTTAAGAATCCTCAGAGACTGGTAACTATCATGACAACTGCTCAATATCATTTGTGTTTATTAATCCCTGAGGATCCACATGTTTAGGGGAAGAAGAAATATGAGAAATTATGCCTTTAACTTCCAGGTATTTCTTACTCCCTACTCTGTCCATCAACACAAATGCACAAATTAAAACTAAAAGCAGTTTCAATATATACTTAAAAGTATGTCAATCTACTTTCTGAAAGCACACCTTACTCTCTTGCATAACATACTAGGTCAGTAAATATTCACAATGCCAGCACCATTTTATGACAATAAACCCAAGTCATTATTTTTATTGCCTTCCTGATTGCATGTCCCCTCAAATGACAAGTCGCTGCTGGCTACGAGCCTGCATGCTATTCTGGATTCCTAATGAATCTAGAAAGGCTAAGTGATATGACTGGCTAAAACTGAGTCTGGGTGAGCCAGAAGATGAATGAGTTATTTTCTGGCCATAACATTATCTGAAATACAGTAGCTCAGTTGCCCCTATTAAGACTCATTCCACTTAGAAGAGTTGCAGAAGCTATAAATTTTCAGTAGGCATAGTAACACTCCCAGCCATATTTTAACTTCTTATCTTCATGCCTCACTCCCCTCTTGTCATTCCACAGACCTAATACACTGGTTTGCTTCGGTGTATTCTAGGGAATTCTGATACGGGTAAAGAGAAGGTAAAATCCAACTACCCTGAGGTGTAGTAGTTTCTTCTCATAATATATACAGGGGAACTCCAAGCTGTGTCTACTTTCTCGGTTGTAACTGTAGTCTCATAGCTAATAGGCAGAGATTAAACACTTAAGCCTGTCAGACTATGTGGTTTTAACATTAGTTCAATGCACAGCTTTCTTAAGTGCTGTTTTAAACCCAGGTTATTGATTATAGAAGACAGGGTAGTCAAAGTATGTGTGCAGAAGAGAAGATTGACAAAACATTGACCTATGCACCTGTGGGAAGTTGCCTTGCCCCTGAAGCAGCTTGTCCATTTGCATCAGGCTACTATATCTCTATGGTTTTAACATACTTAGTGCTTTTAACAAGTGGGATTTGGGAGGGGGTATGGGTGGAGGGGAGGATGAGGGAACTGGGATTGACATGTAATGCAAGCTTGTTTCAAATTTAAATTACAAAAATATTATCAAATAAAAAAGAAAGGAAGGAAGGAAGAAAATAAAAGAAAGAAAGAAAGAAAGAAAGAAAGAAAGAAAGAAAGAAAGAAAGTGATTTTGTGACATATGTGAATGTGTGTCAAAATCTCTCATCACTCTATGCCTAGAGGAGTCAGCGTTGGTCTAACCATTGGGATTAAACATCCTCTGCATGCTCATTGAAGATGACATGAGTAAGAAAGGAGTCATGGGAGGGAAATGAGGCAATTTGCCTCTCAAACTCAAGTATTCTTGAGGGTCAGGAGAGCCAAAATAATTCACATTACATCACTTAAAATATGTTAATTGATTTTAATACTCAAAAGGCAGAGGCAACATGGTAGCTGTGAGATTCAGGCTACCCTAGGCTGCTTAGTATGTGCCAGCAAACCAGACATGTAGAGCAAGACCCTACTTTAACAGGAGACAAAATAGATGTCCTTAAACAAAACCTTTTCAAAAAGGACATGTTACAGGGAGAAAAATCACAGAACTTCAAAATATGTTTTTCAACATTCTGAACTCTCCTTCAATTTACTAGGTCTTTTGATACATTTCAGGAGTAATGTTTCAATGTTTTTTTTTATTTGATATCTCTAATTTCAAAAATTTTCTTCAATGAAAGTTTCAAAAATTCAACATTTAGAGAGTTACATCTGACTTTGTAATTTGCTATAGGTTTCTAAGATGTTTTAGAATATTAACAGTAGGAAGTAATTTGTCTACTAAAAAAGTTTAAATATAGAATATGTTTTCAATCATACTTTCAAATATATCTAAAATTATGATTTTTAGGCTATACTATTATTTGTGTAGTAATTGTTATTTTCTTGGAAAAATGGTTAAATTGTAATCTAATTGCATTAAACTATCTGGAGAAAAATGAATTTTATTTAATTTTCTCTGTTTGTTTTTTAATGCAGTACAAAGGACTTCAGTATTATCCACAACACATTTGGTTTCCTACTACTAATTCAGAAAATATGACATTATGATGTGTTAGATTTATATTACAATTAACAAATGATACACAATTTTCCCATTAACTCTACCAGTTTTCTAATATCTGTATTTCCATGATTTCCCCATTTTATAATTATTAATTCTTATTAGAAACAATTAATGATTCCACTTATCAAGAATAGAATTTATCTTTAATGCTGTCATTTGTACTTACTACTGCCATTTTAACCATTATTTAGTGATTTTAAACACGCTTAAGAAACCTTTGAAGAAAAAAAAAATCACTTCAAAGAAACAAATAAAATCAGACCTGACTTTGTGTGGAACTGCACAGAATACTCTGACTAGACAAAGAACCTGAACTATCTCTTTTTATGTCTAAAGTCATTACTTTTACCAACTTCAAAACAAACTAGAAAGTTCTTTTAACTAGAGTAGCATTATGCTAACAAAAATGTAGACACAGAAGCCAAAGAAACAGAAAAGGAATGCAGAAATAAGTACAACCATTTACTGTTAAGCAGCTTTAGGCAAACTTCCAAGAACCTACATTCTTGTAAATGGTGGCGAGAAAATTTCACAGCAGCACATGAAGCCAGAGTGTCTCTCCATAAGAACACATTCACAATAGATCAGGACATAAAGGCACGACTTAAAATTTCAAAACTGCTAGAAATAACAGAAAAGTTATTTTTCAGTGCATTACTGTCAATAAATCTGGGGGCTTCTACATAAATGAACATGAGATAAACACCGATTGAGATAAATCCAAATACAAACCATAATTCAATGTGTATCAACCCCGTTACAATGTCTGTTAATAAAAAAATTCAAAAACTGGATTAAAAATAAAAGAACAGTAGACATAGAAAGGTAAATTAGTATATCCAGATGGAGTTTCCCATAGAACAAAACAAACACCATTATCTAGTTACCTTACTACTAAGTACTGACAAAAAAAAAAAAAAAAAAAAAAAAAAAAAAGAAACAAAAAACAAGAAGGTTATGATAAAGAGAACTGTGGACTCATATGCTTATGGATATATTTCCCATCATATCCAAGATATAAATAAATGTTCATCTCAATCTTAAAATTATACATAGGAACACATTATATAGATCACATCTAATAGGAGACTGGCAGAGTTGTCATAAAGGAAATTGAAAAGAGGATATTAAAAAAAATTGTAAAGTAAAATGTACAAAAACACAGATAACAAAATTAAGTTCCATTTTTTACAGCAGAGTAGTGTTGTTGGGAAATATTTAAAGATGTGTTACATTTGTTTCTGCCGTGGGGCATTTGTTTGGACAATGTAATATGTGGTGCATTCTTTTAGGTTGCATTTGTTTGACTCTGTGATGCTGTGTTACTGTGCCTGTCTAAAACAACTGATTGGTCTAAAAAAAGCAGGAGAAAGGATAGACAGGGCTAGCACGCAGGAAAAAAAGGGAGAAAAGAGGAAGGCTGTGTGTTTTCCTCCAGTTACTTATCCTATAGTTATGTTCAACAGTTACCACTTTTTTGAGTTTTACCAAATTTCTACTATCACAAATTATATTATGTGCTGAGAAGTCACAGATTTTATGCTTACTAATTTTCAAATATGTGTGATATGTTCTGAGGATTCATTTCTTATTTGGCATAGGCTTAATTGACTAGTGACCCATTTGTACATGTTATATGACAGGTCAATGAGATAATGTAAGAGAATTCGTTCTTAATTTTTCATGAAATATGCACTTTTATGCTAATTATAATTAGAACCTCTCATTGAAAAGTGAAATGGGTTAAATCTTCTTTCATAGACCAGAATAATATGTGTAAACAATGATTCTATGGGTAGAATGGAGCAATAGCTTTGAAATCAATTAGTCACATCCTTATCATCATTTATTTTTGCATAATGTGTCATGGAACATTTAGAAAGGAAACTGTCATGATACAGTTTTTCTTTTCATTATGATATAGTTTCCCTAGGGGGTTTAAACAGAGACTAACTTGAGATTTAACCCATTCTTTATGGAATATAGAAATCAAAAATAAAGTACACACACATACCCTCTAATGAGTGTTAACTCCTAAGAGATGGCACTTAATAGTTGTTCTATGTTTGAGATAACATGTCTTCTTCGAGATATCATTCAATGAGACTTGCCTGTTTGCATCAACAAATGGTTTATTTGATAATGAAAGGTAAGAAAGATGGACTCCAGCTCTTTAATCTTTTAGTAGCTGCAGTTCTTGGTACCTTGTCTTCCATTTAGATTATTTTCAACCTAATATATTGGAAAATAAAATGTCTCCATCATTAGCCTCCCTTGTGTTTAGTGGTCTCTGTATGTCCTGTGTTTAGTAGGCCTCTACGTATATTTTGCTGCATTATTCAGATATACTTTCTTAGCTTTAAAAGCACTACTTAGTGATTTGAAATACACGGAAAAACAAAAAAACAAGTTGTGTGTTTTAGGGTGTTAACAAGTCCATCCTGCATCTAGATCTTCTGAGTAATGGGAAGAAGGAATTCTCTTGGGGAAGGAAGTAGGATCAGATAACACTTGGCTTTAGCTCTAGGTTTTGCATTAAACTTACAGTTAGTATTTCCAACTGTAATTCTTCTTTGTCTGATTCTCTGTTGTAAGTGGCCAAGAGCAAGAAAATATCTCAGCAGTTACTCTTCATTTTGAACAAGCCAATATTCAATTCCTAGTGCATCTAATTTAAAATCTATACATTTAATTCTCCATGCAGGATGCCTAACATTACTTCTGACTTACATTTCTGTACAATATAAAACTGTAAAATCCATTTTATTCCTTATGTATTATTTAAAGAATTACATTTATGTGAATATATGTGTGGGTCTTTGTGAATGATGTACATGAGTGTGCAGCTGACCTTGAAGACAAGATAATGGTGCTTGTTCCTCTAGAGCTGGAATCACAGAGAACTATGATGTTCCTGGTACAGATACTGGAAACTGAATTCCAGTTATCTGCAAAACCAGCAAGTGCTCTTAACTGATTAAGCCATATCCCAGCTCTTCCTAATATCACTTTTGGTAAAAATGTTTTTTATCTCACTACAGGATTAGACTATGAGGCAATACCCTCTGTAAATTAGATTCAGTAGTTTTTTGTTGTTGTTGTTGTTGTTGTTGTTTTAATGTGATCTTTTCAATTCAGTACGGAATGGTCTATCAATTAGCATATATAAGAATAACACTTACACTGGTTTACCATAAGTTATATTTAAGAATCTGTTAATTTAAACTTTTCTTTCCACATCATAAAAGATATTATCCAGGTATCTTCTACAGACATTCTTTCTGTTATGATAAGTTGTTGCCTTTCCATAGCATACTTATTAATTAGTCTTTCTCCTACCTTTGAAATTGAATTAAGAGAAGGCACGGAGCACCATATGGGCCTCTTGAATGTGTATGTGTGGGTCTTGTCCCTTTGTTATCCTTACCAGCCACACCCATCATTTTTCATCCCTATGGATATTTCTAATGTAGATAATATTAAAAAATTCTTAAGGAAAATACATTTTTAAAGTATTTTTGGTTTATAGTTTTCAAAGTATTAGCATATTTTTAAATAAATTTTCACTGGAGCACAAGTCTAATTATGCAAACCTCTGTGATGTTTGTGAAGCCAATTTGTTATTGACTTTCCATTCCAACCTTCTGTTGATTAAACTATAATAACCATTTTCAAATAAATTCAATAATTATTAAAGCCATATCTGATTAGTGAAATTCATAGTAATAATGTGGCCATGTTAAAATCAGGTTGAATCAATGAAACCTTATGACATCTATTTATGACAACTGTACTCTCTTTCGTCTAATACTATTTCCTTATGTCTCTTATATAGTTGATCAGGTCGCAAAATCATTCTTGCAGAAAAGAGCCTGCAATTCCAGTCATCTCCAAGAATAACAATTGGCAGCACAAGGGAATAAGGACATCACATCACACAGAAGTAAGAAACATTGGAAGTTATATTGGAGACAAGAAGACTTATTTGCCTTAAACATACAGCATCCAAGAAGTGTCTTGCTCTGTGTAAACTTTATAAACCATTTATAGTAAACTTTAAATTCTGTCATATTACATATGTATTTGTGTGTGTGTATCCCTACGTCCCTGTGCGTCTCTCTGTGTGTCCATATGCCTTGGTGTGTCTCTGTGTGTTTAACATTGAAAAGCTATAAAGAGAACTTAAATCTGTTCATTTTTAGATATATCTGGGGGAGTACGTTGAAGCCTAACCTACTATATATGAATTTAATACATGGAGCAGAATTAAAGGATTCTCACTAGAATCTATCACTCACTCTGAGAAGCCTGTTACTATACATTATGTGTTCATTTGTTAAGTCCCATTCATTCATTATTGATCAATAGTTCCCAAGTATTTATTATTTCCCTACTGTTCATCTAATTTATATGATGGCATAACCCTACTAATCCAGTATTATAGGTTTGCTATGTTATCTAGGCAAAGATATGAAAAAGGTGGGAATTTATTTCTCTTCTTTTGTGAAATGGAAGGAGGGTGTTTTATGTTTGTATGGTTAATAGCTGCTTCAAGTTGGAAGGCAGTCTTGTGTCTTGTTCTCTAGCTTTCCAGCATCATTTGTTTCTCCCTTCTTAAAGTAATAAGGCTACTTCTTTTTAATAGTCCCTGAACCTATGTCATCCTTGTAGCTTTTACATCACCAACATAATCAGCTTTCTGCAAGAAATGTGTCAGAAGAACTTCCATTACTTAGTTTCCATGCATGTGCTGATGAGAAAAAGGGCAATTTGGGAATGGGGATTTATTTTGGTTTACAAGTTCAAAGGATTTAGGCCACCATGGGAAGCAGGCATGGTGACTTTGTGTCATGGTGAGTGATGAAGAGAGTAAAGAAGAATGTCAGCAATTAGCAAGTTTACCACCTCCTCTTTAATCCCATCAGGGTCTATAAACTATAGGGTGATGAATCCTCATCCAACCAAGCTGAAAATAAACATCACCTGTCACAGTTTCTATCCTACTTAGAACTTGTTCTGTCCTAGTTAGAACTTGGATGGTTTATTGCCAAAAACTTGAGAGAAGGACTTGATGTTTTAGAAAGACCAAAGTTAAGTACAGACAACCATTTCTGCCGTAGGATGAATGCTCTTTAAGTAAAGGAAACAAAACAATGTAACTACAAAAGCAGTATAAAACTGTGAACCTTTCATGATGCTCACACTCTAAATAAAGGTGAAGAAATACAGCACCAACTCCTCAGTTTCCTTGAGGCAGACATTTCATCTAAGAAAAAATTCTTTCTACTTTTCTGCCAGTAGTGTTTATTGTTGCAATAACTGAAAATATAAAATAACACATCCAACAGTAGGCTTTATGATCCACAGGCTGGAAAAGTATTTTTAAATTATGAAATTTCTGACTCATTGGGTACTTGGTAAAAAACAAAACAGTATCAATATCGAAGAGGAAGAGAATAAATATTTTACATACTGTTGTTTCTCTAATTATCTGGGGAAATGTTAATAATAAATAAAAAGCTGTCCTTGCATTTCTCTAAAAGAACATAAATCAGCACATAGATAAAAAGTAAAAGCCAGTGTATTTAAAAATACGCAATTGGGTTACCTGAAATTTAACTTTTTAAATGGAAAACTAAGAAGAGTACACATACAAATTCATGAGAAAATGTTATACTTAGGCTTAATAATGTAGCTCTTTATAGGTGAAAATGTTTTAAAAGTATGAATATTTGCAACAAAATTAAGCTCAGTGAAACACTTTATTCTCTTCTTAAGGAATAAAATTCTATCATTTTATTCTGGCTTGGGATATCAGTGATGAAGACACACTCTACACATTTTTCTCTATGGTTTGTTACAAATCTCAATATGTGAAATTTTATAAAAGTATATTCATGATTTACACTTCTTTAATAATATTAAAATGCTTATATATAATTTTTTATCTAAACACTATGACATGGTAGTCTTTAAAAAAATATTTAACCATGTACCATAGATTATTATTTGAAATTTTTTACTGACCTACTTTCTGTAACATTGGCTTGAAATCTTTAAATATTTTATCAAACAGAAAGATAAAGGAAAAACAACTTACCATGATTAAATTTTGATCATATAGTAAGTGGCCATGATTTTAAGCTATCTTGCATTTATAAACATGTGATGTTGATTGCTGAATATTAATATCACTTCAGATTACTTCTAACATAAAAACATAGATAATAAAGACTGTTACATTAATATATTATTGTTTTATGTTTAGCTTGAAAAGGAGTGTCTTTAAGTGTCTATTACCTATTGTTACTAAATATTTGCTTATATTTGAGAGAAAAAAAATTAAAAAGTTAGTTCTATAAGTCTTAAAATTTATAAAGTATGCTTCTAAAATTATTATCAAGTAATTATGATTAGTACCTGAAGTTTTATATTTCTTTTTTTTTTCTGAGAGGCTGCAAAAAGTATATATTTTATAAATAAATATGTTTGAGTTGTACTAAAAAGTTATTATTTGGGGGATCTAATAACGATAATTTCTGCATAAGAGGTGAATATTTATGTTTAACTCAATGACACACAATTTAAATGGAACAAAATGTTGTATTACTTATTGGCATTATATAAACTATTTTGGAACTATTTATCTATAAGTCTTGTACCTCATTTTCCTCATTATCAGTTTTTATTGTGTGTATTTAATTCATAGTTTCATAGGACAATGAGAATAGAAATTGGAGTGTGGCACTTACTCCCTAAACATATGTGGATTTTCTGAAAAAGTATGTAATTGGTTCTCAAAAATCAACAGATGAAAGCATTTTAAGACTCATTTGAAGTTTTTTTGCATATTGGATATTGAAACCTGGAGAAGAATGAGATGTGTGACATTTAAAGAGACAAATGGTTGGGGCAGGGATTTAGCTCAAAGGTAGAGAGTTTGGCTAGAAGGTTTAGTACTAAATTACTAAACACACACACACACACACACTTACACACACACAGTCTCAAGAACATAATCTGTCACGTAATTGGACTATAATTCAGTCTTCCACAAGAAATGTTGACTTTTCATAATTAGAAAGAATCCTTGGCTGGCAGAACTTCTGTGAGAGGCAAGCACGGTATCTCACTTTGTTTTCCAATTAGTCATATTATTTCAAGATATGTTCTTAAAATGAAATGCCAACTTGAAAACCGATTTCACTATTTACTTAAAAATGGAATGTCTGTAACATTTAATCAACCAATTATTTGAGATAAAACCTGGACTTGAAAGATTTGAAAACTAAAATGTTTTCAACTCCTGATGAAATGAAGGAACGTATCCAAAAATAATTAAAAGCCTGAGGTTTGTCTGTGGTTGACCAAAGGCAAAGTGAAAATAGAGAGATGCATATAAAATAATTGTTTAACATTTTAAATTTTGAATAGAGAGCTTTATGAATTTATCCCTGATCTTATCTCTTTGGTCCTTGTATTTTTACATTTCTTTTGTACTAGTATTATATGCTACACACAACTGAATCTCTGTGAAGGGTATTGAATTCGTGTTCTTAGACATGATATGTCTATATAAGCAACCCTTAAGAAATTTCAGGTTCAAAGTATATTTCCATATAATAGAGTTAACATCTAAACAGAGCAGCGCAACTAGCAAATACATGAGAAGAAAATAAAATCATAGTAGAATAAGACTTATAGGTAAATAATTATCTAGCTTACTTGTAATGTATTTTCTTGATGTTTAGTATTGCTTGTATATTTCTGATAATATAGTTGTATCTTTGTTTAATTTTAACACACATTCATTAATAGTTCATGCAATTTGGTTTCTAATAAATAGTAGCATTTTCCCAACTTCTTTATGAAGATATGGGTAGGAAACTTACCTTGTTTCAAGGCATGGAGGTGGGTGGAATGGGAATTGAGGAGGATCTGTGAAAAGTTGGGGGATCGAAAACTGCTATTAGAATATACTATATGAGATTTATTTTTTATAAACATTGTCCTTTCCAAATATATAAATATTTCTCAAATATGTTAGTATTTGAGTATACTGCTATCAAGAGAGGGAGAAATATCCCTAAGTTATCAGTCCTTCAAAGTGGGTTGTATTTTTTTTTCTTCTTTAGGGTATATTGGGCAGTGGAAATAGTCATGAGCCAACGATGCTCTCTATCTTGTAGGTTTGGCCTCAACTTTCAATGAGCTCCCCTCCACTTGGTAAAATTGAGGCAATGATAACTAGAGAAAAAAAAAGATTCATAGCTTTGTCTTCCTCTCATATTCTATAACCCATATTCTATAACTAGTGGGTTGACAGGCCAAGTCCTTTTATTAGAGGTATTTGATTAAAAATATGTTTTCCAACATGTGATTACTAGTCTATGTAAAAAAGGCTTTCAGAGAATTTTAAGACCAGCATTTTCATGTGCTGGCTCCATGTTAAGAGCAGTTTTCTTGCCACCCTGGTCCCACAGCTGTGTCAGCCCAAATAACACACAGAGACACTGTATTAGATATAAAGCTGTTGGCCTCTTACTAGTGTTTCTTATTGGCTACCTCTATCTTAAATATTAACCCATTTCTATTAATCTAAGTGTTTCCACATGGTCTTATCTTACCAGAGAAAGGGTCATGATCTCTTCCTCTCAAGTCTCTACATCATGAGTCTCCTCCTACATCTCCCAGAATCCTCCTTGTCTTCTAGTTCTGCCTATCTTGCCTTCCTATTTGCCAACAGTGCTTTATTCATTAAGCAATAAGAAAAACGTATTTACATAATGGCATCTCCCATCAGCTCCACCCACATATGTGCCGCACACAGATATATAATATCACAAGTGCACAAAATATGGTACAAATAAAATAAACACTCCAAAATAAACTAGAATCAGTCAACATCATTCAACTGCACCCTGGAAATCAGAGACAGTCAGAAGCAAGTGTCACTCTATAGTGACTGAAAATCCCTCTCTACAAAGCACGCCCCTTGGAGAAAGGGTGAATAACTATTACAAAACTAAATTGTTCTTGTCTTCAGTCCACTCACATATAGTCAGTCATCTTCCTGAGACTTTATAGTGTAGCTTATGATATTACTAGAACACACCATCTCACAGAAAACTCCCTGTTCCTCTGGATCTTACAAAACTCCAGCCCCTCTTCTGCAATTATCTCTGAGCCTTATGGATGAAAGTAGGACCCACTAGGACTAGACTCCACAACTGGTGGAGTTGTGGGTTACATAGTGTCCTACATCTGTTTCAAAGAAAATTTTCCTTTATGCAGGTTGAGGATTTTATTTAGGTGTTCGTGAAAGCATATAGAATAGCACATTATACATACTGAGCTGGTTGATCTTAACTATTGGGAAATTTATATTAGAATGCATATGCTTACATAACAACAATTAATGAGAAAAGAGATCATAAATATGAAAGAGGAGAAGGAGAGATAGATGGGAATGTTTGGAGGTAGCAAAGAGAAGGGGAGAATTGCATAATTATAATCTCAAAAAACAAATGATTTGAAAATTGAAATGAGTAGATGACTATAAAGTCACTGAAATTAGTATTTTATCGCATAATACAAAAGATAATGAAGTTTTATGATTTCTCCAGAGAATAGTTTTCCCAATTAACAAATTTATAGAGATGAAAAATATAAGTAAATTGAAGTAAAGGGCTTATATACCATGGAATTTGCTTTATTATTACATAAGACTTAATTTTGTGAATGTGAAAAATTAGTCATTGTTTTGGCAAAATCATTTTATTATTTTTTAAAAATAGGCAAATTATTTGTCTCTTTGTTTTCCTAATTTTGTGTATGACTTTATCACATATTAACAAATAAGCAATAAAATATTTCAGCAGTAAAATCTTTCATGCACAAAGTATTGAACTCTTAATTTACAAAGTGTGGCTGATATGACTTATTTTTTTAATATTTATTTATTTATATATAGTTCTATTTTGCCTTTAAGCATGTATCTCTTTGAAATAGAAAGGAGGAATCATATCTCAGAACTGGAGTTGCAAAGCAGGTCTCTCAACAAAACCCAAAGCTGCCGTGGCTAATCTTGCAACCAAAATGCTTTGGGGAATTCTGTCTCTGTCCTCTAAGTCTGGAATTATATGCAACAAAAAAATCCTCCCCATATTTATGTGGGTTCTGGAGATCCAAATGCACTTCCTCACATTTGCATGGCAAGTGTTTAAGCACTGAGCAATTTACCCAGCCCTAACTTAAGTATGTTCTAAAGATTAATGTGTTCAAGTAGAAACAAAAGACATTGATGAGAAATATTAGCAGACAATGCACAAATAATACTTAAATAAGTTCAGTTTCTTCAATATACCTAAGACAAAGTCATACTACTCAACCATTAAGCTTAGTGTTTTGCCCATGATGACTTTGTCTGGCGATAGGAAAACCCCTTTCTTTTAGCATCTGTTATTACTTAATAGTCTAAGGCTTGGCTTAGAGAAAAATCAATCAGTATTGATTATAAAATGGGCATCTGTGAATATAAGAGCAGCAGCTCATCAATGCAGATATTGCTGTTTGGGGTTCAAGGCTAATTTCTTTTTCAGTAGGAGAGAAGACAGCCAAAGACCTGGGCATGTTCTTTGAGCCTTTCAGGAATGTAACTTTTGGGAACCATAGCCATTCTTGTTAAATTTTGAATCCTAAAAATCTTGAGCTGCTTATGCACTGTAACCCTTTCTCCACTGATTTTAACAGAGGTGAAGATTCAAAGAAAGGCACGCAAATAGGACAATGCAATGTTGCCACTGATAGTTTGGGAACTCTGGCTGCATGACTTATATGTGACACTCAAGTTGGTTACTGACTACCCTGCTTTTGAGTTTGGTAGGTGGGGTGGGATGAAATCTGACCTATAGTTAAAATCAGAGCCTCAAAGGGGTCTCAACAAGCTAGTATCCTTGCATGCTTGTAAGCCTCTCAAGTGATGTACTGATTTGATTGGTGTTTTAACCATTTGCAATTTTTAGCTATAGGATAGCTTCATCTCCATACTTAAAGGTCACAGGCATTTCAATGATTTAAAGTCCCACATTATTCAAACTGAGGACCCTGAGACTCCTTCTGAGTGACAGGCTGCACATGTCTGAAGTATGATTTGGAGCCTACAGCTTTCCACACTAAAATAACCTCCTTTGCCCACTTCCCTTCTGCTGTCTTCTCTGTGGTGGCCTCATTGGATCCATGGTTTCTTTTTATAAGCTTGAGTTCTGTGGAGATGTGCAGATGGCCATGTTCCCTGACTCCACACAGGTCCCTGTGGGAGCCTGATAAGCTCCTATTGACTGAAATTCAAAACAAGTCATCCTTTGCTTTTTTCTTGCAAAAGATTAAATCTACCAGGTTATAAAGTGTCAAAGAGTCCCCTAAGTGGCTATTTAGGAAAAGCCACTTAAAGCAGACTCCCAGAGTAGGGCCACATAAAGCTGCTGTGTGAAGGGAAAAGCTGCAACGGAACCAAAGTCTCTGGAGCAGCATTAACACCAAGGAAGAGACATAACAAATTCCAGGTTGCAGCATCCATATTTTCACACAAAACACTCCATTGGCCCTAAGCTTAGACTACGCAACTAAGGTTAGCCCCATCAAGTTCATTATTGTCCATGCACGGAGGCCCTATGAAAGTGGTGCAAGATATGACATCCAGACAACCAAGTAGATTGTCATAGTTAGGGCTTCTGTTGCTGTGAATGGACACCATGATCACAGCAACTCTTACAAAAGAGAATATTTAATTGGCTGCCTTACACTTCAGAGGTTCAGTCCATTGTCATTATGGTGGGACATGACAGCTCCCAGTCCGGTATGGTGCTGAGAGTTCTATATCTTGCACAGGCAACAGGAAGTAGTCTGTCATTCTGGGCATGGTTTGTGCATATACAAGACCTCAAAGGCTGCCTCTATAGTGACATACTTCCTCCAAGGAAGCTACACCTATTACAAGAAAGCAACACCTCCTAAGAGAGCCACTCCTTTTAGAGCCATTTTCTTTGAAACCACCACATCCCACTCTCTGACCCCCATTCCACTTCTACTTGCCCCTTCTCTTCTTAAAATGTTTTCTGATTTCCTAGCTCAGCTTGATCCTTTTCATTATAGATCTTCATAAGAGTGAACACCAATAACTGTACAACAGGGACAATACAAGCTGTTTTGAGATTTCTTCAGCCAATGCAATTAATCCCAAACTCTTCAAAAAGCAGCCATGTTCATAACCAAAATATTACAAGAACAGTTTTTAGGCCACATACTGAAATTCTTTGAAACCTCTTGAGTGGCAGAAGAGGGGAAATTCATATCACCCTTAGCACTGAAAGACCCACAGAACATGGAGCATGGACTCTCATGCCTCTACTCAGGAAAGGCGCCCCCCCCCCCAAATAACTCACGAGAAGCGGTCTTGATGTAAAAGCATGAGGTCTTTTATATTCAAAGTGCACTGGGTCCACAGTGTCAAGCAGGGGCAGAGGCCTAAGGACCACGAGGGCTGAAGTAAGATAGCTTTTATAGGATTACAACAAAGCCCATGCATCTTAAACCAATCATCTCATAGCATCCAGAGCCCACGTGGTGCAAACTAATCAATTTAAATCATCTAAGCCTGTACTTTATAGACCAATCAGTTTCCTATAGCCCGCAGTTTCTTATAGGCACAAGTTTCTGGGTGAGATGACAAAGCTCAGGTACTCACAGGTCCTGTGAGTACAGCAAAGAATGTGACCTTTCTCCTATTTACTGGCTGAGGGAAGGGTCTGGAATTTAAGGTTTAAACTTTTAGCTTCCTGGGGTCATTGGAGAGTTAGGCTATACTGTTTCATTCTTACAGCACCACTGTGTTCCATGGCCGGAATCATGGGAGCATTCAGGCAGACTAAGTACTGGAGAGGTAACCAAGAGCCCTTCAGTTAGATCCACAGGCAGGAGGAAGACACAAGACACATCCTGAGCAGCAGGAGAAACATAAGGTTACAATATTGTTCATTTTTAATCCAGGAAATATTTAAAATCTGACAATATATGCCGTAAGGAAACATTGCTTGTGTGAAATATTTTAAAAAATAAGGAAATACCAAAGGCTACAGGGTTGATTTTTTTTTCCTTAAAATAGATTATTTTTCTTCTTCATGTTGTTGGAGAGTGTATGCAAAGAAACTCATTGGGATAAGATCGCTTCTTTTAATTATATATGTACAATAGTGTAGGATATGCTGCATCTCTTGATAGAAACCTCTTTGTATACATTTTTAGAATTTTTAATGGTTCCTTAAATTTAAAAAGTGGTGTGTATGCATATGTGTGTGTGTTGTTGTTGTTGTTCATGTGTGATGTATTTACCATCCTTATAGACTTTACAAAGACTTTGTGACTAATCTCGAGTTAGAACCAGTTCATATTCAATCTTATTAGCACTTACACATTCCCATTTCAAATATATGTTTCAAAATTAAATTATGCTTATCTCATAATCAAGGCATAGGAAGGCTGTCAGTCTTACATTGACTTGCTACTCTTTGGGTTGTATTGATCTTTCCATCAGCAAGCCGGAGAACTAATAGCTTTAGGGATGGATGGACACAATTTCACCAATGCAGCACCTACTCAACTGTCATAGATGTGGAGTTGAAAATTGATCTCCCACATTTCAAGCTTCAAATACTATTTCTTAGTAGAGAAAGTGAAATTCTGATGAAAGAGAAGGAGCTCATTTTTTTCCCTAAAGTTCTAGGAAGATTTAACATATTTCTTTTGAAAGACATTTAAGTTCATTGTTATTCTAAAGCCAGGATACTTAATCCAATGTAAAAATAATGTAATGTACTTATTAAACATGTGTCAATTACTAAAGAGAACATTGTTCTTCAACTGGTTAACACTCTATATGCATTTTATGCAATCAAGTATTCATAGTTTATTTGGCACTCTGCAATTCTCTATACCTTGATAAAGAACACTGATATTGATTCCACATTAATCAGCTATGCCCAATGAGCTTTGACCATATTAGTACAATGAGTTATACTCATATTCACCCTTCCTTCTCCAACATTTATCCAAATATCCTACCATACAGATACTTGCTCACTCATGTTGATTTCTACTAAGTTCACAATATTCAATAAAATAAAACAACCAATGATGAATGGATAGTGAATATATGGGATATTTACCTATTGAAACACTACTCAGTAAAGAAGAAAAATGAAATTTTGAAATTTACAAGTAAATAGATAATAGTGGAAACAATCATCCTGAGTGAGGCAACCCAGCCCAGGAAAAACAAATGTAACATTTTTCTCTTATTTGTGGATATTAAACACTTTGAACCATTGGATATATTTAATACAGCTGGAATGCCTGCAGAACTCAGAAAATTACTAATGGTCATGATGAAGGGCTTTCAAAGAAGAGAAAGAAATGACTGTTTTTAAGGATTAAAGGATGATGTAAATTGAGCTTGGGAAGAGAACAGAACAGAAGAGGAAAACTGGGAGTGATAAATAGCACTAAAGACTTTTTAAAAAGACATAGAAAAATAATATACAGATTCATAAAATATATATATACACAGACATAAAATATATGTATACACAGACATAAAAGAACATCCTACAATGGGGAAACAATGCCACGACCAACAACCAGGAAGAGCCTGCATGGAACTGACACAGGCCCTCTACACATATGTGACAGTTGTGTAGCTTAGTATACTTATTGGACTCCTAACAATGGAGCAGGGACTGTCCCTAATATTTTGTCTGGCTCTTGGGAACTTATTCCTCACACTGGAATACCTTGCACAGATTTAATACAAGGGCAAGTGCTTAGCCTTGCTACAACTAGATATGTCATGCTTTGTAGATATTCATGGGAGACCTGCCCCTTTCTGAACAGAAACAGAAGTAGTGGATTGAGGGTATCATGGAGGGAAAAGGAGGAGTGGAAGCAAGGGAACCTATGGACAGGATTAAAAAGAGTATAGGCAGCCAAACAGGAAAGTAGAAGAGAGTGAATGCAGGTGATAGACATGAATGGAAAGTTCTGACAGTTAGGAAAAAGGCAGTTAAGAAGCTGAAACAGGTAGAGCAAGCATATGACTACTTCTACATGAAATATTACACGTTTCAAGTTTACTTTGAAAGAAAACAAACTCTAGAAAACAATAAGGAAGTCAAATGATTGGATTATTGTAATAGCTCTGTTGATGAAATATACTGACTTGAAGAAAAAGTCAAGGATTAGAAGCATTAAGGTGTGTCCCAAGACAGAAATGACTTGGCCTTCAAAGAAAGACTGAAATGGAAAACAAACATTAAATAATGATTAGATATTAGATAATGAATAGAATATATATGTAATATATATGTATATATTACATATATAAGATGTGTGCATTATAGTAAATGTGTGTGAAAATTAACATTTGGAAATGGAGAAAGGTGAAATCATATGACATAGGAGTACAAGATTTTTAACTGGTAAGAAAGTTGAACTTGCAGCTCTTTCCCACTGAGCATCCTGTGTGTCCCTATGTTTCTAAGGATTCACAATGTAACAGTTCACTATGTAAAATGTTATATTTGATACAGGAGAATCAACTTTCAATTAAATGTGTTTAGCATGGTATGAGTCCCACAGGATTTTACCCAAGCCATGATATTGTTACCTTGTATCAGACTTGAAGAAACTGAGCCACATGTGTGAAGCCAAATACTTTCAGCTTGCACTGTACACTAAACATTAAAACCAGTAGTAGACATTTGGGTGTTATTGAATACACAGATATATACTTGGTTAGTACTGCTATAGCCTCCACTTTAATGTAAGGCAACTACTGTGTGATTATGTAACAGATCCCCAAGAGTCCATACCTGTTACTAGGACTCAAACACAGTCAAACGGATTCCACTGTAGCTTTTCTTCATACTTAGGCCTCATGTTTTAATGTTTTGGTTACAGTTTCTCTTAATTAGAATTTATGTCAGTACAAATGATAAATTTAAAGCTATAAAAAGAGCAGAAATGTCAGGGCTGCAACACCTTAAATCATTTTTTTAACTTATTGAAAATAAACATAATCTGAGCATATTTAGAAACTGTGTAAGCTTTCTTCACCAAAAGAGGAGCATAAAATCACAGAGTAAAGTTGTGGCTGAGCAAGGCTGTGGACAGTGTTGATTATGAAATTATAAAAATGACAGACAGATAATGAGATAATTATTTTCAATATATCTATTGTGCAACACCACTATTTCCTATAAAACCACATATTATATAATGTCATGAAGGAGGTTTTGAAGGCTCTGATAAAAAGAATAAAGACTATAAGAAAAATGTATATATTCATCAGCTTGATTTACTTCCTAATGTATGCATATCCCCTAGAAACATATTTCATATTGTAGTTATAGAAATTCTATATGTTAAGATACATTTCTCTATCTTAATGTAAACATGAATACATTTTCACAATGTATATGGCAAAGAGTAGAGACATTGGTTTATGTTTAAAGAAACAAACTTGTATGAATTGAAAATGTCCATAATTGGTAGATGTTATCAAAATATCCAAATGGAAGTGAATTTCATGCCATAAAAAGCCATTTTTCTGTAGGTGACAAAGTGGTTTTGTAAGCATCCTATTTGTATAGAATCAAAATCCAGTAGCAATTGCCAACCCTAGGGAGATGTGAATATATCTCTTTGTTTTTATAGCGGGGACATCATAAATTTCATGTATTTCATACAAATTGAGGTGGATTCCTGCAGACTTAGTGCAGCAATCTTAGAATGTTTGCAGATTTATTCCAATTATAATTCTACCCCATAGTGGGAAGATGTCATAGGAAACACAGTGCAGTGCTTTAATGGGAACGGTGACATTGGTTTGAAGGGCCTTTAGAAATTTGAAATTTTTTTCAACTTGCATTTTCTTGGAATAACCCTCTAAGGGCTTCCTGTCTGAATTCCCAGTCTTCATAAATCATACAGCTTTTCATTTTCAGTAGTACTGTTAAAGAAATGGTGTTAACTGTTTTGCACCCACAATGATGCAGTTATTCTAAGTGATATATTTTCATTATTGAAAAAAAGATAATTATTTGCCCACTTTTGAGATGGAGATTTCTGACGTGACATAAAACATAGAAAGATAGTGGGTGACTATGATAACCCATGAAGGAAGAATCATACGGGATAATCTGCATTCCTTACATACACAGCATTCTTGGAGTTTCTTTAGTGATTTAGAAAATCTGGGTGTCTGCATTCTGAACTTTGATCTCCCTTGCCGATCCTACAGGTTTGCGTTATTGCTCACAACGGGAATAGAATGGCCTTTACAAAATCACATTCTTAAGTTAAATTTGCAGAAATCCAGGTAGGAACTTTAAAAGTGGTAAGTTCATTGAGTGTAGTTAATAGATAATAAACTAAGAGTGTATTTTGTATATGCCTCCTGAGTCCTATGCAAAGTTTACTAAATACCACATATTTCCTAATAGATCTGTTTGGCATGTTTGGGACTCCAGAGAATAGATTCAGGATGTCACCTTACACTTTCAATACCATTGCTGTCAACAGTGGCAGCAACTAAATAAAGATGTTAAGAGGATTCACGTGTACTTTCCCTAAAACATGATAAGTAAACTTAGTTTTTGCGTCCTGTGGCTGCAGAACAATCCTTGAAGACTTTCTCTGCACCTCCACCTCCAGCCTCGTGTGTTTTTGTTCTCACGGTACTTTCCTATCCAAAGGGTTGCCATTGTCAAAAGGTGAGTAATCAGCAGATCCATGTGAAAAGATGAAGTTTTGAGATACTTTCGTTCAAACGTAACTCCACATGAGACATTTCAGCGTAACATCACGTGATAAAAATCAATGGAATTTTAGATATGTTTTCCTTAAGGAGACTCTACTGTTCTTATAAAATAAAACAATAAAATGTGCTACTAATCGCAACAAAGATATTTACTATTTCATTAATTATGTCAAGGTGCATCTGGTGTGTACCTTCCATTTGCCATAGACAATTAACACTGAAATAAAACAAAACAAAAAAAAAATCCTCAAATGTGGTTAAGTAAGAAAGATCTTCAATTCTACACAAATAACTACAGCTAAAAGTATACTCTTATAAGTGGCAGTGTGTAATTGTCAGTTATAGGAGAGTCTCCTAAAGGTAGATGAGGTGTGGGGCCTTTCTGAAAGTAAAAGTACAATTAGAAAACCCTTCTAGATGCACAGAAAGGCAATCCAGGCTAAGATAGTAGGTTAGGCCAGAGGTAAAATACAAGGAAAGGGAAGAGATTGGAGTAGAGTAGAGCAGAGGGGGTGTTTAACTTCTTATTATATCAGCTTGGTGTTCCCATACAGGCACATGAAGTGAAGGCTAATATAAGCAGCAGTATTTGAGAGTCTGGTTTGATGACAATTGAAAAGCTGCTCTAGAAAAAGATATGTGTGCATACACTAAGTAGTGATATTTAATAAAATGATGGCATCATACAATTCGTTGAGTAAACAATATAAAATCTGATGATCACATACAGACAGGAATATGTTAATAACACTTTTGCATTGTAACTACGGAGTTACAAAAGCAAAAAGGTAGACCCAGTGGATATACAGAGAAAATAAAGAATATATCTAGATAAAAGGAAATATTACTTAATTATCATTTTCAATTCTGTAATAACTTTTTGGTCCTACTTACAACTATAATATTTTTAAGCATGATTTCCATAAAGGAAAGACAAACTTACCGTTACCTACAATATTCCACTATTAATTATACTTCTCCGTTATTGACATCATCAGTAATTTTATTCTGAATCAATTGATTTCACATAGACAACTTTAACATAGACTAGAAAAAAAAATCCCACCCCTCATGAATTAACCCCATTCACTGTTTCTGCTTGGAAAATCATCAGAAGTCAAATTATATGGAAATAGCTAACATTTTCAAGTCAGCATTTGAATCTGACTTGAAATCTTCTGAGTGATATCTTGGTAATGCTATACTGAAAAAATGTACACAAAAACTCAAGTAGTATATGCCAGTGGTACAAAAAAAATTCATTGGTTCAGCTGCTCTTTTTTTACAAACAGTATAAATATGTGCATTTTTCTTTTAATTTTCATTATTTGCTGGTCCTATGTAATCAAATAATTGATGGAAGTTCTGACCTACCAGTTCAGACCCTCTAGAGGAATGAAGGCAGATGTCAAACACATATAATAGTTCCCAGAAATGAAATTCAGTTTCACCTTGAATTAAGAGGAGATAAAAGGCATTAGCCACAGTGTGACCCAGAGTTAATGATTTGATATCATCTATGCTGTGTTTTACGAAAATATATTAGGGGACACCCAAACACTTTCACAACCTCTGAGAAAATAAGAAGGTTGTTGGGGGAAAGTATCTCAACCTAATGATGAAAAGCAATTTGGGGTTAATTGCCAGATCTTGAGGCAGTGGTACTGTTTCTTTGGTCTCTAGGGGAAACATTGAACCTGAATGGAGAAGAGAGATTACTCCAGAAGGAAATATAATGGCACAATTTGGTGAGTTTGTGATTGCAGGAGCAATGGTCTGTTAAATGATGCATAATCCTCCGGAGGGGAACTTCCCAATGCAGAACTTAGTAATGAAAGCTTTATCAGGGACAGAGCAATATAATAGCTCTCATACGTATGTGTAGAATAGAAGATGCAGAAGCAGGTGTTTTTCAAGCTAAAGAACTTTTGATAATAAACGGACTACACACCCACCAAAGAAAACAATGAGATAGTATGAGGAAATGGAAATGACAGCATGGAATGTCTGCAAAAGTCTGCCTGGAAATTTGGTGTGTGTGTGTGTGTGTGTGTGTGTGTGTGTGTGTGTGTGTGTGTGTGTGTGTTTGAATATGTGTGTGTTTTTATCATCTTAGGTTATACTAATTTCCAGCATTTAAGTGATGCACATTTAAAAGGTTATTTAAGCTATGATACTGGGAAAAATATGTGGACAAATCTGATCATTTCTGCTAGAGAGTTAAAATACTTAACCTTCAAGTACTTTTGATATTTGTTGTGGATCCCAAAAAACATAGACATATTATCCATCAAATCACAAAGAATTTGAGAAACAATTTCTGCAGACTTTTATGGAGAATCATTAGTCACTAAAATTATACATGATTGACATACTATTTCTTAAGAGATGGTGTATTTATCCATTTTTTTAGAGGGAGTTCTTTGTAATTACAATTGTTTCTTTTACTTTTTTCTTTTCTATTTCCTTTTTTTATTTAAATTTGAAACAAGGTTGTTTTACATGTCAATTAAAGTCCTGCACCCTCCAGTATTTGCCTATCACCCCCACCAAACCCCACCCATCCCCTTTCTGCTCCCCAGGGAGTGTGAGGCCTTCCATGGGGAGTCTTCAATGTCTGTCATATCATTTAGGACAGGACCTAGGCCCTCCCTCATATGTCAAGGATGAGAAAGTATCCCTCTATGTGGGATGGGCCCCAAGGTCCATTCGTACTAGAAATAAATACTGGTCCATAACCAGAGGCCCCATAGACTGCCCAGTCCTCCTAACTGACACACACAGTCAGGAAATCTAGGTCGGTCCTATACTGGTTTTCCAGCTATCAGACTGGGGTGCATGAGCTCCCCCTTGTTCAGGTCAGCTGATCTGTGGGTTTCTCCAGCCTGGCCTTGACCCCTTTGCTCATCACTCCTCTCTCTCTGTAACTGGATTCATGGAGTTCAGCTCACTGTTTAGTTGTGGTTGTCTGCTTCTGTTTCCATCAGCTACTGGGTGAAGGCTCTATGACAGCATATAAGTAAGTAGTCGTCAATCTCATTATCTTAGAAGGGCATTATAGGTAGCTTCTCCAGTATTGCTTAGATTGTTAGTTGGGTTCAACCTTGTAGACCTCTGGGCATTTCCCCAGTGCTAGATTTCTCCTATAATGGCTCCTTCTATTATGGTATCTCTTTTCTTGTTCTCCTCTATCCTTTCTCTGTGTCAATCTTCCTGTTCCCTCATGCTTACCTCTCCCCTCTCTTCTCCCCTTCTCTTTTTTCTAAGACCCTCTCCCCTCCCTCCCTGCTCCCAATTTGTCATGCTTAGAGAATCCTGACGACTGAAGACGAGGACTTCGTGCAAGGGAACCCACCCTAGAGGACCGGCCCACCTGGAATCTGCCAGTGTCCTGGTCTCACCTCCAATCACGGAGTAAGTGTGGGCCTGTTTCAGGCCTGACTTCCAGTGCCCTGCTTAGAGTGTCCTGAGGACTGCTTCTATTATTTTTTGAAATAATAGAACTACATCATTTCATTACATTATAATTAAATCGATAGTATAAATACACAAAAAAGGAAGACAGACAAATTAATAATATAATTATTGAAATAATATAATTATTGAAAGTCACTGTTCTATTTTATTAAATATTTAATATTATTAAATTGGAATAATTGTGTGGTTGTTCATATATGTGAATTATATGTCTATATTATGTATTGCTATGATATCAACATTTACAAATGAGACAAAATCATTACTCTAAATTCATTCTTATAAATGTTTTCAAATTTCTTTCTTAGCTTATGTGATCTCTTGTTGTTATTTTTATCTTTTTATTTATTGTTTTAGCATGAAGGGTTTGTATCAGATCTTCACCAACAGAAATATTACGCACATCCATCAGATGAATAGTCACTACATTAAAACTTACTTATTTTTTTGCTATTTTTTTTTAAATTTAAATTTGAAACAGGCTTTTTTTTTACATATAAATCCCAGTGTACTAGGGATAGATACTGATCCATTACCAGAGGCCCCATAGACTGCATCTATGGCCCAAGTATAACTTACTTCTTTAAAACTATATGCCATAAATGCATGTAATGAATACGATGAACACTAAACACATGAATGCTCCACTGCATCCTCACATGTTCTAGTGACTAGCTTCCAACATTGTGAAAATGTCATTTCCCTGGAGACAAGCAGTACAGTGAGTGAAAAGTGATACTCAAACATGCATATATATATATATATATATATATATATATATATAAATTTAGATGACATGAAAATAATATCTAACTTCAATGTTTTTATTCCTAAGCTAATATATATATATATATATATATATATATATATATATTTTATTTCATTAACAGTGGACTTTTTTGATACAACAAATTCTGATTACAGTTTCTCTGCCTCCTTCTTTTCCCAAATCTCTCCACTTTTCCCTCCCATCAGAATCTCTTTTTACAGATTCTGTAATTTACAGATTCTGTATTTTACAGATAATAATAAATATAAGATAAAGCAAAAGCAAAAGCCCAAAATAGGGCAAAACAAACAGAAGAGACAGAGCCAAAGCCAAAGCAATAGAAACACATATTGATGAGGAGACACGCCCATTGGTACACACAGGCCTCACATAAAGACACACACATTGGTACACACAGGCCTCACATAAAGACACACACATTGGTACACACAGGCCTCACATAAAGACACACACATTGGTACACACAGGCCTCACATAAAGACACACACATTGGTACACACAGGCCTCACATAAAGACACACACATTGGTACACACAGGCCTCACATAAAGACACACACATTGGTAAACACAGGCCTCACATAAAGACACACACATAGGTACACACAGGCCTCACATAAAGACACACACATTGGTACACACAGGCCTCACATAAAGACACACACATAGGTACACACAGGTGTCACATAAAGACACACACACTGGTACACACAGGCCTCACATAAAGACACACACATTGGTATACACAGGCCTCACATAAAGATACACACATTTCTACACACAGGCCTCACATAAAGACATACACATTTAATACACAGGACTCACATAAAGACACACACACATTTGTATACACAAGACTCATAAAGACACACAATCACAAGTCATAGTATATATGCAAAGGACCTGAAAGGCTAAATAAAATAAAAGATTAAGAAAAAAAAATCTCTGAAATACATTTGTTAGTTTTGTGTTGGCCATTGACTGTTCTATGGGGTCTGCCATAAGAGTGTTTTGTTTCCTGGAATGAACTAATATTACATTTGTGAGCCGTTATAAATTGGAGATAACTTCTGGGTTAAGGATGGAGCTTATAAAAGTTTAATGCCTTTAACAGAGGTGGTAATCTGATTTCTGAATATGCTTGTCAGTAACTTCACCTTAACTGATACTTAAAATTAAAACTAGGAGAAAATATGTGGCTACTATTGTGAATACAAATAACTAAATAAACTTCCTTAATATTTCCTCTTAGGAATACCATTAACTTTCATATTAGTATTCAATAAAACTGTCATCTTAAATATTGTGCTTTTAGAATAATAATTAAAAACCAATATAAGTAAAAAAATTCAATATTCTTGCTCATAATTCCTATGTAAGGCAATTTAATTTTTTATGTAACATTATTATAAATATTATTGCAATTTAAATTAATTAAACCATGGAAGCACAACTGTTTATTATCACTATACACCTACAATAATGAATGTAATACCAATGTTTGCCATATCTTGTCATGCTGATTATATCACTAAATAAGAGTCAGTCATTACAACCATTAGAAATATAAACTACTTAAACACATCAGGGTACCGATATTTGCCCAAACTATATTCTAAGCTTGCTTAAATGAAAGCTAATTGTAAAGAAATACAATAATAAGATATAATGAGCTTTATGTAATAATATATAAGCTATAAAAATAAACAGTTAATTTAATATTTAAAATAAAATCTCTGATATTATAAATGTTGCCAATGAGGAAATCAATGCTTACTATTTTTAATATCAGTAATGTGTGAGTGAAAACCAACGTGATTCCATACTCACATTTAATTGTGGAGGAAAAGATGAACTTCAAGTCATTTTATTGAAAGTCACAAACATTTGTCTTTAATTCAAAGAGAAAATGAGTTGCTATGGCACCTGTCAACTTCCCTATAACATCAATGTATAATTTAGAAAGCATTACTGAATATGAATGGACATTTAATTTTTACACCTTACTAAAGACAAAAGTGTTCAGTACTTTGAAATGTAAAGTGCTCAAATAAATGATACAAATGAGAGGCAAATGGGGGGGGGATAACACAATAGGAGGTCCTCAAGTTTACGAATTGGATGAAATGGGGATATAAGAAAACTTATTGAATAGATAGAGAAATGGGTAGGTATAAATGTGGCTAGAATATAGTACTTATGTTTCTAACTAGAATGTAAATTATATTGCTTTTAAACTGGACAGAAACATGAACCTAAAGCAAGGGAATTAAATACACTGAAATAAGAGCAAATGCTGATTATCAGTTTCATTAGGAGCAGAAATAGAGGGCATGAGGTGTTTCTCTGTATGTGCATGCATGTGGGAAGAATTCTTCACTATTTTAATCATGCATTTTCATATTATACAATGTAATTAAAATGTAAAGCATAAATTACCATTGACCATTTTGGGTGGTAAATAAATATGGTGGTATGGATAGTGCAATTGTCTCACTAATAATCAAACTCTGCATGAATTTTCCTAAAATACAATTATCTATATCCATGTATCCTCACAAGCCCTTATAATGTATACATGACTAAAATAAATGGGAATTTCTTTGTATGCTTTGTGGTTTGTTTACATGTTTTAAACACTGGTAAAGCTAACACAAATACCTTTTCCTAATAATTTAGTAACACTTATTAAATATATCCATTCTCTGCCATTCATTCAATCCCAAAGCAAAACTCTAAATATCGAACTACCAAGAACAGTATTTACTTCTTTAATGTGAAATACAGTCTCTTGCAAATAAAAGGCTGTAGCTATTTATGAAACGTGATAGTAAAACAAATGGAAACAGAAACAAAAATGTACCTATGAGTTTTTCCTCAGAAAACATTTCCTTGTAGGCAAAGATTATAAAGTTTGAGACATTTTCAAAAGTCTTTTTTTCATTTGTCAGTGATCACTCCAAGAAAAGGAGGTCTTGCAACAATCAGAATATGACGGAGGAGGAAGACGGTGGTCATTGATGGGAAAGACATGAATGTAGATTGGATGAAGTTGCGGGAAGAGAAATGGAATGGATGGAGGGATCAGTAAATGAGGCTCTGTGTGCTTCCATCAGTAGCCACTCAACGCTGACATCTCCCTCTGGGTTTGCTGCTGGGACAGACATATCCTTCTCACTCCCCAGGCTTGTGTTTGCTGTGCTCCTACATGCCTTATTTAACTGAATTTTAATCTGTGTTTAAAGACAGTTTTCAGAAATTCAGAAGGGAGATATGTCATGCAGTACTCTCCAGGCTAATGGCACAAGGCTGATGTCCATCTGCCGAAGAGAAAAAGCTATTTACTGGTTCACCAGGAAATTCAGAATCACAGAAAAAGCAGCAGCAGTAGCTGTAATCAGCAAGAGACCAGTGCAGCCTTGAGTAATTACAGGCAACTTAGAACATTTTGTTGATGTGTTTTGGGATTTCTTCCCCTTCAATTTCCAGTTCTTGACAAGGGAAGTACACACACACACACACACACACACACACACACACACACACACACACATCCATTTTCTCTACCTCTCTAATGGTTACATTTCTAGGGCATCCTAGAGAGATGGATGTAGTGACTATAAGTCAGGTGGTGTCATCCTGAAGGTCAAAGAGCATAGTCTTTGGGCTTCTGCATGGGATAAAAAAAATGCTATCTCTTTACTTTAGCAGCTTAGGTGGACTCAGTCTGGCGCCAGGATGATTTGTCTCCATGCAGCTTCTGCTGCAGGAAAGAAACACACCTAACAGTATTTGTGACTGAGATGGGTCAAGGTTCAGTGATCAAATTGCTGTTACAAACTTCCATGGATTTCCAGGCCTTGAAATCAAAGCTCTGGATCCTAGATGTCAGATGTGCTCTCTTTGAAGTGCAAACAAGTATCCATGAAATAAAAGTACTGTTCCTTGTCACTGAATATTAAAATGGCAATGTATCCGTATAAAATGCCCTACCCCTTGGCCTGGAATGAGAGATCATGTTTCCTGCACACACAGAAAGGAGACATCTGTACATCTGACACACTTCTTTGTCATTTTCTGCATCCATTTTGCCTTATATTTTACAATAAAAATGTATAAGTCTGTCTCTTGGGTTCCTTCCTTGTGAGAGGTAATGAAATGTATTTTTAAATAACCTTTCACCCTTGGAAAACATAACTTGCAGGATATGTTCCCTGTTCATGAAATAGAAAAAAAAATACCATAAAGTGGATGCAAAGGGTTGAATATCAGACTTTATTTCTTTTGCATTCTTAGTACAATGATCCCAAAGAACACCCAAGGTAAATGAATTATAGAAGGATATGTCGGGGACACAGTGTGAGCTCATATATTAATACAAAGCAAATTTTATAACACATTTTAAAATGTCCAAAATTACTGACCTCCTTATATGAAAATTTATTGTCAAGTCTTGGAGGTTATAGAATTGAGTAAAATGGACATGTTTAATATTTTTGTGGAGATTGTAAATTATTGAGAAAGACTGAATCTATACTTTCTATTTTCATCCACAAATATTTAACTAAAACCCTCATTAAGAGCCACGGAAAGGTGAAGAGTGGATGAGAGGGACATTTGGGATGCCTTCCTAGAGAAATAATATGTAAGCTGAAGATCAAGGAGGTAACAGTAAGGAAAGCCCTTAGGAAGAGGGAGCAGAATGTAGGAGGGACGGAAAGAACGCCCAGAGCAAACACCACCGTGGATCTGCAGTTATGGGGAGCCCAGAGCAGGAGCTTGAAGAAGCCAGGAGACACACACCATTCAGTGGAGAGGTTTTCTAAATATAATTTCTTTATTGATTCTTGGGGAACCCCACATCATGCACCCCAGTTCTGCTCATGTCTTTGTCTCACCCCCTCCCCATAGCTGCCCTTCACCCTTGCAGCATTCCTCCTGAAAGAAAAATGAATAAAATAAAAGCAAACCAAAGAAAATAAAACAGAAAAACAAAACAAACAAACAAACAAACAAAAAAAAAAGCCTCATCACTCCTCTCCAACAGCTCTTCTTTCCTCTGAGTGTTATTGGGAGCTGTGGTGTGTAGTCAGCCAGTACACACGTTTGTCCGGTCAGTCTTACTTTCAAATGTTCATTGCGGTTAGTCATCATTCTGGTTCAAGGCCTCAGTCTTTTGGTACACTGCTATCACTGGGCCCTGACGGCAACTCCTCGGGGATTTGGGGTAGCCATAGCCACCCTAAAGCGTGGAGATTTTGCAGGTATTTTTCCACAGACCAAGTGACATCACAGGCTCCAGCATGATAGAGATAGTCTAGATGTTTGGGTGGGTCAACCCAAGCCCTGATAGTGGGCCTGGAGAGCAGCTAAACTGATCAGTTCAGACCACTGGGGTCCTAAGTCAGGAGACTTGAGGCCATTTCTCTCTTTGCCAGAGGGAGGGAAGTCTCCACTAGTCTTAGGGCCAGCTCTCTTATCCAGTTAGGGGCAAGGCCAGCAAAGGGAGGGCCAGCTCAGCATAGTCCTCTGATTTCATCACACATGGCCCCTATGGCTCCCTGTGGAAACACTGGGACACATACATCAACATAGACCCCAGCTGCATCAGGACAATTGACCCAGACCTGAGCCTTGGCAGCAGCTCAGACCTGGATGATACCATAGCTCTGGGTGGCAGCACAAGGCCCCTCAACTCAGCATGCCTCTGGCAGCTTGTGGCAGGTTGTGGTGAATTACCTGGGTGAATTACGGTATGTCATTTGGTGTTAACACAGAACCTCTGACTTCAGTGAAGACCCTAGCTGTAGTAGGACCATGGCCCTTGACAGCAACCTGGACAGAATGTAATCATGGCCCTGTGTGACATGCAGGCCACTCACATCAGCCTACTCCTCACTGTCTTGACTCCTTCCATTCTGTCTCATCCCTCATCACCTTCTCTCCATTTTCTCTACCACATATTTGCTCATTACAAAGACATCCCTCCACCTGGCACAGACATCCCTCCACCTGGCAAAGCAAGGCATCGGGAGAGCATTTGGATGTCTTCCTACTTGCCCAGGCATTGAGATCTAGGCTACCTTGTGGGTGGTTTCCACCCACCTGAGTGTAATGTCATCCCAGATTTCATTTTAACTTAGGTTTTTCTGAATAATTAGAAAACTCAGTAGGAGATAGGATAAGTAGTATTAGGAATCCTTTTAAATTATTTCTCTGCAAGATCCTGGGGCCGACTCTTGTTGGCATTCTTGCCTATGTGCTAAAGAGGTATCAGAGCATTATGGTATGTGAGAATCAAATAAATACATTTGAATAAAGATGTAAGGTAAAGTGATAAAATGTAAATTATGACCACACTAAGAAAATTACTAGGTAGAAAGCGTGTAAGGTTTTAGGAAGAACCAAGAATAAGAAAAGGGGAATAGTGGCATCAGTGGTTAATCAAGCCCATGAACGGAGGAGAAACTGATTTAAACACTTTAAATTTATTTATGGTCAGGATCGCTAAGATGTCTCGTTGTAGAAACACATTCGTCTTTCAATTCTAATGACCTTTGATTGACCCCCCCCATATAGTTCAAGGATAGAACAACTATATCTGATCTCTATCTAAGGAACCTCAGAGGGGGGAGAGGGAATGAGTCTAGTTTTGGGGTGCAGCATATCCATATTCAGTCTAACTACCTCATTTGTAAATGGTAAATTTGGAAAAGCTGGGATTTATCTTTTCCACCATGAGTAATAATTACATGCTGTAAATGGTGCACTGAATTCTTTAAATCCTTCCTACAAGAGTCAGATAAGAATGATTCTATCATCACAGTCCTGTTTAAGTTCTCTAGGAATCATAAGGGATGGATCCTTAAGAAATCATTAGGACCCTAGAGCTCTACTGAGTCATTAGGACTGTATTATTCAAGAAAAAGAAGTGTGGTCCTTCTGTCTCTTTCATTTCCACTTTTAGTCGTGGAATGATGCTGCCTTTGCCAGGTGTTGACTTTGATTTGTTGACCATATATGTGAGGCAATAAAAATTTTTTTGATACTGATTACGAAAGAAAGCCAGGTACAAACAAAGTGACATCATCAAGAATACTTGTAAACTAGAACCCAGTTTTTGTCCCCCACCAGAACGCCTGCATTGCCAGAGGCAGTAGAAACCTGCCAAACATGCATTTGATTTTGGGTCATACTGCCCACTAAGTCTTAGGCTTCAGAATTAACATTCTTCTTCAGGATGAATTCTTGGTCCATGTTTTCAGTAATAACAAAGGAAAGGACAAGATGATGGCAATTCAGAAATATTTCCTTAATGTGACATAAACACAGCAGTAGAGTGTAGAACATTAGGCAGAACATCTAAAATAAAACAATCAAATGAAAAAGGATATGGAGAAAGGAGGTAAAAATTAAACATATAGTAGATGTCATTGTATAAGTCAAGTATGATTTTAACTTGTGAAGTGGATAATGCACAGCCTACCATACATGTATTTCAAGAGCAAGAGTGGTCAAAATAAATGTAAAGTTTTGAACTGAAGTGTCATTTCCAACTTAAAGGCAGTCATTTCATACCTCAAATAACCAGGCAATTTTGCTCCTTGAACAAAGCACCACATTTTCAAATGATATATTCAAGACATGATGATTTTGAAGATTTCCGCTGAAATTATCAATGACTGTACTTGTTCATTATACACTTTTGCTGTTATAAAAGGTTGTTACTTTGATATGCAAAATCTTTGGCAATTTTTTATTCTTTCTCCCACACAAACACATGGGTAATTAACTACTGAGTGGTAAGGATGATTAGCATTTAAAAAAAAAAAAAAGAAAAAAACCTGCCTGCTTAACATCTAAATTTACATTGCTTTCAAATAATGATGTTCACAATATGATACAGATTCCTGGGAGTTATTTTAAAATGACAAGAAGTTGAAATTTATCCTGGAGTTTTTGAATCAGTTTCATCTTTTTAAGAGCAATAGTCTTACATACTTTATTATCAAAAATAGAGATGCCAAACTACAAAACCATGTATTTTTTAAAAATTAAACTCCCTGTCTAATACCTAGCATCTACCCACTTAACATGTAGAAAATGTGATTATATTTTGAGTTTGAAAATTATAAATAACATTCAATAAAAATTATAAAATTGCCAAAATGATGAGTGATTATTTCTATCTTTATTTTATTTATTTTCAAATATTACATATTTTTAAAATTTTTGTCATAGCCAAAGTTTCAGTTGTTGTATGCTTCAGTTGTTTATACTATTTTCTTTTATTTGAAATAACATTTAATGGAGAGACCTCAGACATGAATAAAAATAATTTCAAATCTTACAATATAATTAACTCACTAACCTGTCTTTTTAAGAGATGGATTAAGGAATATGTAAAGATAATATGGAATGTTGATTATATTTTAAAGCAGAGAACAGACCAAAGCACAGATTTTGTGATCATGTTCCAGCACTATAACTTTCTATTCTGGGCAATTAAACTTCTCTCATGGGAGGACATGGAAGGCTTCAGGGGCACTTGAAACACAAGAGAGCTCAAGGGGATTACAATGGATCCCACAAGAGGTTTCAGGAGCTATCAAAAACTTCTGGGGTGAAGGATGATCATGAATGCTGTAGCTGCCTCAAGTTATAGACTTACGTGATCCAACTTCCACTAGTTGTCACCCATGCAGGTAGCTTTTTTTTTTTTTAATTCAGCTGGCTGAGTCACTAACACCTACAAATAACTGTTCAAATATGTTTATGTAAGTATCTCTAATACAGCCATCTGTATGTCTAAAGCTGGAACTTGGAATTATTGATTTACTCTATCATTGGCTATCTAAGTGGATTTTCTAGGGAAAGTGATATTCCCAGAAATAACTGTCTTTTTCCAACTAGTTAAAAAGTGTCATTTACTGAAGATGATTTTTAACTGAATAGAGGAGATGAATTCTTCCTACCTGCGAGATTCTCGATATCTAATGAATATCGGGATATCTACTGAGTTGTGTCCGTGGGGATATTCAGAACACTGTAACATGTTTAGAAATGGGAAGGGCGTGATTAGATCTGAAGATGTTTCATGAAAAAAGCCATTATGTAGGGGTGACCTTTAAGAAGAACGTGTAGAGTGATCACAGAAGGGAAGATGAAGATTTAGCACACAGTACAAGATTCCTGAATGAGAATAGCTTATTTAAACAATTCTGATGCTTTAAGATGATCAAGAAAAGAGTACAGGATAGAGAAGGATGGAAAAATTTAACAGGTTTCATTGTGTGCTTAGAAAGGTTCAGCACTCTGTGGAAACAGGTAAATAGATCATGAACATTGCTTTGGTAATAACAAGACAGGTATGCAGAAGGAAGAGTCAGCCGATTGGTAGTCATTCATATAGTCTTAGTTTTGTATTGAGACAGTGTTGATGGTTTGGGAGCCACAGGCTTTCTGCTGACCAGTCAAAAATAATATTGACTTATGTCTTTTTTTTTTTTCATTTCTGTCATGATTCTACATATGTCTCCAAGTTTAAATCCTCACAGTATTTACAAAGATACATTTGCATTGAGAGATTTAATACAAAGGGGTTTTGATGTGAGGCGAATACTATTGTAACTAAAGACTGTCTAGTCATTATAAATGTTTATCTGTCAGTTTAGATAGATTGGGGCCAGATCGATATTTTAACTTGAGCCAAGTATGAAAACTTAAAGGCTTACTCAATTTTTTTTACCATTTTATTGAAAATATTTGAAATATGTTTTTTAAATTTTTTTTGGCAATCTGTGCCTTAAGATTTAAAAACCACCAAAATTATAAGAACTTTTATATCCAATTCCTTTTGGGGGTTAATATTAAGTTGTATAGATTATTAATGCATGTTTGCTGAATATAACCCTTGTTTTGTGATGTAATTGCTTAGATTTTGTTGATAACATTAGATTAGTAGTTATATTAAATAACTAAATTCCCATCGTAGTTATTAATTGAAATTTTTAAGCAGAAAATTATTTGTGAATATGAGTTAGTGCTTAGAGAATGCATGTGTTTTTATCTGTCAGCAAGTTTGGTATACCTTTTCAGTAAAAAGTCATTCCATGAACTTTGATGAAAGAATCTCCATGTACAGACTGTATACTCAAGGTTTTCTCTTCACTTATTCACATTAAGGAATATTAGGTAGGTATCAATCTACATGCTTGTCAGTGTAACATATAGTGTACATCACTATGGATTGATGGATAAATATTTATGGTCAACTCTAGATGAATAGAAATGTGGGGTGAGGGCATGATATGGAACAGAAAGTGTCCTTAAGTATTTCTGAACTAGCCATAGGTTTCTTGCCTCATTTATACCAAACAATCATTTTGGGAGAAATGAGTATGGCTGAGTCATTCTATTTATTATCACAAAAAAAAAAACATATGAGAGCATTATAATTTGATTAGGTAGAATAATTATGAAAATGCTTATGCATGTGAATACTGCATTGCTGAATATTTCACAACTGTAAGACATCTAACAGGACTATACAATAATAACTTTAATTATATTTCAAGATTTATGTGTCCTTAGACTATCCCTTGGTAATACATTTTGAGGAACATTTTAAAATAAATTTATTTCATAAATCCTATTTGGAAGGAACTTTATGGTCTTGCTTTGCCATGAGGTAATCTGTCACAGCGAATGTGCCTTCATTTAAAAATTGCATAGTATTTCATAGATATAGAAAGTGTTCCATTAGACAAACCATATAATTTTCAGTAGATAAACATGGGGAAATATTTGACTCAGGGACAATGAAGTCCAGATTCTTTCCCATGATTTGTGCCCTCAGAACTTGTTTAAATGGAGGGGATTTCTCTATGTTTGTAAAGATTAATTTCTCAGCATAAAGGCTTGAGGGCAATGTTCCTTGAACAAATCTACTTCTTTTTTAAAAGTGAGAGATTCACCCCCAGGTATATTTTAGCTCAGCATGTATGTATATTACAATGAATAGCTGAAACCATCAGTAACCCAGGGAAGGCCCCCGGGGAAAGCTTTAAACGTATTCACTTTGTAAATAACAATAGCAAACAAAGTACAATTTTCCTATTCTTCAGTCAAGAAGTGACTTGTACATAGCTTATTAGGAACAAATTATTGCTTTCAGTGCCAATTCATCACCAAGCTGCTTTCACAGTTTGGCTTTTCCAAGCTCATACATCCAAGAAAATCTCATATGTTTGGGCCTCTGACAAATGATGTCAGTATTGAGAGGAAGCACACTTTTAAAGTTTAACTATTTAAATGTACCTCTGTTATTATTGAGGTTAGTTAATTTACTGATTATTATAAAAATGTCTCTCAAATAAATATATCAAACTCTTTCTATTTCAACATCTCTCTTACGTCAATATGTAAGAGGTACTAATACACACACACACACGTGTGTGTGTGTGTGTGTGCACACGTGTGTGTGTGTGTGTGTGTGTGTGTGTGTGTGTGTGTGTGTGTACAGAGAGAGAGAGAGAAGTCATAATTGACCAAGCCACACAACTCCGTGAACAAAGGTACTTGCTCATCAGGCCCAAAATGCTGAAATCATTCCTACAGGCCACATGAAAGTGGATGGAGAAAACTGAACTTGTCAAAGTTGTACTTTGAACCCCAAAAGGGGGCACCCTATGCACATACCACAAATACTGTAACAATAAACTAAAACTTAATTTCATGTTATATAGGAAGTAGACTAAGAAAATCTGTGGTAAATACCTTGATTGATTTCTGGTACAGTGATAAAACCCTCTCAACAAACATAGAAGAAAAGGGTTTATTTCATCTTACATTCCATAGTCCATGATTGAGGAAGCTAAGGCAGAAACTCCAACAAGAACCAGAAACGGAGGCCAAATTAGTGACTACAGAGGAACCCTGCTTTCTGCTTTGCTTCTTCAGCTTAGTAGCCACTTCTCCAATATAGCCCAGGCTCATTGGACCAAGGAGGACAATACTAGCAGGGGACTGGACAATCTACATTCATTATATATTAAGACAGGGCCGCAAAGATATGGCTATAGGATAAGGTGACAGGAATTTTCAGTGGAGATTCCTTGTTCACTGGAGACTCTAGGATTGGGCCAAGTTGAGAGCTGAAACTAACTATTGCAGGGAGTTAGTTAGGAATTTAAGAAGTGTGTTATATGAGGATTGTTTGAAGGAAATTACAAATATATCAGAAGTTTGAGATTAGAGTGAAATTAATTCATTACATATATATATATATATGTATGTACATATATATATATATATATATATGTACATACATATATGGATTATTGAGTAAACAGGTGGGGGAAAATGAGGCTACTTTTCATTTTGGTTACTTTTCCAATCCTAGATCCTATCTTGATATCTTTACTGAATAACACATGATATTCTCATGAGCTTAGAACTTAAAGAATTGTGTTCATGCATGAGTTCTCACGGCACTCTCATAATTTCTCAGGTCAATGTTGATAATTCATTCTCCATATAACAAATAATCCACCAAGATGACATACTTTTATTTCTCATTTACATAGAAAAGCATAAATGAAAATATCAATAAGACATTCACTGAGATCACTCACACACACACACACAGAGAGAGAGAGAGAGAGAGAGAGAGAGAGAGAGATTTTTCCTTACCATGAAAGGAAATATAGTCAGCTGTTTGTGTTTTGTATTAGTGTTCTATTCATAAGTCTTCCATATGTCTCTGGATAGTTTCTCTTCCTTTTTAACAATAAAACCCTGATCCCTAAAGGAGTGGCCATTTCAGAGTTTTCTTTACATCACCCTTCACATACACCCAGTGCTGAGAACCTGGGAGAGGCACAAATGGATCCCTTCTCAAGGGTCCTGGCGCTGCTAACCAAACCAAACTTCCCATTTGACTCTCCTAAGGTATACATGGATCATTTGTTTCTATGGGTGTCTGCCGCCCACCATATTCAACTTCAAATTTTAGAGTCTGCTTCTTCAACTATTTATCCTCTACCTGCACTAACAGCCTATGTCACTTCCCATACACAAACCTCTTCTTGGTCTCTCTGGAACCTACGTCCTTCTGTGTCCTCCTGGACACCCATCACATGGAAAGTCTCCTGCTAGTCTCTTATCCACTATGGCACTTGGCTCTCTCCTTCTATTGGCATCCTTCCTCTAGAGAGATAATTATTTGAGACCTTTCCTTAAACCTCCCCCTATACTTGTCATTTACTCTATGCTCTTGAAAATATCTCTCTTATAAGAACATTGTTTAAACTTTCTGTATCTCAGCAGTTGTCAGTTCATTGGGTATGATTTAAAAAGTATCTAAACTATAACAAAAACTTCAAACTTGTAACAAAAATGGTTGGTGGTTAAAAAATTTCTGTACATAGGTAAACTTAATTATTCACAACATGTTTACATGTGCCTTTAATTCAACTCTTGTTTAAAAAAAAATCTGATACATTATCCTGGATATGTAGCTTGAATGCAATTCCTGTTCATAGAAAATAAGAATCAGTAACAACATATGTGTTACTAGCAGTTTTCCTGCCAGCCTGGTCCCACTACCGCATAGCACCAAATAACACACAGAGACACTGTATTAGATATAAAGCTGTTGGCCTATTACTAGTGTTTCTTATTGGCTAGCTCTGTCTTAAATATTAACCCATTTCTATTAATCCAAGTGGGCTTATCTTATTGTAGAGAGGGTCCAACCCTCTTCCCTCTCAAGTTTCTACATCTTGTATCACTCTACCACATCTCCCGGAATCCTCCTTGTCTCCTAGTCCCACCAATCTTGCCTTCCTATTGGCCTTCACAGCTTTATTCATTAATCAATAAGAAAAACATATTTACAGAATGACATTCTCCCATCGCATATGTTTGATGATTAAGTTTTGTACATTTCTAATAGCCATTTAGGCTACCAAAAGTTTACTTACAGATATAAGTCTAATTTCTTTTTCTTTACTAACTTTGTAGCGCCTTCCATCTGTTACATGACTTTGGTCATAAAACTATCCAGGCACACTTGGAGGTCTTGAATTATTGGCTACTACAAACAGTACACAATAAAGACTAAAGGTTGCAGGGGTGTGATGGTTTCCTTCAGAGAACATATAGAATAGATCAAAGAAGCTTTGGTATGAGGAACTTCTTGTACGCCAAACACGACCTTTGTGTGTGCAATCAATAAATATGTTTCCAAATGGAGTTTCAAGGTTCAGATCACAGAAACTGCCCCCCACCAGGCTTCCAGAGAGCCTAAAATTACATCTAGAGTGACTACTTCTTTGAACAGCCTGTAAAACTCAGGACACTAGACAGTTACTATTCCATTATTTAAAAGAACTTGCTTTTCAGTGACTATTGTAAGTATTAAAATGTCCATATATCTGAAAAAAATTGAATGTTTACAATTGTTTTTAAAAAATGTAAGTTATTAAATTCTGAAGAAATAATGTAAGGTACACAGATAGAAACTATGAAGTTCTGAGGAAATATAAACAACAATAAGACTGTAAAATGGTTCATATGATTTAAGTTCAAAGTTTAGCCTTAATCAGTGGAATTCTGATAAATTATTATATTAATCTAGTCTTGAGAACAGTTATAAACACTGGCTAATAAATCTTTTTAAAAATAATTTAGTTGCCTTAGTTATAGGTTCAATGGTTTTAATTTCCTTTAGTTGTTTTCTAAATACAGACTGAAAAATACTTCTAGTTTTGCTAAAAACATCTCTAGCTAAGCTATGTACGCCTAGCCCTCTGGACAAAGGAAAGAGTGTTCATGTTTTATTCTTAATCACTTTCATTTTCCTCCCCAAAAATGTGTATCTTATTGCTGGTAATTGTTTATGTTTCTACTATTCTAATAGCTTTGCAGAATTTATTTTACTATGGCTCAAAGGCCTGAGGCTATTCCATCTCTACCCAGAAACTTCCTAACTGCTTTTCCTCCTATGAGAATTTCAGTGCAGAGTATAAAAAGTAATCAATTTAATATCTACTTTTTCTGGCTTATATCTGTCCCAACATGTTTCCACTCAGCTGATAGATACCACCCAGGAGTCAACTGCGACCTGTACATTGCTAATTCTAGGAACATTGCTAGTTCCAGGGGGATTGATAAAGCCTGGAACATTAAGGTGTGGCAGTACCAAGACCCTCCCCCTGCAATAAGACTGAGGTCTGGCATCCTACCACAGGGAATGGCTCCAACAAGCTAGCTAACGGACCAAGGATAGATACTGGTCCTGCTGTTAGAAGCCCCTCATATAGGCCTCGCTACACAATTGTTTTCCACATGCAGAGAGTCTAGTTCAGTCCCATGAAGGCTCTGTGATGATCAGTCTAGATTTTCTGAGTTTCCAAGAGTTTGCTTGGTTCAGCTCTCTCTGTAGAATTCCCCATCATGATTGGCCTCCCTTATTGTTGCATGTCACAACTTAGCGGTGAAGCCCAATCTGGTCAGAGTACCCCAAAACTGGCTATGGCTTTTGTTTTCCTGATCATGTGTTTTTAAACTCAAACAACTTTCTTTAGATTATTGCTTTCTTTGTTACATTTGTGTAGAAAGGTACACTGAAAATGAAGAATGCTTGCTACATAATTAAACTGTAATCTGCCCCATTATTTCAGGTCCTCAGATTCCAAGTCTTGAAGACACAGATCTACATAGGTTGACAAAAGTAGACTCTTGACCTTGCCACCCATTCTACCCATGCTTGGCCCATGATGTGCTAATTTCAGTTTTTTGAAGCCATCAGAGATTATGATGCTGGGTCCTTGTCATCAACAAAAGCCTGGATGCTAGCACACAGGTAGTTCATTGGGGAGTGAACTTGATCTAGACTATAGAAGGATTTCTGGTGACTAGATAAAAGCCAGGATTTCCCAAGATCTTGCGAAATGGGTTCCCTGGCCACAAAAAAAAAAAAAAAAAAAAAAAAAAATGGAATATTTTTTCTTGCTTCTGGTAGAAAGAGTATAGGTGTGCATGACCATGTATCTATGGCTGCATATTAAAGCCTACAATGGTCCCCAGGCTCCTCTAGTCCCTACTCACATGTAATTATACCTTTCAAAGGTCCTAAGATAACAACCTGCCTTGCTATTCCCAGACTCTCATTTGTTCTCTACATAACAGGCCACCTTCCCCACTTGCCCACCACTTCTCCCGACTATTGCTGCTCCCTATGTCCTATCTCCACTATTCACTCTCTGATCCATCCCACAGTTAACCCTGGCCATTTCCAGTCTTCATTCTGGTCTCTCTGCTCAGTACTTTCCCAGGTGCTTCTCAATGTTTTCTCTCTTCTTCACGACAGATATTTTCCCATAATAACACTTCTACATGTGGGTATATTTTTCTGTTGCAATGGTTTTGCCTAGCAAATGCTACCCATTCCTCTAAGCATTAACTTGTGGTAAATGAATTAGCTTGTCTTTAATTGCCACCACAACATATTTGAGCAGTTTAATGTATAAGGAAGACTTTTCTTCAGTTCAAGTATTGGGATTCAAAGTCCAAGATCATTCACACAGCCTCATTAATTTGGCTTTTAGTGTAGGTCTCATGGAAGATAGCATGAGGATAACAAGATGCCTCCTCTGACAAGATAGACAGTCATAAAGAGAAGCCTTTTCTATTAGCATAGCTTCTTAGCATGTGAAACAAACAGTAAACTCTGAGAACTCCAACTGCCCTATTGAGGACACCCACTGCATGGCCTAACCATATTACAGTGGGCTCCATATCTTAAACTTAAAGGAACACAAAACTGACAGATTGGAAGTCATGTTTCCAACATATGAATTCTTAAGGGTCACAATTAAATTATTTTAAAACAGTGGTAGAGGGTTAACATAGTTTCCGGGTCATGCCACTATATAGACAATTATAGACTATTGTTTTCTCTCAAAATTCAAGATAATTATTTTCATAGCTATTAAAACTACTTTTGAATCAAGAAGTATTTTTCATTTTATGCATTAAAACAATGTTTTTTTTTAAATACTTTCCTAACTAAATGAAGAACAGGAAACATAAGGATAATTAATTTCATTTTAAAATAAACAACACTCTGTCTTTTGCTTGTGGTTTTTTTTTTGTTTGTTTGTTTGTTTTGTTTGTTTTTTCTCTCTTCATTCATTGACTTATTTGAATCAAGATCAACAAATACAGAACTTTCATAAATAAGCACGTTGATATACTGAAAGTGTCACCTACTTGCAGCATATTATTCTATGGATTTTTCAGGAAGATTGGTTCAGCACAACAGAAATTATTAAGCTTTAACCAGCATCTCACATCTGTGTAAAAATTACAGGAAACCTGAGGGTTTGGGGGGGGTTACAAAATCTGAGGTTTCTGTTATATCAAGTGTGAAACAAAATAGAAACAGTAGAGCTATTCTTTAAGCGTCTCTTATTTTAAATGGTTTCTACATTCCCAAGAACTCTGAGGATTTCTGTCCCTCAAAGGCATAAAAGTTTTTTTCAGAGATTTAAAGAAAAACACAATGAAGATTTCTCTGCCGTTCTATAGCACACAAATTGCCTTCCTCTAAGAAGCTCTTGGCAAGAACAAATGCATTCCATTCCTTAGAAATAAATTCCTACCCCCACTGCCTTCAGCTAACATTTGGGTATCCTTTCTAAATCGAATACAGGGCTCAGCTATCACAATCTCTAGACGTTTAAAAACCATCATCCTTGAGAATTTGATGAGAACCTCCAGGGAGGTAGCAGGAACTGATTCTTCCTTGCCTGCCTAACCATTCTAGCTCTAGATTGCTCCCATGCCAAACTTACTATATATGGTGTAACTTCAACCTAAAATAATCATCTACCATGAATCATCCAGGTTTTAAAATATATTTCATTTTCTACTTTCTGGATTTCATAGTATTTTTGTAATAATCACTTTTGGTAAATGTTAACATGGGCATTCTCATCTTAGTCTTAAAAATGTCAAAGGAGTGCTTGACAAATCAGGATTAAAAATGATATAAAGCATCCAAAAATTTATTGTTTCCCATGTGTGAAGTCTGTGTTTGAAAGCTAATACATTTTCAAATACACAAAACTCTGATGCTTCTGCGTTTCCAAGTACAATGAAGGCTAACAGATCTGGCCTCAAGTAAGCTTTCCTAGTAAGTTTGATGACCCCTCTAAGGACCTGAAATAAAAATTTTTAAAAATTATGAATGATTATAGAACTAAATTGAATAGAACTTTAACTGCAAATATGATTTCATATCATGTTTTCATATATTTGTTTTACGCTCTACTCAAAAGGAATTTCATGACTTTCACACTTTATGGGTGTGCAATTTTTTGTTCATATTACAATTTTTCTTAATCATGTTGCCTTTTTCAAGCTTGCAATCTTCCAATATTCAGATATCTCCAAAATCACCTTGACTTTCGTCTTAAGCACATTGCCTTGGCTCTGTGTGTTTAATTATAATAATCAAAACCTTGGAACAAATTAATATTTCAGAGGTGACAAATCAGTTTTTAGGGACTCGTAAGGGATGATCCCACTGTTTATGGACCACTTCATCAATGGATACTGGGGTGTGACAATGAGGAAAAGAGCAAGCAAGTCATTCTACAAAGTAGTATCAGAAACAATACCATGACCTAATTCTTCTACCGCATCTTCACCTCATTGATGGAATAAGAGGAGTTAAGAAGGTAAGATAGAATAATTTATAGTCTACAAAGACAATCTTCAAAAGGAAATGGGTACATTAAGAAAAAAGAGACAGAAGATACAAAGAGGATCACACTTTTCTTGTTGGACATAGTTAACACAGAATTTGAGTGCAATTCAATCAAGGAATTGACTTGAAATGCTAGGGAGCTTGAGGCAAAGGATGTCTCGAGTGTGGGGACCTGTTTTCAATTCTCTGCACTCACAAATTAGGATGCCAAGAGTCTATCACTGGAAAGTTCTAAATGGGATTTATGTGGTTTGCTGGCCACATTTGATAGCTCAAATTATGGAAGATATCACATCTAAAGAACAAAACTGCAACCATAATAGAAGAAAAAACTTATTTTGATCTTTGCCACATTTGTCCATATACATGTGTATGTACATATTTACTTACCCATATGCATATTCCACACACACTCACACACACACACACACACACACACACACACACATCCAGGACACCTTCTCCATTTATGTCCACTCTTCCCTTTAGTTTATTTTCCTATAAGATTCTTCATAAAGAGAAAAGAAATGAACAGTCCTACCTAGCTCTAATACCAATTACAACCAGCAAGTGGCCAGAATGTCAATACCCTCAAAGGTATAATATCAACTCCTATATTTTAGCAGTATACTAGGGAACACAGAAAACTCTGAGTCAGTTAAGTCCTGAATGAATGTGCATTATTGACATTGCACAGCTGTATCAAGGACTCCAATGCCATAGAGCCACAGCAGTAGCAAAGCTTTCACCAGGGAAGACTCAGGGACTGAGTGTGAATGATTGATCATTATTCTCTAAAGCTAACAACTGCAACTTCCTCTTTCCAGATGTTTACAACTGGTCCCCTTCAGAGACCTCCCACAAATATTAATAATAGACCCTGTGCAATCCCTGATAGAGTCGTGAGTTGGGGCAATAGTGGCACTCAATTGGAGGCCACATGCCCAGCTTGTTTGTACATATCTCAATGTGTCAGTCCTCACTCACTGGTCTAAGTTAAGGTTCCAGGACTCAAAACTTAAGGTTGTGGTAGTAAACAATGGTCATTATACTGGTCTTAAGTTCCACTTAATAGAAAACACACCTGGAACTGAAACTGTCACCAACCAGCCATGACTGGTGAGATCATAGACCTCAAAGTACAATGTAAGCTACTGTATCTTCAATAACTATGATTATTTCCATAGATAAGCCTAGCTCTCGCTCTTCATCAAAGGCGTTTCATTCTCCAAGTTCATCTTTATGATGGTAACATTGCTGTCTGGAAGCAGAAAGTACAGTTTAAACTTTAATTCACATCAGTGGACTCAGTTTCTCCTTCAGAAACAATGACTTAGAGAAGTTGAAAACAGTACATACTTTTTTTAAAAAACACATTGCTCTCTCACTGGCACAGTTGATAGAGTACTGTTGACAGATTTTCATCAGAAGGGTTTTTTCCTTTCTAAGGTAAGAACATATTTTAAAAGATGAGATAAATATCTGCTATGTCTAGAAAAAGAATCATAGTGCATCTTGGTCCAATGGTGCCATGTATCAGAAAATTGTCTTCCTGTCAACTAATGAAAACAACTATAAATTAAAGAAACAGTCTCCTCCGTTTAAAAATACCCCCAGGTTATTACATTTCATAACTCAGTGGAAACCTTTTAAAGGACAAACTTTAAAAATGTGCACCAAAATCTGTTTGTATATCGTATTCAACTTAAAAACTTCTTCTAGTTATTATTTCTCACGTAATTTTATTTGAGAGAGTGCAGAAGCATAACAGTGGACAGTGACCTATGGCCAAAATTATCAGAAGTTTGGATTGTATACTTCAGGCTCTTAAAGGGAAAGGCAATATCAGAAAAGCTATTGGATGTGGGATCTAGATTAATTTAGATTTTTAAACACTGTCTTGTATACATCACACTTACACATCAGACATATGTTATTTAAACATTTTTTCCATTATGCCTCTATGAAGAAGAAAAATAACCTATGTGTTATGAATATAACGTTGGGATTATTAGTTTTAATTGTTAATGTGCCACAAGATTGTGGCACCTGAGAGTCTCAATGAGGAGTAGTTTAGATGAGGTTAGTTTGCTGGCATGGCTGTGAGAGATTTATTAGGATGTTAATTGTTATGGGTCAATTCACTCTACTGTGGGCAGCACTATTCTCTTAGCTTGGCTTCCTAAACTAAGTAAATGTAGGGAGTAGGCTGAGTAAAAGAAGCTTGAATGCATTCATTTCTTTTTGTCCTAATTGTGATCTTGATGTGACCAACTGTTTTTGGCCCCGCCTCTGTGACTTCCCTGTAAGAATGGCTCCAAACTGAAATTGGCATCTAGCACAAACATTTCCCCTACTAAGCTTCTTTGTGTCAAGATATTTTATCACAACAACAGAGTTGAAAACAGAAAAACCATCAAATCAAAAAAAAAAAAAAAAAAAAAAAAAAAGTGAAGTTGTCTTCCACAAGACACATTTGCAAATAAGAATGTTTCTAGGTTTCTATACCCACCTTTGTGTCTTGGTGCCAGTCAGGAAGAAGGACTGGGAAGGGATTAAGACCAGATCAAAGGGTCAAAATGAAGGCCAGAGATCTCCAAACCTCATATTAACCATCAAAAGAAGGTCTGCACAGACTGTGGCTGCAAGAAAGGATGAGAACCTAACACTTTTCAGAACTTTTGGCACTTTCTCCCAATGATGCCTAGAAGTGGAAAAACCATGTCAGTCCCTAGAGAAAAGTTCAAGTCTCAAAGGAAGAGGAATAACGTTGCTATGTGTTCAAGACATTCTGTCTCGAATAGCATCTTCCATGAGAAATAACAGATGTGAAAGATCCCTGGGTTTTTAGAATAACATGAGAATTATCTAAGCAAAACATAGTAATTCTCCACATATGTGATTTTACAAAGAAAACAACAAGTTGCAAGCCTGTAACTATGTGATATAACAGAGATTATCAAAAGGCCATAGCGAGCTTTCTGGAAAATGAATTCTTACGTAGATTTGAGGTTGTTTTTCATTCAATGATTATTTTATTTTATATCTGTAAACGTCAGGACTGGCTATAGTTCCTGGAGATATATAACATTGGAGAAAGGTGAAAATCAGTCATTCCATAGTTTTACAGACCTCACAGTCCAAACAGTAAGTTTCTAGCCATTTGCTGAATAACGAATTGTTCTCAAACTGCTGATCAGTCATCAGAAGAAAAAGGGTACCAGAAAATCACTTCTCATGACACTGTAAAACCAAATATTGAGGGACATGTTGTTGTTTTGCTTCTGAATGCTGTCCCATATAATGAATTCCAGTCTAATTGGTGAAAAGTAATCAAGCCATTCCACATTCCACGTGTTTCATGTCCGTTGTAAGAAAGCATCAAAAATTGGGGGGCTTAAAGTAACAAAGATTTATTCTCTGACAGATTTAAAAGAACACAATATCCACTCAGTCTCACTGGGTAGAAATCAGGTTTAAGGCTGTAAGGAGCTCAGCCTGCAGCTTCCCCAAGAATCTGTCAATCACCAGCATTATTTTCCTTTAGAGTGAATTATTCTAATCATGGCCTCCACAGGGATTTCTTCTTTTGTGTCTAGGAAAATATTCTTTTTCCCACTATTAAATAAACATGTTATATTTTCATCTATCTGGATAATTAAAGATGATCACTCTCTTTGAATATCTTTTATTTTTACTTATTTTTCTTGTTGTTGTTGTTGTTGTTTTTTCAAGGCATTGTTTCTCTGTATAGCCTTGGAACCTGTCCTGGAACTAGCTGTGTAGACCAGGCTGGCCTTGAAATCACAGAGATCCCCCTGCCTCTGCCTCCTGAGTGCTGGGATTAAAGGTGTGTGCCACCAATGCCTGCCTATCTTTGAAGATCTTAATTTAATTATACACACAAACATTGTTTTTATGATGGAAGAGAGTGATTTCTGGCTCTGTAGATAAAACATGGGTGTCTTTAGGAGCCATTCCTCATTGAGAAGCGTCTTGTTTTGACATGTTAAGATTGTATGTGTTCTCTACTGTCCAGCTTTGCTCTCGTTAAGTAAGTGATACACTATGACATCCAGTCTATCTTTGATGTATACGGTTCTGCTGGGTTGGGCACAGCCCTCACTGTCTTAAAGCCCATCAATTATTATCACCTGCAGAAAACATAATTAAGATTTCTTCATGAGGAAAAGAAGGAATCAGGGAAACTCAAAAGAGTTAAAATGTTTTCAAGAGGCCCCCTCCTCTTCCCCAGGTCATATAAAAGATAGTGTCTCACCAGAACAGGACTTACTGGTAATGTAATTACCCTTAAGTTGGTGAGGGAACTTCCTTGTGGGGTACCTGACTTTGAGTTTCCCACTATTCCATAAATAACCCCCAAACCATGTGACCCACCAAACTAGACTTGGTTAGAATCCTTCATATACATGGGCACCATTTCAGTCTAAGGAAAACAGACATCCATGATTCACCCTAAGGAAAAGAAAATGGGATTCCTATGTTCAGCTTAAGTGATAACGGACATTTGAAAATAAAATAAACATTTTTATGATAGTTGGTTTTTAAGTTACAATAATACAGCAGATATTGCGGTAAATAAGGATCAGGATAAACAAACAGGCCGAATAGATGTTTATTCAGGGAGAAATAACTTACAACCTAGACAGATGAACACCAGGAAATTCAACCCAATCCTCTCCTGTCCGAGTCACGCCAGAAAGAGAGCGCCTTCCTGGCCCCCTCCGACCTTCTTCCTCAGGTCACCTCCGCCCATCGCTCCACCCCCCAATGGATAAATGTTGCAAATGAGGACTTTTGTATGTCATTTATTTCAAACCACATCGGATTATTATATTATTGAGATCATACTACAATTACATTCCCCACTTCCCTTTTCTCCATCCTCACTCTCCCCTTGCTTGCAATCAAGTTAATGAGCTTTTGAAATTAATTGTTATTACAATCTTATATTTATACCTCTACATATGTGTAACTAATTACAACCTACTGGATCTGTATGTATATTTTCAGGGCTGACTATTTGCTATTGGATAACACTTTGTGCTCATCAGTTTTCAGCATTGCTTATTCACCTGTATAGCTTTATATAGGGTTGAGCCCTCCTGGATTCACCCTGTCTGCTTTGGAATGCCCATTGAGTCCTCAGTCAGCTCATGGTTAGGCAGTAATGTTGGTGAGAATTCATGGGTGTATCTTCAGACATGACTATGCTACACAGTCTCATAGAAAATGCCCAACCCTCTGACTCTTACAATCTTTCCATTGGCTTATTTTATTTACAGATTTCCAGAGAAACAAACTATTGTTTGTTAAAAAGACAAATGGAAAATTTCACTCCAAATTCCAGTGTCAAGTTGGTTTATTTAAATGTAAGCATCTATCTCTTCTCTTCATTACATTTTGAGAAATTTTCCTTTCCTTGGTTCACAGCCATAACCATTTTGATATAACTTTTATATTAATAGAATTGGTAGAGTTGTTTTTCTGAATTAATTAGAATTGTCCTCATATCGATAAGAATGGGAAACTAAGACCTTTATTGCTACTTGTATGGATTCCACTTACTGATATTTGCTTCTTCATCTGATGTTCAGACCAGTCTCACAACATTGGGATATGCATCAATAAACATTGGACCTGAGAAAATCATGACAATTTGAAGTCAAAGTGACAAGGACACATATCTGTAATGCCACATTCAAGAATGTGTTTTACAAAACAGGATAGGAAAACATTTAACTATCAAGAGCTCTGCAGGTAAAATTTGTGTTTCTTTACTGCTTCAAAGGAAGGTATCAGTACAGACAACAGGTGTGAGTACTCCTCCCAGTTAGAAGGGTAAGTGATGTAATAGGCATAGATTGAGGATTCACAATGCATTTATATGTGTGTGTATGTGTGTGTGTGTGTGTGTGTGTGTGTGTGTGTGTGGTGGCAAAGTAATTGCTTTTTAACTAAAATTGTTACACTGGCACAAAAAATTTATATATAAATATCAATATATACTTACATATACTTACATATGTATTACTATAACTTGGAAAGTTTGTGTACATATATACATAGAGAAAGCTAAAGTCAGTTTACTTAGCTTAAGGTTACACTGATGAGAATAAACATGCCATGGCATGTCTTCCCACACATCTTTAGCTTATTGCTTTCTAACTACTTTGCTAAACCTTAGACTGATTTGAGTTTTGTGGAACTGACAAAAAGATTTAATTGTTAAAATTGTGAAAACCATTATTGTATGTGTACTTGTGAGCAGAAATATCCACATGTGAGACTTAAAGTGTACTACCTTATGAAATGTATATATTCTTGGAAATAAAGAAGAATTTGCTATTGAAAAATTGAATATTTACTTAAATGGTATGTAAATGGTGTCTTTATACTGTGTGGCCAACGCTAATGCACTTTGACTTTTAAAATTCTTTCAAACTAAAATAGTTTAAAATGCCAATGAGAAGCAGCATAGAATATTAAGCTAAAATTAGAGAATTGGATTTCAATTATGATTAAAGATACATATTATAATCTTTGTTCAACCAAGCTAATTTTTATTACATATCGATAGAGAGATGAACGTAAACACGTCCTCAGAGTTATGTCTCAAAAATACCATTTTATTTTATTTTTTACTATATCATATTCAGCCACATGAAGATACTACAAACCTTAAAAAGAAAGCAAATTATACCTGAGCTGAATTTAGTTTATCATAAGCGGTGCTGAGTCTACTTATCAATAGCTAACATTTCTTCTCTGCATACAGTTCTTAGAACTTGATCAGCAAGGAGAAATTTTAGATTGAGAATAGAACTTATAAACTCCTCATGCAGTCACAAAGATGCAGTTGCCTTTTAAGTAGCATAAGCAGTATTCAGGATGTTTTACACAGATGATGGCCTGGAGTGGAGCATTATACTAAAAAGTCATTTACATAACTCATATCAGGGCTTCTATACCTCAGTAGGCTTAAGTCTATGAAATGCTGCATGGGAGGCAATATCACATTATTTCCTGAAAATGAGTAAGACAAACAATTCCGTGGTGTTAGGATAAAGCACAAGGGAAACCTTGGCTGAGTCCATGGCAGGACAGGGTAACTGAGGCAGAGGGACAAACAAGCCAGGCAGACAGAGCTTAAGTGAGAAGTTTTATTAGAAAGACAAGACAGGGAAGGGAAAAGAGATAAAGAGACACAGAGACAGAGCAAGGACAGAAAAGGAGTAGACAGGAAAAGTCCTGTCTGCCCCAAGGGAACAGTGGGAAAGAGAATACTGGGCTGGGGTCTTTCCTGTCATCTTTTTCTCTTTTATATTTGTTAATAAATTAAAAATAATCCTATTCTACATATTAATCCCAGTTCCCTCTCCCTCCCATCCTTCCATGCCCCTCACAGACCCCCATCCACACCCCAGGGAGGGTGAGGCCTTCCATGGGGGATCATCAGAGTCTGTCATATCATTTGAGGGAGGATCTAGGCCTTGTATATCTAGGCTGAGAGAGTATCCCTCCATGGGGGAATGGGCTCCTAAGTTTATTTGTGCTCTAGGGATAAATACTGGTTCCACCTCAAGAGTTCCCATAGACTTCCAGGCCTCCTAACTGTCATCCACATTCAGGGCACCTCATCAGGCTCTATGCTGGTTCCTCAGCTGTCTGGCTGGGGACCATGAACTTCTACTTGCTCAGGTCAGCTGTTTCTGTGAGTTCCCCCAGCCTGGTCTTGACCCCTTTTTTTCATCCCTCCTTCCTCTCTACAACAGAATTCCAGGAGTTTGGCTCAGTGCTTAGCTGTAGATCTCTGCTTCTGTTTCATCAGCTACTTTTTTGAAAGAGTCTTTTCCACCCACATGCTCACCAGGGTACTGTCTGAGTGCATTCTGCCAGGTGACAGGGGCATGCCAGCATAATGCCTCAATCCTTAAACCCGGGGAATCCTAGAGGACAATGAATGGAGCTTGTTGTTTAACTTGTCAAGCCCCATAACACAGCTATGTTTTACGTCTTTCACTGAACTTCATGGACATTTAAAGAGTTCGTGTAGCAACGAATCTCTGAACACAACCAGTTGAGAATTATTTCAAAACATGAATGTTGAAATCACAATGATATTGAGGCTTTTTATTCCTTCTGCAGGGTTCCACTCTCCTTAGAATTCCCTAATAGCAGCACACTGACCAGGGCAACACAGTGAACAAGGGATGGACAGCCATGTGCAGAGCTTGGCTGACACTGTGAAAATGTGGTATTATGTAATCTATTTGTGTCTTTTTTGTCTCGGTAAGTCGTGTTGCAAGGAAGTATTAAATAATTCAAAAAGGGTTGAACTCCTTTTCACATCCTAGGCATGCTCTGGGTTTAATTTACAAAGAGACTGACAGATCTTTTCTTCTGTGTTAGAACAGATTAGAACCGAAAGAGCTGCTGAAGAGAGACCCAGGACGCGGAAGAAAAATGATAGGTTCACCTGTGGGTGCCTTGTAATTCAATTTAATTCCAGCACTAACACTGGTATGCTAACCAGAGTTTGTCAAAAACCTCCATACTTTTTAGGGTTCAATCTCACAAGGATGTTCCTCTCCATACTCTCTTCCCCCGTAGTCTTTATCCTGCCTGATTTATCCCCAAACTAGAGGTTCTCAGAAATCTGCTCTTCTTCATGTTCAATGACATTAAAATAGCAATGGTTACATGCATATGACCCAGTGAGAACACAGAGACAGTAAAACGAGAGAGGCATGTAGGACAAGATAGCGCAGTCAGGGCTGAAGGGGTCTACATGGACCTTCCAATGCTTCATCGGCATTTTGACTTTCACAGAACTTTTATGCTTAGAAGCTCTGAAACCTCTATTATTTAGGGCTTTGCCTATGAAGAAGTTGTATCTAGATGTTACTGACTTTTCAATTGATTAATGGTGATGGAATTCAGTTTCTAACTGCACTCTGTTTGTCCAGGGTATACGTTTCCTAAAGTTTTGTTCATTCAGGAGACTTCCCAAAGTCTGTCCATAAGCTATGATAAATCCCTGTCCCAAAGCAATCTAGAAGGCAGGATTTCTTCCAAAGAATGTGTACCCTTAGAACTCAAGAAATTCATCCAGTTTAAAGGCCACCCTACCAGGAGTCAGTAAAGAACTGAATATGTTTCTAGAATACTATGATTATAAACAAGTTGATTCTATTTGGAGTATAGATGATTTGAAATTGCAGATGTGTATCACATAAAACAATATTGGCCTAGACTGACAACTTTATTAATTTTTTTCTTTAGGCATAATCTCTTGCAAAGGTAGTTGATTCTATGCTTCCGAAATCACACCCAAACAGGGTGTGAGAGAGAAAGAGAATAAACACTATATCACTTCCCATGAAATATGAAGTCTTTTGAATCTCCTCTTCCATAACTTTGTAATTTCCTTAGTATTAAAAAAGTAGTATCCTGAAATCTTGTACTAATAAGCTTGCTAAAATGCAAAGAAAATTTATCTGTAGTTATAAAGCTAGAATGCAAGGATGTTCAGAACTACATGTGAAATGTGATGCCTCCTGATGGAGGAAAGGAATTACAGAAATTAATACTGTTAATTACACTCCAAAGGGCAATGTCAAAATGATGGATGGCTAATGCTGATTATTGAATGTTCTCTGTCAAGCAGAGAAGAATGAATTAGATCAATACAACCAGAGTGATTTTTTGATGTACCTAATGTTTTCATCAATGTTTTTCTCTAGGCTCTTCCTTCTCTTATGATAATCATGAAAATAAATAGCTTGCCGCATCGCCTGATTGTTCAGCTAAATTTTCCAGTGCTTATTATCAAGAGGGAATGGGAATGTAATAATACAATTAATTACCATGCTATTTATTCTATGATCATTATCCACAGCTTTCTGTATCTTCCCATTCAATATATCTTTGTCTTTTAAACACAGCCAAGCATGCTGGGAGAGCAGGAATAAATACAGAGGATGCAATGGTTGATATTTCCTTCTGCTGCTCCTATCATTAACCCAGGTCTCTTAAACTAAGAAACAAAGCCTGATAATCAAATAAGACACGTAATTTTAAAAAGTCTGTAAATCAGCCCAGAAGTAACAATAACAAATGTCATTGATCTTTTTAAACAGAACATCAATTCCAAATAATTATCCTATCAGAAAAATCTGTATGAGAAATGACTCATAGTATTGTAGGAGATAGCTTGAATGTGGTCACTGAATGGCAGAATTCTCGTGAGTTATAAGGATTTATTTGAAGTAAGTTTAAGGTAGGAAGGTTAGCTTGTGAAACATTATAACAGATAGCAAAAGAAACTTGAGAATAAGCAGTTCTAGCACTAGAGTGTCAGAGATGCAACAATGATGAATTGCAGAGAAAAATGATTCAGGAGATCAGGATGAATCCAGTAGGCTGAATGTTCACATCTTCAAATTTGGATGCTGAAATATGAATCCTGAAGATAATCGTATTAGAAAGTGCATTTTAGTAGCACTACGGTCAAGACAGAGGTGCCTCCACGATCAGCATGGACATCAGCTATACCATGCTTACAAACCAGGGCTCTTGTCTCATTTAGGGTTTCCATTGTTGTGAAGAGACACTATGACCATGACAACTCTTATAAAGAAAACATTTGATTTGGTGGTGTGTTTATGATTCAATCCATTATCATCATGGTGGGACATGGAAGAAAGCAGGCAGTCATAGTCCTGGAGAAGTAGCTGAGAGTCCTACATCTTGCAGGCAACAAGAAGTGGTCACCATGTCACACGGAGGAAAGCTTGAGCAGAAAGAACCAAATGCCAGCCCTGTCAGTGACACACTTCCTCTAAAAGACCACACCTACTAAAACAAACAAACAAACAAAAACCTACACTCCCAAGGACTGCTTTCTATTCCATCTTACTCTCATAATTGTAAGAAGTAAATTACTGTTATAGAGAATACACTCTAATTTGTTACAGCAGATTGAATGTAAAAAAAAAAAAATCGAACCACAGCTGGCAGTCTCCACAACACCAAGTACAAGTAAGAATAATAAGAATTGAAATGCTTAAAAGGCTAAAATAAAACTGGGTCTATCATTACTGAGGTTTTCATATAGCTGTTCTTGGCTTTTTGTTTGCTGTGAGATGGTCTCACTTTGTACCTCAAGCCATCCTGAAACTTGATGTGTGTTCCAGAGTATCCTCTAACTCAGGATCCTCCTGCCTTCCTTTTCTGAGTTCTGGGGTTAAAAGAGTGATCACCATACCCAGATTGATTTTCATTTTGAACACTTGCTTACTTATTCAAATTATCCCACCAGTCACATTATTATTGGTAAGTTTCATACACTATACTTATTATGTAGGAGAGTAATTTAGATATAGCTCACAACTTCTAAGAGAGTATAGACTGTTGTGTTATACCCAAAACAATCTGTTTAAATGCTCACTGATTCATGCTCTCTGATAACCAGGCCCTCCATCTTGACTCCTCCTTACTACTTCCTCTTCCTCCTTGTCTCCTAGTCCCTCCTATCTTCCTTTCCTATTGGCCAACAGTGCTATATTTATTAACCAGTATGAGAAACATATACAGAATGACATCTCCCATCAAACGTTATTTCTGTTTGGGTAAGGTTTAGCTGAGTGTACAGATCCAAATGGGATATAGTCAACATGGAGCAGACCACATGTCAGTATGCTCATGAGGACAATGGTCACAGAACATCCAGCAATGGTAAGCCAGCTCTACACACTGCCTGCTCTACACACTGGGAGTTCAGGCACTTCAACCTTTGGGGAACAATTCATACCCCAACCACAACAGGTTCTTAGACACTTTGTAATTCTCACACCAGGTCAAGAGATGAAGGGATATTCCCTGTCACACAGCCACATGGTCCCTTGCTGCCCAGGCCTTTGGCAATGTTGGCAATTGGTTCTGTGCTGCAACCTCTAAAAGTGTGAGCCAACAGACACGTTTCTGCGTGTAAATTTTTTATCTCATGAATTTTTATAATAACGGGAATCTGACAATCATAAACTTCCTTGTTTTTCAAGTGGAAGCTTTTTGTTCCTTTCATCCCTCTCTGCCTCCTTCCCCCTCTCTCCTTTTCACTTTCTCTGCTTCATTTTCTCCTATTATAATTTAAGAAATTTTGTGTGTTCAACAGATTCTCTAAATTAATATCTGTTTCAAAATGATAACTGAAATATAAATATCTTAGTTTAATAAACATACAATTTTTAACTAGGCTTGACTCATTTAAAAACTGAAAAGCATGCTTCCAAGTTTGACTGAGTTTTCACATAAATTAGTTGACATAAATGAAAAATTTAATTGTAATTCAGGTATGTATACATTTGCTAAAATCTCTTCTTTCTTCCCCATCTCTTACACACACACACACACACACACACACACACACACACACACACACACACACACACGAAATACTTTAGGAAAATACCTTCTATTTTCTGAGTAATGAAATTCTAAAAGATTTATGAATCACTTTTTGAAAAACAAATTTTCCCTTTGGGCAGCTACTGTGAGGAAAAATATTTTCAGGTTGATGTTTGTATGCTTATTGTCTAAGATTGCTAACAAAAATGTAAGATATTTTAAAGTCATTTTTTTCAAATACTAAACTCTACTCCTTTTGCATAACATTATGGAGTGACTGAATTGTTTTACTGTCTGAAAGAATACTTCCTATAAATATTGCATGCCGTGTTAGACAAACAGAAGCATTCTTTTTTGCCCTATTTGATCTTTTTGAGAATATTCTCTGTAGCCCAATAGATTTTTCAAGCTCTTTTATTTTTCAAAAGACTATGCCAACTCTCAAGTGTCCAGTTAGCTCCTTTCATCTGATGAGGCCTATTTAAAACCCACATGCATGTCTGGGTTATCAGATTCGCTTTAAAATGCTGCCATTCATCTATTCAATTTAATGCTCACTCAGAAGGGAGTTCCTATATTGACTAAGGGCTCTGCCATACAACAGCTTGGAAAATGGGAAGAAGGAAGGCCCTAACTCAGGAGGTCATTAACTCAGCGTAGGCCTGTGACACATCAATAGTGTATTAGATCTAATCACAATTTCTATCATCAACCACAGGCAGTGGCAGTCATTTTTACTCAGAAAGAAATGTTGTTTGTTATATTAATCCTGTGCTCTTTTTTCTACCTTAACATTATGGCAATTAAAGTTTGCTCTTTCCTCGCTCTTAAAGTAGAAAACATAAAGCACCTAGAAAAGAATTTGGGAGGAAAAGCAATCTCTTTTGACTGTGCACTGTGTAATGCTCTCTAAATTTACATTTCAGTACATAGAAAACAGAGAATAAACAGTGTAGCTTGGATATCTGAAAGTAGGGTGGAGGGCAGGCTTAGCATTCCAGAGGTCGAGGGTTGGATCCCCAGAGCTGTCTCAGATGCAGTGCTGTGGAAGAAGACACCTGCAATCCCATATTATTGCCAGTGTAGAAGCTCCCTCAGTTAGCTAAAAGCCCACCTGGGGCTACAGTAGGCAATAAAAGAAGACTCAGATCTCTCCTCTTTCATGATCTAGAGAGATGGCCAGCACTGAAGAGAAAATTAGGCTCCAGGATTTGTTTGTGGAGTCATTCCTCCACCTGCAAGTAGCCTCTCACTCACCCATGTTCCTAGAAGTAACCACAATAAACCCATGTTCAATTGAGTTTCCCTCTTCTTAGATGGTTTTGGCTTGAACCATATTGATAAACACCTAACCATTACAAAGCATTTGTCTCCTTTTGCTTGGCTGTGTGATTATGTTGGAGTTATGAGAATTAGATGGTTATGTGAATTAGAAATGATCGATGTGGACAGAAGGACACAGAGACAGTTCAGCGGCAATGGGGACTCTCTGCTCTTCAGTATCCACAGACAATGGCTCATAACCATGAGTGGCTATTTTATCACCATCTTCCCCTCAGATCATATTCAAATCTGATGAAACATGATTCAATTTTTGAGTCTTGAACTTCAGAACTCTATTTTTTTTTAATAAATAGCAATTTCCTAAAATACATGAAACTCTGTTATGTGCCCTTTCCTCATACATTTGATGCTTCATTTTCTCCTGTTTTTCTACGGAATGATTTATAGCCTCCCTCTTCCTCTACTAGTGATGATGTTCAAAATGAATACCTCATTAAATGGATATTTTGCAAGTTTCTCCCTTATTGGATTCCAATAGTGGTGTGAATCTGTATCTGTCATTCTGAATCTTAAGTATGGATTTTCATGAAGACAAAAGGTGAGAGGTTCTTGTGCACCTCTTTTTAATACTTTTTATGGTGTAAGGAATATGCCTGCCTTTTGTTTTCTCCTATCATAAGTGTGTGTATGTGTACGTTTGTTTCTTGTACAAACCTGTGTGTACATGTCAACATATATGTGTGTGTGTGTATATGTTCATCTATGCGTGCATTCATGTGTGCATGTGTGCAACTGTGTGTGTGTGCACAAATTTGCATGTGGGCAACCACATGCCGGTGTGTGCATGCATTCATCCATGTGTGTTCATGAGTGTGCATGTGTACATCTGAGTATGTGTGCATGTGTGTGTGTGTGTCTATCAGCTATATCAGATACAAGATAGCACTAAGGAACAAACAGACCAATGATCTGTAATGTCTACCTTACAGAGAAAATATTTGTCAAAAATACCATTGTACTGCTTTCCATTCCCCTTTTTGGGCTAAGATGAAATGTAAACATCCCTTCCTTAATACTAACAACCTTCAGATGCCTCCAAAATCCCAGCAAAATATTTTATTTAGTCTCAAACATTATTTAAATTGGAATGAAAACTAAAGATTGTTTTAATGTTAATGGGGTGTAGAGGCTGGAGATAACTGCTTCTCTTGGAACCACGTTGCTCATTTCAGCGGTTCTGGGCAGCATACTTGTCCACTGGCTGACATGAACTTGTGTTTGTTTGGCAACCCAACCTTCATTAACACTTTCCAAAAGACCTCCAACTTCCTTTGAAAATACAGGAATCCCTTTTTATACTTCTAATAGCAATGCCTCCGAGGCAAAGCAGGAAGCATATGTGAATATATATTGGCACATTTCTACCTTCTTCACTTGTCAAAACAGAACAAAGTTGAAAATCTAGATTCAAAGATTATTAAGCATTTAATATCTCTACAGTGGAGATATCAGAGATGTAATAAATACAAATACCCCACAAATACATTGGGTTTAATAAAGAAATTCTCTTAAATCTCTCTTTTACACACAGTTCTGTTTCTAGATGCCAAGTTGTCAACTCCACTCTAATACAACCGAAGTTTAGTACAACCATGACATCAATGCCAAAATTTTTATGACTAATCACATGAAATGAAGCTATATGCTTCTGTTTTCCCCAAACCATGGAACAATAGAGACTAAATAGTGCAATAAATTGTCCTTTCGTGACAGAAGGTGGTGGCATGCATGTAACAGTCTCTAGTTCAGAGCACTTAGAAATTTCCATGTTGAGCAAGCATATAGGCAATTCTGCCCCACTTTCCCAGCTACAGCAATGTGCTGTGTAAAAAGTGTGGATGCTGCTAAATTATTTTGATGGAACATTTTGAATAGTTTTAATTTTTGTCCAGTTTGGTAACATCTCTGACAGTGCAGGTATTTCCAGATGCAAGCTGCTCTTCAGAGTGTATTTTCTAAGGAAAGAACTAGCTGAGAGACACAAAGAGCTACAATGGTTTAAATAGCAAGGTAAACAACGTGATGGCATACTCCAACTAAATCTGACAGAGCCGAAGTGGAGTGTGTTGTTTGGTTTGTGGATTTTATGACATTTCTCTCGATAGTATCTTTCTTGTAAAGTAATTCTTGAATTCCTTCCTTTGGATACCACCTTAATTTTATATCAGTCTACTTCTTATGCTATGAGCTATCACATCTCCTGAAGGGTTTCCCTCCATGTTTAACAGAGTATTTGTTGATGTTCATGTATGGTCACAGAGGAATGATGTAACCTCTGACTGTATGATGTCATGGGAAGAATCCAAATATGACCTCAAGGCTGTCTGCCCACAGGAGGGTACTTTAACTGTCAGCATGCAGCTACCAAGATATGCCTACACATATAGTATCCTTTGTTATTTCATGTATAACTCATTCTTTTACAAGTAGGGTGTATTTGACCAGAGAATAAATAGATCTGCACTGTTTTATCCCTGTAGCTACAACTGCCTAATTATCTATTTCGATACAGGTAGGTATAAGGGTGTGTATGCAGTGTGTGTGTATGTGTGTGTGTTTGCATGAAAAACATGGAAACACATATTAAGTATTATAAGTTCCTCTGTTGGTGTTAAAACTTTTATAAACTAAACAGGATTGTTTATTCACACACACACCCCCATGTAGAGGAGGGCAAATATCTTGATAAATCCTGCAAAATGAAAAAGTATATTTTAGGAATCTCTTTTGAAAACTCATAGATCTAAACATGAAAATTTGTGATTACAAAAATGACTGTTCAATGCAGTTGTGTTAAAACGGCTGCAAATATTCACTGCACATGTTGTAATTCTGTGTCTTCTAATAGGAGTGGAGTCAATGCTATCATGTAGGTTTATCCGTACTCCTCTGACAGGGAACAATAGTGGAGGACATTGATTAGAAGAGATGCTCAGGGGAGTGACATTTACAGTACAATGGATTAAGTTTAATGAGAGGGTTTACTACTTGCCAATAGAAAGCTTAACCTATTCCCACATTAGTCAGGCATTATTGTCCAAAATAATTTAAAGTAGATTAAATGATTTATTGACTACATCTAAATGTCTGGAAAAGATAAACATTATTTTCCTTATGAAGCAGGATTTCTTTCAAGTTCCTGAGTACATTTCTCATTGTTTCTTTCAAACAACTAACCAAATAAAATAATTTTATTTTATTAATGCTGTTAAATAAAACAAAATTAAAATATTTAAAGAATGTATGCCACAAACCATTTAATCAATAAATACAATTTAAACTTCATTTTTAAAGTAATAAGAAACATGATTGATTAAAAAAAACTTTAAAATTCCTTTATGATTTTTAACTGTAGAAGGGTATGTGTGTGCACATGGCTGGAGATCAGGGACTATCACAGGAGTTGGTGATCTCATTCCACCAGATTAATTCCTGGGATCCAACTCAGGTTCTCATACTTTCCCACAGGAGCATCCCTGAGAAACCGTCTCTCAGGCTCTACTCCTGAAAGTCTGGATATATTAGGAAAATAATAATGAGGGAGAAGTTTAAATTGAGAGAGTTGTGGGAGAACAGGGAAAAGCATGCTTGGAGGAAGGGTTAATAATGCTAAGAATATTTGGAAAAGCCACATAGATGCCTACTAAAACTTTATGTATGTGTTAAAATGTAATTGCCTTAAAGAAAGGATGGTGATCCACCCAGAAGACATGGGTTGTAGAATGAGAAGCCTAGCAACAGATGTGGCCAAGCTCCCATGGGATTGTGGGTCAAGGGAGGTGAGATAGACTGCCAAAACAATCCAGACTACTGCCATTGTTCTTGGTTGCTCAGCAGAACTTGAGCACACCACACATTAAAATTGTTTTAAATAATGAGCTTTAAAAATGTTTTTAAAGTTGTTGTGTGTATAAGGTTTAGCCTGGATACATGTTTGTAAACTGTGTGTATAGTGCTTTAAAGAGTATGAAGGGGATCTGGATCCTCCAGAATTGGAGTTACAGATGCTGATCACCCACCATGTTGGTTCTGGGAACCAAACTCAGGTCCCCAGCAAGATCAGCATGCAATCTTGAGTGAGGAGGAGTCTGTCCTGTTCCACATATTGAGATATTAAAAGAACATAAAATAGTTGTTACTGTTACTGTTTTCCTATGCTCACTTTAGACACAAAGAGTCCAAACAGAGTACATATAGTTTATGAAATTTTAAAACCAAAGATATGAACATATTTTATAAAAATCTGTATTTTATAAAAAAAACAGCCATATTCATTTAGTGACATAAGAGATGTAGATAAGAGAATAAAACAAGCAGGAAAAAGATATTCAAACTTTAGATGAATTTCATATGCAAATGTCATGAATCTCAATCTTACTCAATGCCTTTACATTGCTTTTGCTAGTAAATAAAATTTACGTTGATTTAAAATACATCTTTCAAAATCAATTCTTCCTCTTTCATTCATTTAAGAACACAGACTGTTCCTTGGGATGTGGAATGGCAACTCTGTTTGCCATATTATAGGAACTGATTATCAACTTCCATTCTTGAAAACTCCAGGTGCCTCTCTGGCTGGATTGTCTCAAAATATCACTTTAATCTAAACCACACTATCTTATTTATGTTAGGTTTGATTGAACAAAACTTATATAGCAAAAACCACAGAACTTACTAGTAGAATATGATGAGTCTAGGAAACTGTGAGCAATTCCCAGGTCCATGTGTAAGTATACTTCTGGAAATTGTCCTCCTGTCTTCTTATAGTTAATATTCCTTCCCCAGCAAAGACTTCTGCCAATAGATAATCTCCTATGTATTTTAGTCTCATTTAGGATATGGATTTGTGCTGTGTTTCACAATTTTTCATGAAATATTTGGTTTTGATTTTCATTCATAATTTCTGGGGTTTTTTTTCTTTATCTCAGACTCTGGCAATCAATCTTCTATTATGTTTATGTGGTTTTGCTTTTACATATTAATCATACTGGTTATGTCACATTTGGTTCACTTAAGTTAACAAAATGTGTTCTGTGTTTCTACACTGTTGCCAGTAAAAACACTTCAATTTCTGAATCTGAATAATAGCCCTGTGAAAAATATGTGTGCAGTGTGCACATTACCTGTTCTTTATACATTTATAAATTAGCATATTTTTACTATTTTCACTAAAAGCACAGCAAAACAGGAATACAGATTTTAAGCTATATTATTAGGCAAAACTCCAGAGATGATCTCTAACTTATTTGCTTTTTTGTATAATGACATTGCTACTTGACTCTCTACTAGCAGTATTATTTACACAGCCAGGGAAGATTGGCAGATTTTGAATGTGTTTACTACAGTTTAGATAATGAGTGTCCAAACAATAGTCATATGTTAGGAGTGTGGTAATGGGGTCATAATGGACCTTTAATAAATAGGTGTTATGAGAAGTAATTATGGTTGTCATTTATTGGTTCTTTCTCCTTAACTTGGAATAAGGGAACTTGATCTCTCTCTGACTCTCTCTCTCTCTCTCTCTCTCTCTGTCTGTCTCTCTTTCCCTCATGTATTTATATCATTCTTACCAAAGTCACAAATAAACTAGGCCAAACAGTTCTGAGCTTTAACCTCTAGAATCATGATTAACCAAGTCTCTCTTATTAGTAAATAGCCTTAACCAAGTATTTAATTACAGATCTGTAAAACTGACTCATACAATATATCCTTATTTAGGTGTTACTTAACGCATACATGTATCAAAGGCTTTGATAAGAGACTTCACATTGTTCCTGGAAGAATGAAAATTGATATTTTGAACAATAATCTCATCTTTCTGGAAGGGTCTACATTTTGCCAAATCTGGGTCAAATTTAAGTCAGTGCTTATTTAATTGATTAGGATACATATATCCTAAAGCAGCACTGTTAGGGATAGCTAAACAGTAAATTATGTGAGCTAAAAATGGCCATATGAATTATGTCATTATCATATGCTATAATATCCGACTGATGTGAAAGTAAACAGCTCTATGTATAATAGCAAACATAATTTTAAGAAAATTATTTTTCAAAGAATTCACCTAGCATACTATTTTCACAATTTACATAGTAAAACCATACCGTATACAGGTACACATACTAAAAGTTGGTAAAGAAAACCAAGGAATCATGAAATTCTTCAGCTTGGAGGAAGTAAGCATAAACTATCAATTACTTCATTTATGTTTATTTATCAAACAGTGGAATCAACGAGCAACTGAGTCTGTTTTTATTACAAACACATGTTTACTCATACGTAGTGTTTTAGAATTAATGACATTAGTGACACATCTTAAGAAACAGTGGAATTAAATCATAAATTTAAGGAATATAAGTTAGATGTTATACACATTCTAAACTCAGTAATAATAATGGAAATTTATTAAAGTAGATAATAATTGCATACATATGGATTACTCTGGTTTTCTGAAGAACTGTCATGACTATTAGAATTTAGTTTGCAGTTGATACATTTTATAATTGTGAGTTGTTTTTTTTAATGAAGCACTTACACATAAGAAGAAAGCTTTACCCAGAGACACCCACCCGTTCCTTACACAGGGACTGTGGAGCATTTGAGGGTGAGGGCCTTGATTTAATTATCTCCTTCAGTGCTTGTTGAAGGCAGGGGAACAGAATGTTCATTTCATAGTTATTAATTCTAATCAACTGGCAAAAGTGGAGAACAAAGAAGTCTGTTTTTTTTTTTTTTTTGCTGGTTGAAACTGATAATTGGTATGTATGGGAAATCACGATCTTCTATGGAATTCCTATTCAATGGTTGTGTCAATTTTCTGTGTAAGATCAAGGTCAAAGACTAACTCAAAAGAACACTTTCTGTGGTTTAGAAATATTAGAACCAATGTTTTGGGAAAAATAGTTTAATATAGAACTTAGCCTATTCATATATAAACTTTCTTGTTTTTAAAATGAAATATGAAATGTTATGTTGCCTACTGTTATGCATCTTACACTCTTTGTTGTTTCCCTCTAAGCTTTTTCTTTCCTATTTTCTAACCCTCTGGTTCAGTCTGCTCTAGTTTTTCTTCATAGTTCCTGTTTCTTCTTGGTCTGTTTTGAAATTGCCAGCTAAACTTGAGTAGTGGTTGGAAATATTCATTCCTATAATCTCCTTACATGCGAACCTTAAGTCTTAAGGCTTTTAGTAACCCTGGTGATGTCTATGCATATTAAAGGGAACTGTGCAACTTGTGCAAGTGCCATGACCATCAATGTTGACTTCTATAGATAACAGGAGACCTCTGTTTGGGTTATTCAAAGCAAGCTGAAGCAGGAAAGTGATTGCCAGCAGCGATAAAGAATTCACTGTGAATTATTATCTTATTTCTTTTTATTGTGTTCTTAAAAATGCATTCACAATTTTGTCATTGTAAAATGTAAGTTACAGCAATGTATTTTTTATTTTGTTTACTTATTTGTGTGCTTATTAGGCACACAAGCACATGTTACACATGAGAATACATATGAACATGCACACACATACACAGAGAGAATTATTTAGTTTCCTATTTAGACAGCATTTAATAAAATTTCTGACTGTTTTCATCCACATCCTAATAACCTTTACCCATACCTGACAAGTATTAGAAACAGTTGTATATCTATATCTACTTTTTTACACAGGCTTGATATCTCTGTATTTGATTTCTAAGCTTTAAATAATATTTGTTGAGTCAGTGCCACTACAGTGAGGTAATCAGGAAACTAATTTTACTTCTTATCTTCTTGCCCAAGCCATCTGCTCTCATCTTTGTTAGATGAATGATTACCCAGATTGTCAGAACATGTACAATTTACAATCAATTCTGTCAACTCTGGTTTCCTTATATTTATTGGTTAGATGAGCAATTATTCCTTCCACCTGTAGTTCATTCTGTAATAATATTCTTAAAAAAGTTCTTCAGGACAATATGCAGCATTTATTTTTAACATTTCAACTGTATTTCTGTTTACAAACTGTGATCGCATTTTATCCTGAAAATCTAATGAATTTCTGTTTTCTCTCTTGGAAGTACATGGCCATGGCTGGCCTTGCTTTTATTTATAAATTGATGACTGTAGATGTAATCATAAACATGATTTTCTTATATGAAAATGTGGCAACTTAATGGTGTCAACATTATGTCTGGATCTGAAATGTAAAATTTGCCTCTCTGATTCCAGTCAGGACAAATGCAATTTTGTACTGAGACCAGTATCTCAGGGAGAAATGTAGCATACAATTGGTGGAGTCCAAAAGACTGTGAGTTACTTGAAAATAAAAACCCACTACAGTAACACTGGCCCAGTCCTTCCAAATTAATCTATAGGGCAGAATGTACAAAACCTCTAAGTCTCCCTGATGAGAAATGAATGACTTGGAATATTCATCCTCTTGGATATATGTCACTACTTAAGAGCTATTGGCAGAGGAACGAAAGTTTCAAGGCAGTTGTCTGCTTATGCAAACAGATCTCAATCTGATCACTGCACATTCATCTGATAGCAATACCTCTACTACTGGGGCATGGAAAATCTAAGGGAGTTCTATGTAGCACGTGTTAACATAGTTTGATAAGATTTTAGTGCATCACTAACTATTCTCTGTTCTTCAGGTTGAGACTAGTAATACAGTTATAGGATAATCAATTTGTAAGAAATGAGTGAGTGGCATGGAAATACAGCCCTCGCTGATAAACTTAGGTCACAGGCTTTGGTTGACATTTAACTTTTCTTTGCTATCTGTTGTAGCAAGCCTATATAAGTATTGCAATCTATGGAGCTGCTAATTCTTCTCTAAATATATTTACATTTGCTACAATATTAAATGATTTAAAATAAAATAATAACTCAGTTTGTTTAGTTATGATACAACAATTTCCAAAAACCAGGTTAAGTATCTACATTAGCGCCTGTAAACTTTCCCTTGTGATCTGTTGTTTTAAATGGAGCTGCATATCCCCATCAAATCCCTGCTGTTACCTTCATGAGAGGAATATACATGTTTTGAAAAAAATATTAATATCCACACTTATTCTTCCTGCTGATCACCTGGAGTTTAATGAATTCTTTGGAATTATATTAACTTTCGAATTATTTTGGCATTTTTTTACCTTGAAATCTGAAATGATATTATTGATCTTTATATAATGACTCTGTAGGTCACTTCAAGGAACATTAATTTAACAACAATAAATGTGCCTGTTTGTTACCATGCCACACATTTTAACTTCCTTGGGTTTTCCTTTAGTGTTCTTAATAAAATTTTGGATGATTTAATGAACTTATAGTAGAAATTTTGCCAACTATATTCTTATGTTCATATTTAATGTTACTACTAATGGCATATTTGGTAATTGTATGACTCTTTTTCACTTATTGCTCTTGATAAAGCATTATTTTTATTATATATATAGTTAGTATATTATATAGTTAGATTGAACACTGAAATATTAAATGCTGGCACTCCAGTGACACAATTGGTTAGTGCATGGTACTTATGTGAAATATTAAATATTAGCAGATTGCCTTATTCTAAAACTGAGAAATAGCAACTCAGTTCTTCTACTAAGGGTAGGCTTTCTGTGTTATAAACTGTGAAACACACAGGATCTCATGCTTGAAGCACCTGATCTTGGGTTAATTATATATCGCTGCCTTGCCACCAAAACGATTTTAAATTTGTGCTTCTGTCTTCTGAAAGAGATGTGGTGGGACACTTAAGAATAAGCCTGGCCAGAGAATGGTGTGATCTGTTTGCAGGTGTCTGACTACTCTATTCACTTTTCAATATCAGCTCTGCCCCAGCGCACACAAGAATCATCGGGATTCTTATATGTATTAGATACATATCTAATGACTATGAACGGTTGGATAGGGATTGTCACTCTCAAAAGGCTATTTTATCCACTCCAGAAATATTTTTATTTCAAATACAATAGTCGTATTATTTTTCTGATCAGAAAATTTTAAAATGGTTCAGAGAGAGAATGAAAACTATGGCCACAGCAATGCAATGTTAGAACATATGCATTTAAAGAAATCAAGTATGAAGTCAGTTCTCAAGTACCATACAGAGGTAATTAATTCCAATGCTCATTAATGCACATGGACACTGGAAGTTGTATCTACTATTCAAGTTACGTCTTATTATGTTATCAAGGTTACCAATTTTAAACTATTGACATATCTATCTCACATCAACAAAAAGAAACATTTTAGTTGCAAATTAAAGGACATTGACCTTAAAAAAAGCTTATGAAGTCTTGTAAAATGCTTATAGATGATACCTGTGAGCCAAAAAAAATAACTAGTTGTGCATGATAGCTTAATATCTCCTTTGTAGTTGACAGATTTTTCTATATAACCAAAGAATCTTAAGTACTTTAGTAGTAAAACAGTGCAATGTTGTACCTATCTTATAGAATTAGCTTTTCTTTTTTCTTTTTTCTTTTCCTGAAGAAGTTAACAGCATTATTCTAAATATTTGGAACCTGATTCATAACCTGCAAACCTGTGACTTGGAATGAAAAACTGCCTACATCAAATGTTTTCATTTTTTAACCTTTCTAGTAGTCTATAAACACAACAACAGTGAATTGAAGTATAAAGTTCAGTTCTACTCTCAAGAATAAAAATAGTTTTCTAAAAAATCCGTTGAATTCTTATTTGGTATAAAAGTATTACATTTATTTTTTTTATATAATATGTTATGTGTGCAAGACCTAGAACAAAATTACTTTCTGTTTCAATTCTGTAAACCACCACAAAATTGTTATGGTTAAAAACAAAGCATATATGCAATGTTCAAACATTGACCTATATTGCCTAGTGGCAACCAATCGTCTTTCTTGGTATAAGCCTACTCTGAGTCATTTGCATGCCCAAGAGGTTATCACATCATGCATATGAAAAACAACAAAACATAGACATTGTGAGTTTCTTTGTGTATTAAAGCCACTGAATGTTGAAGAAATAGTTCACTAATTATTCTTTTTGTTGGTGTTACTTTTAAACTCTGTGTTCAGATGAATAGCTGTGTTATGCCTATATATTAACAGTTGACTCATGAAATAATTGCTATTTAGGTTTGTAAAGTATTCACTAAATGTTTCCCAAATTACTTAAAAATCATAATAGTCATTTAATGGGTGCTTTAAAACTGAAATAGAAATTACGTTTGATTATAAGTAAGTGTAGGTTTATAAAGCTATCATTATATGTCTATTAAGACCATTTAACTTAAGTGTTACATAATTAGTGAAGAGCCAGGATTTTAATTGCACATTTGCAAACTGCTAACTTGCTTTGCTAAATATTCATTTTATCTACAGCAGAAAAAAAAGTGAGTGGTGTGAAGATTGTATCAGTTATCTTTTCCTAAGCAATTATCACTGTGAGTTCTGTGATATTCATGATGTACCAAATTCATATCATGTTCAGTATTGATATGCACCAAAATCAAAAGGAGATTCATTTTAATTATGCATCCTCAAAGGAGGGATATGTCTAACTTATCCTTTATCTGCCACAAAATAAGAGAGAGAATTCTAAAATTCTGTCTATAAATTTTCTTTCAGGTAACTGAATTTAGCATGACAACTGAAGAGATCAGATGGAAAATAATTAATATAAAGTTCTGATTCAGTAATCACTGCCTTGTTCATAAAATAAATCATCCCAAGTTTCTAATTAAAAAACTATAATTTCCCATTAATTTATTGCCTAAGTAGTTACTTGCTATCATAGAAGTTAAGTGGATCTTAAGAGAGAGACTAAATTGTACCTTTATGCCTTGAAGTGTCAACTCATCTTGAAGTCAAGATTGGTATGCAAAATTCAAAGAGAAAGATTGTAATTTGATTGCAGGTTCAGCTCCAGAGCTAAATAAAGTGCCTCAGACAGCAGGCTTTTAGAGACACTAAAACTCTCTTTGCGAAGGTACCCAGTTTTAGTTCTTCAGTAAATCTCTATTAGACACCTGAGGTTGCCTCTTTCAAACCTGAACAAGAAAACATTTTGCTGAAAGAAAATTTATTTAGAAATCATTTCTTCTCTAAATGCTTCTCCGCCCTAGAAAAATTTGCATTTAAACAAGCTTTTGATTTCTTCAGAACCCATCTGCCTACATTTACCCTTCTTTTTTTTTTTTTTTTTTTTAACCCCAGAATAAACATCACCTGGAAAGATGCTGAAAACAATATTGTCACTGCACTTCTTACTTTTGTATCCATCAATTTAAAGCCATGATATTAAGACAGCTTAATCCACTTAACTTTAGACATGTCACCAGCATCTTTATTCACGCTTTGGAGTTTTAGCAATTGTGTAGTCTTCTGGCTAAAACAACGACACTCATAACTTGGTATCTTTATTGCTGTTTCTGATGGAAAACTAAGAAATAAGAAAGAGTAAGCAATTCTTTGAGCCTACATGTTCATAACAACCCATTACATTTTCTCGGTCTCATCAGAATTTCCCAAACCTATGAGATTAAGGTTCTTTCTCTACTCCTACTTGCTTCTATTTTTGTTTTGACTAGCTTCTAGTTTTGAGACTTGCAGTGATACATTTCTGCTTATCCCCACCCTTTCTTATGCTTGGAATTAATCATAAGACTTTTATATTTTTATATGTATCAGATTATGTAGAAGATCCGAATCTTACATGCATAAGGAAATTTTCTTATTGGTTCCTATTCTTTGAATGATTTTTTTTATTAACTATCAATTTCCTTTGATTTACTCATACAGCTAGTCAAGCAACAGTTAGATCTCTTTAAGAGTTTGGAATGTTGCTGAAGCAGTGCTGGTATCTTTAATCCCATCACCTGGAGGCTGAGTTGTTTGGATCACTGTGAGTTCCAGGCCAGCTTGATCTTGATCTACACAGGAGTTCCAGGACAGCCAGGTCTATTACACAGAGAAACAATGTCTCAAAAAAAAAAAAAGAAAGAAAGAAAGAAACATTGCTAGTAGGAGATATATGAAAAATATTAATCTTTGAAAATTGAATGTGTTAATCAGATTCTAGGAGCTTTCAGAAGTAAGGCAGAAGATAAAACAGCAATAGCTTAAACTGAAGATATCAAATAGAGGATCCATATGCCATGCTCAATCAGAAACCATTAACAGTGGTTTAATAAAGGTACAATGACAAATATTCAAGAGTAGTCGAGGAGAAATATTTAAACACCAGATTATTAAAACTCAATGGATAAGATAAGTTCAGTGCTGGCCAGACAAAATACATATGTTGAAATTCCAATTCAGGTCCTTTCCTTTCTTTTCATTTTGAATTCAACTGAATTATATATCTCTGAGAAGTACCCCTGAAATATTGTCATTCAAATATTGTAATATACATGCTAATATATTATATATTATATATAAAATTATATTTGTGTAAGTTAGATAATCAGTTAAGAAGTGAAATAAATTGGACTAAATAGTGTATTTATGTATAAACAAAATCTCATTATATAATCTTGAGAAAATAAAATTTTACAGTTTTATTAAGGAATTTTAGCATAAACACTTTAAGATTTGATATCTCTGGATATGCTCTTCATTGAAACCTCTGTGACTCATCAACTTTCTGGCTTACTATCCTGAAGGGTATGGAATTGTAACATAGCAATCCATCTTCTCATTGTTTAAAATTTAAACATCAAACAAGGTATGATGATATGGTTATGTCAATAAAGTATTTGTCTGTGAAACCCAACTTTGGATTCTGGGCATTCATTCATAAAAACAGGCACTATAGTAAGAACCTGTTATCCAATCACTGAAGAGGCAGAGAGGCAGGAGGGTCCCAGGAATTAGTTGGCCAGTTACATCTACCATTATTAAACGAGACCTCAGGAAAGTTCAAAGGTCCTCTTGAAACAGTTAGGAATAATGCCGAGAACCACAACCAGACATTATTCAGGGTGAGAGATCTTAGAACACTCAGTCCTAGGCAGGTTGTCCCCAACAGTTCCCATCACTCAGGTCACAGGAAACCCTGAGGAAGAGGAAGAACAAAGGCTGTGGAACCTGGAAGGGATTGGAGGGCACCTAGAAAACACAGCCCATTAAATAAACAGAATATATGTACATTTGAACAGGGCCTGGACAGGTCTCAAGCAGATGACGGGAGAGCTAAAGGAGAGGCAGACACAATGGCCCATCATACTGCCCAGAAGCAATCTCCAGTTGGTAAGCAAACGAAAATTTGCTTTTGATCCAGGGAGTTGTGAGAGATAGACTGTCCTTAGGCACGAGCTGCTCACCCGCAATAGAAGATCATCAGAGGGCTAACTTTTGGCATTTTTAGAGATTTCTTATCACATGGTGTACTGTCAAAGCTTTTCCTACTTTAAAATATGAAATATATTTCGTGTGTGTGTGTGTGTGTGTGTGTGTGTGTGTGTGTGTGTGTGTGTGATTCCTGAGTATATAAATGAGGATGCCTCTGTGTCTCTCTTTTCCTTGCCATTCCATGGATCCTCTTCCTTTGGTTAGTTTGGTTTGTCATATTCCAGTATGTTAGAGTTTGTTTTAATCTTAATTATGTTGGAGTCCTGTTTGTTTTCTAATGAGAAACAGCATGGGGTTTGATACAAATGGGAGGGGAGGAGGTGGGAGGTGTAAAGGGAAGGTAATTTGTGTGAGAAAAGAATCTATTTCAATAAAGAGGAAAAAAGAAAGAAGGAAAAAGTTAAATCCATATTCAATAAGTGACTTTGTCACAAAATAAGTTGGTGAAGAACTGAAAAAGACTGTAAACACTGAGCTCTGGCTTCTGTCATGCATGTGAACATATACATGTATGACTCACACAAAATAAGGAAATAAAGAATGAATTGAAGTAGTCATCGGCATGGCTTCTACAATCATGCATATACATATGTCATATGCATGGATGATTCTCTTAAAATAAGTAAATAGACAAATAGAAATATTTGGAAGAAGACACTGAACATCAACATCTGGCTTCCACACTCATGTACACACATGTCTACAATTGCATGTAGGGTTCACTCAAAAATGAGTAAATAAAGAAGGAAACTTTGCATCGCCTCCCAGTAGTAATCCTGCTTTCTTTTATGTGAGATCTTTGCAGTGTATTTTTAAATTCTAAGGCCTATAATTTTTGCCTCTGTATCAATGGCAACTGATTGCATTATTCAAAAATCATTTAAAGGTGATATGTCTAGTGTTATTCCCATGGTCTGAGTTTTTATAACTCCCTTAAACAAAATGGAGATTAGAATCATGACTTCTGACAGTTATATTGAATTTCTCAGGAAAGACTAGAAATTTACTACTGTAATCAACTGTGAAATATTTTGTTAGCATGGCAACTTTTCATACTGAAATTTATGCATAAAAAAGTTATAAGAAAAAATAAATTTTGTCTTTAATGTGTTTTGATTGTATTGTGAAGAAATTTTGTTTTGAGATTAGCCAAACCCAAACTCTACCTATCTCATCTGTACTTCCATACAATTAGAATAGCCATATGGAGTCCATATTAGATGTATGTATTTTATTAACAATTATATTTTATAGAATTATCCCCCCAAAATAAAATCCATGTCATAATTAAAACTAGAAAAGCAATTAACTTCACATGTCTTTCGTGACTCATATTGTGAGTGAATTATAGGATTGTGCTTTAATTTTTTAATGTTTTCTTTATTTAAAAAGAGACTAAGATTAATAATTTGGAAAATTTAAATGCCAATTTTAAATAGTGATAATTACTGGTGAAACATTGTGTGTGTATGTACATATTTCTGTGTTTATGTGTATGTGTTTGTATGCTTATTTTCTTATTACTTTTCTATTTTTCTATATTTCTGTATGTTTAAAAATTCATTTTATGATTATAGAAAATATTGTATATAATATTTTATTTGAAATTTTACCTTTAAAATAAAGCAAGAAATTATAATGGAGTTTAGATGAAATTGTTGCTAATGAATAAAATATCTTATTATGTAAATTTCAAACAAATTACATTGTAATTTTATTATTACATCACTCAAAAATAAGAGTCTTTAACCTTTGGAAAGTGAATCCATCCAGGTGCTTTTTACTGAACCCAATTATTAGAAATTCTTTCTTACAGAGTACCACACACAACATTGTTTTTCCTATCCTATCATCTCTTGAGGAACCTCACAGTATGGGTTGGATGACTATATGTCATTATAGACTTTAATTGCATGCATTTTACAGCTTCTGTCAACATAAGAGTAAAAGATTAATCACTTCTGCACTTAGTGAACATGTAGGGCCTTTTTAAAGATTCAATCTTGTTCATTTTTCTAAAAGGCTCATTGGAATGCACAAATGTACATTTTGATTGACAGCATTCCCACTATTTCAGTGGTCAAGCTAAATGCCTGTGCATTTGTCAACAAGAAGAAAACCCCACTTGGAATGGAATAAACTTGTGAATAACTACACTGAATAAAACTCCCAGTTGTGGTTAAATGGCACGAATATTATTTCAAACAAAATAGTTTTTATATGATGTAGGATATATGTTATTTACTTTTCTTGGGTTTTATTGATAATATTTAATTTAAATTTGACTCGAGGTTATTTTACATGCCAATTGCATTTCCTGCACCCTCCCAAACTCCCCTGTTCCCCCTGCCAACCCCTATCCCATCCCCTTTCTGCTCTCCAGGGAGGGTGAGGCCTTCCATGGGGAGTCTTCAAAGTCGGTCATATTCTTGCTGCAGGGCCAAGGCTCTCCTCCATGTATCTAGGCTGAGACAGTATCCCTCTATATGGAATGGGTTCCCAAAGTCCCATTCATTACTAGAGATAAATATTGATCCACTGCCAGAGGCCCCATAGACTTCCTAGTCCTCCTGACACACACACACATTCTAGGTTCTGGATCAATCCTGTGCTGATTGTCCAAATATCAGACTAGAGTTCATGAACTCCCCCTTGTTCAGGTCAGCTGTTTCGGTGGCTTTCTCCAGCCTGGTCTTTGACCCCTTCGCTCATCACTCCTCCCTCTCTGCAATTGGATTCTAGGAGTTCAGCTCAGTGTTTAGCTGTAGGATGACCCTAAGAATCCAAGTGGAGAGGCTACTTTCCCCTTTCCCTATAATTAGATGGCTGACTACCTGAAATGCCATCATAGAGCCTTAATTTAGGAGCTGATGGAAGTAGAAGTAGAAATCTACAGCTAAGCACTGAGCCTAACTCCTGGAATCCAGTTGGGAGATGAAGGATTGATGAGCAAAGGGTTCACAATCATGCTGAGGTGTTAAAAGCACTTTCTATCCAGCCTGTTCCCACAGCTGTGTAACCCCCAAATAACACACAGAGACAATGTATTAATTATGAAACTGTCAGCCAGTGGCTATACCTTCATACTGGCTAGCTTTGTCTTAAATAACAATTCACTGCTATCAATCAGTGTTTCCAAGTGGTCTTATTTTACCGGAGAAATGATGTGAAACTCTTCATTCATTTCCTGTACCTTGACTCTTATCTACTTCTTCTCCCAGAATTCTCCTTGTCTCCTACTCCTACCTATCTTGATTTCCTATTGGACAACAGGTCTTTATTCACTACTCAATAAGAGAAACATATTTACAGAATGCCATCTCCCGTCATCTCCCCTTTTCTGTGCAAATTAAAAAGAAGGCCTTTAACTTTAACATAGTAAGATATATAACAAAATGGTTATCAAATAAGAATTATAGTTAACATATTAACATTTAGCAAGATTTAAAGAAAATATTCCATCATCTATCCTCTCTTTGTCAGTCTAAAGTCTTATATGTAACTGATCTTTAATCCTAACCAAGGAAAATGATGGGCATAACTACATGTCATCAACTCCATCAAAGACCACAGAATGATATATAAACTCTAGAAATGACAGACATCTCACTACCTGGACAGTCATCCAAAGTTCTTTTGTAAATTGGCACATCCATCTTCGGCCCATAGGCCACAGTGTGTCTGCTGGACTTCTCAGCAAAGTAGGAAATTTCAAACTGTTCTACCTGTGTTGGCAGTTCAGTTTGTCATTCACTTTTCTCTGTGTCTTGTAGAGGCTTGAAAACTCCTCCATGTAGCAGGAACCCTGTAGCACTGTCCAACTTGCTTCAGCAGTCACTTTTCTGTGGATCCTGTATGTCCAATTTATACAGCATAAAGTCAAACAGCTCAGCAAGAGCAGTTTCTTTCCCAAATGGCTAGACTTGCTATATTGGGAGTAAACTCCATAAGGAGTTTCTTTGAAGTTCATCTTTCTTTGTGACACAAGTGGTGTGGCCAGGATCTGTTATGTCTCACTATCAAGAAAAATCCTAATCCATTTTAAATGCCATATTATGTAGCTCTTTGAAGGGTTTGAAGAATGCCTATTCAATTGAAATATATCTCTATACACCTACTAAAAACCTAACCAACCTAACTATAAGCTTTGAGTATCATAGGCAACTATCTATAATTTGTACTTAATTATACATTACATTTTAAATGAGCTATATAAATGCAATACTTAAATAAGAGGAAAAATATACATATTACAAAATTGACCATACATTTGTATCAATAAGGGAAAATCCATTCCAATGTATTCATTTATATACCATAATTCCATTTTGACCTTTAAAAAGAGATTGGTTTTGATTATTGACCATTTACAACCAACCCCATTTAGATGAAAAACAAACATTTATAGACAATATTTGGGAATTTGGGCATTGTTCTTTCCAACCTATTTCCTGATGATTGGTGACACTCTAATACCATAGGAATCCTAAGAAGACACAGGAATCATGGCTGTAGTTTGCAAGGCTGCCTTGTCCTAGCTGGTTTGAATGTTGGATCACCTGGGACACTGTTTCAGGGGGTCTTGCTTGGTCAAACCATGTTAGTCTGGAAGGAATCTATAGCTTTCCATTTCTGTGGAAACAAAAATATAATTCTTTTCCACAGTAACCTGTCATCAGACTTAAATTTTGAAGTCAAAGCATTATTAAAATATATAAATTGGATTAATGCATCAGCATTCATAATCAAGTGTATTTTGGCAGTTGTTCCTTAGCAACTGAACAATTCAAAAGACAACACGATAGCATACAGTATCAGACTCCCTGTGTATTTTCCATTTTTATGTGGCATTTTTATTACTCTATTTCTTTTATTCCTTCTCTCATCTTCTACACTGAGGAAACTCATAGAAACAGCTGACTTGAGAGTGTGGGAGTTCACGGACCAGTTTGATTGCAGGGGAACCAGCACAGGTCTGAACCAGGCCCCCTGAACATGGGTGACGGTTGTGGCACTTGGTCAGTCTATAGGGATCCTGGCAGTGGAATTAGTATTTATCTGAAGTGTGTGAATGAGCTTTGGGAGCCAATTGGAAGAATACTCTCTCATCCTAGATACACTGGGGAGGCCTAGGTCCTGCCCCAAAAGAAGTGCCAGATTTTGATGGAAGATTCACACTCCCTGAGGAGTGAATGGGGGAGAGATTGGGGTTGGTTGACAGGACAGAAGGCAGAGGGAACTGGATTTTTATATAAAATATGGTTGTTTTTAATGTAAATAAAATTTATTCAAAGAAAGAAAATGAATGCTATACTAGCTTCCCCTCACAGAGCGGGAAGGGACAAGTTCTTCAGAGCTCATGGGGAGTGGTGGGGCAGTGAGTGGAAAGGGAACTAGGAGAAAGAGAGGAGGAGGAGAGGAAAGCATGTGGGACAGGACTAGGAAGATTGAGTCAGGGGAGGAATAGAAGATAGAAAAGAGAGAGAGAGACAGAGAGAGACAGACAGAGAGAGAGAGAGAGAGAGAGAGAGGAAGAGAGAGAGAACATAAAAGAGGGAGCCATTATAGGAGTGAGGAGAAAGCTGAATTTAAAGAAATGTCCAGAGACCTACAAGACTGACTCTAACAATTTGAGCAACAGTGGGAAGTCTACAATAAGTGTCCTTCCCTGATAATGAGTTCAACAACTAACTTATCCACCATCATGGAGCCCTCATCTAGTACCTGCTGGAAGCAGAAGCAAACACCCATACCTAAACTAAGTTGAACTAGAATCCAGATGCAGAGAAGGCGGACAAGACCATACTGCAGAAACACATAGAGACAGCTGACCTGAACAAGGAGGAGCTAACGGCCCCCAGACTGATAGCTGGGAAGCCAGCCTGGGACTGACTCAGACCCCCCTGAACATGGATCTCAGCTAGAAGGCCTGAGCAGTTTAAGGGACCTCAGACTGTGGAACCAGGATGTATTCCTAGTGCAGAAAAGGACCTTGTGGGCACATCCCCCATGGAGGGATACTCCCTCAATCTAGAAACAGGAGAGAAGTCCTAGTCCCTACTTAAATAGACTTGACAGATTAAGATGACCCCTCCTGGATGGCATCACCCTACATGTGGAGTGGGAGGGGATGGGAGAGGAGGGTGGTAGGGGGGCATGTGAGAGGAGGGAGAGGGATAGAGGAGGGAGGGAGTGAAGAAGGAAGAAGGGAGGACGGGAGAGGGAACTGGAATCGATATGTAAAATAAAAAAGAATAAAAACCAACCTAATAGGAAACATACTACATCTGGAAAATGGGAAGAAAAGTCTCACCACTGTGTTCAGGTACCAAACTTATCTAATTATTGTGATGCTTGAATATCTTCAACTCTCACTAGAAATGACTTCTTATCCAATTGAAAAAGCCAAAAAAAAAAAAAATCCCTCAAACTGTGCCTAGCTTATCACATTTAATACCCCAATAAGTAAGGCTTTATATAGAGATTACAAAAAAAAATTCTTATCAGAACATTATTATGGATTCAACAAGGTAAAGATAAGAAAGGAATTAGCCAGTGGTAAGTCCTAAATCTTTTTACTCCTAGTTATATTTTCTAATAGTCTTAAAAACTTAGGAAAACTTGAACACCTTGTAAATGGTCACATGCCATGATATGAACATAAACAAATAAGGCTCTCTAATAGTCTGCAGAAGCCTGGTTTTACATAAATAGAAACCATGTCATCATTAATGTTTTTACACAAATTATGGCCACTTATTAATTTGTATTGTGAGAACCTTGAACATAAAAGTATTTTCCACTAAAAATACAATGAAAGAATATGAATATTTCTATAGCTGTCCATAAGGAATCACATACTTTCTTATGATGGTATTTTTCTTTGGACTTAGAATGTCCCCTGAATACAAAATGATGGAGATTTGACCTACAGGTTGAGTTACTGTTACAATACCCTAGAACCTTTATGATGGGAAGTTTGGTGAAAGGGTGTTAGCTTCATAGGGAGTGCAATTGGGGAGGGCATCGGGGGAAATAGTAAATCTCCCATAAGTATTTCTCTAGTTTCTTTCTTTGTGTCTACTATACAATCTTCACCATGAAGCCTTCCATCAGATGAGAAACAAAGAATTCACCCCACCATGTACTAAATTTTCTGAAATGATAGGGAAAAAAATAAAATACTTCCCTGCTAATTGGGTAACATTGGATATTCTGTTGGAATACTTGTGAATTCCAAACTGATCTTGGAAAATATAATTTTGATAATGAGAGTTTTTGTTACCCAACCTTCCATCACTACAAAAAATATTTGAAATCCTAACTTCTTACCAACATTAGAAAATTTTATCTGTCTAACAATTAGGATAATAGTTCATGGATGTTTGTTATCATGGCATCCCCTAAGAATAAGAACAAAAAAGAAGTTCATTAAGGAGATTTTTCCCTAAGCCCCATATTTCAAAATTCTTATCACCTCTGATTGCAGCAAAGACTGGATACCACTCCATTATTGTGAAACTTTGAATAGCTGTTTATTTGTATTTAGACATATTACTACTATGGGAATATGCTAGTAAACAGAACTCTCAAATTGTGAAACACTGATTATGTTCACCAAGGTGTTCTACAGACTTGACAACTGTCAGTCAACTTTGATATAATGGTGTAGTCTGTTTTACCTGTAAATAATATCATATAAATCTTTAGGACTGACTTCTATTTCCATTCACAAAGGCTTTATACTTGTATCTTTTAGAATCTGAAATTCCTAATCCCACTGTCTATACAGTCTTATCTAATATACTTAGGAATTTATGATAAAAAACATTTCCTGCTAGTGACAAATTTGCATCCATAATATGTAAGAGCCTTTCAACAATAATAAGTTGCACCACAGTGCTTTTATCACTTCGACTTGATATTCACAGCATTTATAAACCTGTACACACAAAGGCACACAAACCTGAATAAATAATCTGACCTTGAATACCATAATGATGACTTTTTTCCTGTCCACTCATGGTAAATATCCAGACAAACAAGTGCCATCTGTCTAGCTTGTGCATAGTTCTTTTTCTTCATCTACTTCTAGATATAAACTAATAGTTTTAAAATATTAACTGAAGAAGTCAGAAATTATTACCCCCTATAAGATACTAAACAAACAATTCCAGCCTGTGCTTGTGTATAAATAACATACATACTCCACTGTGAGTGTTGATATCCATAAGTGTTCTATTGCTTTTACTGGGAAGATGTGAACAAAGATGCCTGTTCATCCCAGATCAGGCACCAAAAGAAAACTAAATAAATCATTTCACTCTAATCTTGTTTGGTGAACCAATGGGTTTGCCTGGCTACTGTTAGGTGCATAGAGGGTGACAGGTGACTTAGACCAGGCATCTGTATCACTGAGAATCTCAACCACTCCTGCAGGGGTGATGACTGACAAAAGGTAAGTCCCTGAAGCCTCCTACTCAGTTTGCAAGTGAGTGCTTCAACATGAGTCTTCTCCTCCTGGTAATTATTTACTAGTAATACCTCTTAAGGTAAAGCCCTTGTGGATTTTCTTGTTTTTTTGAGATTGCTGGCATCTTAGGTGTTGTGAGCTTCCTGAGACTCACATACTAGCATCTTACTTCTTGGGAGGAGAAGTAGGAAAAAGCTACATAATCTTTTAGTCACCTACTCTTCCTGTTACATTCTTTATCTTCCTAGTTAAACATGGTTGCCTGGGCCTTCGAAGGGATGAAATAGATGCATGAATTTTCAATTATTATTTGAGCCTTAGGATTTGTCCATTATAACATAGGAGTTGTATAATGATCTCTTATTCTAAGCAGTTTGACTGCTGAGGTATGTTCAGTCACTATTGGCCACTGCAAAATAAAAAAAGAAAGTTTTCCTCCATCAAAGAATGAAAGTCATCATAGCAATAATCTCTATGAGGAAACATCGATCAACAGGCCCATCACACTACTATAACAAAACAGTAGTAATAACCCCATACTGGAGCCTAAACCTCTATAGCCACAGGTATTTTCCCTGATTTGTAGAAACAAACAGGTTACTTCCTTCAGACAAGGCCTTAAAAACAGTTGGTTGTAATAAAGCAGCTAGTCAATTTTGCACCAATGGGCAAATTTAGCCTGGCTTGTTGGTACTGTAACACACAAGGTCTACATAACAACTCAACTTCAAATCAAGGCCAAGGCTGATTTTCTTCATATTCTGCTCTTGGTATTCTCAGCAGTGGCTCTTGTGAATGAATTGTGGTATACAACCAAGATCACTAGCCTTAGCCTGTATTATTCACAATCACCAAATACTGGAATCTACCCAGGTGTTCATCAGTGATAGATATGTGACGTATATTACCCAGACTTTAAGAAACATGGCATTACCTCTCTGTATAAAAACTAATCAAACTGGAACTGATCAACTTGAAATTAACAAACCAGCCCCACAAAGTTTAATATCACTGATGTGGTGTCAAAGAAAGTGTTCATGAATATAGAAGGAGAGACTATGATGGTGTGAAACTTCGAAAGTGGAAATTACTATAGAATAAACCAAAGATGGTAATGTAGAAGGAATGTACATCGTCAATGTGTGTCGTAAGTGCATACAAAAACATCACCTTGAAAACTCTTACTTTAGGATGGACAATGGTGGTGCATGCCTTTAATCCCAGCACTTGGGAGGCATAGGCATAGGCATTCAGATCTCTGTGAGTTCAAGGCCAGCCTGGTCTACAGAGCTAGTTCCAGGACAGAATCCAAAACTACCCTTTATCAAAACAAACAAACAAACAAACAAAAACAAAAACCAACCAAACAAACAAACAAAAACAAAATAAAACATAAAAAAAAGAAAGAAAAAGAAAAACTCTTATTTCATACAGTTTGTATGTGAGGGTAAATAGAATATACAATATTCAAAGCTTCATTATTAGCTAAATTTTTCCTGATATTGATTTCTTAAGGTGGCAAAATTGTGTCACAAAAGAAACAATATATACTAACACTTTAAAGTAATATGTCAAATACAAAACAAAATTTACAATGTACAATCAGAATAATTAAAACAAAAGCGTGCCCCTGCCAAGTATTGGGTTTGTGGGCAAACCTTTCTTATGCCAACAATGTATACAAAATAGCATAAATCTTTATTATAAGATTAGCATTTTCTTCAAAAGCAAAACATTAGCAATAAAGTACTACTATGCCCTTCCAGTACTTATTCAATATAAAGTAAAACAAATGCAGTGCAAGAATTATACATAAATGTTCAAAGAACCATTACGGGATAAACTAAAAAACACATGGAAAGAAACTTTCTCAATTCATGCACCAAGAATTTTTGAAGTGTAAGTATAAAATACCACAAATAATTATACTAAGATAAGAAATGATTCAGAAAAACATATGCCATTTGACTGTCCTGTAAAAATGTAGGGAATTAAATCAGCTAGCCAACATCTTCCCAATGTCCAGGCTATATTAGACACAGCCAAGGACACACACAGCAGCACAAAGACACTTTAGCAGATGATAAACATGACAGGTTGACTGCCATGGTGCTGTAATTTGTCAAATATATTCAAAACCAAATACATAGGTCAATTGTTTTTCAAATAAAACATCTCTTAATGAGTGATACCTAAGTGTCTCTTCCCCTGAGCTAGATGCTTCTATAGGATTTTGAATAAAATGAATACTGTGAAAATTATTTTCTATGCATAGCAGAAACATCTTTCAGTGGGAAAATAAACTTTTGGTTGCCATCATGAAGTATCTATTGACTACTTTATTATGTGATATAGAATTTTAATATTGTCAATAAGCTGAGATAGAATCACTTGAAAATATTCTCATTTCATTGATTGAAAGATCTAGTGAATCATGACACCAAAATATCAGTCTTCTACTCAAAAGGCAATATTATTTCAATGAGGATTATCTTTATAGGTTCTGTGTGACTCCACAGGATTACTTGTAGCATAGGGTTTCTATCAAATAATTAAAATTTATGACACCAAGAAGAAATTTGGGATTAACCATTCCTATACCCTGGGACAGAACCTGAAATAGCATAGCTTTGTGCATTTGTAGACAGAACTGAATAGATTAATTCAAAAAGTTTTCCCTGAATTCTTCTTGCACAGTATAAGTATAGACTATTTTAATTATTGATGTTAGAAACAATATATTTGTATTCTCTTTCTTTAACTGATGTAAGTACCCATGTATATACATTGCCATACTGCCAAGAATGTCTGCTTCTCAGGACATAGCCTTCTTCAAGATTATCTTGACATTGAATTGTGTTAGAAATCTCACCAGCTCCCTGGTTCAATTGCTAATCAAAATAGACGTGAACTGTTTCTTGAATTCACCACACAATATTATGAGTGGCAATTCAGTGCCACTGAAAAATCAGAAACATTCTAAAAGCATTGTCTTTAATTTGTCTACTATAATTGAAGATTATTCTCATTGATTTTTAATATATGAAAGAAAACTTCATAATAGTGTTGGACACCTCTCAGGAACTCTATTAAGTTTTGTTATCTAGTTTGCTAGGCTGCATTGACTAGATGCAGGCTAAGGTATGTTGGGTTTTCTTTATTCTAGCCCCTCCTTCGAATACCAAATATTGTTGGATATTCTTTTACTCTAGCGTCATATTGGAAGAACACTAAATGTAGGTGTTTTTGTTGTTGTTGTTTTTCTCTTATTTTTTTTTTAACCTGTTTTGTTATTTAGCACTTTGGAGGGCCCACCACCCAGTTCCCAAGAAAATAACACATGGTGACTTCTTCTGTCTTATAAATGCCCAATCTTAGCTTGGCTTGTTTCTAGCCCTGCTTTTTGTAATTTAAATTATCCTGTCTTCTTTCTCTGGGCTTTTATCTTTCTCTATTTCTGTAAATCTTATTCTTATTCTTACTCGGTGACTGGCTGGGTGGCTGGGTGGCTAGGTGGCTGTGGGGCTGGGTGGCTGTGTGACTGGGTGAATGGGTGACTGGGTGGCTGGATACCTGGCCCCTAACAACCGCCTCCTCTTACTCCCTCCAAATTTCTCCTTCTATTTATTCTCTCTGCCTGCCAGCCCTGACAATCCTTACTCCTACCTCACTATTGCCCATTCAGCTCATTAGTAGACCATCAGGTGTTTTCAATAAGCAAAGTAACACAGCTTCACAAAGTTAAACAAATACAGCATAAACAAAACAACACATCTCTACATTGTTAAACAAATGTTCCACAACATAAACAAATTTAGCATACCTTAAAATAATATTCTATAACAGAAGTATGATGTGAAGTTCTTATATATGAGATAAAGACTGTAATTAATACCAACATACAATAGAGAGTACCTAGGTACAGCAATGTACCTGTACAAAGAATCCACCGTCACAAGGGATTCTGGCCCTTTTAGAGATGGCATGACCTGTCACTTGTAGTCCCACACCTTCTTTAACAGTTGCTCACACTCAAGGTGAGCAGTGGTTTATACTTTATCTGGATTGGTTAAATGTATGCATCTGTCCATTGTCATAGTCTACATTTAGTAAATAGCCATTTATCATTTAGAAATGCAGTTGAACATGAAACTGTATGACTTAAGTATTAACTGTAAATCAGCAATGGAACTAAATGAGTGAAGAGGACTCAAAAGTCCTTATGGAGTTTCGAGCACTAAGCTAAGCTACTTTAGTAGACAGCTAAACAGTTTTCCTACGTTGATGAGATGAACACTCATTAATCCATATTCATTTAAAATAACAGAGCAGAAATCTTCAGTCACAAAGGTTCTGTGATTTCTACTATAAAGTAGTGATTTAGATAAACATGGCTTAACATCCTGGATCCTTACTGATAATTTTTAAACAAATAATGTATAAAGTATTCTTTACTTGTGCACATAGCAACGTTTTAAAAGACAAAATGGTTTACAATTATGTTACCTCCACTGTTATAATACACATGCATATATTTATATATAGACAGAGCTTTTGTTAAAATGAAGTGCGTAAGGAAATGAAGAGTGTAGATTTACCTTTTTCTGATGATTGCCTTATGTAAATGTTAAGAACAACACCAATCAACTTCCAATTTAATACCAATTGAAATTAATATCAATTAAAATTCATATTAGGAGGCATTTATATAAGACTTTAATAAGACCACGAGGAGGCTATCATGTTAATCTGGTTACATTCAATTTATTGTTATTTGTCACATACTTTAACACAATTATTTGCTGTTCAGAAAGTAATGTTTTCCATATGATTCTTATGTTAAATACCATTCCTTTTAAGAAAATCTTTAATTATGACTAAAATGTATCAAAATTCACTTTTTTTTTTTTTTTTTAGCTCCAGCACAAATTTGATTGTGCTTCTGGAAATATGTTCAATTTGTAAACACTGACCATAACTCTCCTTTGAAGTTTAGCATTTATCACTTTAAGATGCTTACTTTCCATAGTTCCAAGTGTTCAAAATCTGCTGGGAACTGCAATCTGGCAGCAGATTTATGGGAACACTTTTAAACAGGGTTTCCATTTTTCTGAATAACAATTCACTCAGCTTTATAATAGATCAAGTTTTGACTTTAACATGTGGATATGATGTTCCATGTCAGGACAATGTATTACATGTTTCAGATTTGGAATAAATGGTATGATGCATTCCTTGAACAGTAAATCCCCTCATTCTGGTTTGAACTGCACAATTATAAAAAAGTTAGGAAGAAAAAAAAATTGAAGGTTAACAAATCAACAATAGTATGAACTTAAAATCATAGGAATAAGACTGGGGTGGCTCTGAAACTTCATTGTGTCCAATCTTGCATGTAAAAACTAAACTATTTAAAATTGTCCATTAATTATGTCTCGGAGTTGTGTCAGCTCATCAATAGCTCTAGTGAAGGCAATGCACCTTCAAGGAGTCAGCTTACCTCCAGTCAACTTGATCTCAGCCACAAAGCACCTTTAAGCAATGAAACTATAAATTTCCCAATCCAAATACATATGTTCTTACACATAAGAGTTCAGACATTTATAAAGAAATTTCTTCTCCACTATAGTGAACTATACCGTAGTCATGCTTTCCTTTTTATTTAAATTTGGAACAAGGTTTTTTCACATGTAAATCCCAGTTTCTTCACTCTCCCATCCTCCCATATTACCCCTACCAAACTCCATCTCATCCCCTTTATGCTACCCAGGGTGAGGCCTTCCATGGGAAGTCTTCAATGTCTATCATATTTTGGGGGTCAGGGCCTAGGCCCTCCCCATATGTCTAGGCTGAGAAAGTTTCCTCTATGAGTGATGGGCTCCCAAAGTCAATTAGTATACTAGGGTTAAATACTGATCCATTACTAGAGGCCCATAGACTGCCCAGTCCTCCTGACTAATACCCACATTCAGGGGATCTGAGTCACACCTATACTGGCTTCCAGCTGTCAGACTGGGTCATGAACTCCCCCTTGTTTAGTTCAGCTGATTCTGTCTGTTTCTCCAGTTAAGTACTGTGGCCTTTGAACTTTTTTCCTTTAAGCTTTCTTTTACTTTAAGCAAAACCCAGTTAAACTAGTTCTCTTTAAATATACTGCATACCAAGAAAGATTAGAGAAGTAAACTTCTGTAATACAAAAGTGTTTAGTCTTCTATGATCCTAGCCTGCAATCTGCCTTCGTCTCTGTAATGAAAAATTATAAAGCCTCTTGACATATGTTTCCAAAACGCACATTTTTAGCAATATGAGTCTATGCAGTTGGTGGATGATCTTCTTGATGTATTCTTGGATTTTGTTGAGTATCTTTTTATTTTATTGAGTATTTTTGCATCTACATTGAAAAAGGAAATTGGCATGTAATGCTTTTGTTGGATACTATGTGGTTTAGGTTACCAAGGAAACCATGGACTTGACCAAAAAATTGGGCAATGTTTTTTCAATGTGATAGTGGCTTTAAAATAAAACGTATTCTATCTTACTTGGTATATTTTAAATAAATAAGTAAATAAACGAAACATAGCTACTAAGGTAAATGTTAACAATTTAACTGTTGATCTAGTTATACCAGCCAGGATGGAGAGAAGAAAATCAGATTGTTTTCAAAGGTATGACACTGAGTATGAGAATCATGTCAGGTAGGCTATATTTTCAAGAGTAGTTGACCAACATATACTGGATTCTACAGTTTTCTGTGTGTGTTTGTTTACTTGGTTCAGTTCTGGTATTTGCTTGTTTTACTTTGGGGTATTGTTTTATTTTATTTTCTTGGTTTGGAGGGTTAATTTTTATTGTTTTGTTGTTGTTGTTCATTTCTTGAGAAAGAATTTAAAGTTGAATGAGTAGGGAGGTAAAGATTATCTGTAAGGACTTGGTAATGGAAAAGAACATGATCAAAATATATTTAAATTTTAAAAAATTAAATAATAAAAGCCAAGTAAAAAGAATGGATTATTGTTACAAAAGGTTCAAATTACAAGCAAGGTGCTTTATTATTTGTGAGAGATAGATAGTAACAAAACTGTTATATTCTTGAAAGGAATTTGAGAATTTGTTCTTAGCCATAGAAAATATAATTTAGTGTTAAAATTGTGAGTTCTGGAAGTACATTGCTTGAACCTCTATATTCGATTTCATTACCAACAAAATGATAATAATTATGGTATTTGTCCTGAAACCACAGTGCATAGATTAAAAGAGAATTTTAAACACTGTTTTGTTGTTGTTGTTTTTGTTGTTCATAATGATTACTGTAGTAAATACTGAAATGAATGCTAAAACTAATGAATATGTCACTGATGGTGAAGTTCAGTAGTACCAAGGACTTCACTCTAATTTTCCGAAGTAACTTCCGTTATATTCAATATTGAAACATAGCACCAAAATATATAAAATCTATAACTAGAAAAACACATTCCATCCACTACTTTGAAGAACTATAGCTAAGGAGACATGCAATATGCCAATTAGAAAATAACTTGAAGTTTATAGTAGTAGATACTTTCCATAAACATGGAATATTTATGTGATTATAAATTAAAATTATATATACCATCAAACATTATATATATCCAAGATTCTCAGGAGAAATTAGGAGAGCTCAACACAAATAAAAACAAATAATAACAGGAAATTTACTAAGAAATCAATAATTACATTATTTTTTTTGAAGATAGAAAACTTTCACAGTGCTTTTAGAAGGCATGACATTGGAGAGGATAAGCAACTAGAGAATGAATAGTGTGCACAGGAAAAGGACTAGAGAAGATTTAGTACATTTACAGTCCATGAGGGGCTACAAATTATCAGAGTTTTAAATTTTCATCTTACATGTCAGATGAAAATATGGGAATAGACTAGGTTATAACATAGCCATATTGCTCTCATAAAATACATCTATGGTTTGAGAGTGAGGGGACAATAAAAGGAGAACAAATATAATTGTGAAAAATGCAATTAAATGGAACAAAAGGAGAAAAGGTACAGCAATTTTGTTGATAAAAATGATGACATCATGCACCCAACTTGAAATTAATCATGAGTGACAGTAAGTAGAAAAATGTTTTGCAATATTACTTTGGACTCCTTTAATAAATGATTTAATAAAAATAGTAATTGTTGATTTCTGAAACAGGAATGATGACCTTCATCAAATAGGAAAGAAAAAGACCCTTTAATTGGTGTTTTACTGCTGTAACAATATATAATAGAGTATAAATTTACAAAGAGTAGAGATTTATTTCTCAGAGTTTGTAAAGTCCGGAAATCAAAAACCAAAGCACAGGCATGTTTTGAGGTCATTTGTATTTCTCCCTCAATTGTGAGAGGCAGCATGGAGTGAACCTGCAAGCTCAGTTGATAGCACCATAAATCCATTCATTATGGTAAAAGCATTCATGATCCTACTGATTCCATTAGGACCCACTTCTAACCTGTCACATTGGAGGTTCAATTTATAACATATATTTAATGTTATAGCCAAGGAGAAATTTTCACTCTTAGATTACATTTCAAATAATTAGATTTTATAGTAGTTGACAATCAAGTGATGGTATATGAAAATGAGAGAAATCTGGGGATGTAAATAAGCAAGGTTATAAAACTCCAGGATTAATAAAATTCTAAGCTAAAATATGCAGAAAAGGGTATGCCACAAATATTGTGGAATGCCAATGACCAATGGACATGGGATGTTTGAATGTGTGAGTCTGAATGCTGATGGGCCATGCTGATAAGTCCAAGAAATTGATCAAAGACTGCAGAGAGGAAACAATGAATTCAATCCTAGGTCATGAATGTTGGGTTCTTTCTGAATATTTTCTTTTAACCTTTACGATTATAAAGCATGCCTGAAGGCTGATGATGATGGAGTCGTCAGTGGAGATTGTAGCCTTTGGCTTCATATCTACCAGATTGATTTTTGCTGTATAAAGGAAAGCAAAGAATCTAGCAAGAATGAAGAAAAACAATTAAAAACATGACCTTTAAGAACATCCAAATTGTGAAATAGTTTCTGAAGCTAGCAGGATAGATGATTTTCCAAAAACATACTTTAGAGGATTGGAGAATGTTCAAGGCACATTTTACACACTGTGCATATATTGATGAAGGCAAAATTGACTCCCTCTTCAGAAATAAACTTAAATAAGAAAGATTTTTAAAAAGAAAATGTTATATAGGCACAGAAATGAAAATATATTGGTCAGATTTTTTTTTCTTTTTGCATTGAACAGACAAAAAGAATAATTTGAATCTTGAAACTGTTTCACATTTGAGGCAAAGCTACCAGAATTATCCCTTTTTTGGTGTGTGTGTGTATGTGTGTGTGTGTGTGTGTGTGTGTGTGTGTGTGTGTGTATTATGCATCCGTAGTCTCCTTTATTTGCCTGTTGCCACATTTCCTTAATTCTGTAAGTTTCTTCCATGCCATGACCTGAAGTAGAAGCCACCCTTTCCTATGACTATCCATGAGGTTCCCAGCCTCAAAGTATAATTATGACATCAGTTTTCTATTTCCTTAATATATGCTACTATTGATATAATTCTGTCTTAAAAAATAAACTACAATGCTTAAAGTCAATACTAATATTTAAGTTCTATCATTCAAATTTCTCTGGCAATAGTTTTCTTTAGCATTCAGTCATATTTTGCATGTACAAATAAGTAGTTTAAAATTTATCTTGAATGACTCCATATGAACAACTTTTTGTGGATGAGGGTGACAGACCAGGGATCTGGAAATATTCTTAGATTACAAGACATAAAAAATTTTTATCAGGAAAAATATCTCTATTGCAACTAATAAAATTAGTACTGTTCTATGAATTCTTATACACAATATGGAAATTAGTAGGCACAAATATTATTCCCATAAAACACTTTTACCATCAGAAAAATTTGCTTTCCTGATAATATTCACATGCCAAGAGGTATCAATCTGCTTTCCATTTTTATCCAGTCTTGCTACATGGTTCTTTTTTAAACTGGTAATATGGTGGATTTCTGTTATAGATCAAAATTACTAACAAATGAAAGGTTGAGGAATGAAAAGGAATAAATCCTTGTGAATCTTGAAGAACCACTTTGTACCAAATTTATAGCAAGAAGGTGATTTAGTGAATTTCAAATCTTTAATCTTTGATATGCTGTGTCATGTATGTTTGTACACATAAATTTTAGGTCATTTATCATGTGTCTTGCCAAAAATAACTATTAGTGTATATAATTTAAGATCTCTGATTATCAATGTTCTCAACAGGATATAGAAATTGTTTTGTTTCTAATGAACATTCACTAAGTCAGTAATATGTTTTATTTAGAAGAATCTATTTAGAATCTCTAGCTTATAATAATAAACCAATATGGTTGAAGTAACACTCAAATGTAATTCCTAGGCTCACAAACATTTAGTCTCCCACCACCTACTCAGTAATAGAACAAATAATTTTGCAAAGTCTATGGATATTTCTAAATAACGAATATTTAGGGTTATAATAAATAAATATATAGTGTTTATAATATATAAATTAATAGTTTTTTGAGATGGCTCAGCTGTTAAAAGTGTATACAACTCTTGCAGAGGACAAGAGTTCAATTCCCAGAACCCACATCAAATATTTCACAACCTCTGTAACTCTAGCTCAAGGATACACAATACGCACACACACACATATTCACACACAACTTAATTTCTTTAATTTAAACACTACCTTAAAATATATAAAATTTAGAATTTATTTTGCCTTGATAAATGCTACTCAGTATACAAACAAGATAAAACTTTTGAATCCACTGTAAGCAGAGAGCAAGTATTTTTTTTATTCTTTTTGCGAAAGAACAAAAACGAGAGCATTAATTCTCCATAATAAATAGTATTAAACCAAAAATTTTTAGAAAATACTGTTTGTCTTCACTCAGATGAGATGAAGATCCTTTAATTCTTTTAAGGTTCTTCTAAGTTTGCCCACTTAGTTAAAATTATTTATAAGAAAATAGGTTCTTTTTCCCATTAGAAAATAAAGAATAACAAGTAGGGGTTGAAGAGATTACTCAGTGATTAAGAACACTGACTTCCAGTGAACCTGGGCTCAATTTTCAGCTCTCACATGGCAACTCACCACTGTCTTTGACTCCATTTCCACAGGATCTGGCACCCTTACACAGACATACATGCAGACAAAATGCCAATGCATATACAAGTAAAAGTAAATCTTTTTGGAAAAAGTATCTTTAAAAAAATAGCAAATAGAGACAGGTAAACACATGCATATATTAACTGATAGACATATGATATAAAATGTTCACAGGTGGTAAGTGTTGTTTAACTTCCTAACTGGAAATCTTATCGGACATTTCTAACTTCTTAAATATTGCATATAGGATATTAGATGGCTCAGTGGGTAACATAATTGTCATGCAACTGTGAGAACTTTAGGCCATGTTTTCAAAACCCACATTAAGCCACCAGGACCAGTAGCTAACATCTATCATCCCAGAAATCCTATAGTCAGAGCAGAAGTATAAATAAGAGAATCCCCTTATGGAAGGCTAGCTAGCCTTCACAGTGACAAACAATAACACAACACCAAACATGGTAAAGGGGAAGGTTGATACCTAGTTTGTCTTGTACCATAACACACACACACACACACACACACACACACACACACACACATTCAAGCTCACACATGCATGCACATGTACATACATGAATATAAATATGTATGTGTATACACTCGTGTGTGTGTGTGTGTGTGTGTGTATACACAAAGATAAGAATTCTTAATTAGGTGCAGAAAAACTCAACTTTGTGATAATTAATTTAGTGGGGCAGGGGAGATGGCTGAGCAGTTTAGATTACTTGTTCCTCCGTCAGAAGACCTATGTTAGAATCCTAGCACGAACAAGGAGCTTGCAAACATCAATAGCTCCAGTTCCAGGATACCTAGTCCCTCATCTATTCTCTAGCAGGCACTTCCTTGTAAGTAAGTAAGAGATACATACAGGCAAAACATCCATACATGTAAAATAAAATAAAAATTAGAAATATGAATGCTTTTTATACATTACAATTACACAATTGAAAGAAAACCAGCCACAATGCCTACCATGCTATGTGATGTAACACCCAGCCCTGGCATTGATTTTATCTACTGCTGAACTGTAAAATGTTAGAAATAATGTCAAGAAACTTGGCATATAAAATTGCTGCTGTAAACTGCTCAAGATATAAGCATAAATGATGTTTATTCAGTGATGCCAAAGCATACAAACTAGGGAGTGTTTGATGTAGTAATTTTAAATTCAAGAAGTATGGAAAATATGTACAAGTCTGTGTTTGGTTTTCTATCCATAAATCATATTTCTTATGAATAATTGGATAGGCAGATCAATTCATGTAACATAAAATATAAAGAGACAGTTTGATGGGTTTGTATCTATATTATAAAACATTATTTTTGACAAATATATGCAGTTCTTCACTTTTTAAATCACCTATAGTAATGGATGCATATCTCTTTAAAGAAGTGTTTAAAGCTTAAAACAGTGTTACCTCAGCTTAAAGGAAAAAGATAAATGAATCATGATGGCTATTACATACCCAACCCCTTCACCTAAACAAAAGCTTAGAGTCAAAGAAGAAAGATGTATAGTATCACTACCTTAGTAGCCAGTAAACATCAGGTTAGAACTAGAACTCAAATCTCAGGATATCAAAAACATCAAATTTACTACTCCATGTCCTAATTGGAGCTGTTATATATGTTCCTTTCTAAATGATAGTGTGCTGGATAATGTATGTCAACTGGACACAAGCTAAAGTCATCTGAATGGCAAGAACTTCAATTAATAAAATGCTTCTGTAAAATTGAATAGTAGGCAAGACTTTGGAGAATTTTCCTAATTGATTGGAAAGGTCCCAGCTCACTGGGGGTGGTGTTCCACCAAGCAAGCCATGGAAAGCAAGCCAGTAAGCAGCATCCCTCCAAGGACTCTGCATCAGCTCCTGCCTCTAGGTTCTGCACCTGGTTCAGTTCCTCTTTGAGTTCCTTTGATGTTAAACTGTGATGTGGGAGCTTAAGTTAAATAAGCCCTTTCTTCCACAAGATGCTTTGATCATGGTGTTTCATCATAGCAGTGGTAAGCCTAACAAAGACAGATAGTCAATGAGATGCTTCCATCACATTACTGAGTGTTTTATGAAGAAAAGAGAATGCAAAAGTTAGAACAAGCACTTCCCACTGTTAGAATTATAATCACTGTGTACAGCTTTAACAACATGACAGACCTTTATCAACAAAATTATCAATGTATCAGGAATTGAGTTTTACCAGTATACAGATATAAAGATTATCTTCATGCTACTTAAAATTGAAGAATTGAAAGATCAATCATTGGATTGTATGAGAATGGCTAAGAGGTACTTCTTTTCTATTTGATCAATTCCAAGGATTAAAACTATATCAAAATAATTGAGAGAATTTTTTATTTACTCCAAACATCATTTGTGTTAGTGGAAAGATTCCCTGCCTCATTGTACATGATTAGATACTGACAGGTGGTAATCATACACTTCAGCCGACTCTCACAGCATTCAGTATTAGGATTAGATTTAACAGGTTACACAGGGTCATACCTTACAAAAAGCCAATGTTAAATAACACATCAGTAATAATTTTATATGAAATGGGGATTCATGAGGCACTTCTAACTGGATCAGCCAAAATAAAAGATTGTTTGTAGTATCACTTCATGTTTTCTACTGCAAAACATCAGCTTTGTAGTTACATACCCCAGGATCTAAGACAAGTTCCATAATTTGGTATAATTAAAAATCATGTTCTCTACCAGCAGTTGAAAATAATGAGATTCTGTCATTTTATGATAAACATTAGTTTAGACTCATGTTTCAAGACTTGAAAAAAATATTCAGAGTAAAAAAAAATGTAATATTCTTTTGAAAGTTTAGAACAGGAGTTATCTTAATAAATTTATCATGGAAATTTTTACTGCTCCCATTATTACAGTATTGGCTCAGATGGGGAAAAAAATGACCTATGGAACAGCACAGAAAAAAATCAAATGGTTTCTAACTTTTAAATCATGATAGATAATGCTCTTCAATTCAATTAGCATTTTGTGAAACATGTTTTAATTTGAAAATAAAATAAATCAAAATGGCCTTGATGCATTTAATCGACTATATATTATACCTGAGAAATGTGGTCACTGTTGCTACCTGTGATTGTGTGACTGAAAATTGGATCAAGACAGAAATCATGAACTTTTTAGAATAGAATGAAAATCAAAACATAGCATACCTATAGCTATAGGATACAATAATGGCAGTTTTAAGAGGTAACTTCATAGCAGTAACTGACTACATTAAAAATTGGGGATATCTCATATTAATAACTCATTGATATGCTTGAAAACTTTAGAAGAACATGTAGATATGACACTAAAGTAGGCTACAGGAGAGGAAATAATCCTGCTCAGGGCCAAAAATCAATGAAATATTTAAAAAAAGAAAAATAAAGCAAAGAATCAATGAAATGAAGAGTTAATTATCTGAAAAAGTCAACAAGACTGACAAACTTTTATCCAAACCAATCATAAAGAGTGTGAGGGAGGATTCAAATTAATAAATTAGAGATGAAAAGGGAGAAAGAATGTAACAAGGAATTTCAGAAAACCCCAAAAGTCATAGTATAAACAGCTTTCAACTAAACTGAGAAACCAAACAAAAATTAATGGGTAAACTTGTACTTATATTAGAACTATCAAAGTTAAATGAAGATGAAGTAAATAATTTGAACAGACTCATCATATCCAGTGTAGCAAAAGCCCAATGGAAAAAGCATGAGGCCAATTGTGTTCTGTGCCAAATTCTACCAGACCTTCAAAGAATAGCTAGTGCCAACACTGCACTAATTATATGGCAAAATAAAAAATAAAGGAAAATTTCCAAATTATTTTTACAAAGCCATCCCCCTTATCCCAATCCCCCATAGGTTCAGCAGAAGAAGAAAATTATAGTTAAATGTTCCTTATGAACATACATACAAATGCCAGAAATAGCATACATAAATAAAAATCAATTATTATTTTTCCACCAAAGAAACAGACTAAAAGACATGATCATCTGATTTAGAATTCAGAAAAAGCCTTTGGAAAAATACAGTATTCCTTAATAGAAGTCCTGGAGAAAAGAGGGATGTGAGGAACAGATCTCAGCACATTAAAGACAATCTATGCCAAGACCACAGTCAAAATCATCCTAAATGGAGAGACACTCAAAGCACTTCATCGAAAATTGCATTCAGTCCAACTTCAAATGTCCCTTAGTGCATACATCACAGTCTCAACACTGAATTTTCAAAGTCTCTTCTGAGTCTCCTTGCAGTCTCTCAACTGTTGTCTCTTTTAATAAATAAATAAATAAACAACAGCAAAAGTATTTGGCCAAACTGAAACTTCTGCATCTCCATGTCTGACGTCAAAGCACTCTTCAGAGATGCCACGCTTTCGGCTTTGTTGACTGCAGCACACTTCTGCCTCTTTATGCCTCTGGAGCTGGTTCTACACTCAGCCTGCAGATCTCTTGGCAAGTATCCTGTGACTCTAGCATCCACAATTTTCGGGTCTTCAATGAATTCAAAGGTTCATTTTCACAGCTTCGCAAAAAGACCTCTTTAGGCCTCCACACAGAGACATCTCTAGCCTATGTCTGACCTCAGTAGTTTTCTTTGGCTGTGGATAAAACTTGCACAACACCTTCAACACCATTTTTTTTTTTTTTTTTTTTTTTTTTTTGTATCCTTGACTATAAAACTAGAACTATATGGTTGAAGCTGCCAAGTTCTGCTTGCTGGAGCTGGAACACAGTCCTCTTGCTTAAATACATTTTTACCATCTTTCTATGTTTGAAACTTTTCTTCACTGCCTAAAATTGGCTGTTCTGGAACATGCTCTGTAAGTTAGGCAGGCCTCCAACTCAAAAATTTGCCTGTCTCTGCCTCCCAAGGGCTGGGGATTAAAGGTGTGTGCCACCAGACTTGCCCTTAAATCTTTTCCGCAAGTGGAAAGCTTAGCCTGGTGATTCTTGCCCTGAGGTCATTACTTCCATTTTTCCATTTAGGGCCAGGATTTTCTTTGAATGTTTTCCTGGTACTCCTTTTCTTCTCCAACTTTCCTTTTTGTGTTTTCCCTTGTTCAGATTGATTTGCATTTTCATTATTGATCTGTGTAAGACTGGGCACTAATAACTACACAACTACACAGTCAATTCTAGGATGTCTGGAAATCTCCTCTGCCAAAGCTGTTAAACCATAATCAATTCAGCCTTAGGCAGATATTTTTTTTTCTTTTGAGAAGAACATAAAGCAACTACTTTTGTGGCCAAAATATCATGAGTGGTCTCTAGACCACACAATAATATTCTTCTCCTCTGAAACATTTTGAGTCTGGACCCCACAGTTCAAATCACCCCTTGTTATGCTTTCAAATATTTAAATGTAAAGGGTTGCCCTTCTGTCTGCCTCCTCTAATTGTCAGTTGTCTTTGGCTCGAAGCAATGTTTATTTCCCAGTATTGGCATATTGCAAGTTAGAAGATTTACAGTCACCTTGGTCTTATGTGGCTCTTTTCTACATTGTGGACGATGGCTATAACAACAGATTACTCACACATATATTCATATGAAATTCTTATGCCACAACAGTGTTTAAGTCCTTTATTGTAATTTGGTAATTGTGATTAGAAAATCAAGACTGTAACAATTTCCCAAGGTCAAAATATTTGAAACCTTATCACTTACTCAAATCATCCCTGAACAAATGTGAATCACCCTACTGTCACCACGTAGGCTAGTCTCACATTTGTATAGCTCATTATGAACCAGAAGCAATGAATCTGTGAAACACTCATTTGCATTTTCATTGTGCCCTTATCATATTTAGTTTTCATTTATTGCCTTATGCACTCAACTATAATTTTTGTTTTTACATGGTTTAAATGCCAGCAACCAGATAAGTGATAAACAAGTTGGCACAAGATTATCATTTACTCTAGAAAGATATTCCTTAAAAATATCCCCTAGATATGTAGGCAGCAGATGGTACCTAATAAGTTAAACTCCTATCACAGCTATGAGTGAGCTATGATTAAATTTTAAATCAAATCATGTTCTCACAAGTATCTCAGTATCTCATTTTACTCGATAATTGCCTTCTGAATGGTCCAAAATTTAGAAATAATCATTGTAATTCCATATCTTTATGTTTGGTAAGAAATGTTCAGTTTTTAAGCTTTTTCTTTGAGGAAAATCAACTATCTTACCATATGTTGAAACTCTGAAGTAGGAGAAAAGAATAAATAAAACATATATGTTTCTTCTCAGAAGAAATCTACATTGTGGGAGTTCTTTGAAACATGGTCTTATGGAAATGGCATGCCCATTATAATGATGAACACAACAGCAGAGATATGTGTTTAAAATAAATGTGTAAAAATAGAAAGGGAGATGGTTGCAACGGGGAAACTGATTAGTGGAAGTGGAAATGGCCTGACAGGATACATCGTATGAATGTGACCAATGCTCATTGATCAAAGTGAATAAATAAAGGCATGATTTTAAATATAAAATAAGTATAGAACATAAATCTCTAGTTAGGTAAAATTGGTTGAAGTGCAAGTTTCCTTCTAAAGCTCTAAAGCAATGGTTTTCGACCTGTGGGTTCAGAACTTTTGGGGGTTTAGCATATCAGAAATCCAGCATATAAGATATTTATATTATGATTCAAACAGTATGAAAATTAGAGTTATGAAGTAGCAACAAAAATCATTTTACCCTGGGAGATACCACAACATGTTAAAGGGTCTCAGTAGTAGAAAGGTTGAAGTTCATTGCTAAAAAACATGCAAAATGAGAACATGAAAAGCAAAGGTGATTATAAAAAAATGGAATTAAAACATATTTGTGGTGGGTCACTAATGAATCTTAATAGATAATTGAAGATTACTCAAACAGATAAGAAAGCCAAAGTACTAGGTATAACTAAGGCAAAAGTAGAACCACAACTTTAACAAAAAGAGAGGGGAAATTTGAGCCCAGTAAGTGAATTCTTCACTAAAGGCCTGATCTCACAATCATTGCACATTTGCTATGAGATGAGAATAGGAGAACCAGGACTCACATATGCTACTATCACTCAAAATGCTATCAGCATTTTATGAACCCATCAGCAGATTTTCAGAAACTTAAAACAGTACTTACAGTATGATAGGTCCATTCACCTCATTACTACTTAAAGATAGCATCACAATGACAAAACCAAAATGAGCCTACAAAGATTTAGGACAGATTTATGCACTGCTATGAAAATTGTCCATCGGAAAGTTAATAAAAATATATAAATTTATCAGACTGAAAAATACTTAATATTATTTTTTAAATTTCTAGTGAGGATCAGTGTTAGTGTGCCTGTTCTCCATGAGTCAAATGATATGGTCATCATTCAGTAATGAAAAAACAGTTAAAATGATTTCCTGAATTCATCCATAGAATACTGAAAAATGACAGTGAGTTAATCATACTTTTTAATGACAAGATCCTCATTATTTCAATAAATACTAAACAGACAGCATGTAAAAGTAAAGCATGTGAAATATATGTGGCTTAATATAATGTGATAGCTGATTATAATACAAAAACTCATGTAGAAATATCTATAAAATTATAATTTTTGGAAGTTAATATACATCTAAATTCTTTCTTGTCTTACATAAAATGTACAAAGAATCAAATAAAAGAGCTAAGTTTTTAAAAATCAATTTAGCTTCATTCAAGAGAAGTAGGTATATTTCAACACACATGAATCAATAAATATAATTCATTACAAAAAATCTCAAGGAAAAAAGTCACCTGTTCATCTCAACAAGTGCAGAACAGTCTTAGACAAATTCCAACACTTCTTCATGAACAATTCTGGGACATTTGGGCAAAGGGAACACATCCCACAATAAAGGGTATGTCACCACCCATAGATGATATCATGTTAAATAAGGATTGAAGCACTCTTACTAAAAACAGGAAAAGGAAAGAGTGTTCACTTTTTCCACTCTTATTCAATAAAGCTCTTGGAGACAAATTAATTTCTAAGGTCTCCATTACTCTATTATAGTTTGTTTGTAGATAGAAGTAAAGTAGCAAGTTTATGTCTTTATTAAGTAAGGACACATAATAAGTTTAATTTTTAGTAATGATAT